>NW_028321898.1:2400000-3600000 GCF_036245765.1 Copidosoma floridanum | reverse complement strand
AAAAATCCAGTAAACGTAAATATAGGAGACGGTAGAAGTTTAGAAGCGACTAAAATAGGAACAATTGTAAGTTATTTTGAATTGTATGATAAATTAGTAAGAATTGAAATGTCTAATGTTTACTATGTTAAAGAAATGAAAGAAAATTTATGAAGTTAATCAAAAGTTACAAATAAAAATAAAGTTCTTGCTCAAAATAATACGGTTAAAATTCTTAACAGTGAGGGTGCGCTTTTAGCTATCGCGTATTAAATAGATAAATTGTACAGAATGCAAAGTGAAATTAGAAATAATCATAAAATTACCGTTAATACTATGAGTACCGAAAATAATGATAAAATTATTTTCAAGGAAAAGAAGTATTTTGAGGCATGTAAGTTTTAAATATTTGAATATTCTACGTAAAAAATGAATTAGCAGAAGGTCTGCCGAAAAAAATTGAGAGTAATATATGAAATGCATTATTTGTATGGAAAATAAAATGCACAATTTACCGTTTGAAAATAATAGGCTAAAGGCAAAAAAAATTATAGAAATAGTACATACTGATCTGAATGGAACTTATAATGCTATAGTATGAAGAAGGCTCTTGCGTCTTGCTTACATCTCTTCTAAAAACATTAGCCTAATAGGTCAAAATCATCAAGAAGCAGACGGCAGTGCGTTTTTTACATGCATTTACTATAGGGACTCTTGCAGCTACTTGCTTTAAACGCAAGTATGTTGATTTTTTTCTACGACAACCTACATTTTACTACAAGAAATCTAAAAGATGGGGAAATTTTCTTAATAATATTTATATTTTTGTAAGAGAATATGCTGTTACAGTTGTATTACAGCCAATATATAACGTCTCGAAGCACGACTCCACAAGAGTAACGTTACGTTGAGCAAACTTTGGCATAGAATATCTTGAAATTTTCCACGATAACGGAATAAAATGTGGATGCCATTAAATTAATCACATTTTTTTCCATAAGAAAAATCACTTTTTAGTTGTGGAAGACCCGTGCAAGAGCCTCCTTAATTGGAAAAAATATTTTTTAACTTTTCTTGACAAATATAGTAATATAGCCAGAGTATATCCAACGGAATCGAAATATCAAGTCTATGATTGTTTTGTGTCACATATAAATGAAGATGAAAATATTAACGGAAAAAGTCTAAAAAAATTAAAGTGTGACAACGGAGAGGAATATATAAATAACAAAATTTTGGAATTAGCAGAAGAAAAGGTATTATTTTAGATTATTGTTCACCGTATGTACATAAATTGAACGGTGTATAGCTGAGCGATACAAGTATAATGGAAATCGGTCAATGTTTGTTATCTAAAGCTAAAATAAATGGAAGATTTTGGCTGGAAGTTGTATTCGTGGTAGTATATTTAAATAATAGGACACTTAAGTACACTTCTGATTTAAAAACTCCTTTTAAGTTGTTCTTTGGTATGAAATCTAATGTTGAAAATTTAAAAATGTTTGGAAGCAGATTATTTGTCCGTGTGCCTGAACAGAAAAAGCGGTCAAATTGGGATGGAAAAGCAGATTTAGGAGTCCTTGTAGTTTATGAGGACGTAGGATAGTTTTGATAATTAATAGGATTATCGTAGCAAGACATGTAGATGTGATTCAGAAAGATGAATATTGTGTTAGATTGAAGAATAATGATAATGATGATGAATTAAAAAATGAAAATAAAATTGTAGATGACTAATCGGAGTCAAGCAACGAATTTAAAGATGCTGAGTATCAAAATCATGATGAAAGTATTAAAAACACATTAAAAAATGAAAATGAAAAGAGTAATATTAAAAGTAGACCTATAAGAAACATAAAACCTCCAGCGAGATTTGATAAAAACTATGTATATATTACGGATTCATGTAAATTATTGTACTGCAGAAAATCCAAAGAGTTTTGATAAAGTTATGGAAAATTTTGAATCTGATAATTGAAAAAATGCGATGGGAAGAAAAATTAATTGTTTAATTAAAAATAAACTTGGATATTGGTAGACAAGCTAAAACATAAGAAAGTTTTAAATGTAAAATTGGTTTATTCAAATAAGGATAAAAACAAGTTCAAAGCTAGGTTAGTTCTGAAAGGCTGTCAACAAAAAGAAATTATTGAAGATATTTATTCTTCTGTAGCTAAGATGCAAACTTTAAAAATTCTGTTATCGTATTGTTGCCAAGAAAGCTTAATCATTGATCAGATGTTATATCAGAAATATTCTTAAGCACTTGAGGAGCGGGAACCAGCGTGTAGATCAGCTTCCCCCGAGTCAAAATCCGTTTACAGAATAATTTTTTAACAACTTTTCATTAAGTAAATGGATTTATAAAAGTGCTTAATTTCAGCGTATTAAGAACGCCAATTTCAATGGCGCGGGCTGCCATGAAGAGCAGTGTCATCGATCGCAACAACATAGCAACAAACCTCTAGGTCAGTAAACAAAGTCAAATAGATCCCCTAGCGGGCAAGAGATGGCGCTCAAATGTGATTAAAATAGTAAAAACGAGTAGCTTTAAAATTATTAGAAGAATATAAGGGGCTGAGTATCAGAAACGTAAAAACAAATAAATAAGCGTACGAAAAAGTTATTTAGTTAACCCGAGATATTATTCTGAGATCATTCTACATAAGATGAAATTGACAATAACGATGAAGATGATGATAATAATGATAAAGATAATAAACATGATAATGAATATAATATAAAAAAGAAGATAAATTGTAAACAACATTGATAATAATAATAAATACTTATAATAAATACAAATGTTTAACTTAAGCAGCTATCAGGTGGAACTTGGGCCGCGCTTGGGTAGTGCTTGAGCAGTGGCGCTTGGGCGGTACTTGGACGGTACTTTGGTTGCACTTGAGCAGAATTTGAGCAGCAGCGGCACTTGGGCGGTACTTTGTCGGAACTTTGGCAGAATTTGAGCAGCGAAACTTGGGCGGTACTTAGGCGGCACTTGGGCAGAATTTGAGCAGCGGCACTTGGGCGGTACTTAGACAATACTTTGGCAGCACTTGAGCATAATTTGAGCAGCGGCACTTGGGCGGTACTTGGGCGGTACTTTGGCGGCACTTGGGCAGAATGTGAGCAGTGGCACTTGGGCGGTACTTAGGCGGCAGTTGGGTGGTACTTGGGCGGCACATGAGCGGCACATGGGCGGAACTTGGACGGTACTTTGGCGGTACTTGGACGATACTTTTGCGGCACTTGTGCATAATTTGAGCAGCGGCACTTGGGCGGTACTTGGGCGGCACTTGGGTGGTACTTGGCGGCACATGGGCGGAACTTGGATGGTACTTTAATGGCACTTAAGCGGTACTTTGGCGGTACTTTGACGGCACTTGGGCTGAATTTGAGCAGCAGCACTTGGGCGGTACTTAGGCAGCACTTGGCCGGTACTTTGGCTACAGTTTGTCAGCACATAGGCAGAATGTGAACAGCGGCACTTGATTGGTACTTGGGCGGTACTCAAGAGGTACTTTGGCGGCACTTGAGCAGAAGTACCGCTTAAATGCCGCTGCTCATATTCTGACCAAGTGCTGACAAAGTACCGCTAAAGTACCGCCCAAGTGCCACCCACGTACCACCCAAGTTTCGCTGCTCAAATTCTGCCCAAGTGCCGCCCAAGTACAGCCCAAGTGCCACTGCTCAAATTCTTCCCATGTGCCGCCCAAGTACCGCCCAAGTAATGATCGAGTGCCGCCCAAAAACTGCCCAAGTGCCGCTGCTCAAATTCTGCCCAAGTGCCGACAAAGTACCGCCTAAGTACCGCCCAAGTGCCGCTGCTCAAATTCTGCCCAAGTGCCGCCAAAGTACCGCCCAAGTGCCGCTGCTCAAATTATGCCCAAGTGCCGCCAATGTATCGTTCAATTACCGCCCAAGTGCTGCCGAAAAACCGCCCAAGTGCCGCTGCTCAAATTATGCCCAAGTGCCGCCTAAATACCGCCACGTGCCGCAACTCAACTTCTGCCCAAGTGCCGACAAAGTACCGCCAAAGTACCACCCAAGTACTGCCCAAGTGCTGCTGCTTAAATTACGCCTAAGTGCCGACAAAGTACAGCCAAAGTACCACCCAAGTGCTCCCCAAGTACCGCCCAAGTGCCGCTGCTCAAAATCTGCCCAAGTGCCGACAAAGTACCGCCTAAGTTCCGCCCAAGTGCCGCTGCTCAAATTCTGCCCAAGTGCCGCCAAAGTACCGCCCAAGTGCCGCTGCCCAAAATCTGCCAAAGTGCCGACAAAGTACCGCCAAAGTACCGCCTAAGTGCCGCTGCTCAAATTCTGCCCTAGTGCCACCAAACTGCCGTCCAAGTAGCGCCCAAGCGCCACTGCCTAAGTACTACCCTATTGCGGCCCAAGTTCCACCTGATAGCTGCTTAAGTTAACCATTTGTATTTATTATAAGTATTCATTATTATTATTAATGTTGCTTACAATTGTATCTTTTTTCTTATATTATATTAATAATTATGTTTATTATCTTTATCATTATCATTATCATTATCATTATCATCTTCATCGTCATTGTCCATTTCATCGTATGTAGAATGATCTGACAATAATATCTCGGGTTAACTAAATAACCTTTTCGTACGCTTATTTATTTGCTTTTACATTACTGATACTCAGCCCTTTATCTCCTAATAATTTTATAGCTACACGTTTTTACTATTTTAATCACATTTTAGTGCCATCTCCTGCCCGCTAGGGGATCTATTCAGACTTTGTTTACCGACTTAGAGGTTTGTTGCTATGTTGTTGCGATCGATGACACTGCTCTTCATGGCAGCCCGCGCCATTGAAATTGGTGTTCTTAATACGCTGAAATTCAGCACTTTTGTAAATCCATTTACCTAATGAATAATTGTTAAAAAATTATTCTGTAAACGGATTTTGACTCAAGGGAAGCTGATCTACACGCTGGTTCCTGCTTAAGGTTTTGATAATAATTCTATTAAAGTATGCAAATTGCAAAAAGCATTGTATGGTGTAAGAGAAAGTCTTCGAGCTTGGTTTAAATGTTTTAATGAATTAATTAAAAACCTAGCATTGGAAATTAGTAAAGAAGACGATTGTTAATATCGTTCGAGCAATAGAAAAGATGAAGCTTACATTATTTTATTTGTTAATGATCTATTAATTTGCTGTAAAAGTCTAAAAATTATTGATGTAATGAGACGAAAAATGTCAAAAATATTTTGCATGAAGGATTTGAGAAAAGTAGAAAATTATTTGTGAATAAACATTAGTTATAACGTAAGAAAATTTGTAATGTTTTTAAGTCAGATAAGTTATATTAAATCTTTGACAAATAAGTACAAAGTATAAAATGCTAAATTATATGATACACCAATGGAAATTAATTTAAAGCTAGAACGAGCAAAATAAGTAAGAAATGATTTGAAGTATCGTAGTTTGATTGGCGAACTTTTGTATATTAGTTCAGACACGAGACCTGATATAAGTTATAGCGTTAATTATTTGAATCGATTTCGAAATTGTTCTAATAAAACATATTTTAAGTACGCGATGAGCATTTTGAAATACGTGTACCTAACAAGAGATTTGAACGTATTGTACAAGATAAATGATAATGCAGATATAGTAGATTGTTTTGTTGATTCAGACTGGGCAGGTGACAGTCTTGATAAACAATCTACATCGGGCTTATGTAATATGAATTTAAGATAATGTGATTTGTCGAAAAACGTAAAACCAAAATAGTGTAATAAAGTCTTTGACTTTAGCTAAGTATGCTGCTTTATCAGAGGCTGTAAGTAAATTTAAGTTGATAAAAGATTTGGTAAACATTTTAAAGTTTAAGTTAAACTGGAGTTAAAATAACATACTAAAGTCATTACTCGCGATTCACCAATTTTGGGAGCGCTCCGCACCCAAACGGGAGCGCATGTGCACTAACACGTTGGTCAAGACCTATACTTTTTTTCGCACAGTACTTACACCAAATAAGATAACGGAATCGTACTTACCTCTTAGTGCTCGTACTTTCCGCTTCTTGAGACAATAATGGTCCATCTTAGGTGGAGTATTTGTACTAAGTCTCTAATCACTGTACTCATGTGTTTTATTCATAATCAAAGAATATGTAATGTATTAAATATACCAAAAATGTCCGTCTGTTCGTATGTATGTCATCAATCATGTCTCAGGATTTACACGACCGATTTTGATACAATACGGCTTTTTTGGTAAAATCCTTGGTACTGCTGGTATGAAATTTTTACTTTTTGAACTTTTGTTACACCAATTTCAACAACTTTAAAAAAATATGTATTATCTTTAAAAAATGTTATTTTTAATTATTTATTGTTGTTTTTACAATCAGATTGCAAGTATTTTTAATTATTTCGAAATTTACCGGAAAATAACGCAGTAAGGTAAAGAATAATTGTATAGGTGTAAGTGTTAAAGTATCGATTGACTTATCTGACGATTCCATCGACTGATTTGGGCAAAAGATCCAATTTTTTTTTCATTTTTCTTTTAATTAAAATTTTATTAAGCTTGCTCTACTCTATAAAAAATTCAACTCAAGGTGTAACAAACAATTACATCTATGTTATAACGTATTAAATATTTTTTTTAATTTTCCATGGTCACATTATATTAAATTTTTGACATAGTAATAAAACCTTTAAGAAATTAAAATCTTTGAAAATTCTCTCGCATAAAATAACAAGTGTGTCAGCTTTTCTGTTGTCGATAAGGTATCTAACATTATGTACTGGTAGCGTTGCTACTTTACTAATGGAAACGCTGCTCTCTCAAACGGGAGAACAGCTCTCTAAAGCTGTGAGGGCGCTGCGGAACCAAAGCAGGTATCAAAGCCGTTCTGGGTGGGACTGCAGCGTCACCAACGTTCTCTCAGTGTAACAGACTAACTGAAATAGTTTACCTAATATTAAAGGGGATCAAGGAGTATAATAAAAATGAGGGGTCTGAGGGAAAGACCAAAAAACATTATAAAAATAAGAGTAGCCGATCATTAAAAAGGGGGGCTGAAGAAGGCCCAGGGGGGTTATTTTTAAAATTTAACCGAATTACATCACGAAACGGCCGAATTTCACCTTATATTAAAGGGGACTGAGGGGGGCTTAGAAATAATAAGATGGACGGGGGGTAGGTAAAAAGGTGGCTAAGAGGAGACTAAGAAATAATAAGATGGGCTGGGAATATGTAAATGGGTGGCTAACAATAATTGAATATTGAACTCGAAATAACAAAGAAATTTAAAAAAATGTTGCCCTGTATTAAAAGAGTTGAGAGTCAGCTGAGGAGGAGTGGAGGAGGGAATGTGAAATAGCACTCCAAAGTTGCTGTGTAATATAGGTATGTACAGTAGAAGGACTCCACTTCCTGTGCACTTCGTGCACCAATCTACTAGAAGTAGGTCAAGACTTTGAGTTTTTCAAAACTTTTTATGAAAGTGTTTTTTTTAAATTATGTTAACCTTAACTAACTTTTCTTTTAGTGTAGCAGCAATAACTTTTATGAAATATAAGTGGCAATAACTTATTCATGATAAAGTTTTTTTGTTTTGTATTTTGTTCAACTATACAAAACTTTATCACGTCATGTATGCTGTATTTTTCTGGTAAGAGTCACGAAGTGTTAAGTTTAGCTATACATATTACAAATAAGCAAAAATTTAATATTTAAAGATATTAACATTAAAAACACAATGAATACATAGCAGACATCCTTAACAGCTAAGTTTGAGTTAAATATAATCGATAATTTTGAAAAATTACCAAAGTACGTGTATGTTCCAAAAAACAATGTTTTTAAAATGCCTTAAACTCCAAGTGTGGAAAAAAAAAAATGTGAAAAAAATATAGCAACGGTAAATCAAATGTAATATCTTCAAAGCATCAAGAACAATTTTTTTAGGTTATTATCAAATAAAAAGTAGAGAGCAACACCATTCAACAATTTAAAGGCACATTGCGACATTGAATATAAAACGTTTAAAGATACTGCAATCACTATGTGTTCCATTAACCACAACACTCAAATCGATAAAACATTTCAATGCAGCTAACTGAATTATGCTTCTTTTTCATTAACAAAAATTAGTTTGTGGTTTTAAATGTCCGAAAACATTAAAAGCGTTAATGTATGGAAATAAAGCCACATGAAAGTTATTTCATACAAGATTTTGTTTGTAATTAAAAAAATCCGTGCTCTTTCAGACTAAAATTAAATTTTTGTATCTAAAGATAAATTATGCTTATTATTTTATTGATCCATCTGAAAAAAATTAATTAAAATAATAACACTGAAGAAATTGCATTCTGTAAACACATGATTAATTCAATGCATCTTCATTTTAATGATTAAAAAAAAAAAATACTTAAAAATTACATTTTTTTATATTTTAAATATGTTAGCGACGTAACAGCAATTTTCTCATTGATGGTCTTAGGAAAATTAGGAAAAACTTATTTTACACAATACTAGTTCATAACTAGAGTCCTCAAGGTAAACAAGTTAATGTCGTGGATTGGTATTGCCCTAGTATTGTTCCCAAAAGGAATTATCTGTCATGGAACTTTTCTTTTACTTTGTATTTTTGGAGATAAAATCTGAAATATACAAATGACGCTAAGTTAATTTAATCATTTAAAATGAGAACTCCATGGTTCGAAAAAACCTTAAAAATAGTGGATATAGATTTTTGCGTGATCTATGTAATACAAACACACAAATTAGACTCGAATTAATTGTTTAGTATGAGATTTTTACGAGATTCTACTTGTCATTAAAAAGAAGTGGAAATATAGTAATAGCTGAGACTATTAAATTATTTTCAGGATAATTTTTCAATATTTTTTAATAAACGACGAACTTTCGTTAAATAGTTATGAATGTTTAAAAATTTTTATTAGAGACTGGAAAAGTAGAAATTGTAACTTTTTACATTTCCAGACACATTTTGTGGGTGTAATAAGGGTTGGACTCATTAAGTCAGCGTGACTTAATGAATCACAAATCGTGCAACTTAAAAAGGCGCTGTTAAATCTGACAGTAACATTATTATAAATTTTTCTTATTGAAGATTTTAATTGTAGTCATAATAATCTCTCACCCCATGAACTTAATTTTACAGTTGGCACAAATGTTAACAAAATGAGAAATTAAAGCATATGCGACAGTTTGTGCAAGAGTATACAATTGCAACTTAAAGAATTACTTAAGTATAATATTACAGCAGAAAGAATAACTGAATGAAAACGAAAAAATAAAGTTTTTATCCCCAAAATAACTTTTAATACAGGTAATTATTTTTCATTACTTTTTTTACTGTACAGAAAGTTATTTTCTGTAGTTTTAACATTTGTCATGATAATCAATGAATCGCAAGAACAAAATTTTGACAGTGTTGGTTTACATTTACAAAAACCTTTACTTGCCGATAGACAATTACCTGTAGGGTTATCAAGATGCCAAATTTAAAAACATATATTGATTGATATAACAGGTTATAACAATTATAAAATATAAAATGTTAATTTAAAAGACATTTTTAATTACATCGGAAATAAAAAATATTTATGAATAAAAAATATTCTAAACGGGTATTTAACTATTTAAGATAGTCATATAATAATAATTCCAAGAAACTCTACTTACTCAAAATCTTATGATTACAAATAATGTTGATTCTTATTTTTAAAACAATTTACATCGTTAGTAAACTCTGTATATTTATGTAGAAAAAAGTTTTTACTCATTACTTATAAATATAAAGTTAGTCTATTCGTCTTACGGGCAGTGGGGGGGGGCGACCGTAGAGGAAATAAAAGACTTAAACTAAAAATCGAATCTATAAAAATAAGGTAGAACATAAACGAACTCTTTTTTTTGTGAGGGAGGTAGCCATAGAGAGGTATTTAGAGGTTGTGAGAAAAATCGTGGTGATTGGCCCCTTCATTATTATATAATAAATACTGTACGATATACGTATGAAGCTTTACACTCTTAAGCGCTTTGCATGCCAACTCCCTATATATGAGCTAAAATTAAAAATAATCAAATCAAACCCTGGTCAAAACAGGTATTACTTTTTTTTCAACTCCTTATTTCCGATAATCTAAATTATGATATAATTGCGGTATATGAGTACCAAAAAGTTAAAAGTTATTTGAAATGCAAGTTTGTAGTAAAGAACATTTTTTACGTAACTGATGGGGCCAATCAACATTTCAAAAAAGAAGAGCAATTTTAGGAACATACTTTTCCACAAAAAAGATTTCAAAATTGATTGTGAATGACATTTTTTTCTACTGCTCATGAAAAAGGAGCTGATGGTATTGGAGCCAACTTGAAGAGAGGGGCAAGACGTACAAGTCTTCAAGTTTTCTCTAATCATCGAATTTTAAACACAGGAAATTTGTACGACTAGGCCAAGAATTGTGGCAAGAGAACAAAAGTTTTTTAGTTAAATAATGAGTTGTATAAAAAATTTAGAATTCAATTTAAATTTCGATTTGCTGTAGAAAATTTAGTACCAGGTACTTTGCAACTCTACGCTGTCATTCTAATCGATAATTGAACATTGAAATCATGAAAACATCTATGAACTTTGAGTAACAACTTTTTCCTAAGCAAAATAATAAAACCAAAAAGTCTACACCTCAAACTTTATTTAAAACTACAAAATAATAGCAAATATTTGTTAATAAAGTATTTCGAGATTATCAATAGTCATAGTTAACTTGAGAGGAGCGCGGCGCGGCATGCACCCTGCCGACCTTTGGAGCGCGTTCAGACGGCCGAGTGTCTACATTTTGGTATCGTTTTACTCGCATTCTGCAGAGAAAGCACCGTGAAAAAAACGTATTCAATGTAAGAAAAACAGCAGCTTTCCATTATGTCGTTCTACTCTCAGTTGTTTCAATGATAACTTGAGGGTTTGTGCATAAGCACACGATTAGTAAGAGCTAATTAAGGAGTTTGAATGAAAAACTCCAAAAAGTCAGGTGTTGGTTTAAGCAACGTTTCGTTGGTTTCAACGCCAACCTCTTTAGGCTTACCTTATTAACAAAAACGAAAAAAAAATCACAACAATTTACGTAAAGCTCATTGTAGGGTCACTATGTACAAATATTAACATTTATTCAATTAATGATTATATGTTATTGGTTTAATATAAATTGTAATAAAAACGACTTTTAAAAATTAAGTAATTACTTATGTCTATATCGTTATGATGGTCGATACAGACTGTTGGTCGCCTTAAATGAATAACGTAAGTGTCGAACATGAATGTACTGTCATGTATAAATATAATCAATAAATGTACACTTCTTGCGAATGTAGATAACGTGTGTACATATCTACAATGAAGAGTTAAAAGAGATTACTTATAAAATCGTTACATGTGTTATTGACAAATAAGGTGTCCTCTTTTTTATTTATTGTGTATTTTTTAGAGTGTACGTGTAACGTTTCTGATATTAATCTTTCTGTCTATTTGGTTAATGATCTAGGATTTTGGTTTGATAAAAATTAAAATTATGGTTGAATTATTTTATGTGTGAAGTGACAACAAGTTTTTTTTTTTTTTTTACTTTTATGTTTATTCAGGCGTTTTTTCAAAGCTTTCTTTGTCTTACCTACGTATGATGCAGAGCAAGAATCACAAGTGAAATGATACACGACGTTGGTTTGATCGAGCTTATTAATTTTATCCTTCTCAAGAAAGATAACACTGTCCAATTTATTTTGAATAATAGGGTAAAATTGTATGTTTAATTTTTTCAAAGTTTTTGAACAAAATTAAAAAAAATAATGGGTTGTTAGGAACAGAAACTTTTATTTTTGCACGTAGATTGTCATTTAGTAGATTGTATTTATCATTATTAGTATTTTTTATTTGGTGAAGTCTTTTTTTGATGTTTTTTTGTAGAAAAAGTTCAGTATAGTTATTATCGCGTAAAATTCTTTTAGCCATGAGATCGTTATTTCTGTGGTGAGATTTATCAGATAAAAGAATGAAATTGGCTTAACATACTGATTCATGGTTATTTTTAAGTTTTTATGTGTAATTGTAATGTCTAAGAAATTAAAAAAAATTGTTTTTCTTTACTTCGCAAATTAATTTAAAGTGATCGTTTTGTTTATTTAAAATCTGTAAAAATAGTTGTGCCGGATCTTTGTGTACACATATAAGAGTGTCGTCGACATAACATTGTTGAATAAAAATTTTGTACATTCTCTGATTTCATGGTAGGGAATTTTTGATAATCTGTGGATTTGCATGTATCTTTTTTTTCAAACTATATATGACTGATTCTAACAAAATGTTGGTAAATAGAGAAATGACATCTAAAGATATAAAAGTAAAATTTTCCGGTATTTCAAGATTTTTAATTTGTCTTTTAAGTTCAACGCTCTTATTCAAATGTAAAGAAGGTTTTTTAAACACTTTAGAAAGAGAATTATAGAGGATTGAGGTGAGTGTGTGTATAGGAGAATCAATCGATGAAATAATTGGTCCAAACAAAAGAGAAGGTTTATGTATTTTTGGCAACCCATAACATCTAGGTAATTTTGTATTAGTTTGCGTTAATTGATTGTTATGATATTTATATTTTATAAAATTCGCTGTTGTTTAGTTTCTTAAAATTTTGTGAACTTCTGATTGTAAACTATTTAATGGATTCTTACTTACCATAATGTACGTAGTTTTATTGTTTAACATCGTCTTAATGTTCTGTACATATCAGTTTTCGTCAGAGCAATCAGTTACATTTTCTTTATCTGACCGGGTAACCATAATATCTTTGTTCTCTCTGAGGAACGCTCTAGTACATTTTAAATTGAAAATATTTGATCGTTTAATGTTATCCTGTTTAAATTTTCTACTATTACACATTTTCATGACTTGCTCGATTTTTGTTTTTACTTTACTTTTCATTTCACTATTAAGATCTTTAATTTTCTGCAAACTATATTCTACATTCTTGATTGTATGAAAAATATTACTATTTGATAAAAATTGTGTTTTTAACGGAAATTTGGATCCTAAAGCTATGCAATTTTTAACATTTTCCGGTATATAAAGATTTGTTGGATTTCAAAACACTTTTTTTATGTTTGTTGTTATTATTGAGGAGGCTTCGAAAACATGATTTTTGTTTATTATAAGACTCTTTTATTGTAAGTACTGTTAAATAACGTTTACTGTCATTGAAGTTTGTTTTCAGCTTCAAACCAAAAACCGTAGATTACAGTCTCACGCTCCTTCACAGGCTGCGGGACAGCAGATAGTCCAACTATTTGTTTGTTAAAAAAAAAAGGAAGGAAGAAGAAGAGTGTTGGATATAATATTCAGGTTAACTTACCTTTCTAACCACTAATTATTAATTTGGATGACCAATTCGGATGACTTATACTTCCTCTTTCCGTTGGATTTATAATTATTTATTTTATAATAATTTAAATTCTTTTTCTAATCAGTTTTGTGTCACTTAATTTACGTTACTTGTATACATATAAAAGGAAACAGAGAAAAGACGGAATGTCTGGTTAATCTTTTAATATTAGTTATTGACGTCTGCACTTAATGAGCGGCAGCGGGCTACTAACTAAAACGCCGCGCAAAAAAATGCACCTTGCACGAAGTTTTGGTTGAAACTTCTTCGTCTTACTTGCTATGGGGCCGGTACTTGCTGACTTTATGTGTTTAAGCTTCATGGCTCGCTTCGGTTGTCACTTGACACTTCCAAGAGCCACGAAGTACACAGTCAGCTTTGTTAGGCGACAACTCTCGTTGAGTATGACTCTGTAAAGAGTCTTAAAATTTTATCATTGGGAAAGAATTATAACAGAATAAAATAGAATAAAATTAAAAATTTATTAATTTACGCAAGTTGTCACCTAACAGTTTCCCCTTTTTAAAACTATCGTCGTCCTCGGTGAATATATATTATAATATATTTTTTTTTTTTTTTTTTTGTTATTCTTTTATCTTATAAGTAAACATTTATGAGTTACATAACATAAACATATTACAATAGTTCTTATAGTCATATAATAAAGTATTAATGTACAGAATTATTATATTTGTTTATTTGGGACTAATAGTAAGGGAAGGAATGGACTCGTGAATATTACGTCTTCTTCTTTTCCTTGACCCTTGGTTTTGTGTTGTTAATTACTAGTTTATTAAGTGTATTGAGATTTCCTGACACTCTCATCTCAAGGCATAGTTTATAATGGCAGTCGTATTTAATTAACTTGATATTTTCCTGGCATGATGGGCAGATTTTTTTAAACTTTATTTGTGTTTTGCACAGAAGACTGTGCACTTTAAGGTGGCATTTGTATATTAAATTTTCACAAAATACATGTGTTACTATTTCACGGCTTTTTTGCGAGTCTTTGTTGGAGTAATTCGCCCCATACATTTTGAGTCCTTTGAGGGCCCTTTTCGTCGATTCTTCGTTACAGTATGTATCGAAGCTTAGGTATACCTGTCTTCCATCGTCGCGTAAGACATTTAATGGATAGTAGTTTAAATGGCTCAAAGGGCCAACGGTCATTAACAACCGGGTGTATTCATCCGGATTCATAATGGCCGGTACCTTAGATACTATTTTTCGCGGAAGTGAGTCATTGTCTTTTGGATCTTTATTTATTTTGATCGTGTTTTCTATTTTTGGTTCTTTTGTGATTACATTTTTTGGCTGCTGAGTTATG
Organism: Copidosoma floridanum; assembly: GCF_036245765.1. Lineage (NCBI taxonomy): Eukaryota > Metazoa > Arthropoda > Insecta > Hymenoptera > Encyrtidae > Copidosoma > Copidosoma floridanum. The sequence goes on along the minus strand of NW_028321898.1, from coordinate 3,585,252 downwards.
CAATACACTACTATCTGACGCACGTTTTCTGCCCACTCAGCGTATCTATACGTTACATAAACGGGAATAATATCTTCCCGTGTTTGTTTTTTGGTTAAAAAATGAATATCTTCTAATGGATATTTGTTTTCGAAAAATTCAATAATATAGTTTGTATTAATAGATTTTTTAATAATGACGCTTATTCTAGTCCCAGTACGATTTACTCTTACAAATAGTATTATTGGACTAAGCTCTTCTTCATTAACTTTTTTAAGGGTTTTGACTTTCGTCGCTGACTCTACATTCTTAGTTGGTGCTTCGATGTTTCGTGAAGATGATTTGTCTTCTATTTCAATGGTTGTTGTGTCATTTAAGGTTGCTGCAGAAACTGCCGCATCACATAGTTGGTAATATTCGGCCTCGTAGCTGGTGTATGGGGCCGAACATGGCTGTTCTTTTAATGATAACATCGGACCAAATTTGTTAAGCGATGTTTCCAATTGGCGCTTATCAATTGGTTCTTCGGTCATTACGATTAACCAACGTCCATTTTCCGATATATTGTGGACCTTGAATTGTTTTTTATTTGGTAAGGGGACAGGTGCCGTTGACTTTGCCCAATTCCTCTCGTCTGATACATTCGACAATGAGATAAATAGCTCCTGTAGCGTTGGCGCTGCATTTAGGTTATCAGCCGCTATCGCTGCCTCCCGTGGCGAAAGGAATGCTACTTCGTAACTTGAGTACCCCATAGCACAGGGTTCCCGTTCGATGGACCTCACTATCCCGAAGTTTTGCAGAATTTTTTTCAGCATTAGCCTACTATGATCTTCCTGCATCAGTATGCTAAGCTGGGATTCATCAGCCATTGCTTCTGTGATATGAGCGTTTTGTTTGTCCATTGTGTGTGTAATTCTGCAAGCGTAAATATGATGAAGGTTGTGAGGATCATTACTTGATACTGTACATGTATGAGTGTTCTTGTAGTGTAATTCGTGTTGTTATTGTTCGTAAGTGATGTATGAAATGCAGATACGAGAATAATATTGTAATACGATTGAATAAGTAGTTTTAATACATGCTAAAGCTTAATATTACAAAAGAGGAAAAAAAAATTTTGACAATAGAGTAACATGCAGCTAAAATAGAATACAACATGCGCTTTTAAATTTAAAGCCTAATTATTATTGTTTTTATAATTATTATATTTATTTATTTATATTTATATTTATTTTTAGATTTATATATATCTCTTTTTTTTTTTTTAATTAATCAATAATAAACGTACTTCATATAAATCCTAAAGATAAAATTAAACAATAAAGTGAAGTTAAAGAGAAGAAATACGTGAAAGAAAAAATTGATTTTACAAAGCTTAAAGTTAAAATCTTAGAACTAAGTGATGTGTATTCAACGTAGAAGGTGGCTAGTTGAATGGTAGGGATCAATTATTGGGTTCATTTTCAGCTACTTTTGATCTTTTCTCGTAGATCAATGGTTTTGGTAAGGATTGACTTCGTTTCTGTAGTTTGTGTACAGCGTTGTCTTTTGCATGTAATCACATGTCTGTGGTAAGTCATTGACTCAACTTATTTTTGACATAATGGGTGAGTCAATTTTCGGTTCGTTTTGTATTTTGTACTCCTTTTAATTGGTTCAGCGGATTTCGTGCGATATTCGGGTTCATCGTTCTGCAATGCTAAAATAGCGCTTTTAGGATCCACGTATTTTACATATCCTTGAGATAATCTTCGCCGCCGATCTCTTACGGCATAACAATATTCTAGGGTGCCAAATTGAGAGAAATGACTAAAGAAGTCTCTTTTCCTGTTCGTTTCTTCTATATCTTATGGCAGAAGACATAAGTCTTTTTGGATCAATGTTTGGTGTATCATTGTCGTTTCTTGATGGTGTTGGTGAAGAGATATTTTCTGCTTGACAGATAGTGGATTTCATCTTAAAAGGAGAAAGTGTTTGAACTTCGTCTCCTGTATTTATTGTTTCATCAGTTACTTTAGTAAATGAATCACTATTGTATTTGGCGGTTATAGTTTGATGTTTATAACTATGTTAATGCGAAAGTATTTGCATTTCCTTAATATTTCCTTTATTTTCTAATTGTTCGATAACTTCATGTAAAGGTTGGTTTATGTTGACTCTAGTCTTTATTGTTATTTCATATTCGGGGTGCATTGTTCTACCTGGAAGGAAAATAGCATCAAATTACTATTGATTTATGAGTCTATTTCCAGTTTTTGGGGTATATGGCGTGGGAGTATCAAACTCCGTGTCTTCATTATAGGTCTAGCTTTAGATGATTTAGGTATTTTTTGTTTTTCTTCAATTTCAACATACAGTTCAATTGGCAAATGTAGCATTACCATGGTTCTATTTTCTTGATGTACAACATCTAATTTGCTTAGGGTACTTATTTCGCCAGCATAAAGATTTTCTATTGGTGCTACAAATTCTAGATTTCCTGCAAGGTTCTTTACATCCTGGGCTACTGTTCCAAATATACTTGGAGAAAATAGCTTTGAATGTGCTTGACCTCTTTGTAAATCATGCAAGATGTCAATCAGATCTTCATGGGAACGAATAATGTGATCTAGGGTAGCCTTAATTCTTCTAAGGTATGCTGACAAATAAATCAGATATCTGTCAAGAGTAAAAGCCTGTCCTGAAGTCAATATATCAGCAACTTGTTTTAGAATATGCTCATGGCGTTTCATGGTATTGTATAGTTCTTTAAATGCGGCTGCAAAAATATGGCTATTTTGTTCATACAATTTAATATATTCTTTTTGATTGGTATCCAAATTGTTGATGTTAGTGTTTATAACGTTAATATCATCTTCTGTGACTAAGCCGTAAAGTCCTTTAGCAATGCTCCCAATAATTCCAAAAGGTGTCAGTCTTTTTGCTCGTATGCTGGGGGGTGGAATAATGTTATCTCCCGCATGGATTCCCACAGTATTTATTATGTTCAATAGTGTTGCTTTGAGGTTTGTCAATCGCTTTATTTTTAAATTCAAGAGATCCATTTCTATATAGCGAGTGCAATTAGAATAACCAAACGGTACAATTAACTATCGAAAAGTTTCGTTTAATCCTTGAGTAGGTGTTTGTTCCAATATGAATTTATTAACATCCAGCCATATCACAATCTTCCAATTGGCTCTCTTAATTTTTGTTATACCGATTCGTTCGTAGTATATTCCAGGGTTTGTTTCAAGTGGTTCCATGCTATAGTTGCCATGATTAGCATAGTTTAAATATGCGCTACCTTCGAACGCTATTGTCATTAAGATTGCTAATATAATCTGCATCGATGTGTTTTTTTTTTTTCCTCTAAAAGACATGTAGAATACGTTTTTTACAAGATATTATTATCGGGGAACTAGTTTTAATTTATCTGTATGTTTGCGTATGGTTTCACCATTGATTTTTTTAAGTAACACATTATTTCCCTCTAAAACTTTTCTAACCTTTAGGGGTTCATTATAAAAGCGATTAAATTTATAGGAACGCACTTTTTCCTTTACCCAAACGTAATCTTCTGATTTAACATTTAGAGGCTTTAATTTTTTATCATATCTTGTTTTTGCTTGTACTTTCATCTTTATTTGTTGATTTCCTGCCGCAATTTGCATTCTTGAAGTCGCCTTATAAGATCTTGTAAATGTAGTGGGTATGTTCGTAATCTTTCATACTTAGGTATCTTCAAGGGCAACCTTGCTACTCTCCCAAATACTAGTTCATAAGTCGTAAAATTTGTAGCTGCATGTACACTCGTGTTATACGTGAAAGCTGCAAATTTTGCTAAGTTGTCCTAGTCATCATATGTTTCAGAGTAAGTTCGTACAAAGTCAGCTAGGGCAGCATGACTTCGCTCTAGTGATCCGTTTGTTTGAGGGTGGTATGCTGATATAGTTAGATGATTGGTTTTGAGGGTTCTCATGAGTTGTTCCAATAAATAAGACATAAATGTAGCATGTCTATCTGATAGAATTGCTCTAGGCGCACCATAAACTAATATTAGATTTTGTACGAGTGCATCGGCAAGAATGCTTGATTTTAGATCTGGTACAGGGACTAATATAATATATTTAGTCTAATTACACTGTATGGTCAGCAAATGGCAATTACCATTTGGTGTTATTCTTAATTTACCAACGGTATCGATGGAAACCTTATCGAAAGCTTCAATGGGTGTATCTGTAAGTACCAAGGGTTCTCTTGTATTTAGTCGTTCAATTTTTTTCTCTTCAAACTTGCTGCATTTACGTACATGATTGAGAATATTATTTCTCATTCCGGGCCAATAAAACCGTTCTTCTATTTTCCAGTAAGTTTGGTTTATTCCCTTATGTCCTCCAACAGGGCTGTCATGTAATGTTTGTATTATTTCATTGCGTTCTTGGATTTTCGGAAAATCAACCTTACCGTAACAGACAGTAATTTGTATGGGTGTTTTATCAAAAATTGTTAATAATATTTCTGTTATCAATCCAGGTTCTAATTTGTCTGTAAGATCTCCCCTTCTTGAAATTTGAAAGATTTAAGATTTCGTTTCAACAATATTTTTTTAAGCGATTTAAAAGCTTTTCTAAGACTTTCTGAAGATACTAAATTGGTCGACGTTTTATTAACAACGATTGACAGTATGTTATGTCCTCCATAAGGTCTTATTAAAATTTGGCCAACTCTTGGTTTCTTCGATTTCAAATAGCTAAAGTCCAGTGCATCTATCGAGCTCAACAGCCTTGAGACAGATGTGACTGGTTGACAATCCTTGCTAATAAAATGAACTATATTGTCTCTTTTGTATGTAAGGCAATATCTGGTGGTAATGACATCGTTTACTAGCTTAGCTCCATTTTCGTTCTTATAATTATTAGTACTACTGCTACTATCACTAAGACTTACATACACTTTTCCGTGCTGTTGTTTGTATCGATTGATGGGTTGAAAAGAGTATAAGTCCGATAGTAACATGAAATCAGGTGCAATAGTTCGATTCATTGATTTATTTTTATTGCAGTTTATTTGTTTCTTGTTTTTATTTAAGTTATCCGGGGTTTCTTCTGTTATTTGTTGCAAGTCCGGTGATTTAGATCGTCTGTTTTTTGCAGTAGCAAAAGTACTCGTTTGCGTCGGTGTGCTAGAGTTTAAAGGTGTATTTTTCTGAATACGTGGGGTAATTGATAATTTTCCACCTGTCTTATATTTTCTTGAAATTTCTTCTCCATCGAATAGGGGTTCAAGACCTGTTGTACGTCTTGATGTATCCGCAATTCTTTCATCTAATACAGAATTATCAAAATTATCAGGATCATAGGTGTCCATTTTGGTTAATATGTCTTGAATTTTGGGGTCCGGTTCATCTCCATCAGAAAATCTAGTTACTGATAAAAAATCGGCCTGTTCGGGCTCATCATCGTTGTTAGACTTGTTTAAATATTCTTGATGGCTTTGGTTAAATCTCTTAGTTAACTCTTCTATTTCTTAATAAGTAACTTCATCAGTATTATTTGTCGTAGTTTTAGGTTGGTCTTCAAAAACGTCATCATTTGAACTTTCGCTAAGTAAAATTGGTGTAACGGAAATTTCAGTATTTGTCGTGTCTGAGTCTGAATCAGTATCCGTATTTGAGTCTGTTTCTGTTTCAGGCAGTTCTTGCCGTAATCCACTTCGTCTAGGGTCATATACTGGTATTTGAGTATCTTCTATTGACGATTCTTCAGTATTGCTTGGGTCATTTTCTGAAAACATACTTGTTCTTAACGACGCACCAAGGTTAATTATATCTCTAACTGGTAATTGTGGCATTTTCTCATTTTTGGAACTATTATGTTTCATTTCTGTGGTTTCTAAATTCGTATCGCTAGCGTGTGATGTTGAGGCTACTGATTCTGAAAATTTTACTTTTAATGAGCTAGAATCTTTTGATGTGTTTTTAGTGACATTTCTTAATACATTCGGTTGAGATGTAGATGATTTCAGTGGCTATGGAAATGTTCTTGTTCGGGTTCTTTGAGCAATCACAGTATGATCTAATTTTGGCCGTTCTTTGTTTGTTTTTGAATCAAGGGGTCATCCAGGACCCTTGATCAACTTAGATACATCTGGTTCTGATTTGGTCTTGCTTCTTGGTTTTGTTACTCCTATTATTTCCTTCGAGGTTGTTGGCAATGCTTTAGGTTTGATCGTCGTTTATTTGAATGCTCTTACTATTCCTTTCCTCAGACTTTGTAATTCTGTTTTCTTCTTTTCCTCTATTTTCTTTCGACCCATCATCAGAACTCTTAGTAATGGTAATCCATTGTTTATATTATTTTCTGCATAAAGAAATGGTCCTACTGGGTTTCTAGATAATGCATCAGCGTTGGTATTGAGTCTTCCTGGTTTGCATTTAAAAGTGTATTCATAATCGGTGAATTTAAACATCCAGCGCATCAAACGCTGACCTGGGTCTTTTCTTGTATGCATCCTATTCAATGGCTCATGATCGGCTACGAGAACAAATTTATTTCCTAATAAATACGAACGAAGTGATGCATTGCATATAGTCAGCTAGACGTTCCTTTTCAGTCATGGAATAATTTATTTCAGCTTTATTTAAAGTTCTTGAAAGGTAAGCGACAGGATGGTCAAACCCATCTTTTTCTTGACTTAATACCGTTCCAATCGCATAGTCAGATGCATCTGTTGTTAACTTGAATGATTTACTAAAGTCGGGGAATTGTAAAAGTCTCTTGGCATAGGTGATCCTTTAGTATTTGAAAACTCTTTTCCTGCACTTCAGTCCATTCAAATTTTTCTCCCTGTTTTAATAAATCTGATAATCGTTTAGCTATTTTTGAAAAATCTTTAATAAAGCGTCTGTAGTATCCTGCTAGTCCTAAAAATTGTCTAATATTTTTCACAGTTTCTAGTTGGGGAAATTTTCTACCGGCTTGTATCTTTTTAGGGTACGGTTCAATCCCTCGTTTAGCAATCTATATCTCACTATATGCCCAAGAAATATTACTTCTTTTCGCAAAAATTCAACTTTATCTGGTTTGAGTACCATATTCGCTGATCTTAACCGATCGAAAAGTAACCTACCTTTACGGTCGTGATCCACTAGATCTTTTGCGTAAATAATAATATCATCTTAATACACTAGCTTTTCAACATTCAATAAGCCTCTAAATATGAGATCCATTAGTCGTTGGAAGGTGGCAGGTGCGTTTTTCAGGCCTTCGGGCATTTGTCTACATTGGTAATGTCCATGGGGTGTCGTAAATGCTGTTTTATACTTATCATGTTCATTCATGGGAATTTGTTGAAATTCACTTGCCAAATCGAAAACTGAAAAATATACGGCTCCTCCCAACTGGTCCATAATATCTGCGATATTAGGCAATGGATATGCATCACCAATGGTCTTTTTATTAAGTTCTCGGTAATAAATTACTACCTCGGGTTTTCATGGCTATCAGGTTTTTTAGGGACAATCCAAAGAGGTGAATTATACGGTGATGACGGAGTTCGATTATTCCATCGTTAAGTTTCTTTGCTACGTGTTCCTCTAAAACTTTACTATGTACTGGTGGGTAACGTTATGGTTTAGTATTGATAGAGATGTTATTTTCCGTCGGGATTTCGTGTGCGACGAGGTTAGTACACGGTCAAGTGTCTCCTGGTAACAAGAAGATTTCTGAGAATTCAGAAATCAATTGATATATTTAGTCTCGTTCTTCCAAGTTTAAATGACTGGTGCGCACAAGCCCTTTTAGGTCGTTTATTTTATCTTTTTTATTTTTAACAATTGGTCTCTTATGTTCGCTGCTAGTATCGGGATCAAATTCAGGTGCAATATATTCGAAAGGTAGGATTTCTCTTGGGTCTATTTCAATCGTAATATCCTTATTAGTATTTATTGCCAGAATATTACATTGACCGTTCTCATTTTTTACTATTCCTTCTCCTAAATATATGTTATCACACCCTACATCTATTCGTGGTAAGTATCCTTCAGTTAAATTAGTATTAATTAATTTAATTCTTACTACCTGACGAGTTTGAGCCTTAATCGTATATTTAGTTGCTTTACTAGTATTTTTTTGTTCCTCATTAGGGCAATGTTCTACACTAGGAGTATTTTTATTCTGTTCAATGGCATGGGGTTGGAGTATATCTTAATCAACTAATTTATTATTTTCACTGTACATCCCACTTTTATCAGTTTTGTTATCAGTGGCCTTCATAAGATTTTCACCTCTTTCTGATAAGATCAATTTGTCAAACTCATCTCGAAAATGAAAATCAGCTTTTATGTCTCCAAATTTTTCGTATTTAGGTATATTTGACCTTTCGGGTGGGCCTACGATGTATTCGTCATAAAATTTCTGTTGGTTAATTTTATCCTTAAGGCATTCTGTCTCTTTGTTAGTATCAAGAGTTGTAGCTAAAATGTCATTCGGATGACTTATACTTCCTCTTTCCGTTGGATTTATAATTATTTAATTTATAATAATTTAAATTCTTTTTCTAATTAGTTTTGTGTTACTTAATTTACGTTACTTGTCTGCATATAAAAGGAAACAGAGAAAAGACGGAACGTCTGGTTAATCTTTAAATATTAGTTATTAACGTCTGCACTTAATGAGCGGCAGCGGGCTACTAACTAAAACGCCGCGCAAAGAAATGCACCTTGCTCGAAGTTTTGGTTAAAACTTCTTCGTCTTACTTGCTATGGGGCCGGTACTTGCTGACTACATGTGTTTAAGCTTCATGGCTCGCTTCGGTTGTCACTTGACACTTCCAAGAGCCACGAAGTACACAGTCAGCTTTGTTAGGCGACAACTCTCGTTGAGTATGACTCTGTAAAGAGTCTTAAAATTTTATCATTGGGAATGAATTATAACAGAATAAAATAGAATAAAAATAAAAATTTATTTATTTTTCGCAAGTCGTCACCTAATAAGTACGATTGAGTTTACGTTTTTTATATCTATTGTTGAAACACATACTGCTTATCAAGCTTTTAACTGATAAATTATTAGGATATAAATCATTAATTTTTTTATCTAATAGTGTAAATTTTTTTTTTGAGAATGGACATATTTGCTTAAAAATTAATAATTTCAATATTGATTAAACTGCAGGTAACGAAGTGTATTCGTTTCTTGAAGAGATTATTGGCCAACTTATTGTTTACGAAAAGTTATTAAGATACCTTTTTAGATGTTCAATGTATTTAGACATGTAATGTTGTATCCTACACTTACTTAGAAAAGTCAATTGGCCCTCACAATGAGTTAAGTTGCTGTATAGTTTCTTCAAGGTCTTAAGTTTTGAGAATAGTGACAATCCATGTAGGTGTTCCATTTAGGAGAAAAATCCTTCCTAGAGTCGACCTTTTTCTGACCTGGGGACGGATTTTATTATGTTGTTTAATGATCACGTCGTTTTGCTCTCAGTTGTTTTCATAATAACTTGAGGGTCAGTGCATAAACACACAGTTAGTAAGAGCTAATTTGGGAGTATAAATCTAAAACTTTAGTAAGTCAGGTATTGGTTTGAAAAACGTATCGTTGGTCTTAACGCCAAGCTCATCAGGCTCACTTTTTTAACAAAAACAAAAACAAAATCACATCAATTTACGTCCATCACATTGTAAACCCACTAATTACAAATATTAACATTAATTAAATACATGATTACATGTTATTAGTATAATAAAAATGATAATAGTATCAAATCGAGATTTAAATTTAATTCTGAATTTTTTATACGACTCGTTATTCAAATAAAGAACTTTTGTTCTCTTGCAACTGTAACATCAATGCATCCACATTAATTTTTTTTTCCTTGCTTCAAAACTTTCGGTGCCGATTTTAGAATACTAAACGCAGGGGTCAATGTGCATTTGCAAAGAGGTGAATCACCTACAAGATTGCTGGTAGCTAAGGTACTACGCCCATGCATGACTCCCATACATGCACGCTGGCTTATGCTGACCGGAAAAGAAATTAAATGAAATACTTTTTAAAGCGTAAAATAATGAAACAATTTTGGAGTTACTAACACAAACAAAAAGTCTACAGCTGCGCTGAGGTTTAATATATATATAGATCTAGTTTGAAAGACGCAATGTTAAAAACTAGAATAATTTAGAGTTAAGACCCATTGACTAAGCAAGAATGTTAGCAAATATTAGAATTATTACAAATGGCTAATACAACCTGTACACGCTACTCCTTCTGCCAGCAACAATATTACATAAACCTACGAAAGCAATCTTATAGACTTTCAAAGAATTATCCAATTCTTACCATTGATGTTCACAGGCTCATGGTTTACTGTACAACCCTTTTGAATCGCGTTAAAAATTTCATAAACATACTGCAATAGCCTAAATTGTAATCTTGTTAAAAACTGTCACGGTTTTAAATGTAAAGAACACCGGAAAAGTCATAACACTTCCCCCTTTTCCTGACGCAGAGATGTCGAGAGAGTCCGCACTCTTGCCCCCAACACGGGTAACAAAATTCCCGATTTCCCAGGGCACCCCGAGCTGGCTTCCTCTCCTGCGACAAACAGAGAAAATCATAGTTGACTAAATGCTACTAACATTTTGAAATACATTTACAACTAACAATGAATGGAAACCATCGGTAAATCTAAGTAAGTTAACAATGTAATAGTTCGCAACGAGCACCCCACTACTGTTTCTATATACGTGTTTTAACCACAGAAACCGCTGTTGCTAATTAATCATTCCTGATTATTTATTAGTCCGATCAATGCTCACGTGTACAGGTGTAACTACCGGAAAATCTAGCAATTATTATAGTTATTAATATCTAAAATTAACTACTACTAAAACTATTATTAATATCATGAAATGCTGAACACCTATTTAATCAAACCTAAATATGAAGCAATTTTCACCGCTCTTTTTGCATTGGGCTCGATTGAATGGGTGAACAATGGTTACTATTTGTTAATAATGATTATACCACATCTTAATGTTAATATTAAGTTATGATAAAATCTCGTAACTTTTGATGTAAAAGAGAAAGGAAGGGCATGAGTAAATGAATCACCTTCCCTTCTCTTGACGCATAGAGGAGAACAAGCCGGATATGGGATGTGCCAATTTCTGAGTGGCTAAACTAGAGCAGTTTCAGCCAATTAGATTTTCAGCTATTGTCTTCTCTTCAAAATTTTCCCCCGGCAAGTTTTCCTGCGTTTTTCGAGCCAGCGCGTGACAGAGGTCAGCTTCTCGCAATAAATAGGCCCGGCGGCCCAAAGGAAAATCAGTTCGCAGTTCGTAGTTCGGAGTTCGACTCAACTCGACTCGGCTCGACGATAGCCCTTCAAAGTGGACTGAGTAGTAAGAGTCCGCTTCTGCTACAACCCAGTCTACTGCGAAGCGAGGTATAGTCACAGTTCAGTTTGGCACGTGACATTCGACAATACCCTTCAAAGTAGACTAAGTAGTGAGAGTCCTGAGCTGGTTCAACGCCTGTACCAAGTTTTCCCTTTTAAATAAAAGTAAGTGGCAAGTTATCAAATTTTTAAAGATTCTTTCTTCCTATCAAGTGTTTCTTTTTGCGCGAATGCCATTACTCGCCATAGTATTGGTACCCGTGAATCGCCTGGAAATATAAAGTGTTTTTCGCGAACGCAACTACTCACCATAGTATTGGCACCCGTCGGTCACTGGGAATATTAAATTAGCCACGCGTATACCATTGCTTTCCGCGGTAGTGATACCATCAGAATAACAAGGACCGATCGGATTAAAGCAAATACTATATTAGTGTGTCAAAGTCAGATCGCGAGTCAACACGCCTCTTCCACGTACAATACCCTTACTCGTGACGGTGCTGACAGTTTTTAGATCGCGAACGAGATATACGTCGCTCCAGGTAAAAGTGAGCTGCCAGCAAGTGCATCAGAATATTGCACATCAGTCGGTCTTAGTCGCGTGAAAGCAGTCGTAGCCCCTTATCGAGTACCGCGTCGTTAAGTTAAACTACCCCTTTAACCCAGCATCCCACCTACGCGCCCATGGCGAGTCCCCACTTATTAAGTGGAAGCTTAGGCTCGAATAGTACGTTGCACTGACGTAACACAACAATTCTTGGCCTAGTCGTAAAAATTTCCTGTGTTTAAAATTCGATGATTAGAGGAAACGTGAAGACTTGTACGTCTTGCCCTTCTCTTCAAGTTGGCTCCAATACCATCAGCTCATTTTTCATGAGCAATAGAAAAAAATGTCATTCACAATCAATTTTAAAATCTTTTTTGTGAAAAAGTATGTTCCTCAAAAAAATATAATATAATTTATATTCTATGAGGACGACGATAGTTTTAAGAATGGAGGCTGCTAGGTGACGACTTGCGTAAATTAATAAATTTTTAATTTTATTCTATTTTATTCTGTTATAATTCTTTCCCAATGATAAAATTTTAAGACTCTTTACAGAGTCATACTCAACGAGAGTTGTCGCCTAACAAAGCTGACTGTGTACTTCGTGGCTCTTGGAAGTGTCAAGTGACAACCGAAGCGAGCCATGAAGCTTAAACACATGTAGTCAGCAAGTACCGGCCCCATAGCAAGTAAGACGAAGAAGTTTTAACCAAAACTTCGAGCAAGGTGCATTTCTTTGCGCGGCGTTTTAGTTAGTAGCCCGCTGCCGCTCATTAAGTGCAGACGTCAATAACTAATATTAAAAGATTAACCAGACATTCCGTCTTTTCTCTGTTTCCTTTTATATGTATACAAGTAACGTAAATTAAGTGACACAAAACTGATTAGAAAAAGAATTTAAATTATTATAAAATAAATAATTATAAATCCAACGGAAAGAGGAAGTATAAGTCATCCGAATTGGTCATCCAAATTAATAATTAGTGGTTAGAAAGGTAAGTTAACCTGAATATTATATCCAACACTCTTCTTCTTCCTTCCTTTTTTTTTTAACAAACAAATAGTTGGACTATCTGCTGTCCCGCAGCCTGTGAAGGAGCGTGAGACTGTAATCTACGGTTTTTGGTTTGAAGCTGAAAACAAACTTCAATGACAGTAAACGTTATTTAACAGTACTTACAATAAAAGAGTCTTATAATAAACAAAAATCATGTTTTCGAAGCCTCCTCAATAATAACAACAAACATAAAAAAAGTGTTTTGAAATCCAACAAATCTTTATATACCGGAAAATGTTAAAAATTGCATAGCTTTAGGATCAAAATTTCCGTTAAAAACACAATTTTTATCAAATAGTAATATTTTTCATACAATCAAGAATGTAGAATATAGTTTGCAGAAAATTAAAGATCTTAATAGTAAAATGAAAAGTAAAGTAAAAACAAAAATCGAGCAAGCCATGAAAATGTGTAATAGTAGAAAATTTAAACAGGATAACATTAAACAATCAAATATTTTCAATTTAAAATGTACTAGAGCGTTCCTCAGAGAGAACAAAAATATTATGGTTACCCGGTCAGATAAAGAAAATGTAACTGATTGCTCTGACGAAAACTGATATGTACAGAACATTAAAACGATGTTAAACAATAAAACTACGTACATTATGGTAAGTAAGAATCCATTAAATAGTTTGCAATCAGAAGTTCACAAAATTTTAAGAAACTAAACAACAGCGAATTTTTAAAATATAAATATCATAACAATCAATTAACGCAAACTAATACAAAATTACCTAGATGTTATGGGTTGCCAAAAATACATAAACCTTCTCTTTTGTTTGGACCAATTATTTCATCGATTGATTCTCCTATACACACACTCACCTCAATCCTCTATAATTCTCTTTCTAAAGTGTTTAAAAAACCTTCTTTACATTTGAATAAGAGCGTTGAACTTAAAAGACAAATTAAAAATCTTGAAATACCGGAAAATTTTACTTTTATATCTTTAGATGTCATTTCTCTATTTACCAACATTTTGTTAGAATCAGTCATATATAGTTTGAAAAAAAAGATACATGCAAATCCACAGATTATCAAAAATTCCCTACCATGAAATCAGAGAATGTACAAAATTTTTATTCAACAATGTTATGTCGACGACACTCTTATATGTGTACACAAAGATCCGGCACAACTATTTTTACAGATTTTAAATAAACAAAACGATCACTTTAAATTAATTTGCGAAGTAAAGAAAAACAATTTTTTTTAATTTCTTAGACATTACAATTACACATAAAAACTTAAAAATAACCATGAATCAGTATGTTAAGCCAATTTCATTCTTTTATCTGATAAATCTCACCACAGAAATAACGATCTCATGGCTAAAAGAATTTTACGCGATAATAACTATACTGAACTTTTTCTACAAAAAAACATCAAAAAAAGACTTCACCAAATAAAAAATACTAATAATGATAAATACAATCTACTAAATGACAATCTACGTGCAAAAATAAAAGTTTCTGTTCCTAACAACCCATTATTTTTTTTAATTTTGTTCAAAAACTTTGAAAAAATTAAACATACAATTTTACCCTATTATTCAAAATAAATTGGACAGTGTTATCTTTCTTGAGAAGGATAAAATTAATAAGCTCGATCAAACCAACGTCGTGTATCATTTCACTTGTGATTCTTGCTCTGCATCATACGTAGGTAAGACAAAGAAAGCTTTGAAAAAACGCCTGAATAAACATAAAAGTAAAAAAAAAAAAAAAACTTGTTGTCACTTCACACATAAAATAATTCAACCATAATTTTAATTTTTATCAAACCAAAATCCTAGATCATTAACCAAATAGACAGAAAGATTAATATCAGAAACGTTACACGTACACTCTAAAAAATACACAATAAATAAAAAAGAGGACACCTTATTTGTCAATAACACATGTAACGATTTTATAAGTAATCTCTTTTAACTCTTCATTGTAGATATGTACACACGTTATCTACATTCGCAAGAAGTGTACATTTATTGATTATATTTATACATGACAGTACATTCATGTTCGACACTTACGTTATTCATTTAAGGCGACCAACAGTCTGTATCGACCATCATAACGATATAGACATAAGTAATTACTTAATTTTTAAAAGTCGTTTTTATTACAATTTATATTAAACCAATAACATATAATCATTAATTGAATAAATGTTAATATTTGTACATAGTGACCCTACAATGAGCTTTACGTAAATTGTTGTGATTTTTTTTTCGTTTTTGTTAATAAGGTAAGCCTAAAGAGGTTGGCGTTGAAACCAACGAAACGTTGCTTAAACCAACACCTGACTTTTTGGAGTTTTTCATTCAAACTCCTTAATTAGCTCTTACTAATCGTGTGCTTATGCACAAACCCTCAAGTTATCATTGAAACAACTGAGAGTAGAACGACATAATGGAAAGCTGCTGTTTTTCTTACATTGAATACGTTTTTTTCACGGTGCTTTCTCTGCAGAATGCGAGTAAAACGATACCAAAATGTAGACACTCGGCCGTCTGAACGCGCTCCAAAGGTCGGCAGGGTGCATGCCGCGCCGCGCTCCTCTCAAGTTAACTATGACTATTGATAATCTCGAAATACTTTATTAACAAATATTTGCTATTATTTTGTAGTTTTAAATAAAGTTTGAGGTGTAGACTTTTTGGTTTTATTATTTTGCTTAGGAAAAAGTTGTTACTCAAAGTTCATAGATGTTTTCATGATTTCAATGTTCAATTATCGATTAGAATGACAGCGTAGAGTTGCAAAGTACCTGGTACTAAATTTTCTACAGCAAATCGAAATTTAAATTGAATTCTAAATTTTTTATACAACTCATTATTTAACTAAAAAACTTTTGTTCTCTTGCCACAATTCTTGGCCTAGTCGTACAAATTTCCTGTGTTTAAAATTCGATGATTAGAGAAAACTTGAAGACTTGTACGTCTTGCCCCTCTCTTCAAGTTGGCTCCAATACCATCAGCTCCTTTTTCATGAGCAGTAGAAAAAAATGTCATTCACAATCAATTTTGAAATCTTTTTTGTGGAAAAGTATGTTCCTAAAATTGCTCTTCTTTTTTGAAATGTTGATTGGCCCCATCAGTTACGTAAAAAATGTTCTTTACTACAAACTTGCATTTCAAATAACTTTTAACTTTTTGGTACTCATATACCGCAATTATATCATAATTTAGATTATCGGAAATAAGGAGTTGAAAAAAAAGTAATACCTGTTTTGACCAGGGTTTGATTTGATTATTTTTAATTTTAGCTCATATATAGGGAGTTGGCATGCAAAGCGCTTAAGAGTGTAAAGCTTCATACGTATATCGTACAGTATTTATTATATAATAATGAAGGGGCCAATCACCACGATTTTTCTCACAACCTCTAAATACCTCTCTATGGCTACCTCCCTCACAAAAAAAAGAGTTCGTTTATGTTCTACCTTATTTTTATAGATTCGATTTTTAGTTTAAGTCTTTTATTTCCTCTACGGTCGCCCCCCCCCACTGCCCGTAAGACGAATAGACTAACTTTATATTTATAAGTAATGAGTAAAAACTTTTTTCTACATAAATATACAGAGTTTACTAACGATGTAAATTGTTTTAAAAATAAGAATCAACATTATTTGTAATCATAAGATTTTGAGTAAGTAGAGTTTCTTGGAATTATTATTATATGACTATCTTAAATAGTTAAATACCCGTTTAGAATATTTTTTATTCATAAATATTTTTTATTTCCGATGTAATTAAAAATGTCTTTTAAATTAACATTTTATATTTTATAATTGTTATAACCTGTTATATCAATCAATATATGTTTTTAAATTTGGCATCTTGATAACCCTACAGGTAATTGTCTATCGGCAAGTAAAGGTTTTTGTAAATGTAAACCAACACTGTCAAAATTTTGTTCTTGCGATTCATTGATTATCATGACAAATGTTAAAACTACAGAAAATAACTTTCTGTACAGTAAAAAAAGTAATGAAAAATAATTACCTGTATTAAAAGTTATTTTGGGGATAAAAACTTTATTTTTTCGTTTTCATTCAGTTATTCTTTCTGCTGTAATATTATACTTAAGTAATTCTTTAAGTTGCAATTGTATACTCTTGCACAAACTGTCGCATATGCTTTAATTTCTCATTTTGTTAACATTTGTGCCAACTGTAAAATTAAGTTCATGGGGTGAGAGATTATTATGACTACAATTAAAATCTTCAATAAGAAAAATTTATAATAATGTTACTGTCAGATTTAACAGCGCCTTTTTAAGTTGCACGATTTGTGATTCATTAAGTCACGCTGACTTAATGAGTCCAACCCTTATTACACCCACAAAATGTGTCTGGAAATGTAAAAAGTTACAATTTCTACTTTTCCAGTCTCTAATAAAAATTTTTAAACATTCATAACTATTTAACGAAAGTTCGTCGTTTATTAAAAAATATTGAAAAATTATCCTGAAAATAATTTAATAGTCTCAGCTATTACTATATTTCCACTTCTTTTTAATGACAAGTAGAATCTCGTAAAAATCTCATACTAAACAATTAATTCGAGTCTAATTTGTGTGTTTGTATTACATAGATCACGCAAAAATCTATATCCACTATTTTTAAGGTTTTTTCGAATCATGGAGTTCTCATTTTAAATGATTAAATTAACTTAGCGTCATTTGTATATTTCAGATTTTATCTCCAAAAATACAAAGTAAAAGAAAAGTTCCATGACAGATAATTCCTTTTGGGAACAATACTAGGGCAATACCAATCCACGACATTAACTTGTTTACCTTGAGGACTCTAGTTATGAACTAGTATTGTGTAAAATAAGTTTTTCCTAATTTTCCTAAGACCATCAATGAGAAAATTGCTGTTACGTCGCTAACATATTTAAAATATAAAAAAATGTAATTTTTAAGTATTTTTTTTTTTTAATCATTAAAATGAAGATGCATTGAATTAATCATGTGTTTACAGAATGCAATTTCTTCAGTGTTATTATTTTAATTAATTTTTTTCAGATGGATCAATAAAATAATAAGCATAATTTATCTTTAGATACAAAAATTTAATTTTAGTCTGAAAGAGCACGGATTTTTTTAATTACAAACAAAATCTTGTATGAAATAACTTTCATGTGGCTTTATTTCCATACATTAACGCTTTTAATGTTTTCGGACATTTAAAACCACAAACTAATTTTTGTTAATGAAAAAGAAGCATAATTCAGTTAGCTGCATTGAAATGTTTTATCGATTTGAGTGTTGTGGTTAATGGAACACATAGTGATTGCAGTATCTTTAAACGTTTTATATTCAATGTCGCAATGTGCCTTTAAATTGTTGAATGGTGTTGCTCTCTACTTTTTATTTGATAATAACCTAAAAAAATTGTTCTTGATGCTTTGAAGATATTACATTTGATTTACCGTTGCTATATTTTTTTCACATTTTTTTTTTTCCACACTTGGAGTTTAAGGCATTTTAAAAACATTGTTTTTTGGAACATACACGTACTTTGGTAATTTTTCAAAATTATCGATTATATTTAACTCAAACTTAGCTGTTAAGGATGTCTGCTATGTATTCATTGTGTTTTTAATGTTAATATCTTTAAATATTAAATTTTTGCTTATTTGTAATATGTATAGCTAAACTTAACACTTCGTGACTCTTACCAGAAAAATACAGCATACATGACGTGATAAAGTTTTGTATAGTTGAACAAAATACAAAACAAAAAAACTTTATCATGAATAAGTTATTGCCACTTATATTTCATAAAAGTTATTGCTGCTACACTAAAAGAAAAGTTAGTTAAGGTTAACATAATTTAAAAAAAACACTTTCATAAAAAGTTTTGAAAAACTCAAAGTCTTGACCTACTTCTAGTAGATTGGTGCACGAAGTGCACAGGAAGTGGAGTCCTTCTACTGTACATACCTATATTACACAGCAACTTTGGAGTGCTATTTCACATTCCCTCCTCCACTCCTCCTCAGCTGACTCTCAACTCTTTTAATACAGGGCAACATTTTTTTAAATTTCTTTGTTATTTCGAGTTCAATATTCAATTATTGTTAGCCACCCATTTACATATTCCCAGCCCATCTTATTATTTCTTAGTCTCCTCTTAGCCACCTTTTTACCTACCCCCCGTCCATCTTATTATTTCTAAGCCCCCCTCAGTCCCCTTTAATATAAGGTGAAATTCGGCCGTTTCGTGATGTAATTCGGTTAAATTTTAAAAATAACCCCCCTGGGCCTTCTTCAGCCCCCCTTTTTAATGATCGGCTACTCTTATTTTTATAATGTTTTTTGGTCTTTCCCTCAGACCCCTCATTTTTATTATACTCCTTGATCCCCTTTAATATTAGGTAAACTATTTCAGTTAGTCTGTTACACTGAGAGAACGTTGGTGACGCTGCAGTCCCACCCAGAACGGCTTTGATACCTGCTTTGGTTCCGCAGCGCCCTCACAGCTTTAGAGAGCTGTTCTCCCGTTTGAGAGAGCAGCGTTTCCATTAGTAAAGTAGCAACGCTACCAGTACATAATGTTAGATACCTTATCGACAACAGAAAAGCTGACACACTTGTTATTTTATGCGAGAGAATTTTCAAAGATTTTAATTTCTTAAAGGTTTTATTACTATGTCAAAAATTTAATATAATGTGACCATGGAAAATTAAAAAAAATATTTAATACGTTATAACATAGATGTAATTGTTTGTTACACCTTGAGTTGAATTTTTTATAGAGTAGAGCAAGCTTAATAAAATTTTAATTAAAAGAAAAATGAAAAAAAAATTGGATCTTTTGCCCAAATCAGTCGATGGAATCGTCAGATAAGTCAATCGATACTTTAACACTTACACCTATACAATTATTCTTTACCTTACTGCGTTATTTTCCGGTAAATTTCGAAATAATTAAAAATACTTGCAATCTGATTGTAAAAACAACAATAAATAATTAAAAATAACATTTTTTAAAGATAATACATATTTTTTTAAAGTTGTTGAAATTGGTGTAACAAAAGTTCAAAAAGTAAAAATTTCATACCAGCAGTACCAAGGATTTTACCAAAAAAGCCGTATTGTATCAAAATCGGTCGTGTAAATCCTGAGACATGATTGATGACATACATACGAACAGACGGACATTTTTGGTATATTTAATACATTACATATTCTTTGATTATGAATAAAACACATGAGTACAGTGATTAGAGACTTAGTACAAATACTCCACCTAAGATGGACCATTATTGTCTCAAGAAGCGGAAAGTACGAGCACTAAGAGGTAAGTACGATTCCGTTATCTTATTTGGTGTAAGTACTGTGCGAAAAAAAGTATAGGTCTTGACCAACGTGTTAGTGCACATGCGCTCCCGTTTGGGTGCGGAGCGCTCCCAAAATTGGTGAATCGCGAGTAATGACTTTAGTATGTTATTTTAACTCCAGTTTAACTTAAACTTTAAAATGTTTACCAAATCTTTTATCAACTTAAATTTACTTACAGCCTCTGATAAAGCAGCATACTTAGCTAAAGTCAAAGACTTTATTACACTATTTTGGTTTTACGTTTTTCGACAAATCACATTATCTTAAATTCATATTACATAAGCCCGATGTAGATTGTTTATCAAGACTGTCACCTGCCCAGTCTGAATCAACAAAACAATCTACTATATCTGCATTATCATTTATCTTGTACAATACGTTCAAATCTCTTGTTAGGTACACGTATTTCAAAATGCTCATCGCGTACTTAAAATATGTTTTATTAGAACAATTTCGAAATCGATTCAAATAATTAACGCTATAACTTATATCAGGTCTCGTGTCTGAACTAATATACAAAAGTTCGCCAATCAAACTACGATACTTCAAATCATTTCTTACTTATTTTGCTCGTTCTAGCTTTAAATTAATTTCCATTGGTGTATCATATAATTTAGCATTTTATACTTTGTACTTATTTGTCAAAGATTTAATATAACTTATCTGACTTAAAAACATTACAAATTTTCTTACGTTATAACTAATGTTTATTCACAAATAATTTTCTACTTTTCTCAAATCCTTCATGCAAAATATTTTTGACATTTTTCGTCTCATTACATCAATAATTTTTAGACTTTTACAGCAAATTAATAGATCATTAACAAATAAAATAATGTAAGCTTCATCTTTTCTATTGCTCGAACGATATTAACAATCGTCTTCTTTACTAATTTCCAATGCTAGGTTTTTAATTAATTCATTAAAACATTTAAACCAAGCTCGAAGACTTTCTCTTACACCATACAATGCTTTTTGCAATTTGCATACTTTAATAGAATTATTATCAAAACCTTAAGCAGGAACCAGCGTGTAGATCAGCTTCCCTTGAGTCAAAATCCGTTTACAGAATAATTTTTTAACAATTATTCATTAGGTAAATGGATTTACAAAAGTGCTGAATTTCAGCGTATTAAGAACACCAATTTCAATGGCGCGGGCTGCCATGAAGAGCAGTGTCATCGATCGCAACAACATAGCAACAAACCTCTAAGTCGGTAAACAAAGTCTGAATAGATCCCCTAGCGGGCAGGAGATGGCACTAAAATGTGATTAAAATAGTAAAAACGTGTAGCTATAAAATTATTAGGAGATAAAGGGCTGAGTATCAGTAATGTAAAAGCAAATAAATAAGCGTACGAAAAGGTTATTTAGTTAACCCGAGATATTATTGTCAGATCATTCTACATACGATGAAATGGACAATGACGATGAAGATGATAATGATAATGATAATGATAATGATAAAGATAATAAACATAATTATTAATATAATATAAGAAAAAAGATACAATTGTAAGCAACATTAATAATAATAATGAATACTTATAATAAATACAAATGGTTAACTTAAGCAGCTATCAGGTGGAACTTGGGCCGCAATAGGGTAGTACTTAGGCAGTGGCGCTTGGGCGCTACTTGGACGGCAGTTTGGTGGCACTAGGGCAGAATTTGAGCAGCGGCACTTAGGCGGTACTTTGGCGGTACTTTGTCGGCACTTTGGCAGATTTTGGGCAGCGGCACTTGGGCGGTACTTTGGCGGCACTTGGGCAGAATTTGAGCAGCGGCACTTGGGCGGAACTTAGGCGGTACTTTGTCGGCACTTGGGCAGATTTTGAGCAGCGGCACTTGGGCGGTACTTGGGGAGCACTTGGGTGGTACTTTGGCTGTACTTTGTCGGCACTTAGGCGTAATTTAAGCAGCAGCACTTGGGCAGTACTTGGGTGGTACTTTGGCGGTACTTTGTCGGCACTTGGGCAGAAGTTGAGTTGCGGCACGTGGCGGTATTTAGGCGGCACTTGGGCATAATTTGAGCAGCGGCACTTGGGCGGTTTTTCGGCAGCACTTGGGCGGTAATTGAACGATACATTGGCGGCACTTGGGCATAATTTGAGCAGCGGCACTTGGGCGGTACTTTGGCGGCACTTGGGCAGAATTTGAGCAGCGGCACTTGGGCGGTACTTAGGCGGTACTTTGTCGGCACTTGGGCAGAATTTGAGCAGCGGCACTTGGGCAGTTTTTGGGCGGCACTCGATCATTACTTGGGCGGTACTTGGGCGGCACATGGGAAGAATTTGAGCAGTGGCACTTGGGCTGTACTTGGGCGGCACTTGGGCAGAATTTGAGCAGCGAAACTTGGGTGGTACGTGGGTGGCACTTGGGCGGTACTTTAGCGGTACTTTGTCAGCACTTGGTCAGAATATGAGCAGCGGCATTTAAGCGGTACTTCTGCTCAAGTGCCGCCAAAGTACCTCTTGAGTACCGCCCAAGTACCAATCAAGTGCCGCTGTTCACATTCTGCCTATGTGCTGACAAACTGTAGCCAAAGTACCGGCCAAGTGCTGCCTAAGTACCGCCCAAGTGCTGCTGCTCAAATTCAGCCCAAGTGCCGTCAAAGTACCGCCAAAGTACCGCTTAAGTGCCATTAAAGTACCATCCAAGTTCCGCCCATGTGCCGCCAAGTACCACCCAAGTGCCGCCCAAGTACCGCCCAAGTGCCGCTGCTCAAATTATGCACAAGTGCCGCAAAAGTATCGTCCAAGTACCGCCAAAGTACCGTCCAAGTTCCGCCCATGTGCCGCTCATGTGCCGCCCAAGTACCACCCAACTGCCGCCTAAGTACCGCCCAAGTGCCACTGCTCACATTCTGCCCAAGTGCCGCCAAAGTACCGCCCAAGTACCGCCCAAGTGCCGCTGCTCAAATTATGCTCAAGTGCTGCCAAAGTATTGTCTAAGTACCGCCCAAGTGCCGCTGCTCAAATTCTGCCCAAGTGCCGCCTAAGTACCGCCCAAGTTTCGCTGCTCAAATTCTGCCAAAGTTCCGACAAAGTACCGCCCAAGTGCCGCTGCTGCTCAAATTCTGCTCAAGTGCAACCAAAGTACCGTCCAAGTACCGCCCAAGCGCCACTGCTCAAGCACTACCCAAGCGCGGCCCAAGTTCCACCTGATAGCTGCTTAAGTTAAACATTTGTATTTATTATAAGTATTTATTATTATTATCAATGTTGTTTACAATTTATCTTCTTTTTTATATTATATTCATTATCATGTTTATTATCTTTATCATTATTATCATCATCTTCATCGTTATTGTCAATTTCATCTTATGTAGAATGATCTCAGAATAATATCTCGGGTTAACTAAATAACTTTTTCGTACGCTTATTTATTTGTTTTTACGTTTCTGATACTCAGCCCCTTATATTCTTCTAATAATTTTAAAGCTACTCGTTTTTACTATTTTAATCACATTTGAGCGCCATCTCTTGCCCGCTAGGGGATCTATTTGACTTTGTTTACTGACCTAGAGGTTTGTTGCTATGTTGTTGCGATCGATGACACTGCTCTTCATGGCAGCCCGCGCCATTGAAATTGGCGTTCTTAATACGCTGAAATTAAGCACTTTTATAAATCCATTTACTTAATGAAAAGTTGTTAAAAAATTATTCTGTAAACGGATTTTGACTCGGGGGAAGCTGATCTACACGCTGGTTCCCGCTCCTCAAGTGCTTAAGAATATTTCTGATATAACATCTGATCAATGATTAAGCTTTCTTGGCAACAATACGATAACAGAATTTTTAAAGTTTGCATCTTAGCTACAGAAGAATAAATATCTTCAATAATTTCTTTTTGTTGACAGCCTTTCAGAACTAACCTAGCTTTGAACTTGTTTTTATCCTTATTTGAATAAACCAATTTTACATTTAAAACTTTCTTATGTTTTAGCTTGTCTACCAATATCCAAGTTTATTTTTAATTAAACAATTAATTTTTCTTCCCATCGCATTTTTTCAATTATCAGATTCAAAATTTTCCATAACTTTATCAAAACTCTTTGGATTTTCTGCAGTACAATAATTTACATGAATCCGTAATATATACATAGTTTTTATCAAATCTCGCTGGAGGTTTTATGTTTCTTATAGGTCTACTTTTAATATTACTCTTTTCATTTGCATTTTTTAATGTGTTTTTAATACTTTCATCATGATTTTGATACTCAGCATCTTTAAATTCGTTGCTTGACTCCGATTAGTCATCTACAATTTTATTTTCATTTTTTAATTCATCATCATTATCATTATTCTTCAATCTAACACAATATTCATCTTTCTGAATCACATCTACATGTCTTGCTACGATAATCCTATTAATTATCAAAACTATCCTACGTCCTCATAAACTACAAGGACTCCTAAATCTGCTTTTCCATCCCAATTTGACCGCTTTTTCTGTTCAGGCACACGGACAAATAATCTGCTTCCAAACATTTTTAAATTTTCAACATTAGATTTCATACCAAAGAACAACTTAAAAGGAGTTTTTAAATCAGAAGTGTACTTAAGTGTCCTATTATTTAAATATACTACCACGAATACAACTTCCAGCCAAAATCTTCCATTTATTTTAGCTTTAGATAACAAACATTGACCGATTTCCATTATACTTGTATCGCTCAGCTATACACCGTTCAATTTATGTACATACGGTGAACAATAATCTAAAATAATACCTTTTCTTCTGCTAATTCCAAAATTTTGTTATTTATATATTCCTCTCCGTTGTCACACTTTAATTTTTTTAGACTTTTTCCGTTAATATTTTCATCTTCATTTATATGTGACACAAAACAATCATAGACTTGATATTTCGATTCCGTTGGATATACTCTGGCTATATTACTATATTTGTCAAGAAAAGTTAAAAAATATTTTTTCCAATTAAGGAGGCTCTTGCACGGGTCTTCCACAACTAAAAAGTGATTTTTCTTATGGAAAAAAATGTGATTAATTTAATGGCATCCACATTTTATTCCGTTATCGTGGAAAATTTCAAGATATTCTATGCCAAAGTTTGCTCAACGTAACGTTACTCTTGTGGAGTCGTGCTTCGAGACGTTATATATTGGCTGTAATACAACTGTAACAGCATATTCTCTTACAAAAATATAAATATTATTAAGAAAATTTCCCCATCTTTTAGATTTCTTGTAGTAAAATGTAGGTTGTCGTAGAAAAAAATCAACATACTTGCGTTTAAAGCAAGTAGCTGCAAGAGTCCCTATAGTAAATGCATGTAAAAAACGCACTGCCGTCTGCTTCTTGATGATTTTGACCTATTAGGCTAATGTTTTTAGAAGAGATGTAAGCAAGACGCAAGAGCCTTCTTCATACTATAGCATTATAAGTTCCATTCAGATCAGTATGTACTATTTCTATAATTTTTTTTGCCTTTAGCCTATTATTTTCAAACGGTAAATTGTGCATTTTATTTTCCATACAAATAATGCATTTCATATATTACTCTCAATTTTTTTCGGCAGACCTTCTGCTAATTCATTTTTTACGTAGAATATTCAAATATTTAAAACTTACATGCCTCAAAATACTTCTTTTCCTTGAAAATAATTTTATCATTATTTTCGGTACTCATAGTATTAACGGTAATTTTATGATTATTTCTAATTTCACTTTGCATTCTGTACAATTTATCTATTTAATACGCGATAGCTAAAAGCGCACCCTCACTGTTAAGAATTTTAACCGTATTATTTTGAGCAAGAACTTTATTTTTATTTGTAACTTTTGATTAACTTCATAAATTTTCTTTCATTTCTTTAACATAGTAAACATTAGACATTTCAATTCTTACTAATTTATCATACAATTCAA
Source organism: Copidosoma floridanum (assembly GCF_036245765.1). Classification (NCBI taxonomy): domain Eukaryota; kingdom Metazoa; phylum Arthropoda; class Insecta; order Hymenoptera; family Encyrtidae; genus Copidosoma; species Copidosoma floridanum. The sequence continues at coordinate 3,559,029 of NW_028321898.1, read as the reverse complement.
AATAACTTACAATTGTTCCTATTTTAGTCGCTTCTAAACTTCTACCGTCTCCTATATTTACGTTTACTGGATTTTTCAAATCAATAAAATTTACGAAAATATCTCAATTTACCACATGATCAGCACAACCGCTATTTAAAAGCCAGTCAATACGTTTACCTTGCGCTTCGCTATGCAATGCAGTGGACTCGACGATCTTCGCAGAAAAGGCGCCAAACGAGCTGTTGCCTTGCTGCCACGTTTCTTGTTGCAACGCGTAGCCTCTGCCTGGTTGTCCACTTGAGCCTCTACCTTTGCTTCTGCTAACAGACTCTTTTTTGTTTCTTGTGACCTTTTAATTCCAACACGAAAGCATTCGATTTTACGCTTGCACTAGCACTTTCACTTTTATTTTTTATTTCGAACATTTTTATTTTATCGACCACATAAGTAACTGTTTGATCCTCCGGTTTTAACATATCTATTGAATCGCTAATATAACTGTACGATTCTGGTAATGTTCTCAATAAATAATTCAACTTTTTTTTCTCATTCACTGTAGCACTAGCTGCTTTCAACTCGTTCAGTGATTTTTAAAATTCACTAATAAGAACTCATGACTCTTGAATCCTTAAACCTGATTTTTTCCAGCTTAGTCCGGCATACTATCTGCAAAGCTGTTGATTCTTTTAAATACATAGCATTAAACTTTTTCATAATGTCTTCTTTGTCCGTCGATACTTTTTCTCTTTTTATCACCTGGTGCACATTTCTTCAACTTTAACAACATCGTTATTCTGACTGCATGCTTCGATGGACAGACGAGATCTATCTTGCACCTACGTTCGAGCGCCAAACGTCCGCAAATATCATACAACTGCAATCCGCCAGACATGGTGCCCCTAGTTCATCTCTTATACATATACATACTAATATATACATTGGTATAAATATACAATATACTCAAAATTGCCAAGTCTTTTCAGCCATGGCGACTTACAGACTGACCCATTCAGTGTATATAAATTTTACTAAGAAATATGGAAACCCTAAAGTGCAGACGTAAGCTCATTTCCACAAGAAACATCATGTACAGTGTATTTTGAATGATGTGATTGGTTTAACATAGTTGTGATGATTAAATGAAAGATTGTTACCCGAATAAGACACAGTAACAAAAAAAACATCTTACATAGAAAAATATCAAATTATTTATTCACACTTTTTAATCAGTACATTATCTGGCGAAATTAGATTTGGACGGTATGAAAATCAGATTTCATGCACTGAGAAATATTGGCGAATAGTACAGCATTTTGCAGATCATTTTTGGCGCAGGTGGTTACGCGAGTATTTGCCTACATTGATTCCGAGAAAAAAGTGGTTAAAGGAGGAGAAACCTTCAAAAACAGGTGATCTTGTTTTAATTATTGATGAAAATGTGGAGCGGAATCAATGGCGTAAGGGAGTAATTGTTCGCGTGCTACCTAGCACTGATGGTCAAGTTCGTGACGTAGAAGTACGAACTTCAAACGGTGTTTTTCTGAGACCAACAAGAAAGTTAGTACGGTTTTTAGAGGTTCAAAATCCGGGTGTTTTGTACGGTGGGGAGAATGTTCCCGACAGGGTCAACTAATCTAAGCAACTAATTGTAAATTTTTTCTCTCTTTCTCTTTAATAAAAAAGTGTTAAGTTTTTTTCTGTGAAAGGAGGTGCTTCGTCGAATGTCTTAAGCATAGCGGTCGTTGATACGATCGTTGTGTCGATGTTTGCGTGCCTGACGACGGAAGAGGAGGTGTCATTCAGGGCCGATTTGACACTACAGAAGTTTTCTGTCGGTGAATTTACGGGACGAGAGGGGTAAGGGTGAAGAAGAGGTTCTTTTCCCTTTCGTGGACGGTCATCACGAGACATTCGAACATAAGCGTTATTATTTAATTTTTTTAGTAGTCGTTGCCATGGCAACTTATTTTGTAGTTTAAAACGAAAGAGAGCAAAAACGTCACTTTCGCAGTAATACGTGCATGGTGTTAGTAATAGGAGCATGTTGACTATTCGCAAAAATATTTATTATTAATAATATGAGTCTTGTTTATGTCCATTTAAAAAATCGTTTATTTTTTTTTTTATTAAATAAAGTTAATAATAGAAAGAAAATGTATTAGATTGGTACATTTTTTCTTTTCATACCATATATTAAAGTAGCCTAAGTTAAAAAAATTCCAGTAATACCCACAGTTACCCTACAAGCTATGGAGTCATCAACATGAATTTTTTTTTATTTTAAAGGGACTGGACAGCTACTCATTCTTATATTAATAATGTTCTGCATGACTATTTTTGTAGATAGAGGACTACTTGGACTTTCCATTGCTAAGCTAAAGTTTTGTCTGTAGAACTAATCATTAAAATGAAACCATTATTAGTCATAATTAACTCTACTACACTACGAAATTCTGAGAATTAGTTAATTCTAACTATAATAAAATGCCATATGCATTCAATGGTTCTTTTAACAGTTTTTAAATTAATGTTATTTAAAAAAGAGACAACATTAAAATTATCAAGACAAAACCCAGATGGTAGCTTAAACTCAACTATGGATTTTACAAACTCGAAACTATTTCTTATGCTATAAAACAATACAGGTGAATTAATTCTTAAAAAGTTAGCTAGCCATTTAGACAAGTTGTAAGTGGGTAAGCCATTAGAGAAAATTATGGGTCTTATTGGAAGACTAGGTTTGTAAACTTTTATTAATCAATAAAACTTAATAACATTGGATCTTTTTTTAAGTTGTAAATATTTTTTTAACGTCACCGTACAAGTCAGTTTTATCAAGTCTAGTGTTAAGGAGGTCGGTCGTTATTTTAAATGAGTTTTTAGAATTATTATTCAACTTTTAATACAGCCTAGTCTAACTAAGGCTTGACTCTATTTATATAGTCTATTTTATTAATAATAACAAAGGCTCCACCCTTGTTCATACTAGTGATCATTAACTTACTCTGAATTTTCATGAATATAAAACATTTCTTTTTAATTTCTATACATAATTAAATTATTTGTGTATAAATTAGGTGTGTTGAATATCTTTTTATATCGATTAAAACCATCTATTTTAAGTTAATTGTTATTTTTGGTACTAATATTAAATTGTTAATTTGAATTTTTAAACATTCTAGAAACATCAAGTTGGATTTGTTACTATCTTTTTTTTGTAAAAATTTAAATTTCCAACTCAGTATGAGATACTAATAGCATATGGAGGAATATTAACACAACTTTATTTGTGTACCCAGCTTCCTTTGATTTTCTTAGTAGAATTTTTTCGCTAAATTTTTTTTTATTGCCAAGTTGTTAGTAAAACTTTTGAATTTATTAAAGGAAAAAGATTTTTATGCTCAAACGTATCGATTCCCAACTCAGAGTTAAGTGACTTTCCTAAATTTTTTATTTAATTCAATAACTACTTTTTATGTATGTTTAAATAAGCTATCTCAATTATTTCAATTTAATTTTTGAATTTGCTAGATAATAGTTTTGTAGTAAATTTTTTGCTTGACTACAGAAAAATGAATTGTCTACATTCTTTAGACTATTCCTTAAGTATATTGGATGCAAGCAAAACTGTTCACACAACAACAAAACTGCACACCTAGCCTAAACTACACTTAACTTTTTATATTAGTTATAAAAACTTTAAAAATCTTGATTTATATCAAAATCGAAAGCTAGATTACTCATGTAGACAACGTTCATCACATGGCTACATTTCTACCGATCAGAAACTCCACAAGGTGACTATGTAAATCCATTGGTTTGTTTTGATGCAACATGTTAATGTACATAGCAGAGAAAATTTGAAACGTCTTCTTCCAGCCCAAAGTCATTTCAATAATAAGAAGAATAATGCTGCAAACAGCTGCAAAAAAAAAAATTAATTCGATAGACAATTCAGGTCAAAAACTTTATTTATTTAGTAAGTCGATAACATTTTAATTACACAGAAGGTAAACCTATTTAAGTCAAAGCAATCATACAAAATAATTATGATAAAATAAAGTTAACATATTTGTATATTGCACAAAGTAATCAAAAAGTAAACACAAATTATTTGTGATGAACAACGTGCATGAAAATAAGTTTAAACTGTTCTGAAAGTATGTCCACTAGAATGTGTCACATATAAGATTATGTATAGGTATTAAAATATAAGGGTTCTATAACATCTAAATAAAAAAATTAAATAAGTTATAGAAAACTTTCCAGGTCTAAGGTAAAGTACCCAGTAGCTGGACAAAAATAAAAATAATACCAGTCGTTGGACAGTCCAATATAATTAACATTTTAGAATAGAAGACGTTTTCAAATGGGAAAAAAAAATTTATTTATAATCCATCAATGCATAATAATGCCTGATAAAAAAAGTTATCTTTAGAACTCTTTTTTGTTTTTACGTAAAAAAATATGTTTTAAATGTGAAGCATGTAAGATTGCTCTCCAAAAATAGATCCCTTTAATACCATAGGAGTGTTCCTATACTCAGTACGTTGACACGGAAAAAATCGCTAAAAATTATAATTAATAGTTAAGCATTAAACTTTTAAGTCATTTTCTAACTAAAGTGACCTTGCAAAATCTATATTGTTATAATTTTTATTGAGTTTATCAGAAATAAACACATTGAAAAATACAAATAACTCTGTCCAAGAATAGCTTCCATTCGATAACATATGATTTTTCCTATACCTAGTACTTGAACAGTAAAAAACAATTAAAATTATTGATTATTACTGAATATAACAAGTTAATCTTACTGTTGAAAACGAAAATAAAGTTGAATGATGACCAGAAACTATACCATGTAGTGAAAAAGATTATAATCATTGAGTAGTTCAGAAATGTGAGAAAGCATTTTGGAGTTAGGTCTATCCTAACCTCCTTTCCATTTAATTAATATGGGGTATCCAACTACTGGTCCCAAATCTCGTGTTGGTCCCAGTACCTGGACACTGGTGTCCAGATACTGGGTCTTGATGATTTTTCTTTGATATTGATTTTTTCTTTGTTTATTAACCTGATTTTTTTTTTTAATAATAAAAAAAACTTTAAATAAATAATCTAATGTTTTTTTAAACATCATTTTTTATTAGTTTTTTATAAATCAGCAAAGAAAATTTCGACTGTCAAAAGTGTCCAACTACTGGGTACTTTACCTTATTCACCTCTTGAAATGTAAATACTGTTGGAGAAGATGTAAAAATAGTTTTTTTTTTGAATCCACAGAAAATTAGATGAAAGTTTCAAATGCAATCAATGACAAAGAATAATAATGGATGAGAGGCATTACATTTTTAACTGTAAGAAGAACTGGAACATAATCAGATCAAGAAATTCATTATTTGTTAATTCATATTCAAATGACAAACTCATTATAAACGACAACTTGTCTCTCATGAGAATAATAAAACCTGTATTTGTGAATGTGGTTAGGCAGATATTACAGCTAATATGTATTATGACTATTTTGTATCTTGTATTATAAATTATATTTATTACTATTCAAAATAGGATATTATCCACAACTGCTGCGTAGCGATGATAGCTAAAATTTATAGTAAACACAGCTCATATGATTCAGTATGCTCAACTCCTTAATAATCCTGTAAAAAATAGTGGGAACAGCACTTAAATTAATTTTTTTTTTTCTTACATTAGTGGACTCTGAAGGATGTGTTGATTGCATACGTGATTTAATCATATATGAAATGTGTTTTTTTTTCTTTCGTCCAATGTCAATTTACAATATATTTCAGCTATAATACATATTTGCTTCTTTCTTTGATTGGTGATTATGTACGTTGTTGGAAGGGAAATTTATAGGAAATTCGTTGGTATTTTGGTGGTAATTTGTTGGTTTTTATGTTTTTCATTTCTGTATGATTCGCAAATGTTAGGTTTTTTTTTTTTCACTGGATACATACTCTTGTCAGACAATACAAGGGGTTTTGGACTTCCCTTTACGTTGTCATCATCAAGCTGTTTTTTTTTTTTTTTTGTGTGTGTGTATCTCTTCTGCCATGGTAGTGCCAGCATTCATTAATGATATCGTGTAGTGTTTCAGCAGCAGGGTTGCTCCATTGTTCTGGCAGTTTATGTTTTATGTCCTCTGTGGATTTTGAGAAATTTTATCACAGGTGTCTGCTTAAGATGTTCTGGCTTCTTTAATGAGACCGATGACTTGTATTATACGGGTTTTCCCATAGAAATACGTATGTATATACATATATAATGTATGTATACGTTTTTTTTTGTTTTTTTTTAGAACTATCCCCTATAGGCTTTGCTATGTTATATTATTATGCATGTAGATGCTATTGCCATTGTTATGGTAAAATGCTGTCTCAGATTTAATTGTGATTTTGATCCCTTATACCGTGGAAGAAACCTTATCTTATATGGCTTCCGAACCAAATGTATGTGAGTATTTCCCTTGTTCAGTTTTATTTTAGTCTCGTTATGTAAACAAGTCTCCAGAGTTTCCGGTTGTTGTTCTCATCCTCTGATAACCGTTGATTTTGATAGTAGGTAAGGAATATTAGGATTGACCATGAATAGAGTACTTGACGAATTATAGCTGAGTGCGCAATTGGTAAAAATTTTTCACTTGCAGCTGTATGTCTGTATAATTAAAATCAAAATAGTTTGAAAATAAGATTTTTTTTCTCTTTTTTGTTGTTGAAACTGTGCATGTCTCACGTCCCTTAAAATCTACTAATAACACTATTCTGCAGTGCGTCACATTCAATCGTAATTGTACTTGTAAATATTTTGTTATTAAATCCCTTTTTTTGTATTGTTAATAATGTTTTTCTTTTGATTGTTTTTTTTCTTATAGAAAACAATGGTTATTATTATTTACTTATTTATTATCATTCTTATTATATTTTTTCTATAGTTTCTAGTATAAACATATAATATTCATATTATAAACAATATTTCTTATTGGTTTTTTTTTTTTTTTTTTAAAAAAGGCCTTTTCGTTTTGAAGATTGCAAAATACAATAACTCTATCTTTTATCCTATTCCACATTTTCCTGTAAGTCAGATTTTTTACAGACAAAATAGTTTCTTACAAGTATACTCTTCTCTTTCTTATTTTTTTTCTTCGCCTTTATTTTGCGCGTACGTCTGAACTTCACAACGAGGAAAGGTTTTTTTTTCCGTATTTTATCAATATTCTTTATTTAGGGAAAAGGGGGTGTAAATTGTCTGAATGTCTGTTGGTTAGGTAGTTGTTTACACATTACTTTTGTTTTATTATTATTACTATCCTTATTACTATTCTTATTACTATATTATTATTATTATTATTATTATTATTATTATTATTATTATTATTATTATTATTACTATATTATCGTTAACGTTGTTCTTATTCGTGCCTATTCCTACTGTTGTGAGTATAATTCTATTTCTGTAGCCTTCTCAGTCTTTATTTTATTTGTTTTATTTGTTAGTGTTTTAAGTTAACCCATAAGTTGTCAGATGATGTTGCTTTCTGTTTGTTGTCTCATTTACCGTCCGTTATCTATTGCGCTGTGGTTGGGACCTTTGTATAACCTCAAGTAATTTATATGTTTTAGAAGTTCTCTTCTGAGTCTGTACTTGTTGTTAATAATATACATATATATATACATATATGCTTTTTGTATAATTCGTTTTTTTTTCTTTGCCTGTGTTCTCCCTGATGATCAGTTTTATTTTGATATTATTTGTGTCACCGTTGTCTGTATTTTGCTGTTATGTCTTGAGTCTTAATTAAGGAGTGTTAGTCATTTCTTTATTGGTCCCTATTTTTCCGTTGGCTCTTTCGTATTTGGTCGCCCTGTGTATGTATTGTTATTCATTTCGGTGCTTTCGGGTTTGTTACCGTTTCATTCCATGTAGTTCCCAGCAATATTTTCGCTATTATCCATGCGTACTTATTCCATTCTGTCAGATCTCCTTTTATATGTGTCAATTTGCGTATGCGATGTATTAGATCTATCAATTTCGTGCCTGTCTTTATTATGTCCTCGGGTCCGAGTTCCTGACCCCCTAGTTCTTGTAGCCCGTCTCTTTTTATTACTGTCCTCATCAGCTCTATCATTTTCTCTTTTCCTTCCTCTTTTACTTGTTGTTATATTTCTTTTAAATTTAGATTTGAATTTTAAAATTTGCACAATTTGATTTTCTGCTTCCTCTTGTCCTGGTTTTAATCTAGTTTCGTACGTTTGGCCCATACAGTCTCTCGCCAGGTTTATTACTCCCGCGTCGGTCATCTTTATTGTCTCGTGTTCCGTATGTTCACATTGTATATGTACTTTTTCTTTCCTTGTTGTGATGAACGCATGCTGATTTCGTGCGTGTAGGTGAGTCCAGTACGTTCCTTTTAGCTTAGCTAGTATTATTGGGCAATCCTCCGGGTTTTCTATGGTTTCCTCAAGTATCAATCGTACCTCGCAGGGGTGATCCTCCTCTACCATCTGTGTTGGTTCTACATTCGTACATAGGTTTATTTTTCTTAGCTTTTTGCATCGTTTGGCTGTCTCTTTTGATACTGGTGTAAACCTTTTTTCACTCGTGCTGGCTGCTATATATTCATAGGTTGGTTGCAGGTATGCGACTACATCTGTTATATTTATTCCCTCTTGTACCGCTGGTAGTGGTGATATTCTAAGAAACTCTAAATCCTTCATAGTCACTAGTGGTAATTCAATGTAGTATATGATTTTTTGTTCAATGCTATTGTCGCTATTTCCGAAATCTCTGATATTTCTTCCTCTGTTGTATTAGTTTCCCCTGGGAACCTGAGATCTGGTCTGAATTGTTTTGCTAGTATTTTTACTTCCGATAATGCCTTTAAGGCTGTCTCTGGTAGGTGTGAAGTGCCTCGGCTTGCTAGGTATACCATATCCGTCGCTGTTTCGAATCTCACTACTAGTTCGTCAGGCAGTTTCTCGAATTTTCTTATCATATTTGATGTTCTATCGTACCTGTTAATAAGGTCTGTAAACATTTTCAGTCCTTCCTCCGTTATTTTTCCCGCTTTATTCTCTAGTTTTTCTATCACTTGCAGAACTTTGTCGTGATCGCTGAACGTTGCGACTCTTATCTGTTCCTTCAGATACTTTGTTGTGTCTGTCGTACTTGTCCAGTTCGACTCCATTAGTCCTCGTATTTTCTCCTTTTTTGCGTCTGTTATTTGCCCCTGGAGTGTTTGTATTCCAGTTTGGTTATTTCCAACCTTTTGTCCTACCACTGCCCTGTATGATTTCCATTTTTTGTAATGCTATCGATACCTTGTTTACTGTGTATTCCATCCGCCCTTCGCACTCCTCCTGCTTCCTTACGGTTACCCTGCATTTCCATCTCATTTGCCTGCTTGCCTTAAAGAATGTATGTGTCTCTTCCGCTAACTGGGCCCAGTCTACGTACCATATCACCCTCCATGTTGTTGCAACCGGTTGCGTTGGGCCTAAATTTTCCACCAGAATTCCAGGGTTCCTTTTAATTTGTTCTATTTCTCCTGGTCGATCTTTTGCCGGCGCGGCCCTAAAACACAAATGGCCGTTTTTCTTATGTGCGGAGGTATCTTTCTCTTTTTTTTTTTTTTTTTTTTTTCGGTTAGTGTTTTTTTTTCTTTTCTCCTATGCCTGCATGCGCGTATTTTAATTTTTTCTGCTTTCTTTTCGTTTGAGTGTATTGTGTCACGTATTACCGTCCACGTCTTTCATTCGTTTGTTCCGTCTTAATTCCCATTAGTATTGTCTCGATCCTCCCTTGCGCTCCGCAAGGGTCTGCCGTTAGGGAGAGGTAATCCGAGGAGAGAGAGTTAGTTACCGTCTCGTATGCTCCTCTACTTTTATGTTATGATTCTACATTTGCCTATAATTTTATATCGTAGCGTTTTGCTTGAGTATCTCTCTCCTGGGTGTTACTCGAGCCAGTACTGCGTGGCGAAATGGTACTTTTTTTTTTTTTTTTTTTTTTTATCGTGATTCGGTTGTTGTTGTTCTTGTTTATCGTTGTTATCTTTCCTTTTTATTCCAATGTATTTGTCACGTGTGTGTGTCCGGTCAATATATATACATATATCCCATGTGATCATATTCTCTGCGTCCATGTACTTTCAATGAGACTCGTACTATATTCCCTGGTGTGATATTCTTTCGCTTTTGTTTGCTTATTTCCCTCGCTTATTTCTCTTGGATGTATTCTGCTCATTTTCCTTCAGTTCGTGTTTTGCCCTTAAATTTTGAACATGTCGTTTTCCGGTAACTCGCGTGCTTCGGTCATTTCTAACCGTCTGTGCGTTCTTCTTCGTGTACTTGCTGACCCCTTTTTGTCCTGTAGTTTAACCTCAACTTTGTTCATTGCCGTGCTCGTTGAATCTGTCCTTCTTGACGTCGTGGTGTGTGCGAGGTGTCGTCGAGTGCGTAGCTTATTAGTGTTTGTCTCGTTTTTTTTTTTTTTTTGTTCTGTCAGTCTAGTTATTCATCGTTGTTTTTATTTTTTTCAGCGTATAGGAACTTATTTCTGTACCTCTGTGCCCTCGCATGGGCGCCCGCATGTGGCCTCTTTCGTCGTTCTTGAGGGGCCCCATATCCTTACCGGTATTTGGTGTTCCCGCGACGGATTTGTAAGTTTTCCTCTTTTGTGTGTGTTCCCCCTATTCAAAGTTTTTTTTTTTTTTTTTTTTTTTTTTTCTTTTTAGCTCAGACCTCGGCTGGCTGTTGACTCCCGTGCGCTGCTAGGAGTCTCGCCTGCTTCCCATCAATGCCCTTCGTAGCCTTCTGGTGCTAGTCCTTTGATTGTGCACCAGCTGTCATACCGTGGTGGTATCGGCACTTGTAAAATTAGGTACCCTGCAGGGTCAGTGGTCACAGCAGTTTTTTTTATGCTTCCCCACCTGGGGCCAGCTCGTTCGGTGCGGTCGTCCGCGTCCATTGTTTCTTCCTCCACAGCGGGTGCTCATATTCCTGTGTCGTCGGCTGTGTGTGTCACGGCCCTTTGTTGGCCCTCGTTGCCGACGTTGTCTTCCTCATGCCCCCGGAAGATTACGTCTTGGAGCAGCGCTTTGTCATACGCGTGAGTATTGGGTTTTGCTTTCCCTTTTTCTTTCTCTCTTTTTTTTTTTTTTTTTTAATAATTTATTCCTCTAATTTTGGTGTATTGCTGTTTTCAGTTTAATGCCCCTTCGCCTTACCAACAGCGAAGGCGTTTGCTTTGGCCAGATTGATTGCCTAGTTATGTTGTATATAAAATTAAAGTTGTTACTTTTTCCTATCGGTTTTTGCTTTGTCTTCTTTTTTTTTTTGGTACTTACTCCTCATTTTTATTCTACCGTTTCGGTTTAGGTAGCCCGTCGCACGCTCGTTTGCTTTATTTTCATTAATTTTAGATCCTCGTTTTTTTTCGTGTAATTGTATACGTGTGTGTGTGTCGGCTTTTGGTGTGCTTTCTTACGTGGTGCGTCCGGGGGCCGCGAGAGAGAGAAAGGGGAAAAGGGTTTATTTTTAGTGACTACTGCCTGTGCCTGTGGACTTTGATTTCGTAGGGGGGGGGGGGGTGCGCGATTTTTAGTATGTAACTGTGTTGTTTCTCTGTGTGTCTTTTTTTTCTTTTGCCCGTCTAAGAGTCGCGAACAAAAAAGCGCGTGGTTATTCTAAATTATCTTGCTCTCTTTTCTTCTCGTTTTGCGGTGTATGCAGGGATTTCTATATGCATGCGTTCATAATTTTGTCCACATGTGCTACGCGTATTTACGTTGTCCCTTTGTAATTTTACATTATTGTTTTTGTAATCTATACCTGTTATCTCATATGGTCCCTCGAGTTGGTTGTCGTACTTCCCTTTAGACGGTTCTTTTAATACATATACTATTTCCCCTTCCATGAAGAACTTTGCATTTAGTTTCTTGTCGTAGTAGTATTTTGATCTGTACTTATTTTGTGTCTGTGTCATTGCTGCTAGCGTTCGTAGTAGTGTAAAGTTCTTTGTTATTTTTTCTAGCAGTGCCGTATACGTATGTCCTTTTTCCGGCTGTTTAAAGCTTGAGAAAAGTTATGCACGTTGGCCGAATACGAGTTCGTATGGGGAGTACCCTGTGCTCTCATGCTCTGATGTGTTGTATGTCAGTGCGCACAGTGGTACTACTTCGTCCCATTTTTCAGTCTGGCTGACGTATGTTTTTAAATATTCTGTCAAGACGTGATGCATCTGTTCGATTGCACCATTGCTTTGGGGGTACTAAGCTGTGCTCCCATTTTTGTCGACTTTAAATAGTTTCGCGAATTCCTCCATGGTTTTGTTCATGAAGTGTCCCCCCCTATCCGATAATAATTTTTCTGGGGCTTCGAAATATGCTATGAACTTGTCCGTTAGGGCTCTTACTGTTTCTTCTGCTGTTGCTTTCTGTACGGGGGCTAGCACTATGTATTTGGTTAGCCAATCCTGTATTGATAAGATGTGTGTATTGTTGTGTGCCGATTGTTTGTTTATCGGTCTGTAAAAATCTATCGATATCTTTTAGAATGGTTTACTCGGAGTGTCCGTAATTATCATGGCTTGTTTTGTTTTTATTCGCACTAACTTTTTTGTTTGGCATGACGGGCAGCCGAGTATATACTGTCTTACGTCTGGTCTCAAAAGGCGCCAATAGAAATCCTTTGCTATTTTTCTATATGATTTATTAATACCACGATGCCCGCCTACGAACGATTCATGGTATTCTTTTATTAGCTTATACCTTTGATCTACTGGCGGTACCACTAATGTGCTTGTATATAAAGTAGCGCTCATCTTTATGCCTTTGAGGATTTCTCCAAATTGTTCGACCATGTATGTCCATTGGTTAAGGTTCAGTATCGCTAGATCTCTTACCAGCCCAATTGTTTTTAATTTGTTTACCATAACTAGCGATCTAAGGGCCATTACGCATTTCTTTATGTCGGATTTCAGTGCTGTATCTTCAAAGCAAGTTTTAGCGTACATCCGAATAACACATACTTTTCTTATTTTGGATAGCATGACGTCGCCAACTGCCTTCGTCTCGTCATTCATGACTACCGGGTTTATATAGCCCCGCTCGTACAATGCGTCGATGGTCTCTCTGCCCGGGACTTCGTCCGTTATTGTAACGAATGCGAGGTTGTCGATATACCTGAATAAATGATCTTCGACCTTTTTCATTTTTTGAAACAGGGTGGGTTCTGAGCCGTCCTGTGGGACCCATGGAGGTATGTTGCGTGGTAATCATGTTCTACATACTCTATTTTTTTCCATTATGCCTGTCTTATCCACAATTTTCTTTTCCTCGCTGCAGCTCTCATCACTTTCCTCTATCAGCGCTTTTTTAAGGCCCTGGTCGCTATCTAGTGAGAGAGAGTCTCGTTTAGTATTAGTGTTCAGTGGTGGTGGAGGTTAAGGCGGGGGCATGCTGCGTTCTTCATCTGCCTACTCTCCTTCTTCCTCTCTCTCACTCTTTTCCTCGCTCTCCGTATCCCATGCGTCCTCTTCATCGTTCTCTCCGTCTTGTTTGTTTACGGCGTGGTCGTTGCTATCTCCTTCAAAATTTCCTTCTGTGTTATCTCGAGGTTCCTGGGTATCGGAATCGTCGTTTTGATTCTCATCATCATATTTGGGTGAGTGATCGCCGCTAGTTCCTTCTACGAGGGCTTGATAATGTTAATTTCCAAGATGCATGTGTTAACATTCTGCGTCTTTCCTTCCCATGAATTGTTGGTATACTATTTTATCGGATGATACTTGTAGGTGCATACATATGTTTGCTTAATATTCTTGTGAAAATATAAAAGCACATTCTCCTTCGCCGAATTCATAGCTGTTATTCAATATTTCTTTGGCTCCTTATGGGTGTTTATATTTATTTATCCATTCTGACCCGTGTAGAATTTTTCTGAGCTTGTCTGTTGATTCTGTCAATTCGTAAAGAAGTTTCAGGCAATGGAACAGACAACTTCCGTCTCTAGGGACATCGATCATTATTAACTGTCTGTGAGGTTCTGCGCATCGGAATACTTGAATCTTTGCATCCTTTTCTTCGTTTATTGAGATTGGTGTGTTTGAACTTTCCCATACATCGATTCTTATGCCCTCTTTTCCTTTGATATCTTTCTTTTCAACGTCGATTGAGACCTTTGCTCGGAATCAATTGGTTGATTCATAAGATATTGACCTTAAATTGGTAATTTGATCATTGTTATTATTATACTTATTGTTTCCGCCGTTGGATTCTTGTGTATCTGGCGGTTGTTGGCTCTCATGTTCGTTCGGTGCCGTTCGGCTTTGTTTGGTCATTTCCGTCCCCCGCTCGTCTACTTGTTGTCTATCTTTGGCTCTACTCTCTCTTTGGTCATGTACCCCTCCTTTATTTTCCGATTTCCCTTCGCTTTTTCTGTCTCTGTCAGGTGTTTTTGCTGCTGCCGTTTTCCCTATTGCTTTCCTAGCTTTCCGCTCTCTCTCTTTCTCTGCTCTTTCTGTTCCCTCGTTCTTCCGCGCTAGTTGGTAACCCCAATGTTCTTCTTGCTCGATTTCCCTCTGCGTTGCTGCCGGTGTATCACAATGCGCGATAATAATTTGTGTGGTTAATCGGCGGTGTTAGAAAAAGCTGCGATTTTCCTATGTAGAGTATCTAACTGCCGTTCACGGGTTCTGTGTTGTGTTTTCTCTGTTACACCCTTGTTGATAAATGGTGTGCTCTTCGTTTTTACCCCTTTTTCCATGTTTTTCTCTTTGTACATGTACGCCAGTTTATCGTCCGCTGGTCCCTGTGACAGAATTTTTTCTTTGTCGTTTACCGCTGTAAGGGTATTTTTATCTGCCTTATCTGTTATTTTTTCCGTCATTTCCCGTTCTAATCCTGTGTCTGTACTACTGCAGCTGTGGGTACTTGATACCTGTTCGCTTTCTCTAAGTTTACTGGGCTTCTTTTTAATTGCCTTTTCGTCTGGCTCGTCTGAGCCAGACGTTTCAATTTTTACTTTCCTGTTCGTTCGTATTAGATTCCTCTATCTCTTTGTACGCATTTTATATATTTATGCTGGTGGTGCATTTATGTCTTTGTAATTGTCCCTTTCCTGTTTTTCCGCAAGCTCGTACGGCTTCCGGCGTGGTAGTTCTGGATTTTCTTTCTCTTCTTTAAGTGCTGCATTGCGAAAAAGAGAATCCGGTGCTTTATTTTTCTGTCTAGGTCTATAAACAATATTGAACTCATATCCACGGAGTTCTGCCTTCAATGTTGTGAATCTTAAGTCCGGTTTCTTTGATGTGTGGAAATGTTTAAGTGGTTCATGGTCAGTTATGACTGTAAATTTACGACCAAACAAGTATGGCCTAAACTGCTCCTTGGCGTACACTATTGCCAATAATTCCTTGTCGTATGTCGCATATCGTAATTCACTGCCCTTAAAGCATCTGGATGCATATTCGCGAGGGTGATCTTTGCCTATCTCTCCCTGGCTTAAAATTGCTCCGATGGCGTAGACGGATGCGTCGGTTGTTACGATAAAGGGTTCGTTTATATCTGGAGCCCTCAGCACTGGCTCACTGCACATAGCGTTTTTAAGTTTTATAAATGCATGTTCTTGTTCCTCTTCCCATTTAAATTCGGCTGTTTTTCTTGTAAGCTTTGAGAGAAGTTGGGCTATTTTTGCGTAATCCTTGATGAAGCGTCGATAGTACCCCGCCAACCTGAGGAATTGCTTCATTTTTCCCGCATTTGTTGGTTTAGGAAAACTTTTCACTGCTTCAATTTTCTCTGGATTTGTTTTAATCTGGCCTTCGCCTACAATATGACCGAGCACTTTAGCTTCCTTTCCAAGGAATTAGCATTTTCTTGGCTCTATTGTGAGGTTTGCATCGGCTAGCCGTTTTAAGAGCCTTTTGAATCTTATCTCGTGTTGTTCCAAGTTTTCTGCGAATACCATGATGTCATCCATATGTACCTCTATCTCGCATCCTTGTAAGCCTGCTAAAGCCAGTGTTATCACTTGCGTTAATGTGATTGGCGAGTCTATGCATCCCATTGGCATTCGTTTGTATTGGTAATGTCCGTTTGGTCCTAAAAACGCAGTTTTATGAGCATCCTCCTCGTGAAAAAAACCCGCTCTTCAGTTCTACCACAGTTATATATTTTGCAGCTACTAAAATTTCATCCTGGAATGGCAGTGGATAGCACGTACCGACTTTTATTTCGTTCAATAGCCGCAAATCTGTTACGCCCCTCCAGCGTTTTTCTTCGTATGGTTCCACATTTTTCGGGACAATCCACATATTTGAGTTATATGGAGATGTCGATGGCTCAATTATTTGTTGCTGCAGTAGTTTATCTATTTCGACTTGCATATGTTCCTTTAGTTTTATTGGATAGCGTACCCTTTTGGCAACTATTGGCTTTTCTATTACCGTTGTTATTCGATGCTTAAGTAAGTTTGTAGCCTTTAGTGGCTCGTCGAGGCCAAATACGAACGGATTGTACTCTATGAGGTCCCGGATGTGGTTTAATTCTTCCATGTTGCAGCCAGATGTATCGACGATTTTCATTATTTTGCTTATTCGAGCTGCTATATCCGATTTCTTAATATCTTTGAAATTTTTAATGTTTCTCTTTATATCATAATTTTATTTTTACCGTTAACGGCATTTTTTTTCTTTTGTAATTTCATTATTTTTCACCTCTCCGTCTGAATTTTCAGTGTTAAAAAGCCCAACCATGGCTTTATTTAACCCATCAGCGTCGTCCCCAGCGATGCTGAATAGTTCCGCCCCTTGTCTGGTTTCACATTCGAAAACATTTACTTCCGGTACTGGCACGTCAATTTGTTTGTCTGTTATGTTTATAATTTCCGCATATATTTTTGAGTTCTTATTTTCTCCAAAAAATTTCTAAATAAGATTCCCTCCTTTATATTTTGTAGAGGGACCTACCCAACTTGTACGTGGCTGCTCTCATCTTTTATACGCACAAATACTAT
Source organism: Copidosoma floridanum (assembly GCF_036245765.1). Classification (NCBI taxonomy): domain Eukaryota; kingdom Metazoa; phylum Arthropoda; class Insecta; order Hymenoptera; family Encyrtidae; genus Copidosoma; species Copidosoma floridanum. The sequence goes on along the minus strand of NW_028321898.1, from coordinate 3,542,008 downwards.
TTTCCTCGATTTTGCGGGGATTTTAAAATATTTTGGTTTTAGTAATGGGATTCTGATGCCTTTTAATTCTAAATAATTTTCTTTAGCGCTTATGAGGCCATTATACAACTTAAAAGCGTCCCAGCCAATAATGCCTTCCGTTTCTATCGGAAAGGTATCGGGAACTACGTGCAGATTCATTATAATACCGTTAAGAAGTAGTTTAGTCGTCCCTAATGTGCAGCGTGCTCCGTGTGTGACGCCTTATATATGACGACGATTTACTCTCCCATTTTCTTCGTCTCTTACCAGTGTGCGGCATTCGCTTGTATAGTGCCCCCTGCGTTTGCAGTAAGCGCAATTTTCATCCCTTACGTTTTGTTTATCTTATGATACCTACACTGGTGGATCATTTGCTTTTAAGTCTGGGTTTTGAATTTTCTTATTCGCTGCGTCTGCTACTAATTTCATACATACTTTTGTAGCATGCTCCCGGTATTCATTGCAATATGAGCAATATTGATAGTCCCCTGTTATTTTGTTATTATCTGTTGTGTCGCGTACTTCTGCCTGCTCATGACTGCTCTTGCGATCGTCCGTATCTCTTGTTTCTGCTCTTGCTCGGTCTATTTGGGCCTTGATTCGTACCGGCATCATTTCTCGTAGGCTTAAGTCGCTTTCCATTTTCAGCGCGCCTACTATAGCTTCGCCTAACGTTTTCGAGTTAAGGCATGTTACCCTGTAGTTGTAAGGCGATTGTATCCCGTACGTATATTGCTTTATAGCTTCTTTTTTAGCGCTCTCCTTTAATGCGTGTCGTTGCCCGGGTGATAGTGTCGTGTCCGAATCGTATAGGGTTATTATTCCATTGTATAATTTTTGAACGCGTCTACTGTATTCCTCTACTAATTCCCCTCTGTATTGTTTCACTACTTTTAATTTCGCCAATAACGTGTCAACGCTTCCGATGCTGCTATATCTATTTTTTAATTCTACCAAAAATTCATCTACAGATGAGAACTGTGCCAAGCGCGGTATAAATTCGGTGGCTGCTTCTTTCAGCTTATTTGCTAGTGAGCCTATAAAAAATTTTTTATATACGGGGCTTACTATCTACGATACCACTCTTACCATTTGTTCAAAAAGGGGTAGTTTCACGGAATTGCCGTCAAATATCGGTATGTTTGCTGCTAGGTGACTTAGTGATGACAGCGTGTTCTGAATTGGGCGTTCGTAATTAAAATTTACTGTGTAATGTAGGGGTACTATAAATCGGTCTTGGGCGTTTAAGTAATTTCTATTTGCCCAACCTGACTCGTCTTCTCCTGCAGAAGGAAGTGGTGCCGCTGTGTTTTGTCTATAATAATTACTGTCGTGGTTTGTATTGTGAGTGACGCCATCGTTCTCGATTTCTTTTTCGCCTTGAGCTACTGGGGTTTGCATTTGTGTTTGACGCCGTGTAACTTCTCCATACGTCTGTTGTGATAATTGATGTTTTGGTTGTGTAAGTGTAGGCATTTGATTTGTATATCGTTGCACCGCTTGTGACGCCGCTTCTCTTATTATATCGTGTAGATTTGTGTCGTGTTTGGCTTGAGTTTTATCGCTAGGTGGGTTAGTGACTCCTCGATTCATATTAAGTGTTGCATTTTCACGTTTAGTGTAGGGAATTAATTTTTCAAATACGGGGGGTCTACGTGTTTCTGTGTGGGATAGCGCATCAGTTTTATTATCGCTTATGTCTTGTCCACGCTCTATGCTTGGCGTTTATTTCCTTAACATTTTTATTATAAAAAGTTTCTGTTTTTTGCTGGCCTTCTGCCACTCTGTCCATAATTCCGGATTATTTTCTCGGTTAATTTGTATTATTTCGTCGTCTATGTCAATTGGTCCTGTTTCGTGTATATCTATGCACCTAACGGCTTCCTGCACTCTTCTTTCCAATGTATCATTTGTTTCTACGTCACTCATTGTGTTGCTCTTTAGTCTCTTTTTTTTTCTTAGTTCGTCTTGCGGTTTTCTAGTTCGTATACATCTATTTTTCTGATCGTAAAACGCTGTCGTTTCTGTGTATTTTGTGTTAGCCTCATCGATACGCGCACTCTATTGAGTGTTAGTCGATAGTCTTTTTTTTTTCGTTTTTGTTTTCTGTTAGCTACTCCTTGTATTTATTAATTTAAAAAAATTTTGTATGGGGTGTTTGTCGTTTCAATATCGGTTATATGCTTGTGCATCCAATTATGGGTTGCCACTGAGGTCTTTGGGTATTGCGATTTAGAACCAATATGGATGCATAAGTTTTTTCTTTTAAGTGCGTAATTCCCTCGGGGGTTATGAGGATAGTATATACGAGTAATGAAAATTTACTTACCAGATCGCCGTGACGGAGATCAGCATAACAATTCTACCTATTGTTACGTGGGATTCTCGGTGCGGGAATAAATTGAAGCGTGACTTGTTGTTACTTATACTTTATTAGAGTTACTTATAATTGAGGGAAGTTATGCATGTATTATCGTCTCGCGTACTTCGTCCTTACTCTCTCGCGTCTCTAGCTGATCTCCCTGTCCCTTCTCTCTCCCTTTTCTATCACTTCTCTTCTCTATTCCCCTACCTTTCAGGCCCAAGCCAGCAAAGGCGCACGCACGCATATCTATATGCTATCGTACGTAACACTATCTAAAAATCTGGAAGATTCAAGAGATTACTATAAGGTTTATAATGAAAATCTTAGCTCTTACTTAGTGAATTGTTTATTTATCGATTTTGATGCTGCTTTGATCTCGATAAACATTCAGTGCCATTTTCTAGACGCCTAAAATTGTATTCATTAGATGCACTTAAATTTTTCTTTCCACTTCTTGCGAATTTTGGCATCGTTAAGACTTTTGTGAGTCCTAATCTCTTTTTTTTTTTCAACTTTATTAGGTTGTAATATATATTTGTTGGCAAGGTAATTTGACGTTCGATGACTATGAAAAGGATCAGTGAGCTTCTCAAGTAAACTCTTTGTTGACTGAAGTTTCCAGCAAACGTGATTGCTTCTATACCTCATCTTCTCTGGCCTGTTATTGTAGCACCACACTAATCAGAAGGAAAACTACAACGTTCAAAGTTTTGGAGCTTGTTGTAGAGCTCTTTCCCAAAGTCTTCTGGTATAACGTCAAAGACGTTGGCGTCTAAAGCACCTTTTCTTTTGCGGACTCAGTTGTTTTGGTGATCTAAGGTAGAGAGAGTGGTTCGTGATGCTTGCCCGTTAAAGACTGTACCGTTGGCTTTATTTTTCCTTTATAGCTGTTCGGTTCTTCCAGCGCAGACCTAGGAAAGGGTCGGTGATTCCTGGTTGAATGCTAAGAGTCGATAGGGTAATGCAGGGTCATCGGTCACCAGGGTTCCCATCCTTGCGACGAAAAACTCCGCTCGTGACGTCTGCCAGTGAATGACTGACTTGGTTTAATAGTGGCCAGCTCTACACAGTCTTTTGGTCGATGAATCGTTCCCGGAAATGGTAATAAAAATGTCTTTATTGGCAAGGTAGTTAAAACTTCGATGGCCCTTAAAAGAACCGATGAGATTAATGGTAAAATAGGGAACGTTAATATTTATACTGGCCCTGAAAAGGCCTAGTACTACACTCACTGGCCACTTTATTAACTAACTAAAAATGAATTAATAACCCAGTTGCCTATCACCGAGTGACCCGAGGTGCTCACCGGCCACTTTGTTGACTAACAAAAAATTAAATAATAACCCAAGTGCCTATAACCTGGTGACCCAGGGTGATTACTGGCCACGTTATTAATTAAAAAAATCTAAATAATAACCCAAGGCCCTATTCCTAGGTAACCTGGAGCGCCTCATGGCCACTTAATTAACAAATTAAAAATTAATTAATAATCCAGGCGCCTATTACTAAGTGACGCATGACGCTTACTAGTTACTTTATTAACTAATAAAAAACAATTCATAACCCAAGTGCCAAATACCCAGTGACCTGGAGCGCTGACTGGCCACATAATTAAATAATAAAAAGTTAATCAATATCCTCATCGCCTATTTCTATGTAACCCAGGGCGCTTACTTATTACGTGATCAACTCATTAAAAATGAAATAATAAATTGCTTATTACCTACCAAGCCAAGGCACTTTTTTGGTTAAAAAAAATTGATTATTAACATGAGCACCTATTACTAGGTAATTGAGAGGGATTACTGTGCACTCCATTAAGTAATAAATATTTAAACAATGTTACAACAAACGTTATAAGATACTCAAAATTTTTTTTTTGTTTTTTGCGCAGGTTTTCGTACGCATTAATTTAAAATTAAACTAAACGTATCAGATTCTCTAAAATAATACTAAGAATTTTGTTTAGAGAATTATGAAAATAAATAATTACTAAATTACAAAATCAAAAGTAACTATTTTTTCTTATCAGAAATAATTATGCGTTTAAAATTTAATGTAAAACGCCTACTTTTTGGATAAAAAAATAAGAACTGCATCAATATATAAATAAAAAATAACTTTTTTCAAAAGAGTATTCATAAAGAAATCAGTAAAAACATAAATAAAAAAATGGTTTTGTCTATTCTACAAAATAATACATAATTAAGGACCCCTGATAAATTATTTATATTGTTATTAATCAAAAACTTATATTTACAACGAATCAATTTAACAGTTTCTATTTCACTCGATTAATTTAGTTGTTTGAAGTACTTATCATTTCAATTAAAAATTAAAAACGTAGGGTCTAAAGCGGCCTGTTCTATATGTATAGTATAAGGTACTCGTTGATTGAATAGTTCACTTATATTTGTCAAAAATAGATGGCTTTGAGTGATATAGGCGTTTGTAATATTGATCTATGTATTATTAACCAGTAAAGTGTCAAACTAACGCCTCAGATCATCTAGTGGTTGGTTCTTGTGTTGCTTATTAATTTTTTGTTTAATAAAGTGGTCAGTAAATGCACCGGGTCACCTGAGCATTGCCGTTAGTGTTAATTGTTAATTAATGTTTCAATAAAAAATGAAAGGTCCAGTAAGCTCCCCGAGTTACTTGGTGATCGGTGTTTAAATTATTAATTAATTTTCTATTAGTTAATTAAGTGGCCAGTAAGAACCTCGGGTCACTTGGTGATAGACGCTTGGGTTATTAATTATATTTTTATTAGGTAATAAAGTGGTCAATAAGCTCCGTGTTACCTGGTGATAGACGCTTGGATTATTAGTCAAGAAAGCAGCCAGTAAACTCCTCGTGTTACCTGGGGATAGGTGCTTATGTCATTAATTCAAGGTTTTGAATTTTCGCGTTTCATAATACACTGCAATCGGGAACACTAATTGTAACGTTGTAGTGTATGTTAGCTTTAAATGCATAACTATAATTACACTTATTCTGATGTCTAATAGTGTATCACTCAAGTCAGGTAACGACCTCCGACTTTGCAGCTGGCTTACTGAATAACAGATAGAATATACAAATATTTTTGCAAGTTTAATTTTGAATAATAAACTTTAAACTTACTTTAAAAAATTGGATAAAAGAGAAAACTGTCATACGAAACATTATTATAAATTTCTATCGTGATAGACTTAGTAGAAATTGATTTTTTTAGTAATATTTTGATGAAGAATAGTTCTATAACACTACTCTTCAAATTAAGATAATTTTCTGCTCGGTTTGAATATTTAGGAAAAATTAACGGCAATTGAAGTTAAAAAATATAATAACTCGTCCACAGAACATTTCAATATGAATAATAAAAATCATATACTTCTACGTATAATTAAAATCTTTAAATGAGATTATAAATCTTGTCATTTGTAAGAAATAAATGCTGTACAGTCACATGATAGCAGTTAAAAATCGATATTAAAAAAAAAGTGTTTGATATAGCGCTTATTCAATCTAATAATGACAAACAAAATATTTTTACAACTATATGCGTACAAAATGACAAAATTTTATCATAAGTTTTCCTTATTAAACGAGCAAAATGTATTTGTGTAAAACATTATACTCTAAGGATGAAAAAAATTGTATTGATGGTTTGGACTGGTATTGCACCCGTTAAACTTTTAAAAGAAATAACCACTTATAGAACTTTTCGTTTAACTTAAGATTCAAACAATAGTAAAAACGGCCTATAAGAGTCAGGTCTGTCCAAAAAGTATCGGGCCTACCTCTACAACTCTACGCTGTAGTCTTCGAGCGACCTCTGTGGTGCATAAACGTGAACAGTAAAGCTTTACGAACTCAGCGGTTGCTCGCTGATATCTTTCGGACGCATACTTCATGCGCAGTGCGTCTTTGTTTAGAAAGTTATTTTTGAGTTTGGTGGATTTCGTGATTGTTAAAAATGGCTAAAAAGCAAGATCAACGAATTTTCATTAAATTTTGCTTGCAGCTCGGAAAAACGAGTTCTGAAACTATTCAGATGATGCATAAGGCTTTTGAGAATGAGTGTATCAGCAAAACACGAATAAAATAGTGGTTTATTCGTTCCAAAGAAGGCCGTACTTCTGTTACAGTTGAAGCAATGTTAAGTCAATGTGGAGTATTTTTTTATTGGGAAGGTGTTGTGCCCCACGAATATGAACAGGTTAGGCAATTAATAAAGAATTTTACAAAGAAGTTTTTCAAACATTTGCGTGAAGCAGTGAGAAGAAAATGCCCGATCATTTGGTCAAGTGGTGATTGGCTCCTTCATCACGATAATGCGCCAGCGCATTTATCGAAACTTGTGCAGCAGTTTTTGACTAAACACAGATCGTATTACTGCGACAACGTCCGTTCAGTCCTGACGTAGACCCCTGTGACTTTTGGCTGTTTTCAAAACTGAAAAAACCACTTAAAAAACAGCGATTTGATGACAAAACGACGGTTAAGAATAATGCGACGAAAGAACTCAAGGCGATCCCTAAAAGTGAGTTCCAATACTGTTGCGAGAAGTGTAAACACAGCTGGAACCGTATTGTTCAATCAAATGGGGATTACTTTGAAGGATGCCATTTTCCGGATGATGAAGAATAACATGAGTGCAGAGTTGTAGAGGTAGGCCCAATACTTTCCACACAGACCTCGTACACTGGTCTCCTGATGTTGTTATAAATTAGGTTTTAATAAAATGTTTTATAGTTGAGATTTTTATACAATGTAAGAAATTTCGTATTTATACAAATTAATTTAATTTTGGAAATGCCTCTAAACTTGCCCAAGTATAATTGTTATAAACTAATGTAAATGTGTAACTTCTTAGAATTGTGCTTGAGACGGTCTGCACGACACAGCAATCAAAATGTAGTCGTTAAAAGGAAAAATAAACCAAAATTTTTAACAGTTAAAACCAGAAAATCTTTTATTTTAGTGATTTCGAAATGGAAAATTGAAGTTCGACAGCATTTTTCGTATTTTGCATAAGATATGCGTATGATAAAAGAAAATTATTTTTCCTTGTATGTTACTCATTATCACATAAAAATGCTATTTTGGCACACAAACTAATACCCACTATAGAATCTGTCACGACTATGACTGTATAAGCTTTTAATCAAGTTAAATAAAACGTATACTTTATCTAAATAATATACATTTGGTTGACTATTATTTTAAACATATTAGCGTATACTTTAGTGTAAAATTACAACATAAGATTATCTACTTTTTTATGTAATATAATGTTACTTGGATCTAATTTTTGTATTACATATTAAAAACATAATTTTTTTTTTTTCTTACAGAATACAAGCCATGGCGTTAGAAGCATTGCAGGAATCTGCTGAAAATTACTTAGTTCAATTTTTCGAAGATGCATCACTACTTTCTTTGCATGCAAAGAGAGTAACTCTTATGAGAAAAGATATGATACTTTTACGGAGGTTAAGAGGACGTAGTGATATTATCAATAAATAACAAACATAATACGTAACAATTCTAGAATTTCTGACGAAGAGCTTATGTTATCGACCTTTTAAGCATTATTTTAAACTATTTGTTGTAATTAAAGTAAAGTTGTTATTGTGTAAGGAACTTGTACAAACATGTTTTTTTTAAACTAATTTTATTAAATTGTATAAATAGTCATATGGGTTTCAATCCTTAATATGTTAGTTTAACAAAACATTTTTTATCTTTAAGACGTGATTTATAAAATGTTTTTCTCATGGAATCGAAAAAAATTTGTTTTTTTTTCAATACAATTTTAACTATTTCATTGACTTCTTTTATAATACCGTACACACATAACTAAATATAAATATACTTAGTACATAAATAAATGCTTATTCGTACTTATGAAAGCTGCTGTGTTAAGATGTACTAATTTTTAAGTGTTCGAAAAAAACGTTTAACGAAAAAAAGTAGTTTATTAAATAAATCATTTATTTATTAGTGTTATTTGTAATTAAGCCAAATTAATTTATAAAGAGTAAACTAAAATTTATACCAAAAATAAGTCATGAACCACACGATAAGACAAAGTAATCAACGATTCTATAACGGGGTTGCTCATAGTAGAGTGCGTAAAGGCGTTGGCTAGTATGAGGGAGTACGTGGGTTCAAATTCGTTTGGAATTTGTTTTCTTTCTTTTTTTTTTTTTAAGAGTTGGTTGAAAGAAAAAGAAATACAATTCATAAAATTTAAAATGTGTGGTTTGGTGGCGTTTGTGGTAATGTGGTGTACAGAAGACCGGTAGTACGTCAAAGGGGTCGGGACAAGGGGGGAGAGTCAAGCAAAATCCACTTTCGTTACACATTTTCTCAAGGTCACTAATTTAAAATCGTTGATTTACCTTATAGTGCAGAACGCGCTTACAGAAATGTAGCTTTAAAAATAAATTATTTTTATTTTGATTTCAGGCATTGTGAAAACTGTAAATTTTTAAATGAGATACGAGCCCGTAATGCTAATCTAGCCCCTTTATATCATACATAACTGAGAGAATACTTCTTTATAATCTGAAATCTATTGTACTTTTAGCATAAACCCTTTCTCAAATATTTAAAAAGTTATCAGAGCTGTATCTCTTCACATGACGTTATAATCGCTTGGGACATAAAGTATACCATTTTTTGTAGAATGACCCACATAAATTGTAGGAAAATATGTAAAGGATGCTATGTTATCACATTTTTTAAAATTTTTTCTGTAATTTCACTGACTATATGTAAGATTATGATGAATCAATAGGACTTCTCGTACATGATTTTGGTAAGTTTTTTTTAACTCGACTTAGAAATATTTTAGTAAGATATCTTAATAAAACTTCGTCCGTAAACCGGTCTTTTGTACAAGTTTTTTTTATTTTTGTTGTTGAACTTGTTCAATATAATATACGTGTATCAATTATTCAAGTGATGCGCTTGATTGTTGTCACGTAGTAAATCTCTTACTTCCTTCTGATTCTACTTGTAAAACTATAATAGTTAGAGAGCACGATGAACAAAATCATAAATTATATCGATTTTGAAAGAATTAGCATGATTTAGATCAAAATTCTATTAAAAGAAGAGGGTTTTTTTTTTGTACACTTAACATGTATAAAAGTATGATTTTTTATATTGATAAAAGTGTTTTACAGAAGATACGCCGTTAAATGTCTGTGAATTATGAGTGATTTGTAATTTTATTAGATAAATATTACAAACTTCCATAAAATTTTTTTTTTATGCATACTAAAAATCAAATTATTAACTGAACAGTAACAGATAGTAGGATAATATTGTTGTTTAATTTTTTTAATTTTGTAAACCATCGAACTCAAGGTTAGTCATCAAGTTGGCAAAAAAACAAAGAGATAGGAGAACCCCTTGGTGTACTATTTATCTGGTTATGTCTCAATTCTCGCTTGAAATACGGTAAACAGTACTTTTTGGTATACTAAGATCATCTTCTAGTTCTCTTACAGTCAAACGACAACCTGGTTTATGCACCACTTACACACGCTTAACATTATCTGATGTTTTTTCCGTTGCAGGTCGACTAAAACGAGAATTACTGTCAACAGCTGTGTGGTAATTTTCAAACTGCTTATAACACTCTTTTATTTGTGTTTCACCCGTATACTTTTCTTCCAAGGCTTTTTTGCAATACATTAATAGTTCCTTCACAACTTTTTCCTAGATTGAAACAAAATGTTATGCCAATCCGCTATTTGGTTCGTTCCGTCACTTTTAACAATGAACTACTTGACAGATACACGCTGAGCATTTAACTAACCTGCTGAGTGATTGGTGAGTTTGTGAGGAATGACTGGTGATGTTTGTACCTTACAGAAATTGCTTAACAACTAAATAAGAGTTCTCAAATACTCGTGATTATAACAAAACATGTGGTTGTTTCGTTGTACAAGATTTGCCTTTGATATTACCTCAGTGCCAGGTTGGTTCCACCAGTGAATTGAGCGATTCCTATTGAGTATTATAGGCGTTTGTGTATTTTTTAATGATAATCGCGTAGGTGGTCCACTTTACACTTGATTCAGTCGGATAGCGTAGTAGAAGCACTATTACGTGCATGCATAAATACTTTTTACGTATGTAAATCTTTTTATTGTTTGCTTACAGTTGTTCCCGACGAGGTTAATTTAACTTGGTTCATGCGTGACTCCGAGGTCACTATAACATATAAAAGAATGATAAAGAAAAAAATGCTTTAACTGTAAAGAAATGTATATCTTTATATATGTATGTGTGCATATCAAGATCAGAATCAAGATCAGAAAATCGTCTTCATCTTTCAGCTTAGTTACAAAAAATGGTGGCCAAAAATTCTTGAGCACACATACCTTAAGCTGTCTTAATAAAAGTACAAACAATTTAAGAAGTGAAACTGAAAACTAGACGTTGAAGAGTAAGAATATAAGAGTACGTACAGAAACACAAACTGCGTGAGACTGAACTAAAGTCGTACATGTATCATACAGCCGTGTAGCGATACTAGGTCTAAAATTTTCAGTACTGCACATGCAGGCAAATGCAGCTACGAGCGTCAAATATATATCTTACATTTTTTAATAGTTGATTTTTAACTAGAAAAAATTTCGACCTGCTTTTAAAAAGTTTGGATTTACTTAAATGATGGTTTAACCATACAATGTACTTTCAGACCTTCATTAGAATATAATATTTAATAATATTTTTTATTTTTCGCTGGAACCTCCTTACAAATACAAGGCATTCTTTTACTAAGCTCATAATGGGAGCACGTATGCAGAGTAACAAAATAATGCACTTATACGCACAGCTTTCAGAATAGGTACGTAATGAAAAAAATTTACTAAAAAATTAAAGTTTCAGAAATTTCATTCAGCATTAAATATTCAAGCGAAACTTTTGTACATATTGTACGTTTTTTATCTATTTTTAGGTATGAGCAAAACATCATGCACTCTATTCAATATTGTCTCTATCAAATAGGAATATTTTTATGAAAAACACATGACTGCGTAAAAATTTTTATCAATAAAAAATTAAAAACATAATAAAAAAAAATTTAGCCACATCTACAGTCTGAACCTTCATTTTACTAGAAAAGTACATTTTCAAATTTTTTTCCCAAAGCCTTAGTAGAAACTACTTCATTTTGCTTTACTACGCGTATTTCTCAAGGTAGCCAGGCTATCTCATACCTCACCTTAAAATTTAAGAAATTTATTTCATTTAAAAAAAATTAACTTTAGAAGGCCCCTCGTGCAGGGGTGCCAACTTCTTAGTAAATAAAAATAAAATACCGAAGTAGTTGGTAAAAATACCAATATATTTATACACATCCCTATATTATATCGTTGTACTAACGGAAGTGAGTCTCAGCCCCCCCCCCGCTCCCCCTCGATTCACATAGTTATTTGCTTGTTTTTATGTCATTTTTAATCAAATTTTACTTGAGTAACCCCCCCCCGCTCTCCTTCTCAGCTCCCCCTCTACCTCCCCCCAAAAAATACTTATTTATAGAATATTTTACCATCTAAAATGTTGAAAAATATATGTAATTTAGTACCCAAGTCATACCTCGTTATTAGGATTTTTCAAGTCACTGACCATAGGTCCCCCTCTGTCTATTCTTTCCCCCTTACTCACTATATGTCTCTGAAGGACCATAATTTGTTTAACTTGATTCAACTTTTACATTTGCAATCTCTTTATGGTCCATGTGTACTTTACCCAAATATAAAATTCTTGATTAACTAAGGACTTTATTAACAAAAAGACAGAATTCTGGAGAAGGTATAATAAAATAGACAAACACAATTAAGCTTTTGAAACATTAATTCATTCTGTTAATTTAATGTTCTGACATTTCATGTGTCGTTTTAACCTATCTGTTCTTTTAAAACCCTTTTCACATTTTTCACATATTTTTTTTCATGGTTTTTATGAATTAACATACGTCTCTTTAAATGTGACAATCTTTAAAGTTACGTATTTTTGAATTACTGATAAATTTCTTGCTAAACAATATTTTTAATTTCTGTTTTATTCTCGGATTCAAGTAGAAAAAAAATTTTTTTTGGATTCTTACATCTTGATAAAGCAACTTATAATTGTCCGTAAAAAAATAAAAATTTTTTAATATACAATCCTTAAGAATCGAAACTCTGTCCTTGTGATTTGTTGATTAACATAGAAAAATGCTAATACAAAGGAAAACTATTTTCTATAGAAGATAAAAGGTAATGACGATGAGGTGCCAGTATTCAATTATATTCTAGGAATACAAACTTTGCTTCCTTTTTCTTCTCCCGTTATTATTTCTACTTCTATATAATACTTAAATAATTTTGTTATTTTTAATCTTGTGCCATTACAGAGACCATTGGATGTACTTAAATTTCTTATTAACATTACTATAGCATTTATTTTTAATTTTAATTCGCATGTCGGAAGACCTTTTCTAATATTATTTAAAAACTATTGGAAAATTAATATTTATGTTATCATCTGTTTTATCAACTCCTTTGTGAGTCGCGCATTCTGCTGTTGTGAACTCATTCTTAGCCTGCATTGATAATTACGCGAGTAATGTCGTTAATTTGTCTACTCAATCTGTGAGCGAGGGGTTGTCGCGCGGAGCGCGCAGGGGGCGTCAGCCTGACTAGTATATATCTCCCTATATTATGTGATTATTTGTGGGGGGCATTCCACATATCACCATCACAGAACCTCCACAGCCCCCTCCCTTACATGTACCCCCCACAAATAAGCTGAAATTCATCACTAATTTGACATTTTCTAACATTTTCCTTAGACACCCCCGCGCCCAAACACAGTTTTGCCTGTCCCCCCACAGGCCCCTACACCATTTTCCTTACATTATGTAATGTATACTTGTTCAATGATGGAATGTTAATAAGTGACTTTCAATTTATTACCATAACCATCAACGATTTATCTATAAAAATCATCAAGTAAAGTCAACAAATTATGTAAAAATCTCTTTTCCAACAATATTTTCTATTTTTGTGTTTTTTTGCTTTTTTAATTAAATAAATAAATTATTTTTATTTTTGCATCTTGATAAAGCCACATATAATTGACCATAAGAAAATAAGGGTTTTTTGAAATATAAACCTACATTATCGAAACTTACAAAATAAACGGTAATGTTGAGGAGTTTCCTGTGTCGAAAGTTATTCTTGGAAGAAGACTCTATTTCCAATTTTCTCTCTAGTTATTATTTCTCCTTTTATATTATACTGTAACAATTTTGTGATTTGTAAACGTGTCCCATTACAGAGTCCATCTGATGTACTTAAATTTCTCAGTAACATCACTATTGTATCAATTTTTAGATTTAGTTCATGAGGTGGTAATCCTTCGCTAATATTGAAAACCATTTTCACCGGAAAATTTAAGTAAATATTAAAGTCTGATTTATCAACCACTTTATAAGTTGCGTTATCTGTACTATAGTAAGTTTAAATGTCTCCAGTTAATTTTTTAAGAATTTTATTATTCAAATAAAAGGTGTTCTCGTTATGCAATGTAAGTATAACACTATTCATCGAACCATTGTAGATATTAGAAAATATTTAAGAACATTCATCGTTTGAGATCTAATTTTTTAAAATGTTAAAAGTTTTTATGTCCCCTTCCCCAATTTTTACTTATAATTTTAAAAATTCTTTATCGTTAGATCGAATATTGATTTCTAATTTTAAAATTTAGAATAAGTTCCATAAAAATAAAGATTTAATAGTTTGTTCCAGTATAATTTTTCTATTACCGTTTTTATCACTTGAATAATCTGACAAAAATCACCTCCTAAAATAATTAATTTATTTCCAAAATATTATTCAGTATTAAATACATCTCTTAACGTTCTGTCTACTATTTTCAATGCTCTTCTTGAAATCATTAGAGCCTCATCCCAAATAATTAAATCAACTTCTTTTAATTTTTTTTTATCTGACTCAAATTCTAAAATACACTCTGTATATTATTAAGATCTAAAGGAAGTCTAAAAGTTCTAAGACTGGTCATCCCCTTTGGAAACAAAATTGATGCTATGCCAGTCCATGCCATTAACATGATTTTTTTATTTTGAGGAATAAAAAATTAATTAACATTTTGTATAAATAAGTTTTTCCTGAGCCTCCAGGACCATCTATAAAAAAAAATTACTTTTTTGTACACAAATAATATGAAATATATTTTTCTGGTCATTATTCAAACTTTTATGCATCGAGTTAAGCATTTTTTTACTGAAACGTATTTTATCATCTATATCTTCTTTTTTACTTTCAATTTTTTTTGGTATAGGCAAATTAAAGCATCCACATGATTTATCGTCTGATTTTAAAATTTGGTTAATATGTAAAAGAGCTAAGTAATCTTTATCATTAAGCAAACTGTTACGTGGGTAAACCAAAAGGTAAGGAGGTGCTTCGCGAGAACGATCAAAACCTTGGATTCTTAAAGACCTTTATTCAAGATACTTAATGATATGGCAAAGACGCGTGTGTGTGTTCCCGATTAATTGCCCGATATCTCCGAGTGTTCTCTTTGCTCTTCCTATCTGTGCGAGTCTTCCCTTCGTTCTGCCGGTCTGTCCGAGTATTCCCTTCGTTCCCCCGATTTTGAAGCTTGCCGGGCTTTATATTCCCTCGTTCCCCTCCTGTCGGTATCCTCTTGATAGGGTAGCTTCGTGGTCACCAGGGGGAGTTAGTATGATATGCCTAGCATATCGTACGTAACACGTCCGAGGCCACGACGTCGTCGCCCTCGACGACGCTGGCTTTCTGATGTTGGTGGTACTGAGCCTGTGGATTTGTTGCGAGTGTGCGTGTGTGTGCTGTATTGTATTCTGTTGTTTGTGTTGTTTATGTAGTTTAGTATCCTACACTTATTCTTCCATTCTTTTAGAGAACCACTGTTCCCTTTACATTTATATTTTTTCTTTCACAATCATTCAGTCTCCTCTCATCGTGTGCTAAGTGTATAACAATATTGTTTTTGTATGCGCTTTGCCTTACATTACAATTATATATGAAATTGCCGCGAAGCGGGCTTCTGTTTACGACTACTTTACATTGAGTGTGGTTTTACAATGTGCTTTTTTTTTTTTTTTTTTTTTTTTTTTTTTCTTTTTCTTATACTTTCACTTGCGCTTATTTATCAAAAAAGAGAGAAAAAAAATTTCGTACAACCTTATCATCAAAAGAAAAAAAAATTTTATTGTCCTACGGACTGTGCCCCTCGGTATAGCCGAGCGACTTCCGGCGCTCATTCTTATTTTTTCATTGTTAAAATGGTATTTGTTGTTATTATACTCATAACATTACTATTATTATTATTATTATTATCGCTACAACTACCAGTTTTTTTTTTTTTTTTTTTTTTTTTTTGACTTACAGTGATTTTTTCGATACTACATACTTAAAAAAAAAAATTCTTTCCTAGTTTAGTAGTTTTATCCTTCGGACTGCGCCCTCCGATATAGTCGAGCGACTCCCGGCGCTCATCCCCCGAGGCTCACGAATTCTAATTTTGGTCACCGACAATTCTAGTATCCGTCTAGAGGATCGCAGTCACCTTTCTGCTCTGAGTTCTACTGTCGGTGTGGTTTAAATTACTGCCAATTCTCGTGCTTCTTCTTGAACCTTTTGTTTTCCTGTGAACATTCTATAACATATCAGTAGTAGGGCCCTCCCGATGGTGAAGGCACTTATACATAAAAAAAAGAAGCCCCATGCCAAATTCATTAATCCCGTAATATATAAAGCTGTTAGCTATTAGTTACCAACCCTAATTTCTGTGGTAAATACTTGTCCTAACACTACTTATACTTCATCGATAGGTATTTATTTAAATGTATTACCGTATGTACCTTACCCTTTCTCTTATGTTTCCCCTTTATTTGGTTAGCGTTGAGCTGCGAGTGTGGCTCTCTCCTCACATATAAAGTATATAATAATAAACGTACATCTTCTAATTCTCTTTCTTTACTTTTTTTTGTACAATTATTGTAATTTATTTTAGTGTCTTTGTCGATGTGGGTATTTTTCTCCTAGTTGAAAAAAAATCTTCATCGTAAATATGTTTCATTACGTTATCTTTTATTTCGCATCGGCTCTACATCATAAGTCGCTTATTAAGTTTGTGAATAGTCGGATATAATATAATGCGCTCCATTTTGCCTGAGGGGTCATATAACATATTCAAGAACACTGTAGAGTCAAATAGTTTGACGATTGGTTGCCTTACATTTCACTTGTATATTTTTTTGGTCGAGACAAGCTTGGAGGTATGAATTGAAAAAAAAATAATTTTCTGGCAGTGAAGTTTTGACCCGTATCGTACATATTTCTAATACTTTTCACCCATACATTTTTTTATATTATGTTTCCCTAATACTCCTCTAATCTCTTTTCGTATGTGGTCAGATTTGGGAAAGGATTTATAAGGGTATTTTTTTTGTCAACAACCACTCTTGACGCCGTAGACGTATTTGCTGAGTTAGTTTGCTGCTTTTTCGATATTCTTTTTTTTTTTTTTTTTTTTTTTTATTTTTTTTTTTTTTATTTTTTTTTTTTTTTATAACAACAAAGCTTTTATTTATTACTCTCTAATGTCTAGAGAAAGTGTACTTTTTAAGATGTTTGCGTGGCGACTGAGTTCTCAAAGCTGAGCTTCAACTCTACTTGCATCACAGCGTGATTTTTTTCTTTTTGCGCCAGTAGAATCTCCGTGTGTGGTCCTTATGGATGCAATTTTATTTTTTTCTTTCTTGCAAAAGCAGGAGCAGCTCACGTACACTGCTGCGCAATGTCGTTATGAAAGTGACAGCTTATGTGATTGCAAGCGTCTTTTATTTTTTCCTAGTTAAGCATGCGGATTGTAGATTCGTATGCCTTCTCTCCAATATCGACGACCCTGTTTGAATGAGGGTGGCCTAGTAACGTTGTCCTACGATGGCCAAGTTCTCAGAAACACTGCCGCACACTGGGTGTGGTCGATTATTTCTCTCAATCGTCGAGCAGTGATCTGGGTGCATTATTTTTAGTCTCCCTTACATGAACAATTAAGTACTGGTCCATGTAGTTTTTTGCAAAATTATGCTAACTTTAAGGTGGACAGTTTGACGAACGGGCTATTCGTTAATTTAGACATGGTAGTCAATTCTATATCCCGTTACGATTATGTGTGGCGTTTCAGGTGTTGTGGTTATCAGTATATCATGATGGTAGGAGTGGGATTGTTTCTAATGGGGAACGATAGCAGGAAGTAAGAAGAGGAGGTTTAATCTCTCATACTCGACGTGGGCTCGTGGGCCTTTTAAAAAAATAGTTTCATTTTTTCTGAAATTGTTTTATTTATTTTTTTTTCCTCCATGCTCCTCTCTACCTAACAATAATTGCCAAAATTTTTTTTTTTTTTTATATATATTTTTTTTTTTTTTTTTTACAATAATGAAGTCAATCGGGTAATCAAGAATAAAATTATTTTAATTTACAAGTATATGTCATCTTATACGTCTGTTTTTTCCTTTTTATTTGTCTTTACCATGCGTAATTTTTACATTTGGCCTGTGAGTTAATTCTACTCCTATTGAGTACGTCTACTAACTAGAGAGTGCCACACGCGCTCCTCATTCGCTTTGCTTTTTTTTCATTCACATTACATCAAATTACAATTGATTAATATTATTAATGCTTTGTTCATGCGTACCTATCCATTATAGTTGTGGGTTTTTTTTTGCAAATCTAAGTCTAACGTATGTGAATATCTAGCTTGCGGCGCATCCGGGGCCGCGAAAAAAGTTTTATCGTAAACCTAATTGATCCCACTCTTTCCCTGAAATATTTTCGTGCCGCAAAAATTTTAGAAATCTGAATTTTTGTACGTATTTTTACAATAGTCTATCTCCACAAGGGGGTGGGTTAATTGTCAGAATATCTGTTGGCTGCGCAGTAATCACTTATTTCATATTTTCTTTTCGTATGATTTGTTGCTCACTCGCGGCTCGTCCGAGGGCTGCGAATTCATGAAAACTAACGCTTGTCGCTATATATATGTATTATACACTTATGTTTCTGTTTATCCTGTCTTCCTATACAATATACTATGTCGATATACTAGCTTTATTTTTCTTATATCCAGTATTTCTTCTGTCATTATTATTTTTAATGTTACTATCATTATTATTAATATTATTAATATTGTTATAACTATTGTCGTTGTATTCTCCTTAGTCAATGGCTTACCGTTGCTTTAAGGATCCGGCGGGGGTGGTGGTTCAGGTGGGGGCCTTATGCGCTTTTCGTTAGGCTCCCACAGCTCAATTTTCATTCCCAGCCTTCCCTCTACATCTTGCATTTTCATGCCAATCATTACTAGAGCCCGTAATTCATTGGACCTTCCCTCTAATAAATCATGTATGTTGGGCTCTCCTTGTTTATTGGACTCAATTAGATTCCTTATATGTTCTTTTTCTTCCTTGTTGCAACCAGCTGTGGCTACGAGTTGCATTATTTTGTCTACCCGTTTTTTTTTCTCTAGCTCCCCTTCCTTTTTTGTAAAAATTTCAATTTTTTTCTTGTCATCTCTTTTTTCTTTATTAAATAATCTTATCATTGCTTCCCCCAAGCTTTCGACGTCGTCCCCTTCGACGTCTTCTGCGCGCTTCCGGTAAATTTCCTCATATTCTAGCAGCTCTACTTCCGGAACAGGCACGTATTTTATTTCGTTACTTGTATTAATGCACTCTGCGACTATTTTACCATTAACATTCCTGGCTATAAAGTTCCCGAACAATATTCCTTCCTCCATTTTTAGGAGGGGTATCCAGCCATTTTCTGAATTATTTTTGCTTTTTCTTATTCGCGCATTAATTACTTGCCTCGATCTTGCAGGTATTTTGAAACACTCCGGCCTTACCAGTGGTATCTCTACGCTATCCAATTTAATCGTATTCTCGGCGGCGCTTATTTGGCCCCGGCATCGCTTAAAAATATCCCACCCTATGATTCCTTTCGCGTCAATTGGGAAGTCATGGGGGACTACATGTAATGTGCACTCTAATCCGTGCAACTGGGCCTGTACTGTGCCCAACGTTTTGCGTGCTCCGTGAGTCACGCCAATGATAGCTACTCGATACCTACTGTCTATTAGCATGTCTGTGCTTAAAAAATTAACCTTTACAATCGAAATCTCTGCGCCTGTATCCGCATAAAAAGTCGCCTTTCCATTCTTTAACTGTGGTCCCTGTAATTGGACCGATGGTGGCCTATGCCCTGTTCTCGCGAGTTTTATAATTATCTTGGGAAGCTGCTCTATTTCTTCGTCGCGCTCTAAAAGCTTGGGTTCATCATTATCTACATGTGTGTCCGGTGCCTTTGTCCGATTACTTTTCTTGCGGGCTCTCCTGCCTTTTCTTGTGTGTTTTCCGCTCCGTTTTATCGGAGTGGTATCCTGCTGTGCCGTATTACTTTCTATTTTTTCTTGCACTGTGTAAGTACTCGGACTGTCGTTGTGCGTCTTCTTCTCTACTATCTCTTTCTCCGTCTTTTGCGGCCTCTCTCTCACACATTCTTCCTTACTGGACACACTTTTCTCTATCTCTTTCTCTAGTTGATACCCGACGTTTGGGGAGCACGCCGAACATCTTGCGAGTTTAAAGCTGCCGGTACGTCCCTCCTATTGTCATGGCCGTATGCGTTATTTTCTCGATGCTGTGGGCCCCTATCCCGCTGCGGCTCTTGCCTAATTAGGTCCCTATTATAGCCGTCCCTACTGTCTTGATTTTTATAGTCGTTCCCATAACGGTTGAATGATTCCCTGTTGTTGTTATTATACTGGTCACTGTAGCCGCGGTTAGTGTAATAATTGCTCCCTGTAGGGTTGTAGTTATTATACCTGTTATTGTAATGATTCCTGTCATAGTAGTTGTTATTTCTATTATTGTAATCGTTATTTCTATTATTGTAGTTATTATTCCTATAATTGTAATTATTATTCCTGTTATGTTGTTCCACTGGGCCATTATTATAGCCCCTGTTGTAATTATTGTAATTATTGTTATTAAAGTTATCATTTTTACCCCTATAATCATAGGCATTTCTGTTGGTATGGGTATTATTCACGGGTTGGTTATTTCCCTCGTTTCGCCGTCTTTCCTCTTCATCTATGTCTTGCATACGTAAACGACAGTCTCTCGCGTAGTGTTCTGGTCTCTGACAATAACTGCAATTTCCTTTTAACTCTCTTCCATTGTCTCGCGAAGTTTTTCTGTCCTTGATTACTGCTAGTAATTTTCGGCATTCCTCGACTGAATGCCCGGTTCGGCCGTCGCAATATATACAGCGTTTTACGTTTGCTGCGTTCCCTTGTGCCCCGTTAGTGATTTCTGTTGTGTTATCCTCTTTACTTGCTAGGTTTACTAGTGGCCCTCGCTCGGTTGTTGCCTTATCGTATGCAGGCAGTGCACTTACTGGTAATGCGTGCCGTAGACTGAGGTCACTCTCTATTTTTAATGCCTCTATGATTGCTTCACAGAGAGTCCTCGGATTTAAGCTTGTGATTTTGCACCTGTATGTTGGGTGCAACCCATATGTAAATTGTTTGACTGCTTCTGCCTCCACGCCTTCCTTTAGGACCTGCTTTTGAATCGGCAGTAAGCTTGGATTCGAATCGTGCAGCATCGTGAGCCTGTTATATAATCGTTGTACCCTTCCGCCGTAATCTTCGATCGATTCCCGATTTTGCTGTCTGATTATCTTCAATTGTGCCATTAAAGTGTCCGAATTATTTATACTCTCATATCTGTTCGAAAGTTCCCGAAGAAATTCCTAGACCGTGCCGAATAAAGCCAATCTAGGCGCAAAATGCTCAGCTGCTTTTCCCTTTAAAAATAATTCATATTCTGGACCGATCATTTGAGCAGTCATTCTTACCATTCTTCCGAATAGCGGCAGATTAATTGGGTCGCCATCGAAGAACGGGATGCTATTTGCCATGTGGCTGAGCGTGGGCAGAATGTTTTGTTGTAAATTCTGCGGTCTGCGTGGATGGTTATGATTACCCGTAGCTTGCATATTTTCTGTATGTAGGCCCATGGTTGGTGCTATGTTGTCCCTATCCCTATGTTCATTAAAATTGGTCCAGTATGTGTAATTATTAGTCAACGGTGGTTTTGCTGCCATAGACACAAATTCCTTTATTTTTCCAAGTTCTTTGTTCATATCTCTTAATCCGTCCCACAGCTGTTGAGCATGTAAGTCTCTTGTCCCAGAGTTTCTTGTGCCTTGATATTCGTAACGGGGTGTAACGTGAATCGGCCGCTCTTGTTTCTCTGGCATGCTCCATTGTATTGACAATATATTTGTTTTATTTTTTCGAGTTCCACGTATTTCTTCAGTTTCTCTTAAGCTTCACCCGAAGACTCGTTCGCCAGAAAGAGGGTCCATTTCTTTATTTATACGTCCTGTGTTTGCGTTTGTGTCACACAATATGTCCCTTTGATCCCTTATCGTCGGTGACAGATTTCGGCTGGTCTCAGTGTTTGACTCATGTGGCACGTTCACTTCCTCTGCTCTTTTTAGTTTTGCTTTTATCTTTGAAAATAAACTCATGACTATCGCTTTTGTTTCTTCGTCCAGGGCGTCTAGTTTCTCGCACCCCTCGGGTTCCAGCTCCAATTCCAACATTCGTTCCGTCATATTTTCCTTTTTTTGTTTACTATTGGGCTCTGGCCTGTACAAGTCTGCCGTCATATTATTACTTGGGCCTTCGCTATCACTCTCTGACTCATGGATAGTGTCGCGTAGATAAATCATTTTTTTTCCTTTTATTTTATTTTTCTTTTATTTTCTCTTTTATATATGTATTTCTATGTGTTGTATCCTCTTTTTTGGTTCTGATAAGGTTTATTTATTCTCCTAGCAACGAGACTGCATTTAATTACCTGTGTCACGGCTTAACAATAATCGGGTGGAAAGAGTAGTGACAGGCGAGATAAGAAAATAAAAGAGCAGCGTTCGTCTTTTACTAGCTCTCTTTAATTTTGGCCCTTTCTTTGTTTAGTGATAACTAGGAAGAAATATTATTTTGGGAATATCTGTGGTCTGTTTTGTTAATAAGAATTATAATAATGAAATTAGTGGTGTATATGGGTGCCGGTTATTATAATTATATTATTATTTTCGGATATTTTCTATATCTGTGGAAGCCTACTTATAAATTCCCTCTGTTTTATGTTTGATATGCCCAAATTTTCCTAATCTGCTGTTTGTTTAAGTCTGTTGTCTCGCACGATTTCTCTTCGGGTTCTAAGAGTGAGAAAAAAAAACGCCAAACACGGAGAGCGGACGTGATAATAAGTATAAATCCAGAAACAAAAATTTTCTACGACTTTATTTTCCCCTAATAAGTGCCTTCCCTCTTTTCCCCGGAAAGTAAGGTATAAAATTAATTTTATTATAAATGGACTTACGTTCTCGTTGATATGCACACCAGTAGAAATAAGATTTTGAAAATCATCTCTTTTCAGCGCTCGCCGCTTGTCTCCTTGATCCTTGATCCTGTGATTATCGGCAGTTGGTGTCCTAGTCCTGTTTTCCTGCGGGTTGCTGTCACCGTCGCTTGCAGAATATGACTGCTCCTGTCCTTTTTGATCGGCTTCTCGGCTCCTCGATTTTTAATTGTTGTATTCTCGCGGCACTGCACTATGTGTGCTTCTCGGCGTGCAAAAAAAAATTTTGACTCTTACCAAACCCCACACCTAGCACCAAAACTGTTACGTGGGTAAACCGAAAGGTAAGGAGGTGCTTCGCGAGAACGATCAAAACCTTGGAACCTTAAAGACCTTTATTCAAGATACTTAATTATAAGGCAAATACGCGTGTGTGTGTTCCCGATTAATTGCCCGATATCTCCGAGTGTTCTCTTCGCTCTTCCTATCTGTGAGAGTCTTCCCTTCGTTCTGCCGGTCTGTCCGAGTATTCCCTTCGTTCCCCCGATTTTGAAGCTTGCCGGGCTTTATATTCCCTCGTTCCCCTCCCGTCGGTACCCTCTTGATAGGGTAGCTTCGTGGTCACCAGGGGGAGTTAGTATGATATGCCTAGCATATCGTACGTAACAAAACCCTTTGTAAAAAAATTTTTGTAGTTATTCCATATTTTATCACCTTGAACGTTGACTGAAATTAAAAGCCAATCAATAAATTGTCTTAATTGATATGGAAACATAACGGCAATTGCTTCTTTAAAAATATCATCGATTTTTTCATCATTTTTTACTAAACCCATTGCAATTGCAGAATCTTTAAAAGTTTCATAAGTTATTCCTTTATATGTTCTAATGTATTCGAACGATGTCGAACAAGTTACTCTATTTAATACAAGTTAAAAAAAAAATCTTTTATGATCTTTTGGAGATTCAATGTTTAATCAACTAATTGCAACATTTTTCATTATATTTTTCCTTTAAGATTAATTTTTAGTTTAAGATTACTATTTGAATTTCCATATGTTTATATATCGTTGTTCGAGAAATTAACTGTAACGTGAACATTAAATAAGTCTGAGAAGCTTTCAATTTTATAACTTGTACCATAAGTCACATTTTTTGACATTATGTTAATATATTTATCACTACTTTCTGCATTTTGATAATAATCGTTTCCTACTGTTAATTCATAAAAATTTTGCCATTTATTTACGACATTATTGATTACTAAAGAACGAGCTTTCATGTGAAAATCTTCGTCACTATGCAGAAAATGAGAAAAAGTTCTGAATAAACAATTTCTGTCCCCTTTACGCTAACTTTTATATTACCTCTTTAAAAAATTTAATTAATTTTTGGTTTGATTTTAAATTAAATTTTAATTGTACGAAGTACAAATGATTTTCCCAATTTACAGTGTGGAATGCTGTAAAGAAATTATTTTCATATTTGTCATTCAATCTGAAAATGAAAAACTTTTTCTATCCACTTATATCAATTGATAAAATATAGAATGCATAATAGTAACAAAAATGATATGAAGTATATGTTATATGAAATTTAAATAATTTATACGTGATTAAAGTATTTTAAAGTTTTCGTTGTTTATAATGTAATCAATAAAAAAATAATGTATGCCTTTTTTCTCTAAACATAACGGAGAGTTCTAAAAAACTCTTAAAATACAACAATATTACCTTGTAGGTGGTGTGGAAATTTACTAATTAATATATAACTAATGCTTAACGATGTAGATCAAAAACTTTTCTTCCTCACGAAATTGGGCACCAACCTCTCCCCACTAACAAATGAAATTCAAAGACTCTTTTCTTCAGATAGATCAGAAGGGGGTTGGTGCACAGAGCACGCAGGGGGGCGAAGCTCACTATTATATATGTATATACACACACACATATATCTTCCTATATTATATAGTTAACTCAGTGGGGCATTCCACACAAACCCCCCACCGACCCCCATTTGCCCCCCACCGCCCCCCCCCCACCAACCCCCCACAAAATATGGTAAAAATCCATGATTTTCTTGCTTATTTTAACATATCAAATTTTTTTTCAAAACTCCCACAGCCCCCCCTTGCCCCCCCGCACAATTTTTCATAGCCCCCCACCGACCCCCCCACAAAATATTATATGAATAGTATAGAAGTATGGTATAAGTCTTTATTCAAGCAAGGGGGCTCAACCACGTATGGCTTCATGGGAAAATAACAATGTATGTTTGAATATTTAATCAAATAGTTCCAGATTACTGCACAGTACTATAATCAGCTAAACTTAAATACAATCAATTGTATTTCGATTTACTGGATCCCTTGGTTTCTTTGTAAGCATAAAATTTTGGTGGGCTGACTTTTTTTGTTAGCATTTTGTAACGTTGCATTTTGCCAGCCCTGTCAATGTGTTAAAGTCTATTACCACATTCCTACCAAATCACATGGAAATATTGTATAGTATTTTTTCTCAAAACATCCCACATTTCCCCACCTACCCCCTATGGCCCTCCCACTGACCCCCACGAATTTTTTCATGGCCCCTACCGCCTCCCCACAATACTTTTTTGGAACCTGACCGTGATCATACCGTCTTTACCTTTCTTTGGACAAAACTGTCTTATTGCCATGATTTATTTCGTTGTCAAGAAGAAATTTAAAGTCATAAATTGGTTCATAGGGGGTTGTTGCGCAAAACATCATTATTTATACAACTAAGTTCGTTTAAAAACCAATTTATATGGAGTTAACAAAATTTTGAAACCAAATCGTATATACACATAGATTGGTGCGCATAATTATTATATTATCACTACTTATATAGTCCTTTATGACACAATTCTTCTTTTTACGTACATAAACTTAAGTTAAATTTAGACTATCATTAATATAAACAATGAAGGTTTCGCATCACTTTATGAGTCATCTTATAAAGCCTGATAAAACCACGAAGACTTACGTCCATTTCTATTTTGTTTTAAATTTACGCTGAAATTAGTACAATAGATGAACACGATATACACTCATGATATGTATTATTAATTAATAAATTTTACCTGTACATAAAAAAATAATAATTAAATCATGTTATGAATATGAGATACATTATTATATTCAAAAATTTTTTTCCAAACTATGTTTTCAATCTCTAAACTGTTTTCTCTATCGACTTCAACATGAATTTCATTTTTATTTTTGTATCTTGATAAAGCCACGTATAATTGACGATGAGAAAATAAAGGTTTTGTTAAGTATAATCCCACATTATCAAAACTTTGACCTTGAGACTTATTTATAGTTATAGCAAATGCTACAACTAATGGGAATTGTTTTCTATATAAAATAAAAGGTAATGATGAAGTATTTCCAGTATTTAATGTAATTCTTGGAATGAAAACTTTAATACCAATTTTTTCTTCTGTTACTATTTTGCCTTCTACGTTATACTTCAGTAATTTAATAATTCGCAATTGTGTACCGTTACATAATCCGTCTGATATACTCAAATTTCGAATTAACATTACTATTGTACCTATTTTTAATTCAAGTTTATGAGGTGGCTAGCCTTCACGAATGTTGTTTAACATTTCTACGGGAAAATTTATATGAATATTATCATCTGATTTATCAACACCTTTATATGTTGAAGTATCGATGCTGTAATAAGTTTTAGTTTACCCATGTTATTTACTTAAAATCTTATTGTTTAAAAAAAAAGTATATTCATTATGTCAAGTTAGTATCACGTTATTGTCAAAACAGTTGCTGTAATTGCCAAATATTTTGGTACAGACATCATCTGTTATCCAGGATTTAGGAATGTTAAATGATTCTATGTCCCCTTCTCCAATTCTTATCAATAATTTTGAAAATTCGTTATTACTAGAACGGATATTATTTTGTGATCTTAAAATTTTGAAGAAGTTCCATAAAAATGATGATTTAATAGTTTCTTTTATTATCATAGTTTTATTACCGTTTTTCAAAACTGGAAGGATTTGTCGAAAATCTCCTCCTAATACTATTAATTTATCACCAAAGCAAAGTCTTGAATTTTACAAGTCTCTCAACGTTCTATCAACGATTTCTAAAGCTTTTTTCGGAATCATAGAAGCCTCGTCCCATATTATTAAATCAACTTCCCTTAATTAATTTTTTTCAGTTTCAAATTCTAAAAATACACTTTCAATATTATCTAAGTCTAGAGGTACATGAAAAGTTCTATGACTGGTCATATCTTGTGGTAGTAATACAGATGCAATTCCTGTCCAAGCCATTGACAAAATATTTTTACCTCTAGAAATGAAGTAATAAATGAGTGTCTTATATAAGTAAGTTTTTCCGGATCCACCAGGACCATCTATGAAATATACTCTTTCATCTTGTTCACAAATTGTTTTAAAAATTTTTCCTTGATCTTCATTTAAATTTGTGTACATTACATTGAACATTTTTTTATTGAAAGATATTTCCTCAATATGACAATTATTTATATAGTTGCTAATGGTTGGTGTCGGTAAACTAAAAGACTCACATGATTTACCTTCCGATTACAAAATTTGATTAATATGTAGAAGAGCACAATTATTATTATCATTATCGAAGTCTTCCGTAAAATATTTTACATATTCATTTTTTATTTTATCTCCTTAAATGTTTTCTGAAATCAAAAACCATGCAAAAAATTGTCTTACCTGGTATGGAAACATAATTGCTATGGCTTCTTTAAAAATATTGTCGTTTTCAGAATCATGTACTATTAAACC
Source organism: Copidosoma floridanum (assembly GCF_036245765.1). Taxonomy (NCBI): domain Eukaryota; kingdom Metazoa; phylum Arthropoda; class Insecta; order Hymenoptera; family Encyrtidae; genus Copidosoma; species Copidosoma floridanum. The sequence continues at coordinate 3,514,302 of NW_028321898.1, read as the reverse complement.
CATTGCAATTGCAGTATCCCTGAAATTTGTATATGTTATTCCATTATGTTTTTTAACGTCTTCAAACGATGTAGCCCCATGTAATTTATTTAAAATAAGTTTTAAAAAAAAGCGTTCATGATATTTTGAAGATACTAGGTTTAATCTACCTATAGCAATATTTTTCTGTGTAACTTTCCTTTTTTTTTAAATTTTAAGTTTATTGTCAAAAATGTAATGTTGCGGAATGTTAACATATTTTAGTGATTTTGCAAAATCATCTACTTTATTTAATTTAAACCAAGCTGTAAGGGGTATTTGATAATTTTTTTTTACATTTGTGATATTATTCGCTTCAAATATGAGTTTTTGTTTATTTTCAAGATGAACAGCTAGATTTACAACTGTATGACTTCTACCACAAATTGGATATTCTTGAAATCTCCAAGCTGCTTCCATTGGACTTATATATCTATAGCATCTACGTAACTACTAATTTCATCTACTATTTCTTCTTTAGTTCGTTTGATTTTTCTATTTTAATGTATGCTCTGTCACTACCTTTATGTATGTAGTTATAAATATATTTCATGCTTTGTATTGATGCACAATATTCAATGTTTAAATGATATTTATACTTTATTAACAAAAATTTATTGTATAAAACAACCATTGAATTATCAACATAAGTCTTATCTATGTTCAGACTTTTGTAAATATGTTTTTCAGACATATTATTTCTTCTCATATATTGTGGGTAACCGTTATTTTTAAATGTAGTTTGGTTTGTAAAGGTTTTTGGAAAATTTTTTGTACACTTTTTGTGAGAATCATTTATACATGGACTTTTATCTGTATGAGGGCGATGAAGCAGGAGTTTAATCACTAATTTTGTAATGTGTGATATTGGAACGTTGACTGACTTCTTGAGTTCATCGTAAATTACTTTTGCTAGAAAATATGTAGGGCTATTGATGAGAGAGACGATAGGACGTCAAACAACTAGTCAACGTTCCAATATCACACATTAATAATAGCTTTGAATTGAAAAACAAACTAAAAAATATAAAACCCACTACTAATTATAGACTAATGTCTTTAGATGTCAGCTCTCTATTTACTAATATTCCTCTAGAGTTGGTACTACGGAGCATCGATCGACGTATTGTGACCATAATGAATAAATGTCGAATCCCCGTTGATGAAATTCGACAATGTACAGAATTTTTGTTCAATAATACTTTTTTTACTTTTGATAACATTTTTTATCAACAAATTTTCGGCACGCCAATGGGTTCTCCTATTTCACCTTTGTTTGCTGACCTTGTAATGGACGACCTGGAAAATGATTGTCTCTCCATCTTAAAAAATAACTATAATATTATTCCATCTTTTCATTTTCGTTACGTGGATGATGTATTACTTTTTATTAATGTTGACCATATTGACCAAATCTTAAATATTTTTAATTCATATCATCCCAAACTACAATTTACATATGAAATGGAGATTGACAAGAAGCTCAACTTTTTAGACTTGACGATAATAAGAAATTCTAATTATTTTAATTTTGACTGGTTTGAAAAACCTACTTCTTCCGGACGAATCTTAAATTATTTTTCTGGTCATCCAGTTAGCTATAAGAGAAATATTGTTTTTAATTTCGTTGATAGGGCGATCTTACTTGCCAGTACACGTTTTCACGGTGTGAATATTGCTAGGGTGAAAAACCTGTTGATAAAAAACAATTACCCTTTTAACTTTATTAATAAAAACATAAAGGTCAGATTAAAAAGACACAAATATAGTAATCATAACAGAAGCACTACAAACACCTACCCTCTCTGCAAAATTGGCATACCATATATTGACAATAATTTTGAAAAAATTTCAACCATGTTAAAACCCTACAATATTCACACTTACCCTCTTATTAACAATAAACTGCAGCATATCGTCCGCTTAGGAAAAGATACAACGAATAAACATAAACAGACAAATGTAGTATATAAGTTTTATTGTAAAAATTGTCCCGCGTCATATGTGGGTGAAACAAAGCGAGCGGCGGAGGTCCGCATCAGTAAACATATGAAAAGTAAGAACTCCGATTCCGTTGTTTGTGCACACCAAATTAATTTTGACCATGAATTCGATTGGGATAACTTTAAAATCCTTGACAAAGAATCCAATTATAAAAAAAGAATTATTTCCGAAATGCTTTATATAAAACTCGATAAACACAACATCAATAGAAAGGAGGATGTGCTTTCCTTTAAAAGAGCATACCTTCCTTTACTACGAAAGTTTAAATGTCCCGATCGAGTTCATCGCCCTTTACCGTCTACCTTTGCGGCTCCGCCTATATAAGCGCTGGCTTGTGGTTGTAATTTATTGTCAGTCGACAGCACGACAGGTGACGAGTAAGTCAACCAAACTTACGAATTCTCGCGTATCTGCGGTAACAATTTACAAAAAATTTATTGTATTTTTGTGTTTGAGCCTTCCAGATCACTCATTGTGTGTTTTTAATTTTAATTTTGTAGCCTGATGAGGCTGACGCATATTGTCAGCGAAACGTTGCGCATCAATAAATCAACGCAGAAAATTTAAATACACTTTACTTGTATTTATTTATTTTCTTACATTTCGCCCCCAACGGATCACTGATCACTTTGAATTTCCTGATATGATTTTAATTTAATATCTACAAAATAATGGACTTGTTAAATAAATAATCAATTGTTACTCAGGTTGTTTACTTTTCTTAATGCTATTTCTAATATTCCAATATACTTAAAATGTACATACACCACATAGTTTCGTATCACAATATGCTATTATATGATAAATACAACATTTATTTGGAACTAAAGTATCTAGAGATGGAAATTTTATTACAAAGGCTTTTTTAAAAAGAAAAATGTACATATCTATATAATTGTATGAATTAAAATATTTAGTAATTAACATTTAATATTATTACAACATACCGGCAGTTTAGTATTTGGCACAAAAAATAAAATTGTGAAACTTTTATGATTATGAAGTCGGCGTTTAAAAATATACAACGATTTTTTTAGTTATAAAACTTCTAGTACGAAATTGAAGGCTGTCCTGTTCTTTAATTTTGTAAAATTATTTTTTCACCAAAATTTAAAATTTTCAAGATGAATGTCAAAGTTATAATATGCATGAAAAATTTTGTAATGCGAGCATTTCTATTTTTTTTAATGCAAGAATTTGAAAATACAGTGCCTTAATATTATATAAGTCTCTTTTATGTTTTCACTTGTTAAAAGTCTAATTTTCATTGATTTTCAAAAGATGCATTCTATATATTTTAAAAACTAAATTTCTTGGAGAATAATAGAAAATTATAAGGAATAAACTTTGACGAACAAATAACAAAATTATTAACGATCAAAAAATTTTTGCCATGCAATCTTTTTAACATTTGCTTGGTTCTCTAAATCGTTTTGCATAAATATATTCTAAGAATTTTCGCGTCTTGATACTAATACGTATAGTTCACCATAAGAAAACAAAGGTCTTTTGTAGTAAAATTTTACTTTATAAAAACTTTATCCTTGCAAATTATTAATTGTCATGGAAAAAGCTAGAACTATTGGAAACCGTTTTTCTGTATACAATAAGTGGTAAGGATAAATTATTACTGGTATTTAACGTGAATCTTGGAATAACCACTTTATTACCAGACTCTAACCAATTGATATTTCTGCTTCTAAATTACGTTTAAATAATTTTGTTATACGTTGTCTAGTGCCATTGCACAACCCATTGAATATACTCAAGTTTTAACATGACAATGATATCTACTTTTAAATTTATAACATGTGGCGGTAATCCTTCATGTATATTTTTCAGAATCTGTATAGAAACATTTATGTTCATATTATTATCAGTGTGATCACTATCTTTTATAACGTACGCTGTAATAAATATGTTTTCTTCCTTTAATATAATTCAAAATTCCATTATTTAAAATGAACGAAAGTTCGTTATAAGTTGTTACAATTATTTTGTTTGGGCAGATATTTATACCATCCTCATAAATTTGTTTACAAACATCATCAGTTTTTCGTCCCTGTGAAATTTTAAACGACTTCATTGTTCCATTTCTAATGTCCTTTAACATAAATGAAAATTTTTAATCTGTACACCGCATTCTACTTTTCAAATTCATAACTTAATTTACTTACTTTTCAAATTCATTATCACATAAATCTTTTAAAGTTTAATCCACTATTTTCAAAGCTTTCTTAGAGATCATTGAAGCTTTGTACGAAATAATCACGTTTACTTCTCGTAATTTTTTTTTATCAGCTTCTTATTCTAAAAAAGATTTTTTAATGTTATTTAAATCTAATAATAGTCAAAATTTTCTATGACTTATTATATTCTATTTCTTTTATATATGTATTATATTCCTTAAGGTAATAAAATTGAGGCTATTCCCGTCCAAGCCATAGATATGACGTTTTTTTTTTTAAACACAAAATAAAAAATTTATTAAAATGTTTTTACAGAACCTTCTGGACCATCAACAAAATATAATTTTGTATCACTGTTCATAATTTTATTTAAAAAAAGAAATAAAATTATAAAAGACATGAATAAATACAATGGAATGAAAAAAAATAAAATAAAAAAGGGAATGAAAAAAAAAGATTAAATATGCAAATGAAAAAAAAAATTAAATAAAGGAAATACAAAACAACGAAAAAAAAATGTAATAAAATGAAATATGAAAAAAAATAAAACAAGAAATAAAAAAAATAAAATAAAACAAGAAATAAAGAAAAAAATTAAACAAGAAATTAAAAAAAAAAAAAGAAATAAAAAAATTATAAAGGAAAATTAAAACAACAAACCAGGGAGTATTGATGGGTCACGGGACCCACGGTAAAAATAAAGTTCTTTAAACATGAGATGAGTATAGACACAATTTCTCAGGTAAGAAGAGGGTCGCCAGACCCACAGGAAGAACGAAGCTCTGTAAACGTTAGTACTGCATTCGTGTTGTTTACTAAAACAAAAAAACAAAAAATTGAAAAACGAATAAAAAAAAAAAAAAACAATAGTTTATTTCTCACAATAGTTGAACTTCGTGAGTACTGTATTTATGCACAACTTTCTCACGAAGTTCAACCATCGTGAGTACTAAGCTATTGTTTTTTTTTTATTTATTCGTTTTTCAAGTTTTTGTTTTAGTAAACAACATGAATGCAGTACTAACGTTTACAGAACTTCGTTCTTCCTGTGGGTCTGACGACCCTCTTGTTACCTGAGAATTTGTGTCTATACTCATCTCATGTTTAAAGAACTTCGTTCTTACCGTGGGTCCCGTGACCCATCAATACTCCCTGGTTTGTTGTTTTAATTTTCCTTCATAATTTTTTCATTTGTTTTTTTTTTGTCATTTCTCGTTTTATATTTTTTCATATTTCATTTTATTACACTTTTTTTCATTGTTTTGTATTTCCTTTATTTAATTTCTTTTTTTATTTTCATATTTAATATTTTTTTTTTTTCATTACCTTTTTTATTTCATTTTTTTTCATTCCATTGTATTTATTTATGTCTTTTGTAATGTTATTTTATTTTATTTTCATATTTTATTTCATTAATTTGAAAAAAAATTCTTTTTTTCACTTATTTTTTTACGATTTTATAGCCCATAAATACAATTTTTGTTTCATTTTTATAAAATTACTCAATGACATTGTGCCATTATTTGTTTATAAAATTCAAAATAAGTGCCCTTAAAAACCATTAAAATGATATAAAACTCGAAATATATTTTTATAATGATTTTACATAATTCATTTATGATTGATTTAATGAATTACTTAAAAACTTACTATGGGATATTGTAACATAATTTGTTTGTCGAATTCGAAATAAGGGCCTTTAAAAACCATTGATACGTTTTTCAACTCTATTCCACATGTTTATTTTTTTTTTATATTTTTTTTTTTTTCTTTTTTTTTTCTTTTTATTTTTAATTTTTTTTTTTTTGTATTATTGAGAAAACAAATACATAATTTATCATGAATTGAATGTATTATCAGTGAATGCATATAAAAATGGAATATTATAGTTACAAACCACACGATAAGTACAAGAAACCGAGTTTCTATAGTGGGCAGCACTTGTAGCAGAGTGGGTAAGGTACTGTCCTCATATGCAGGAGATCGAGGGTTCAAATCTCTTTATTGGAAAGTGTTTTTTATTTATTTTTTTTTTTTTTTTTAAATTGTAAAAGAAAAAAATTCCAAGTCAAATAAAAATTATTGTGGGAAAATAAATTTGGTTAACAAAATTAGATTGTACGGTACTACCATCGAATTATCAACCGAAATTTTTTCATTACTATTTTGATTTTATATATGTAATTATCAAATGTAATGTCAATTTTTCTGTAATTTAGGTATCCATTTTCGTAAAAACAGAAACATTAGTAAATTTTCTGGATACTTTTTTTTACAAATTTTTTGATGACTGGTAAGACATGGACTATCTTAACCATGAGGTGTATGTAGCGTGTGTCGAATAACTAATTTTTGTATTTGTGGATCAAGTGAAATTTCTGCTGAAATACATTTAATTATGTTTAAAGAAGTCAATAATTTATTGTTTATATGCAATGAAACAACAATATAAAAATAAGGTAATCCTCTTTTTTGAAATTCAGTGGCATAATAAGCAACAACTTTTCTGAAAGTACTGTGTTTAGTTATATCGTCTAAAATTAATTTTAATTTTGTATGAAATAATCTTACAGTAACATTCGGTATATCATTCGGAGTGGTACAGTCAGGAAAATTTTTCAAAATTTGCTTTATTTCTAACCATTTACGGTTACATGTAACGGTAATAAAATAATCAGATCGTCCAAACTTTCGCATGATTACCATTGCATCTTGTTAATGTTATTCTGTTGATTTTTATCATAATATATGCATGCAAAACAATTGTTGCGTTTATCTTCCAGCATAGAATATGGAATTGAAAGTTTTACTATTTTTCGATAGGAAGTTTGATGTAAATAATATTGAAGCAACGTAAGATTTTCTGCTTTTGTCAAAAATTTTTGTCCATCACGTGTACTCCATCCTACATCTCCTTGTGAAAATAATAAAGAAAACACCATAGGATGAACATGCTATATCCAGCACACATCATCGATATTACAATCTATAAGGATATTAATAAATCAGATGGTAATAATTATATAAATTTCACCGTAAAAATATTAAACGATATTCTTGACAGCTTGCCATCTCATAAACTTAAATTAAAAACAGGTACAATAGTAATGTTAATTTAACCTGTAAGTATATCAGACGGCTTATGGAACGGTACATGATTGCGAATTACTAAATTTTTGAAGTATAACGTAGAATGTGGAATAGTTACGGGAGAAAAAATTTGGCGATAAAGTTTTTATTTCAAGAATTACATTAATTACCGGAACTACGTTATCATTACTTTTCATTTTATATAGAAAACAATTCCCATTAGTTGTAGTATTTGCTATGACTGTGTCAAGGTCAAAGTTTTGATAATGTGGACTTATACTTGAAAAAATCTTTATTTTCTCATGATTAATTGTACGTGGTTTTATCAAAATGCAAAAATAAAAATAGAATTATTTTTCAAATCAATAGAGAAAAAATTTTAAATATTAAAAACATAGTTTGGAAAAAATTTTTGCTTATGAGTAATAGTGTTTCTAATAATCACAACATGATTTGAAAATTCTTATATGTATAGACAACGTTTATTACCTAATAATACATCCCATGAATGTATATTGTGTTCATCTGTTGTACCGATTTCAACATTAATTTAAAACAGAATAGGAATAAACCTAAGTCTCTGTGGTTTAATAGGGTTTCATAATTTGACTCGTAATATGAGCGATTATACTGCAAAACTTCCACGGCTTGTATTAATGATGAACTAAATGTAATTTACCCTTTGCGCAACGACCTCTAATAAGTCATTTATGACCTAGAATTTTTTCTTGTTGATGAGATAATTCATAGCGATACTAATGTTTTGTCTTTAAGTAATTTAGTAATGAAGCAGATTGAAAATAAAAGATTAATATATACGACACGAAAACGTCTCTATACATATCAAGGTCCAAGAAAGACAATATGATCCCTGTCAGATTCTCCAAAAGTAGTGTGGGAACTGGTAGAGGGCGGTGGGGGTCACAAAAAATTACATGGACAGTTGTAAGGGGTTTTGGAAAGAAACTGCAATGTGTCAAAATAAGGGAGAAAGTGACAGGTTTTTACCTTATTTTGTGAGGGTGAATGAGGGGCTGTGGGGGGATGGAGGGGAATGCCTTACCGAGATACTTATATAATATAGGAGGTTATATGTATATATACCCACAGTTAAGTCAATGCTTAGCAGACAAGCTAAAGCAGCCGTCAGTACTCTGCATTTATTTTGGTATAGTCGTGTTTTGCTCACATTAGTGCTTATTTAATTTTATTATTGCGTTCAATTCCGGTGACTAAAATAAGTAAAGAATCGGTTGGCGTAGTAAAAAAAACGTGAAGGAATACTAATAGACATATTGGAACTTAATAAAAACTGGTTCATCAAAATATCGCCAGTCACAAAGCAAGAAAAGAAACAAGAAATAAAGAAGTTGGGCAAAGTATGCACTTGAACGACAGTATATGCACCCAACCGCGTTCTGTATCCAATAAGACGAATATTGGAGAAACGAGGAGCAGGGAAAACATGGAGATTTTGACAAGGAAGCACATAACTCGTAGTATCCATCGATTCCTAAAGCTCAGTGCCTGCTGCGTTCTTGTCTCCAATGCCTGTTTTATCACATGCCAAATTAAGTATACAGGATACAAGTCATGACTGAATGTAAGGATACATTACTTTTGATTTTTATTATTACTTTTTCGAAAATATTAACAATTTTATTAATAACATAATACAAACATTTTTCATATAGGCAGAAAAATAAAGTAAGACTCTGAATAAACATATGCATGAAAAAAAGAGCTAATTTAAGCCAGTATCATCGCAAAGCGAATGTTGTACAAAAACTGCGACATTCCTTTTTCGTGGTTTTATGCTACAGATAAACTTTAAAGAGGATCAGGTAGTTTTTATAGTATCCGGTGTTGTAAATGTAACAAGACGTACACAATAAAAACAAGAACAAATTTATAGACACAAAAATGAATTGATGACAAGCAACACAACATTCAGTATAGGTAACTGTTTAATTATAATTATTTTTGATGATTACTTGTTCGTTATACTCGTGAAAAATTTCAAATTTAAAGATACTCTAGATGCAGGCATAGGGAATACACAATTAAATTTTATCCTTACAGCACTAAAAGTGCCCCCCATCCAGTAATTTGTTGAAACGACATAAAAGGATTATTGAAAAAGAGGTCAAAGTATTTGCACTAGAGATCTGTGGCAAAATATTGGGATAGGAAAAGCTACTTACGAGTGAAACAAATAATTTTATTAGCGATAAGTGATATTTTCTTAAAAACAACAATTTTATTTACAATTTTATATCATGGACAGATTTGTTTACTTACCTTTTTACTAATTTTTTTTATTACACGTTGCATGATAGTATAATAAATTTAACTAAATAATAAACAATAAACTTTCAGCTTTGATGCTGGGTGGCAAAGAAGAGGGACTGGAAAATCAAACAGTCTCTTCAGTACATTATGTTTCATCGCATTTATTAATCTTTTTATTTTTTGTGACAAGTTTTAATTTTTACCAGACTTTTTCGTAGGATAAGGTATTTTAGTTGGATACTATTCCAAGAAAGTCGTTTCATTTGCAGTACGTTCTAAAACGTATCGTAAATGTTAAGCTGATGATAACAAAAATATTAACGATTAGCAAATCAGTTATGAAGGATCAGAAAAAAGTATAGCTTTGATATACCAATATTAACTCAAAAAAATGTTACTTGTTTGCATAATGCTTTTCAGGACATTATACTTCTAAAAAAACTGGTGGAAATTTTAGATCTTTTACTTGAAAACTTGAAAGAACAATGGAAAAGTGTGCATCATCTTGAAAAAGAAACAAGAAACAGAAAAGTTATTTAAGCCAATTAAGCTTCGTTACGAATTTTTAAAAATATAATGAAACCCACGATAATTCAGAAAATAGCAAAACAAAGCATATTAAAGAAAGTGTTGATCTATATGTGACAAAACAATCCTTCAGATTGTATTAAATTATTATTATCAATGAGTGTCAATAAAACGATTTGTATAAGATCTTCGATGGAAGCAATCAAGAAAATAAACAACAAAAAACAACAAATAACTACTGATGAGAAGAAGTGAAACAACGTTAACGTTTAAAAATTGTGATGTCGTGTCGTAGCTATTAATTAGTTTTTTTTCAAAAATAAATTAATTCTTGGACATGCAAAGGACAGTGATGAGTAGCTTAGCTACAAATCAATTTTTTATAATAAATAAATCATTTTTTGAGCAACCAAGCCCCAGCAATAAGTAGCTTAGCCATTGATTAGTTTTTTTTATAATAAACAAAGAAGTTTTTGGTCGAGCGAGTAATGGCAACAAAAAGCCCAACTACTTATTAGTAGTTTATAATAAATACATTGGCTTTTAAGTGAGCAAGCGCTAGCAATGAGTAGTCTAGCTATTTATTATTTTATTAAAATAAATATAGTACATTTTTGATAAGCAAGCAGCTTGGCTATTTATAAGTTTTTCTAATTAATACATTAGTTTTTAGGAGGGCAAGTGACGATTTCGAGTAGCTCAGCTATGTATCAGTTTTTGATGATAAAAAACAATTTTTTGAGCGAGCAAGTGCTGGCTATGAATAGCGCAGCTGTATATTCGTTGTTTTTTGTGAATAAAATGAGTACTTCAGTGAGCAAACACCGACGATGAGTGCCCTGCTATTTATTACTTCTTTAGAATAAATGAGTTATATTCCAAAAAAATAAGCGCTGCCGATGAGAAGCTCAGTAATTTATTCGTTTTTTTAGTAGATAATTTAGTTCTCAAGCAAGAAAGCGATGGTGATTCGTAGTCCGGCTACTAATTAGTTTTTTGTTATAAATAGATTAACTTTCAGGCTAGCGAGCGTAAGGGATAAATTGCCTAGCTATGTATTAGTTTTTTAATAAATAAATCAGTTAAAATGAACAAGAAAAAGACACGTCTTCGCGTGATGAATCATCTTTATCAAATTAATCTATGGCGTTTTGCCGATCATTATTAGCCTCTTCAGACATTATAATAAAGGTGTATCACCTGGTCAGGGCATAGTACTAACGAAACTAAAAAATCTTACGTTACAATAGGTCTGAGTACTTAATAAAGAGGCTAAGCTGTACAGGCTGTGTATTATTCTGTGTTACTGTACATCATGTCAATAGCTAGGAAACTCGTATGAGGCACATAGTCGCCCACAAAAGAATTAACTTTTTTTTAAACAAGTATATAGTAGGGCTAGTCATCATAGGTGCTTGCTCCCCCAATAATTAATTTATTTATCATTTAGAACCTCATCTTAATTTCAGATCATCTTTATAATGTAATCCCAAGCAAATCTTACCCGATGCTTACATAATATTTAATTACTATTCACTGGGTCATCTGTCAAGCCATCAATTATACCATCCCTTGCAACTTTTATTCATATGATCTCGGGCAATTGTCAACAGATAAAGACCTCTCAACTTATCTCTGACAGTACTCCTGTCAAAGGAGAATTTAGTACTGTAGAGACTTGCAAGCCTTTGGCTGGTGTAACTAGAGTACAGCTTGACTCTATTGAAAAAAACCATGTCGGAAAACCATGTGGAAAACCATATGAGAAAACCATGTAAAATCATCTGGTTTTGTCACTCCGTTTTCATGTGGTTTTTTGTCTCAAAAAACCATATGGTTTTTTGTTTAAAAACCATGTGGTTTTGTGTTCCAATAACGTTTTTTTGTTTAAAAACCATGTGGTTTTGTGTTCCAATTACAATGATTTCTTGCTTGAAAACTATGTGGTTTTAAAAATTCAAGTGGTCTTCCGTTAAAATAATAATGTGGATCTTAATAAACGACGTGGTATTAAAAGAAACTATGGTTTTCCTACAATGATAATCTATTTTGACGGGCTTCGCTTTGTAATTCACGAATCAATCATCACAACTCAAGTTTTCTGAGCTAAGTATCTGTCCCATGTTCTGTGTACCTTCCTAACTGTACACAACTTAAGTCACTTTCTAATTTCTAAATAAAATAGTTATAATGTGATATCATTTTGCATTCGGAATTCTACTCGGCTCGTTAAAACGAAAGTGAAATCAATCCTCTCCACATTTAAAGTACTGATTTATATCCCAAAGATGGTAATGAGATTTTTTCAATATATGAACAACATATTCAACAAATCTCCTTTAAGCAGCAATAGGTATACATAATATCGGTAGTTGAAATAATTACCAAGGAACGTAAGTATTGTGACAGTGACAGCGTCCAAAGCTCTGATAAAGAGGAACAGTCATCTTAAGCAAACCAAAATGGCATGCATATTGTCAAAAAATTTGTATCTGCACTTTTACACTGAAATAAAGATATATTAAATCATTAACTTTTAATTATTTTTTGTAAAACCATAACAAAATGGCAGTCAAAAACCCTAAAATTATGACCGTTAAAAAAATTCTCATTTTACAAAAACCACATGGTTTTAAAAACCACGTGGTTTTCAAACAAATAATCCACATTAATAACAATTTTTGTTGGAATGCAAAACCACATGGTTTTTCAAAAACCACATGGTTTTTAAACAAAAAACCATATGGTTTTTTAAAACAAAAAACCACATGAAAACGGAGTGACAAAACCAGATGATTTTACATGGTTTTCTCATATAATTTTCCACATGGTTTTCCGACATGGTTTTTTTCAATAGAGGAAGAAGGTCCCTACCCTAGTTTCCCTTTTTCAACTTTTGCTTACCATGTAATCTGTATACGTTTAAGGAGGCTTCGTTATGCAAGGATGCTAACCTACGTCTTAGGTCACAATTTTTTTTGCAAGCTAGGTATAGTTGGCATCATTGGCGCAAGAGAATAAAGTCTAACCTGCAAAAATAAAATAATACGATCATTTTTTGCTAAGGTACCATATGTTTCTGCAAGTCTTTTGAATTACGGCTGCGGCTTTTTTAAATTGCTCTTAATATCATATGATTATAAAAACGAATAAATCGTTTGAAACATTTTTGAATTTTTTTTTTTGAGTTTCACACTTAATATTTTTAGGGTCTTATGTATAAAGTCATCGTGGTGCAAAAACGCTGCTTCATTCAATTAAGAACTCCATTTCAAGCAGATATGATAAGTAAACTGCATATTTCTGTTGTGAATCCAACGGTATTTAGTGAGGTGCAGTGTTTGTTTTTTGTCCTCTTCTTAATTTTTTTTTTACTTTACAAATGAATGTAACTGGGCTCAAATGAATGATTGATGAGAAATGAGAAATTTTTAGAAGTTTTAAATAACAAAGTTGGAATTACTTTTCCTGCAAGAACAAGTCAATCAAATCGACAAAACAAAAAAACCTGATCAAGAACCAAGAGGTTAAAAATTTATAGTATTAGTCTTATCAAGTATTAGTCGTGATCAATAGTTATAGTATTAGTCCTATCTAGCATAACTTCTGATCATGATAGCGACTTTGAGAGTATCAAGAAAAACATTTTTCATACAATGAATTAATCTAAAAAAAAAAATACGAATAATCTTGACTCCAATAGAAGTAATTACAGCGCTTCTAACTAGTATTCCCGTACTTTATATAGCTACACAAGCTTTCAAAGTTAGAATTGCTAGCTAGCTGTATGCCAATATATTTGATGTGCCTTGTAGCAATTAATGTAGTAATTTACCACAAGCTCAGCCAATGCCCTACTCTGAAATTTTTTCATTACCTCTTCATTATTATTAGAGCCTAAAGTTACTTAAACCTTATATTGTAGCATATGTGTTAAAGACTCTATTGATACTAAACTCGCAAAAGTACTTACTTGCCAAAAGAAGTTGTGGACAAAAATTAGAGGAGCTGTTTAACTTTTCCAAATAAATAAAAATCTTGTGTTCCAGAGTATTAATGCTTTTGTACAAAACAAGACATTAAGAATAAAGAATTCATTCTGACTATAACGATTAACTTTGTGTATTAAATTTTTTATGCTATATGAGAAGAATATCTTACTATAATTTAACTAATTTTATCATGTGGGTCATGATAAATACTTTAAAGGATAGTCCCTACAGATGCATATTTTATTCAAAAGACAAAAACTTTACTTTTATGTCCATACTATGTTAACAAATGGGAGTACATAAATTTATTCCCAACTATGTGAATGAACCATACCTTGAAGATTTAAATAAAAATACATTCATCAAAACCAGCCTAATTTAATCTTTATGATGTCCCAGAAGCAAAAAGAAGTATTTTTCAATCAAGTAGCAATGTACAGAAAAATTGTGGACTTGTAAGCGTAAAATAGAAGAATTTAATAACACTAATAAAACAGTGTAAAGCAGCCACTGTGTATAGGTATTTTTTTTTAAATATTGAGATAAGCAAGGCTTATGGTGACATATGTAAGTTAAAAAAGTTTTTGATTTATATGTCTTACCTAAACTATTGCACGTTAATAAATCAAAATTGATAACGCTTCTTCCATGATTTCAGAAAGGAGGGAGCAACATAACTCCCCAGGTAAAAGGCCTACTAGAGAGGCAATTTCCACGCAGATTATGTCAAAGTACTTTCCTAGTAGGTACAGAATAAGAGTATTTATCTGGGAAGAATATTGCGCATTTATCTCTAAAATTACGAAATAAATATCATAAAAATTGTCTTTCAGTAGGGGTATGGTGAAAAAACTTTGTTATCCCTGTATTTGTACTCACTCCTGTATCTTCTGTTGTTCTCCTTTCACGCTGTTGTATACAGGATTGGTTTATTCTTTTCACTCATCGATTAGATAATATTTATCATATACAACGTTCAATTAAAACTGAAAATTAGAAAGAATTTTACAGCTTTATAAATTATTTGGAGACAAAGGTGAGATTAATAATTAAGAATTATAAATCAAGAGTGTAGAGATCATAATAAAGATAATGAAGACAATGAACCGAGTAGTTTAATTGTATATGCATTTAATTACTGTCAATTAGTTGTCTATAAACATTTTTTTCTAATTAAAAGATTTTTTTGCGAGAAATTTATTTTTCTCAATATTTTCTCAACAGATCTTTATCCATTGATAATCGCACAAAACTATGCAAATAAAAGCTGTAAATGACGGTGTCAACAATGGCTCAATAAAAGATCGGGTGAATATTAAACAAATATTAAGTAAGCATCGGGTGAGATTTGTTTGAGGTTTACATAAGAGGCTCATCTGACATTAAGATGAAGTTCTTAATAATAAATAAATAAATGTTTGGGGAAGCAAGCACCTATAATGACTAGGCTAGTATGTTGTTTTTAAGAAAAATAAATAAGTTCTGGAACGAGCAAGCAACGGCGATGACAAGCCCAGCTATAAATTAGTTTCTAATAACAAACATATTATTTTTTGGGTAAGCAAGTGCCAGCAATCAGTGACCCAGCTAGTTTTTTTTTCAGACCATCAATAGGTTGTTAGGCAAGCAAGCGCCAACGATGAGTTGCTTAGCTATTTATTAATTTTTCACAATGAATAAATTATTTTTCAAGCAAGCTTGCACTGACAATGAGTAGCCCAGCTATTTATTATTTTTTTACAATGTATAAGTTATTTTTCAGGCGAGGTAGCACTTACAATGAGTTGTCCAGCTATTTATTAACGTTTTATAATAAATAGATCAACTTTCAGTTGCGTAAGCCTTTGCGATAAGTAGACTAGCTATTTTTTATTTTTTTTTTATTTTAAATACATTATTCCCTGTTAGGGCAAGCGCTGACGATAAGTAACCTAGCTATTTATAAGTTCTTTTTGCGTGCTCAAATTGTTAATAATATAGAAATCAACAAGAAATATCTGGCAAAAGAAAAAAAAATTTTTAAATCGTAATAACACTTTAAATTTAAACAATCGTAATAAATACGAAACTGTTAACGACTATTGTTAAAAATACAATTTTTGTTTGTTTAATGTTTCTGTATAAAAATGTATTTTATTAAGTCAATATAGTAGAAATGCGGAAAAATATAAGACCTCAGAGTTATATCAGCTATTTTTATTGCAAAACGAAATTTTATAAAAAATCGGGGTCAATCAAGGCCAAACCGCCAAGTCCTATCACTTACCACCATAAGTGGAGATGTTTTGCTGCATCTGTATACCAACTACCTAAGTAATATCCTATTTATCATAATACGGTCACAAGAGAATATCTCCAGTGAAACACTTAACGAATTAAGCTGGCTCTCTCTGAAGCAATAGTGCATCGGATCCACTCGTCACTGTGTAGCATTTCCCCGGAGGGGACTCCATGCTTCAGGGTATCTACTTCTCACCAATTAAGCCAGTACTCTCTGCCAAAACATCGGATCCAGACTAATTAGCATCCTTAGAGCTACCTGGTGTTTCACGGACCACTCATCGCCACAGCACGCCAGTAAGGCAGGTGATACGTATAAACCAGCGCACAGAGGTCAAAAAATTATCAAAATTCTGGCTTCCAATCAATTTTTACTCAATTTCAACGTTTTTAGGCTTATTTTTCCTTTAAAACTTGGGCTACAAGGATCCAAGTCCCTCAAACGTTTTACTCTTTTAAATATATAGGTATTTTAGGTACATACATATAGCTAACTTCCATAGTCCGTGAATATTCATTGAATAAAAATACGTTTTCATCACTCCCTGACTTTTGATCATGCTAAAATTTCGCATACGTTCTTAGCTGTTAAGACTGCCTAATATTGTGTATTTAATATAATGGATGATCCAAAATTGCGAGTGATAGTTATTTTTTAAACACATACAACCTAGGTATCGGATAAAATGGCATGACTAGTAGAACATGATACGCTATAAAAATTTATTGAAAATTAATCATGGTGGCAGAAACAAAATGGTGGACTGCTTTTCTTTTAGCAAGCCCTTAGATATGGGTATTAAATGATAGAGCTGCACAATTGAAACGGCTTATTAAGTTTTTAAAATTATAATATGGCGGTCAAAACAAAATGGTGAATGGTCTTTTTTTGTAACATGATCAACATGGGTACAAAATAAAATGGAATAACCAGCAGAACACGATAAGCCATTTTATATTATTCAGGTTTTAATATGGCAACTGAAACAAAATGGTGAATTGTTTTTTATCTCACAACAGGTGTGGCATGGGTTTTCAATGTGTTTGCACCGGGAAGTGCTGGGATGGCAATTATCGTGAGTAGGAATCGGGATTAGCGGGTTAATAAACCATCACGTTCCTTAAAAACTATGTACAAATTTATTAACAGAAAATTACTTGTAAATGCTCGCTGTGAGAGAAGTGTTCTCAACAGTGACCGTCATCTGACTGACTGTTGCGCAGAACAGTTGAATTTAAATGTCTCAAGCATTTTAGGTCTGTACATTGAAATAATACAGTGAAAGTAGCTAGCGGTTCAGAAAAGATAAACATAAGGTTAATACAGGCAAAAGTCTTTGTTATGATTTTGCATGTAAAGAGATAGTAGAGATAAGAAAAGCGTTACTATTGTAAGAGAGAGAATATTGATGTAAATGTAGTGCAATGAATATAATTTGTAAACTGAAAAAAATGAAAGGGCATACCCGATAGAACACATGAATTAAATGTAATCCGTTTATAATCTAATAATGTTGTAAAAAATGTTTTTACGAATCACATTTTTTTAATAAAAGGCAAAAATTTCTTGTATACAAGTATCTATTCCTTAAAAGATCATCATAGTATAAATAAGAACTCTCATATTCAAATGATTAATCACTGTTATCTTTCATCGATGTATCTTCACGTGTTTAATTCATCAATAATTTATTTGTATTTTTTTCTACAGAGTTTTTATTTTTGCATTTCAGCTAAGATGTCCTTTTATCTGTCAGAGGAGTAGTCTATTTCTTAGGGTTATTACGAGGTAACAATAGAAATGGATCATAGTTAATCATTAGTCACGGAAAAATATCTGTATTAGTTGCCACCCTTAAAGAGAACTTGATGTTCAGGTACCATTACATTTATAATAGTAAAAGTTATGTATGGCTTTGTTAGAGTTTTTAATAATTGTCTATCCTTTAAAATTAATGAAGAGTTCAAAAAAAAAATATATAACCTACAATATTTTCTCGAAAAATTTTCACGAAAATATCTAACGTTTTTGTGATTGCATTCTTGCGCTTCTTCAGACAGCATTCCAATTGGTACAAATAATCATTTTATTATCTTGTACCCATGAATTAGAATCTTATGTAGTGAGGGTAACATCTTATACGAAGAATAGTTGTCTACGTGAATTTCCGCTGTTCTTAAAGAATACACTTTGAATTTCTCTAAGTGGATGTCTTCCCTAGATGATACAACGACCAGAATAACTTTAAAATGTCCTAAAAGTTCCACGTTAGTAGTTGTTGCAACACTTCAGCCCGTCAAAAAAACCCCACTACTCGGGTAAGGGTCTGCTTTGGCGAAGGCAAAGTGTTGCATGTAAGTATTTGTGAGATGGGAGTATGAAAAACCTTGTCGAGCGGAGGGGAGAACATGTGAAATCTTAACGTCGTGGGAAAAGAGAAAGAGAGAGACTCGAAGAAAGAGAGACGCAAAGAAAGAGAGACATACGAAATCTTGGAGACGCAGAGAGCGACGCAGTGTAATATTATAGATATCCTATTACATACGAAGTATGTTGCTTTGACGGGAACAAAAGTATTGCATGTTACTGTAGGTGAGATGGAATGACGAGTGGAGAGGATACAGGGAGTAACTATATTTGATGTACTAAGAAAGAGAGAGAGACATAGATTATGATAAACAACCTACTCCTTAGGAGAGCGAAAGACAAAGACGTGAGCGGCGCTACTGTAAGATGATTGTACAATGTGTATGAGGGAAGTGTGACCGAAGGCGCTATTTTTGGGGACTGAATGATTAATGAAAGTGGTAGAGAGGAAAACACAGATTTACACATCACTGCTTGGATTACAATTTTCCTAATTAGTCCCAAAAATGGTGGAGCCAATTAGTGACTTTCGGACGCTTCACCCACACTTTTCTTATAATTACTTTATTAATTGACGGAACAAGAGCGCTACCTCTCGACTGACACAGATAGCAGAGTCATGGCTTGGCCACAGTTTTTCGCTGCAGTGGCTTATCAACATAACTTTTTAAGCAAATTGTCTCAGCGCTGACGCTGCAAAGCCACTCACGAACTTTTGATTAATGCAGGAAATGCTAAAATATACTGATTAGTCGCATGATTCGCTAGCACGCCGTTGCGCTAGCTCTTTTCCAAAACGCTCATAGTCACGTAAGTTGCACGTGAATTGCCGAAACAAACCGATCAAGTGTACGAGCTGCTTCTCAGTATACTACTTAGCTTGCCTGAAACGATCATGGTCTCACGAGCGGTGTGTGGAGACTCGACTACGGACGTTCAGTTGAATTATTAGAGTATCTTAAGTCAGTACATTCTTGAAACTGTTACGATTGACTTGTAGCTGCACTGATGAAAGCGTTAGATATGAAAATAATCATACATAGCAATATAGTACATTATAGATATGCGATCAGAGGTAGATTGTGCGACCAAACAAATCGTTTTAACGAGCTGCGCGTTGGCATAGTACATCGACACTCGATAAACAAGAGTCAGCACATTCCTTAAAGTAAGACGCCGAATACCCACTATGTAATATAAGGTAATGATTGTTTTATAACTGTTTTTCTCAAATTCTTAAGAAGTGAAGGTGATGGATACTCTATACAAAATTATTAGCACATTCCTAAAAAATAAGGAGATGGCTGATTGTTAGGTGATATAAGGCAAAGTTTGTTTTATAATTTTAAAAACGAAGTGTTTGATTTATTATGGACGAGAGTCAGCACATTCCTTAAAGTAAGACACTCATTCTTTTACACTTTTGATGATTAATAAAATAAGACGTCTTCTGACTCGCGGGGGAAAAAATCGACCAATCACAATTTCTAGCAAAAATATTATATTAATAGCACAAGAAAGACGTCCAGCCCTCAGTATCGTTTCAGCTTTAACAATGAAACCTATTACTAAAGCTCTTTTGATAAGCATACTTAGATGTTTGCTACGCGTTGCCATCGTTCATGAACCACACATTCGTACTATGTGTGGTAGCACCTGGAGTAGTAATTTTCAATCATTATCCATCAATATATTACTCAATAAATTGTATTTTCTTGTTTTACAATGTTGAATAAAAACCGTGAATGACATGTTGAAATGCGGCCTTTTTAATAATATAGCCGTTTACGAAACTGTTGTAAGAGCTGTTCAAAAGTTTTTCGATCGTAATCATCCATTAGCAAAAAATATCGTGCGCTGTTACCGTAAGTATACCTTAAAAATTATTGTTTTTGTTCACTTTCAACCATTAAAAATTTTGTTATACCTATTGACAAGGCAATGCATGATGAAACACTTGAAGACGAATTACTTTTCAATGCTGATACAACCATGGAATGAACACCAACCACTATGCGTGGTAAGCAGACTGTATTACTATATTTATTTATCAGATATCATTTTTACATTTTTTCTTGCAGAGGAGAATTCACAACCATCGACAAACGGTTTAAATCGACTGATATACGAAGATATTAGTAGTGATGGTGAAAAAAATTTGGATACGGAGGAAGCAAGTGGAAAAGAGGATTGTGATGGTGTAAGATACAGTAGTAGTAGGTTTTTTTTCTGGAGGGAGGAAAAATGCATTGAGGTACACCGTGGGGACAGCGTTAATGTAGGACTCGGTGGATTTTTTTATTAGACCACCCATACCCACTAAACCTCCCCCCCCCCATGCCACGTGGCTTTTGATCCACCCCGGAACCGCGTTAGCATTACTTCAGGGTGGAGCTACCAGGAAGACCATCGCGTCCCACAGCATTAACGTGCAAGCTCGCCACCAGTAGTTAGAGGTGCCAATTCTCTCGAGTCCTAAAAAGGACTCAGGGTCCCCGAGGGCCAGAATCCTGTCTAAGACTCCATAGTAGGCTGCTAACTTAGCAAACACCACTGTAAGCTTGATACTTTCCCTTGCTGATGCTTTTTCTTGGCCTCTTTTAGCACTTTTCTAAACAGTGGGCAGCTTTCACTGCCGGCTTCGTACTTGTTGTGCGTCGTTGCACAGAGAAAACACCGCGCTGGGCCTGAACACTCTTTCTTTCGGACGTTGCAGCTTCCACACTGTAAGCAAAGCTTAGATGTATTTTTTTCTTTACAGCTGCCTGAGACATGTCCATATCCCAGGTATCTGTAACATCTTTTTACTTCAATTCTTTGTCGTATTTGGCAGCTTACGAAGCCGACTCTTAACATACCTTTATCCTTTGCTTGCTTGTCTGGCACTTGCTTCATCCACCGTTATTAACGCCAGCCTCTATCCTCTGGTATTTGGTTTTAAAAGGGCTACTTTAGGCTCCTGGCTTCTTTGTCCAAAAGCCTTAACGGAAGCCTCTTTGACCTTGTCTTTCTCGACAATAGCGTCTTGGTCTCAGACCTCTAGTGTCACTTTTTTCGTGCTCATTTTGACGATTTCCTGTCCGGCTACCGACTTTTTAATTTGCTGTGAGAATACAATCGCATCCTTTACACTTATGACTTTTATGAGTACATCTCCTTTCCTTGTGGTGACAACACTTTAAACTGCGGCATTGGCCTTGTCAGGATCAAAGTTCGACATCATTGACTTCAGCGCATTAGCAAAGGTCTGCCCTTTGCCCATCTTCATCAGTACTGTTGTCGTCGAGTCTGCTTTCTTCTTCTGGACTTTTTTGTCGTTCCGAAGAACCGCTTCTTGTTCAACTCTACCTGTTTTCTTTTTCTTAGAAAACATGGCTCGTTGGCATTTTTCAGGGCTGTCTGATGGGCTCATGTTTCTTTGAACTCGCTTCATTTCCTTAAGGGCAGTGTTCAGGGTTTGTTTCTGAACATGTCGTTGGAAATTATCTTGCCTTTGTTTTCTGTACTTCAGAGATTCAAAGGACACCTCCCAACTTTGCATAAACACGTCTTCTCAAAGCCAAATGCCTTGTCTGATCACCTCTGCTTCTTCAAGGTGTTTAAGCGCAGCTTTAAGACCGTTTTTAACAGCATTAGCCGTGTTTCCGTACACATCATTAATTGCTTTCAGCGTCTCTTAAATCACTGTTGTTGCCAATTAAACTTGCTCAATTTGCTACCGTCGCCTTACTCTAAGCTCAGCAACAGTGTTTTCCAAAGAGTCGAGCTTCTCCTGGGTTTGGTTGCTCAAAACTGACAAGCTGCTGCACTCACTGACGTACTACCTATGCTCGAAAGGCTTCCTCGTTGTCCTGTATCTGGAAGAACAGGCCATGGAATATTTAACAGTCCCGGTTGATTATAAGACAGGTCTTTGTGCCCTCCCCCCTCCCACATACCGTAAGCCCAGTGGCAATCATCTGGGCTTCCACCGGATCGGAACTGCTGGTGAATTCCCTTAAAGAGGTTACCGCCTGGGGTACTCGTTTCACATTGACGTTCTTCAGTTTAAGTTCTTCTTAGAATCGTATTGACCGGTGAAAGCCAAGACTCTCCTTTTTTCTGAAAATACGCATCTAGAAAAGGTGAAACCAGCGCAGCAGCCTACTTCGTTGCCGAAGATAGGCGTTACTTGCTCAAGCCGGCCGGAAGTCACCACTGCCTCTCAGTTCCACTTGCGGAGACTGCCCTGGCGTTGTGTGAAAAGTGTGAAAGAAGTGATTGTGTCGTTTATGTATATGTTGGTACACGACAGTCATCCCAGCGAGACGGGCAGCTGGCATACAATTCCACGACCAGCGCAGACAACACGCCAGAACGAGCTAGCGTATACAATGCATTAAAAGTGCCGTCATGTAGCCTCCTCAGTGGGCGTCAGTCTAGATTAGTCAGCCCACCACGTCTTTTTTTTTGTTTATGAGGCGTGCAGCCACATCCGATGCGGTGACTCAGACTTACCTGGGTCTCATCGTCTGGCTTCTCCCGCCGCTGGGCCTCCCACGCCAGCTAAAAAAAGATTCCACCACACGCAAACCGAAACAACTCGTAAGTATACCTATCTTAGTATACCTATCTTAGAGTAGTAATAGTATGATGCATACATCTTAGAAGAATGTTATAACTCCTGCTTACTTGTATATACGACGGGGTGCTAGTTTTTGGTGTCCCGCATGAAGCATGACGGCGTCACCTACAGCAGCACCAGAAAGCAAAGAGCAAAGAGCACAAGCACCGCCGCACAGTAGGCAAATTTGTTTTTTTTTTACTCAAAACCTAATATTTTGCAAACGTTAATGAATACATTCGTAAATTTTTTTTTTAATTGATTTGTTTAATGACAGACATTGAATGAAACTATAGAGATGTCAGTAAAATTAAAACCTAATCTATAAATTAATGGTGAACGTAAATTTTTGCGAGTTTTAATGTATAAAAAATAAAATAATGCTTTTATTAATAATAAACAACATAACATAAATAATTTATTTAATTAATTACTAACATAACCTAAAACCTAACCTTAAATCTTTGGAAAATAGAAATTCAATAAGAAATCGACTAAATAGCCACATTACCCAAGACCCAAGCTTTTGAACCCAGTAACCCAGGAAAAGCAATGAAAGCTTTTATAATTAAATAAATAATCAATTAAATAACAACATTACCTTAAACCCAAATTTTTTAACCCAGTAATCCAGAGAAAACTGACTTGAAAGAATATTAATTAAATAAATAGTTGTATAAATAATTCGTAACGTAAAACTCAAACTTTTAAATCCAGTTACCCGGGGAAATGAGGCTTAAAATAAATAAAATAAGTATATAATTAACTAAACAACGACATAACCTAAAACCCAAGCTTTCAAGCCCCATCTGTTCTGGGCCATGCAGTCTGGCTAAGTAGCCCACTTTAGTTTCCAATTTATTATTATCATAACAAGGGGAATGATAATTATTTATACTGATAGTTATGACTCAAAAAAAATAAATTGGATACATAAATATATGTATACATATATATATATATATATATATATATATATATATATATATATATATATATATCTTCCTACATTATAAAGTCGTAAGAGTTAGAGCGAGGTTTTGCTCCACCCCGCTCCCTCCCACCTCCACCCCAATCAGGTAGTAATTCTTTCATTTTCTTGCATTTTTTAAGTAATCCTATTTTTTGCAAGCTCCCCTCGCTCCCCCCAACTCCTCCCTGCTCCCCCCGGCTCCCCTCCCAACCCCCTCCTCAAAAAACCTCGAAAAAATTGTAGTTTTGCGTAGTCTTTTACCATTTTGCACATAGAAAAATTAAAAAAAAAAAGTTTAAAATGTATTTTTTATACTGAATCAATAATCGACACTGTATTTTAATCTTATATATTGCTGAATCTTCTTAATCTCAAAAAACTTCGAAATAAAGCAGTTTGGCGTTGTTTTTTATCGTTTTGCAATTCAAAAAATTCTTAAAAAAGAATTATCTTGTGTATTTTCTTAAACCAAAACGTGAATCGATACACTATTTGTAGTCTAACATATTTCTGAATCTTTCTTACGTGAAAAAACTTCATATAAATCAATTTTACGTAGTTTTTGATCGTATTATGCCTCAAGAAATTCTTTAAAACAATGAACATCATGAATTTTCATAGAATGATAGAAAATATTTATCATTTTTTATTGCACTGATTACTGATTCTTCCTCACCTCAAAAAACTTTGAAATAAAGCAATTATGCTTTGTTTTTGATTGTTTAGAATGTGTAACAATCTAGCACGAATCTTATACTTTACGTTTTCACTGCTGAATTATAGCACATATGTTTATTATATTGGCAATATCGCTGTTTGTCACTAACCTTCAAACACTTTTTGATTAAGACATTTTACTTTGTTTTAAACTATTTTTGACCGCTCTATTATCCGTATCGTATAAAGAAAAATGCAATTTACTGATACATATCTATTTGAAGAGCAAAAGAAGTATTATTTGAGAATGACATTTATTATGCTGAAGAAATGATGATATTATGATAAAAGTTCATGATTCAACAAAAAAAATAAAAGGACAAAAATATAATATCAGGAAGGTTTTTGCCAATTAATTAACAGTGGTCTTCGTTTTCTAAGCAACATTTTGTCGTTGATAGTACTTCAGTTGCACTCGAGTACCTAAGTGCAGTCAGGGTATTCTTGGATGAGATCTCGAAAGCATGAGCTTTAGAAACATTATTATATACAAGATGAATATGAAAAACCTATTTTTGTGTAATATTCTTTTATCTTATCAAACGAGTAACATATAATTATTAGTTCAACAAACAAGCAATGAGGTTGTATAATATATTTAAATCACATAGTAGCACTCACTTGCGTTACAAGGATATGCTGACTTTGGACTTCAGTATTCAATACGATTCCAGTGGAGTGGTGGTAGTTTAGGTACGTGGTTTTTCGTAAAAAAGCTTTTTTTCTATTAATTTGTTTGATGCATATTAATGAAGTCATAAAAATTGTTTCTTCATAAATTTCCTAATGCACATAGATCAGGGCATACCAATATGCAAAACAAAATCTACAGAGAAAAAATTTTTTTTACTAACAACCAGATACCTAAACTAATACCACGGTAATATAATCTTATTAAATACTCAAGTGCAAAATCAGCACATGCTTGTTACGCAAGTGAGTGCTACTACGTGCTTTATATCTTTTGTAGAACCTTATAGCTTATTTGTTAAATTAATTACTATTCGTTACCCATTTAATGAGGTACAAGAATATTGAATAAAAATAAGGTTTTTTATGTTATTCTTATATTAATAATGTTTCTTTCAGATGATTAAATTTAGTAATATATTCAGTGATTCTTTGTTTTGAAACAAATTTTGTGTTTTAAATATTAATGCGTCAGCCATGTCACAGTCTTTTCAAGCAGTTTATCAAGACAGATGCTGTAATCCTTTCAGTAAGGAAGGGTATCAAGGAAAAGAGCTGCGACAAGTTTCTAAATCATTTTTATCTGAGCATCCTAATACTTTTTAGAAGTCCCTCATTTGTTCAAAACGTAGAAAGGAGAGTTATTTAAAT
Source organism: Copidosoma floridanum (assembly GCF_036245765.1). Lineage (NCBI taxonomy): Eukaryota > Metazoa > Arthropoda > Insecta > Hymenoptera > Encyrtidae > Copidosoma > Copidosoma floridanum. Next base: position 3,487,907 of record NW_028321898.1, on the reverse strand, counting down.
AATTTAAAATTATCAAATGATTTGATGGATGAAGGGATCTCTAGACCACTGGATAATAAAAGAGTTCAGTCAGCTAATAAAATTTGTTTATCAAAAGATGGTAAATTGAAGCAATTGATAGATGGACTAAAAGAAAAATTTTTTTCTCTGTCAGAGAACGATCCATTAAGAGTCTCCATACTGACAATTTTACCTGACTGTTGGACTTTACGAGTTATTATGGAGGAGTTGAATGTTTCTTTGATAATAGCTAAGAAGGCACGAGATTTAAAACATAAAGATGGTATATTAGCAACTCCTAGTCAAAAAAAGGGTAAGATATTACCAGACAGTACTATTAATGAGGTTGTAGACTACTATGATAGTGGTAACAACAGTCGCGTTGTGCTAAATAAGAAAGATATAGCTAAAATTAAAGAAGGTGATATGATTGAATATATGTCAAAAAGATTGCTCTTATTAGATGCGAAGATTTCATATAAGAATTTTACTGAAGAACATCTACGATTTCCAAGCAATTTCAGTAAGTTTGCAGAGTTAAGGCCTCAATGGTGTGTTTTAGCTGGAGCAAGAGGTACACACAGTGTGTGCGTGTGTGTAATACACCAAAATTTCAAGACTTTGTCTGATGCGTGCAATTGGATTGAACTAACAAAAGAATCTTACAATCCACTGTAAAATTATGCTGACTGCATTAAGTTTTTCCTTTTTTAGGAATCCCAAGCCGGATTATTACTTAGGGATATGTTGAAAATGCCTAAGACTCTCAGACTTCCAGGAAATCGTAACATCTGTGCTACTCAATAATGATGTAGAGAATATTATTTACAGCGTTTGGCAGTCAACTGAAAAGTGCACGTTAAAAAAAGAGTGCCTAAATGTATATGACTTTGTACCGGAACTATCTCAGAGCCTCGAAAATATGATACCGCACCATTTCCTTTCTAAGAATCAATCACAGTTTATAAAAGACCTGAAAAAAAACTTAAAACCAAATGAGGGTCTCTTGAAGATAGATTACTCGAAAAATTACGCATACGTGGCACATAACGCTTCTCAGCAATTTCACTACAACAATGACCAGTGTAGTTTACATATTGCTGTCCACTATAACACGGAAGCCTAAGAGTTGAAACACAACAGCTTTGTATTGCTCTCTGACTGCGAACCTTATGATACAATAGCAGTATATTTATCGCAATCGTATTTGGTTCAAGCTATCCGAAAAAATGCCCAAAAATGTTAAAACTTTTAAATATGTCAGATAAAGCAGTGCAGTATTTTGAAAACCGGTACCAAATAATTAATTTAGTACACCATCGAGAAGATTCATTTGTAAGGTAGAATGGCATTTTAATGCTACGGCACACGGCAATGGAGCTTGTGACGAAGTAGAGACAGCATTTAAGAGTCAAGCAACACATGCTAGCTTAAAAGATAAAGGAAATGAAGCAATTCTAAATTCTCATCAACTTTTCAACTGGGCGAAGAACAAATTTTCCAACATCATATTTTTTCACTACACTAAATCAGACTACGATAAAACATCTAGAAAACTAGCAAAAAGATTTTCTTCAGCGCCTACAGTACCACAAATTTCTAAAGCTGATGCTTTCACGGTCTCATCCAAGAATACCCTGACTGCTTTTAGGTACTCGAGCACAACTGAAGTACTATCAACAACCAAATATTGCTAAGAAAACAAAAACCGCTGTCAATTGGTTGGTAAGAACCTTCCTGATATTATATTTTTGTCCTTTTATTTTTTTTTAAATCATGAGCTTTTGTTATATTACCATCATTTCTTCAACATAATAAATATATTTCTCAACTAATACTTCTTTTGCTCTTCAAATAGACATGTAAAAGTAAATTGCATTTTTTTTATAGTATAGTATAGCTCTATTTCCATGTATTGATTTTACAATCTTTTAACATAAATTATTCCCCCACACGACCGTCCCGTGTGTTACAAACAATCGTTTTTTCTAACTTATGAGATAAGAATTTACAACTTACATTACTAATTTACAAAAAAAAACTGAACTTTGTCCCCTTAAATATCGATTCGTATTTCTCCTATCGTTTCCCTGTTCTTGATCTAGTCAGCCTTTCAAATTATTTGCTATATTAACACATCCCTTCCTTCAGCTCCCCCTTTTAACAGCGTAATAAGTCTTTGCCTAACTATCTCCACCTGATCTCCTAGTCCTCAATTTTCAACCTCGCTTGTCAATTCTTTCTTTATTCCTTTTCTTCCTGTTTTGCAAATGAAAATATGTTCTAGTTTCTCTTCTTCTATACCGCAAACCCTACAGTCCACGTTTTGGAACCCTTTGTTACCTGCCCTACCTATGTTCCCGCATGTCAACCTTTCCCACTGCTCTTTAATTTCCCCTTCAAACTCTCTATCATCCCAGTAACTCTCGATGCCTAATCCATCTTTTGTATATTTGTAGTAGTTACAGTATTTTGACCTGTCAATTCTGTTACAGGCCATTTGTGTTTCCTGATCTGCTTTAATTTTTAATCCCCTCTTCATCTTTTCCCTAAATTGCAGTGTCCTCTGATCTTCAAACAGACCTTATATTCCCTCCTCATTCCCCATTTCTTTGAATGCCTCCTCTATACTTTTGCCCCACTTTGTAGCATTTTTATTTCTGATTCCCTTTATCTTTTCCTTCAGACAGATTTTTGGCCACCTATCGTCCTCCATTCTCTCTATTTCCCTAATGTAGTTGCCCGCTCTTCTTTTTGTTTCTATTTCTAAGCTATGTCTATTCGCCTCTCTTTTCCATATATATGCTGGCGTGTTAACATTTATTACCATTGACATTTTAACGAATTTTCCTTGCACCTTCTCGATTTGCTCCCATCTTTCCCATCTCCATATTTCCGCTCCGTCTAAGCAACCTGCCTTAATTATCATGTCCAAAAAGTATAGTCTCCCTTTCAAATCACCTAATTTCGCCCATTTCTACACTCCCCATACTGTGTTGATTGCTTTTCTTATCCCATACGCTGCTTTTATGACATGGGTGCTCAGTGCGTTCTTTATAGAGAACCAGAATCCCAAGTATTTGTATTTCCTGACCACTTCAATATTCTGATTTTTAAAACTCCATTTTTTGCTTTGCCTCCTTCTCCCTCCCCTTTTGCCAATCATAATCTTCGTCTTTTTTTCGTTAACACTTAACTTGTTTTTATCGCAGTACTCTTCTAAATCGTTCAACATACTCTGTAGGTCCTCTTCCGTATCCACTACCAATACTACATCATCCGCAAATTTCAGACTATAAATCTTTAGCCCTCCTACCACCGTTCCCCCTTCCATTTTTGCTCTCCATACCTGCTCCATGTCCTCGATGTATATATTAAATAGTGTTGGACTTAAGGGACACCCCTGTCTGACCCCGTTTATTGTTGTAAATCTTTCCGATACCCCCTTGCTTGTTATAATCTCATTATAGGTTTTTCTGTACATTCCTCTTATCAATTCCAAAAATTTCCCTTTGATCCCTAGTTTATTCATTTTACCGCATAATATTTTCCGATCTACTCTATCTAAGACTGTTTTAAAATCCACAAAACTAAAAAAAAATTCTCCTTTTTTCCCTTTTTATTTTATTATTTATTATGCTGTTTAATACAAAAATATGATCCCTCATGCTTCTTTTCTCTCTGAATCCTGCTTGGCTTTTGCTGAGCCCTTTCTTCTTTTCTAGGCTTTTCCTTAACCTATGTGACATGATAACCATCAGTAGTTTTTAGCCTACATCTATTAGGGATACTTCCCGATAGTTTTCCACTTTATTTTCGTCACCCGCTTTTTGTAAAGGTCAATCAAGGTCAAAGGTCATCATACAAATCCTTGCAACCTCCCATCCCTTCGTTATTTGTGCCCCATCAAACATTTTATTTATTATTCATGATAGCTTCTTAATCCATACTAGTGGGAGCTCTTTGAAGAATTCAGCTACTAGTCCATCCTCCCCTGCTGCCTTGCCATTTTTCATCTTCCTCAGAGCTCCTAGAACCTCTTCTCCTCTTATTTCTTCATTCAGTTTCTCCCATTCCCCTGTCTCTGTAACCTCTAAGTCCTCTATCGTCTTCTCCTTTCGAACGTCTGCTCCCAGTCTATTTTTAAAGTGTGATACCCACTCATTCTTACAAATTGCTGCCCCTTTTTGTTTTTTCCCTTGGCCTAAACCGTGCTATTGCTTTCCAAAACCCTCCATAGTTCTACTTAACTATACTAGGTTCCACTTTCTCTGTTCATCCTCCTCTATCAATCTCGCTCTTATTATTTTTACTGGTGCCCTTTCATCTTTCAGTTTTCGCCTGTCCTTGTCATCTTTGGACTCAATCCATTTTTTTAGCGCTACCTACACTTTTCTTTTTTGTTCTTTGATTTCTTTACACCCTTCTATACCCCCTTCCTCATTCTTATTCCTACCTTTTCTCACCATACCCAATTTTTTCCCTACCTCCAATTTTTCTTTGACTAGTGCTTCCCATGCTTCTTGTGCATTTTTTCCCTCAATATCACATGCGTCGGCTCTAATCCTCATTTTTTTCTCGTACTCATTCTTTTTTTGAGCGTTCCATTTTAGAGTTTTTCTATCCCTGCCTGCCTCCCGACCCTCTATTTCTTCCTCATGACCATTCCCTTGTGCACTTATTTCTAATGGTAGGTGATCTAAATCTATTTTTATTCCCACCTTCAGCTCTTGGATCAAGCTGCCTTGTTCGCTTTCCAGTTCTAGTACCAGGTCAAGAACCGAGCTGCCCCTATCTCCTACAAAAAACACCTCCCCTTCCCAATATCCTTTGGTAAGTCCATTTTTTATAGTTAAACCTAGCTCTTCGCATATATTAAGTAGTTTGTGCCCTTCTCTGTTTGTTACTTTATCACATGAGTCTCTGGACTCTTCTCTAATCCCTTCCGCATTATTCTGTCATTCGCTTATTCTTGCATTGAAGTCACCCGCTATTATTATCTTTTCGCCTTTTCCTATCGCCTCTCCCGCAATTATATTAATTTTTTCCATAACGCTATCTATTTTAACATTGTTATACATGCTAATTATATTTAGTCTTTTATTTTTTTCTAGTTGTATCCCTGAGATCATTATACCATATTCCCAATACCTTATATCCTTCTTTACAATACTTTTTCTAATCTCTACCAGGACTCCTCCCTTTGCCCTTTCTTTTTTATTTTCTCTTGTTGCTGCTAACGCACCCCAATCATATTTTTACCTATCAAGTTGATCCAGCTACTCCCCTTCTTTATTTTTTTCCAGCCAGGCTTCTTGTAGCGTTATAATGTCAAATTTGTATAAATATTTTTTATTCGATTTAATCTTTTTTATACCTGCTATACTCCATAATATTATTCTAATGCCCGCTTGTTGCCTGTCCCCATTTGTTATACGCGAAATGTCTGCCTTTTTGTGTTTTAATCGCCCCTCCCTTCTCTCGTCTTCTGCTACTGCTATTATACAATTCATAATCTCTTTTTCTCTCTCTGTATAGTCATCGTCTATCCATATTCTGATTTCTTTAAGTTTTTCTAAATTTTTCATTATTTCCATTTAATTTATTTTTCGATAAGCGCAGAGTTAAAACGAATCCTCCCCCTATCGCTCTGATTCTTTATATATGTGTTTCAATCTTTAACATGTACCAAATAATTTCTTTTATTTCTCTGTCTATCCCTTTCCTTACCGAACGGATCCCCCGTATAAAAATGTTGTTTTTTCTCCTACTTCTCTCCTCCATCTCATACAGTATTTCTCCCACCGACATAACTTCTGGTTTTTTCTGATTGTCGTTTCTCTCATTGTCACCTGCTATAGCCTCTTTATTGCGTTCTTCATTATCATTTTTCTCGTTTCTTAAGTTAGCACTACTTGTTTCTGCTAAGCCTTCTATCTATTCTCTGTTTACCTCCATTGCCTCCCGTCCCGCCGTTTCCTTCCCCCCCATCCCTCCCCTGTACCCTACCTCTTTGCTCAGCGTGCCCAACTCTAATTTCAATCTAGCTATTATCGCCTCGTCCGCCTTCCGTTTTATGTTAACCCTTATAAACTCTCTGTCTACTTTTTCCCGTTCAGCTTTTTCCTTACCTAGACTATCTTTTGTAGCTATCAATTCCTTGCTCATAGCTTTCCTATCATTACACTCTTTTTCTAACCTAGCTTCTAATTTGTTAATTTTTATTGTATGTACCTCATTCATTTCATCTACCCCGCCGTTGACTTGTTTACCTTTGGACTGCTGCTGCTCTCCTTTCGATGCCGGTTCGTCCGCCTTCCCCAATTCTCCCCAAGGCGAATCCCGACGCCTTCCGTTCCGTCGCAATTGCCTCGTCTGCTGCCATCTGCTGGTTCCCGGAGTTACTCGGCTAGTTCGCCGTTGTTATCGAGTCCCGGTCGATGCCTGCCGCCTCCTTCCTTATATTCCTCCCGTCCTCGCTTATCTCTGTCTCTCCCGCCTGCACCCTTTCTTCCGCTGCTACTTCTTCACCCCTGCGTATCTTTAGTTTCTTTGGCTTTCCCTCCACTAGTTTCTCTATATCATCTCCTTTGCCTACACCTAGATTTTAACCGATCACCTTCTTTACCAGTGAATACTCTACCTTTCTCTTTCCGTTCACTGCCACCAAGCCGATACTTCCGCACTTTAAAAACCTTTCCATGCTTGTTCCATCTGATTCCTTTACTCTCTTTTCCTGCTCCTCGTCTGTACCTTTTACTTTCTTTGATCGTCCCTTGCTCTACTTCTCGTGTCCCTCTTTGTCGCTAAGTGTAATTTTCTCCTCCTCCTCCCTTTTCCTTGTTGCTCCCGCCATTCTTCTTGCGATATTCTAACCCCACTATGTTACACCTAAGTTTTTTTCTCCTCTTCTCTGGGTTCCACGCGCACTATTTTAAGCTAATACTTTTTAATCGATCACCGTGTCTCAGTTTATCTATTTTTCCTTTTTGTACACTTTTTAATCACTTTAGACCCACGTGCCAGCTTTTTTAGTGCTCCGTGCCGGGCTCGAGTGTACTACCCATGCGACCGCGGCAACCCAACTCTGCATTTTTCTTTATACGATACGGATAATAGAGCGGTCAAAAATAGTTTAAAACAAAGTAAAATGTCCTAATCAAAAAGTGTTTGAAGGTTAGTGACAAACAGCGATATTGCCAATATAATAAACATATGTGCTATAATTCAGCAGTGAAAACGTAAAGTATAAGATTCGTGCTAGATTGTTACACATTCTAAACAATCAAAAACAAAGCATAATTGCTTTATTTCAAAGTTTTTTGAGGTGAGGAAGAATCAGTAATCAGTGCAATAAAAAATGATGAATATTTTCTATCATTCTATGCAAAATTCATGATGTTCATTGTTTTAAAGAATTTCTTGACGCATAATACGATCAAAAACTACGTAAAATTGATTTATATGAAGTTTTTTCACGTAAGAAAGATTCAGCAATATGTTAGACTACAAATAGTGTATCGATTCACGTTTTGGTTTAAGAAAATACACAAGATAATTCTTTTTTAAGAATTTTTTGAATTGCAAAACGATAAAAAACAACGCCAAACTGCTTTATTTCGAAGTTTTTTGAGATTAAGAAGATTCAGCAATATATAAGACTAAAATACAGTGTTGATTATTAATTCAGTATAAAAAATACATTTTATACTTTTTTTTTTAATTTTTCGACGTGCAAAACGGTAAAAAACTACGCAAAACTACATTTTTTTCGAGGTTTTTTGAGGTTAGGAAGAATCAGCAATATGTCAAACTAAAATAGAGTGTCGATTCATAATGTTGTATGACATCTACACTTGAAAATTAGTTGTAATAATTTTTTGATGTCCAAAACGTTAAAAACTACGCAAAATTATACTTCTCAAAGTTTTTTGAGGTTAGAAGGGATTAGTGATGTGCTCGATCAAAAATAAGCATAGATTTGTGGTAAGCAATGAAAAATACATATTATTAATCTTTAATTTGAGTTTTGGAAGGTCCAAAATTATTTTTCATGAGGCAAAACTGCTACCACAGAGTAACTTTGACTAATTGCAGCCACCATATGAGTCCACTATTTTGGATTTCGGAAAAAAGCCAGACAGCAAAAGAAAGCCTACGAATTACCCTTCGGTTTGCGCCCGTAAGACATTGTTTACGACTTATAAAATTTTGAGCAGAACTTTGTTCCCTTTGACAATAAACGTCAAATATATATGTATGTATATATATATACTAGTAAGGCTCCGCCCCCTGCAAGCTCCGCGCGCCAACCTCCCCATTTATTGTGTAATAAATGTAATTTTTTCCAAATAAGGTTTGTTTTAATATTTTTTAAAGCCTTAAAAAATTATAAAATTAATTGTTAGTATGAAAATAACATGTTAAAGTATATTTTACAGAATTCGGAAGACTATGGCATTTTTTGAAAATACTCAGGAATAAATTTTCTACGCTGGGGAATGATTACTGGTCTGCTTTTAAGGAAATATGAAGAACAAGCTGCTAATTTCAAACAAAAGTGATAAAGTTTATATAAACAAAGAGATGTGCCTTTGACTCTTTGTTGGTGAGCTTCATTACTTCTTCTAGTGGCCCCCTTTTTTAAATGAGCTGTCTATCCTGTATGTGTCGATAGATATTTCTAAGCTTTTATTTTTATATATGCCCCCTGTGCGCTCTGCGCACCAATCCCCGTAATTGCAAATTAGATTTACGAAGTATGAAAAAAAACCCGAATTATATTAATTGTTTCTCAAAATTTATATATGTAGGAAATGTTTATTGATCATAATTAATTACATGAATTTTTAACAATCACTTTCAATTTTTCCTGAATAATAATAGCTATTTCCATGGGGTTAGTAGAACACGATTTTTAAAACGATATAATTTCTGAAGAAGCATGTAACGTTATGCTGCCTTTTTAACTACGAAAATTTTTGCATGGTTTATTATGTCTAAGAATTTTTTTGGTAATATTATTTAGATTAAATACAAAAAATTTTTCATTGAAAATTGTAAAGATGATCAAAATAAAGCTCTTTTACATATAAATGAAATTTTTAATTCTGAAAATATGTCTTGTAAAAATTTCAGTTTACCAGAACCAACAGAAACGATTAAAAAAAAAAATTGATACTGACAATGATGAAAGAATATTTTGTAAGCATAAATTCCATGAAATGTTTTCACAACTCAGTCATGATCAACGTCGAATTTTTCAAGGAATAATAAAATTTAAAAAAAAAATTTTTTTATCGATGGTCCTGGTGGATCTGGAAAAACTTTTCTGTACAAAACATCAATTTATTATTTTATATCAATTTAAACAAAAATTCTTACAATGGCTTGGACAGGTATTGCTTCTATTCTACTCCCAAAGGCATTCTTTTGCATTACCACTTGCAGAACTTTCAGATTTTCTTTAGACTTAAGCACTATAAAAAGTTAATTCTTCCAGTTTGAGCCAGATAAACAAAAATTACGTAATGTAGAAGTAATTATTTGGGATAAAGCTTCTATGATACCAAAAAAAGCGTTAGAAATCGTTGATAGGACTTAGATTTATCCAGTAGTAATAAACCTTTTGGAAATAAAATAATAATTCTAGGTGGAGACTTTCGTCAAATTCTCCTAGTAGTAAAAAACAGAAGCAAAATTACTATTGTTCAAGAAACCATTAAATTTTTTAATTTTTGGCCTTAATTTATTATTTTCTATTTAAAAAATAATATACGTTCAATTGATAAAAAAATTTCTTTATTGCTACTGGATATAGAAGAAGGCAAAATTAAAACTTTTATAATTTCTCAGACATGGAAAACAAATAATATATGTTCTAAAATTTTTAACAATGATGATTCTTTCATAAGTAAAGCTATATTAACATCTCACAATGAATACACTTATTTTTTGAACAAAAAAATTTTAAATAATATGGTAGGAACATTAATAACGTACTATAGCATTGATAAAGCAACTTACAAAGGAGTAGATAAATCGGACGATAATATTTATATTAATTTACCTACAGAATATTTAAATAGTATTAAAGGTCTTACTCCACATGAATTGGATTTGAAAATTAACGCTATTGTTATGTTGATACAAAACTTAAACATGTCTGAAGGACTTGCAATGGTACAAGATTACGAGTTACAAAATTATTTAAATACAACATCGAAGCTGAAATAATCACAGGTAAAAAAAAGGAAATAAAGTCTTTGTTCCAAGAATAACACTACAAACAAACAATTCTTCTTCGCTACCATTTATATTGTACAGAAAACAATTTTCATTTACCTTTGCTTTTTCTATGACTATCAATAAATCTCGGGGTCAAAGTTTTGATGCCTTAGCAGTATACCTTCGAAAACCATTATTTTTTCATGGGCAATTATATGTTACAGTGTCTAGATGTAGAAACCCCAAAAAATTTTTATCCAAATTGAATCAGAAATCAAATTTGAAATTAAAAATATTGTTAGAAATGAAATTTTAGAGTTAAAAAAAAACTATTCTATAGTTTTTTTTTTTTATACTTTCTTGAAAATTTTCTCTTTCATCTAAAAAGCAAATTTCAGTACCGTCTAGTACCCAGATTTAGGTAATCATAAACAATCTGTCTTTTGTAATATGTTTTCAGATACACCATCATGGATGCAAAATTTTATCAGTGCGACAAACGTAACTCAAAATTTTTAAAACAAGAGTGTCTATCATTGCACGAAAAAATTTACAAAAAAAAATTTTTTGTATGTGATCTATGTAGCATTATAATATTAGACAAGAAAAACTATTTGCGTCACACAGAGGAATGCCAAAACATTGAAAAAAATTTTAAGTGTATTAAATGCGAAAAAAGTTTGAAGAGAAATTATCACTTACAGAGATATTTTAAAAGTTATGAAAAAAACGTTGAAAAAAATATTTGTCTAAATTGTAGAAAAGGTTATGTAAGAGCAGAGCACCTAAAAAGACATTTCAGAGTATTTAATCAAAACAAACATCGTAAGTAAGTTAATTGTAACAAAATTTTTTGTTATGGTCAAATAAAATTATATGTGAAAATTAAACCACTTGTAACAGTTGACATATAAGGCTTTATGAAAATGAAAGAATAACTACCTGAGTGGGGGGGAGGTGGGGGGAGCAAAACCTTGCTGTAACACTTACGACTTTATAATATAGGAAAATATATATATGTGTATATATATTTATGTATCCAATTTATTTGTTTTGAGTCATAACTATCAGTATAAATAATTATCATTCCACTTGTTATGATAATAATAAATTGGAAACTAAAGTAGGCTACCTAGCCAGACTACATGGCCCAGAACAGATGGGGCTTGAAAGCTTGGGTTTTAGGTTATGTCGTTGTTTAGTTAATTATTTACTTATTTTATTTATTTTAAGCCTCATTTCCCCGGGTAACTGGATTTGAAAGGTTGAGTTTTATGTTACGAATTATTTTTTTTATCATTTGTTCAATTAATATTCTTTTAAGTCACTTTTCTTTAGATTACTGGTATAAAAAGTTTGGGGTTAAGGTGATGTTGTTATTTAATTGATTATTTATTTAATTATAAAATCTCTTATTGCTTATTTAAGGTTAGGTTTTAGGTTATGCTAGTAATTAATTAAATAAATTATTTAGGTTATGTTGTTGATTATTAATAAAAGCATTATTTTATTTTTTATACACTGAAAATCGCAAAAAATTACGTTTAACATTAATTTATAGATTAGGTTTTAATTTTACTGACTTCTCTAAAGTTTCCTTCAATGTTTGTCATCGAACAAAGCAATAAAAAAAAATTACTGATCTATCAATTAACGTTCACGAGGTATTAGGTTTTGAGTAAAAAAAATCCAAATACGCTCACTGTGCGCCGGCCCACGCATTTACATCATTGAAAGCACAGGACATATTTTCCATTTTTTTTCACGAAGGTAACTTTGAAAATTATTTTAAAAACGCCACATTGCTAAATAAAAGAAAGATCGCTTAAACATAACTTTTACATGTGTGCGCGAGTGTGTGAAATTTGAATAAGTAATTATATTGTTATTGAGCGTTGTGCCCATGTGTCTATCACAATACTGGACCATTACGGCAACAGTATCACTTTTATACATTTTGTGAAACACACATTAATTAACATAATTATAAAAAGATTATTTTATTTTGTGTTTATATTCGTTTCTTTTATTTTAATTATGATTTACTTCCAACCCCTTACTATTTTTATAACAAATTCTTGCTTTTCCTGGTAATACATATATATTTCGATTATTTTTGAAGCTTTCACTGTTGTAGTACGTCCTGCGATGCACATGTTTTTTTTTTTTTTTTAATTAGTCGTTACCTGCAGAAAGATTTATTGAACCGATAGAGGAAAATATTTGTATGGTACAATAAACTTTGAGCAAAAAAATCGGGTCTATCTCAAGTCTAAAAATTAAATAAAACGGCCGGAATGCGTGAAAAACTAAAAGTATTGTATCTCGGCTTCTATTAGTTTTAAAGCAATTTTTTTTTTAATTTATTTTAAAATAAGCGTAATCAATTGCACTTAGCTGTTTTTGTCTAAGTTGAAATACAGCCAATACGACCTTGTATTTAAGGTATTATTTTTAACTACTTTTTTATTTGTTTATTTAAAAAACCTTATTCCTAAGGTTGTAAGGATAATGTTATTTCTTACTGGTTCTAAAAAGTTAGAAATTGATGGCCTGCCTGTTACATATTTTATGCAGAATCGAAATTTTTAATTAACAATCTACAATAGGCTGCCATTTCAAAATTTTACGATCGGTCTTAGCGTACAATGAAAAACATACTTATTTTTTATTCTATTTAATTGTCATTGAATTTTGAATATTGCAACACGTATTTTAATGCATTTCAATTTTTTGGAGTTTTTCAGCTTTCTCGCTTGTTTTAACAATAGAAAATGTTTTCTTACATTTAACACTTGTGCTAAATCATGAGATAAGAAACTTTTTTTATGCACTTTTTTGCTTAAAAACTAAAATTTTTCGAGATATTTATTAAAAGTTATAAAAAAGCCTTTTCAAGTTATTTTGCAATAAAAAACAATGACGCGTATCTCTGTCAAAGTCGACTATTTACGGTATTACTCTAGGTATTTTTGTTTCAATTTTTAGCTAAATATGGTATTGTTGTATAGGATCACCACCCGTAATGCTCCAGCGCCCAGACTAATACTCCTTTGCTGCGATTACGTGCAACTAAATAACGGCGTCAAGCGCGCAATTCATCCTATGGATAAAAGAGAAGTAATCTCGTTAAGCTCTAAAGAGCAAAAGTCTTTACAAAACTAGTCGCTAATTCGGGTTACCACCAAATAAAGCTACATGAAAAAAGCCAGCCCTTAACTATTTTTATCATGCCGTTCGGTAGAATACATGCTTATACGACTGCCTTTCAGAGTAAATTCCGCCTCCGATTATTTTTCAAAAAGTTTCGCTGAAGTACTTGCGAGAATACTAAACGTCATTACCCATATCGATGATATTTTTATTCATAGTGAAACCAACGAGGAACATGTGAAAACTCTGGAGCTTGACCTTCAACGCCCAGAGAGCGAAGGCTTTACTCAAAATAAAAACAAATGCGTTTTCGCAGTCAACGAAGTTGAATATCTGGGGCATAAGTTTTACAGCGAAGTATAAAAATTACGCCCGAGTGCATGTCGGCGTGGCTCGATTTTTTGAAACCTCGCGTTAAGCAGTCCGTTTTACAATTCTTAGGCGCAATCGACTACATAAGTAAATTTTTACCAACTGAATCACACGTACCCAAACCGTTGACTTCTCTTCTGAAAAACTGGTCACATTTTTTATGGGGGGAGCTACAAGAAAACGTTTTCAATTTAATAAAAAAAATACGTGTCAGATGCCCCGACGCTACCTCATTTTGAGTCTCTGAAAAAAATTACAGTTCAAGCAAACGCATCTAGTTACGGACTGGGCGGAGCCCTGATGTAGGGGAGTGATACAGCAAATCGTGAGCTGGTGATATACACTTCGCGTACCTTGTTGTCATGCAAAGCCAAATACAGCTCAATCGAAAAGGAGGTTCTCGCTTTCTTTTTCCCTTGCGAACATTTTAGAAAATTCATAAAAAGCATTGACATTTCACTGGAGACGGACCGTAAACCACTAGTACAGATTCTACAAACCGCTAGATGCTTTAACCTCACGTCTCTAGAGTTTTCGTATACGTTTTATGTGCAACAATTTTTAAGTGGTATATGTTCCGGGCAAACAGCTAACTTTATCTGATTCTCTGTCGCGTAATGAGCTTCCTTAATGCGATGATACTAACAACGACCTCCCAAGCGAAATTAAATGTCATGTATGCTTTATTATAAGTAACCAATCCTCTTTCAAAGAATTTGTTGGAAAAAATATGCAAAGAACAAAACTGCGATTACGTATGCTTGAATCTAATGAGTTTTTGTTCGATCAGCTGGCCCCTGAAGTCGCAAGTTCCCGACGGTTTATCAACATATTTTCATTTGAAAGATGATATTTCGGTTTGTGATAGATTTTAATTGTTTTGGTTGAGGCTAATAATATCACCCCCACTGCAGTTATAGATTATTACTAGACTTCACGAGGGCCATTTACGCATCGGCTATTACCGGGAGCGAGCGAAGCAGACGGTATGGTGGTTAGACTTAAGCTCATAGTTTGCATGTTTGGTTAAAAACTGTCCTGAGTGCGTGCGAGAACGAAAAAACATAAAACAGCCTTTCGTAAAAGAGGATTTTTCCGACGGACCGTGGACAAAAGTATACTTGGACCTTTTTAAGCTAAATAAATGGTACCTTATCGCTACCGATTATTATTCCAGATATTTTGAAATTTGTGAATTAAAAACCTTAAGCGAAACAAAAGTGATAGAAAATTGTTCACAGCCGTTCACGTGATACAGTTTCTGAGGTCGTCCGTTCAGACAATGGCACGCAGTTTTCGTCGGGATTTAGACATTTTGCGAACGAGTATGACTGTGGTCACATTACAAGCTCACCTATGTTACCGCAGTAACGGGGCCGTCGAAACTTTTGTAAAAATAGTTAAAAACATAATAAAAAAGGGCAATATTTTTACTGGTTTGCTGTTTTATAAAACGACGCCCCTAGAGAACGGGTATTCTCTGGCAGAGTTGATATTCTCACGCCGGATTCGATCCCGCGTTCCCATTTTACCAAAAAACATGGGTACATTTAAAAGTCACCAAGCAGTGGCCCTACACGAAAAATTAAAAAAAGAGGGACAGAAAAGAATGTACAACAAGCGTTACCATGTGACAAAGTTATCTGAGCTTCCGGTAGGTGATAAAGCTTGTGTCATAGATATGCGTATGTATGGTGAAATATCCGCTTTCAATTCAAGCCCTAACTTTTTAATTGTAAAAACTGAAAGAGGCAATTTAGTCGGTTGAAGTCGATGGTACCTTATGCCCGTGCCTTCTAAACACGAGCTCACCGAAAAAACTCACATCGACGTACCTATAATAATCGATGAGTTGTAGTCGGGCGCAAAAGCCGTACCTGACAAGACTTGTAATGTTAATACATAGATACAAACAAGATCGATACCAGCTTCTGATGAGATAAAAATGTAGCGCATCCACACGCCACATGTTTTCAGGCCAGGCCTCGTGCGAGAGATGAGGAACATACAGCAGGGATTGAAAGTCATAATACATAATGTAAAGTACAAAAAAAATTAGTAATATTAAAACAGTCTGCTGGAATTCACTTATGAAAATATTCTTTTTTTTGGTCTACTTATTGTCGGTAAACAGACAAAAACAATAGAGATCTCTATGATTCTAAGCCTACTACAAATACAATTTTTTTTGTAAGCCATCTATACTGACATGTTAAAACGTAATTTAATATGATTTTTTTAACATATTATATTTAAAAATTACAATGACAATATTCTTTACTATTTAAGATTAATTTTAATTTAATAATAATATCAAGAAGTATGTATATTTTGTAGGAAAATCGTATTAAAAAAAGTTAGATAGGTCATTCTCTTTAAAGCATTCTTTTATACTCTGGGTAGTTATTGTGATAAACTTTTAAGGCTGCAGATCGAATGTGCTTATAGGCATGTGTAGTCGAGTTGGCATCTAGAATGAGCATGACTGCTTCTTCTAGCGTCATGGCTCTGCTCTTCATACTGCTGACAATTTGATGAATATTGTCCGTGCTTGCTAGCTATATAATTTCATCGAAAAGTTTTACAGCATGCGGATTTGTTTTTAACTTTTTTTTTAAAAAAACGAGATATTCTTGTGCGTTTATACTATCATCAAATTTTAATACCTAGCGATACCGGATTTTTGTGATGCATCCGCAAAATTCATGACAGGTCGGCCCACTTTACCATCTACATATTCTAATTTTATACGAGCTTAGTTAATGTACATAAATAAAGGTGTAAGGTTATAAGATGTATGTTACATTAAATTAAAGAAGATGAAACTCAATAATTCGCTCCCAGCGGGAAATTGCCCCGAAGCGAAACCACCGAAGCTGATTATCGAGTGACGTCCCGAGTAATATATACTATTTTTCAGAGTGCTTCGACCAAAAACTCGTAGTTCATTAGCCATAAGGAAACAATTATCTTCAGTAGTGATAAGTTATGTTTGAGGTAAAAGTAAAGGGCCTGTATCATCCACTAACATTTACGACCTGATCAGAGCGAGGGTTGTTGATAAGCGGATGTTAACAGGCACAAAAAGCAAAAGAAACAGGTCAGAACAACTTAATTTTGTTTAAATTCTGTTAGGTATTCAATGACATCTTATAAATTTTGTTATTTGATAAATAATTTGACATATCAACAGCATTTAAACATTAAAGTAGCTCCTTTGTCAACTGCTCTAGTCAAGTAGGAGTGTTTTCCTTGTGTATGTACACGTATGTTATGACCGGACTTGTTTAAAGTGTGGTCTTAACCGTTTTGTTTTAATGTTATTCGTGGGCTTCTTAGGATTCAGCTCGTGAGCTTTATTTGTTCTTTTTAGTCAACTAAAAATAATTATGTAAATAAAATGGATGATCTTAATTAATGTTAAATTTTTAATTCTTTTATTACAACAATTCAAAACAGGTATTCTCTTAGATACAGTCCATTTGGATCACTTCACAGATTTTGATATTAATTACATTACTGATAAAAAACTTACATCTATCATTGACTGTTGTTACTGTTGCTTTAGAGTTCCCTAATGTTTCGTGCTGTAATTCCCAGTGATGACTTAAACTATGCGAATGAGTTGGTGGCCTGTAAGATGTTGCGGCTTCTGCCTATTCTGCTTTTGCCAGAACCACTTTCCGTGGGCCTCTTTCGTTGTACCTCGCTCCTTAGCGTAGTCTGAAATTATTGAAACTCCCAAACTGCACCCGAGTTGCCTCAGCCAACACGTTATGCCTTACGTGTATAAGGTACTCGCGAGTCGTGGAAGTTAAAAGTAGACTAAAACTTTAGAGGACAGGTGAATGACGTAAAAAGAGCGATTTTTCCTCTTGATGGTAAGTTTTTATAGCGTCAGAGTGAGTGAAAGAGGCCTTTGCTTAAATTAGGTCAACCAATGAGCGATGTTCTTACGGACTGCGTTGACAGCAAAATAGTAGGCTTGCACGATGATGTTACATGTTACGATTTCATATATTAGGAAATAACAATACAACAGTACCAATGGCATTTTTCTGACAAGTGCGATTGAGCTTTTTGGATCAGTGATGATGGAAGCTCGCATCAGCAATAAAAGAACGCCAAATACAAGTTTAAGTGTGACAGTAAGATTACAAATTTTGAAATTAATCCTGCTGGGAATTTTAAAATTAATTTTAAACATAATGAAATAGTGTGTTGATTATAAATTTTAAAATCAGTGTTATTAGAAGTGGACAATCAATGCGCAAGTAAATTATTCATTCATACATACAATACGATTTATTCATTTATACATATAATGCGATTTCAATACATACGTGCATTCTTACTAAAACGCTTAGAGGCTAGCTGTACTATGTGTCAGCGTATTATAAAACATTCACCTTAAAGCTATTACACACACGCATGTAAGTGACGTATAAGCTCCTCTTGTCATATGAGCTTGCTTTATATTCACAATAAGTCTTATCTAAATTTGCCAAACGAATAGCTTTTAGTTATAATATAATTCGGCTGTATCAACTCGGGATGTATATTGTCGACTTATATAATAACTTGATCATTTACGTAAATTAAATGTTAGAATAAAGTTAATTTTTATGAAAAGCGCTCTTATTTCCACTGTTATGACAATTCATAACAGCCCATAACAATTCTAGTTTTCGTCAATAAAAATAAAATGTCGTCATCAAAATTCTTCTCCAGCAGAGCCAAAGTAATTTTAGTTTATTTAGGTCATGGATACAACGAAAAAAACATTTTTACAATTAAAAATCTATTTTAATTGTTTATTTCAGCCCTTAAAATATGTTGGTTTTCGGAGACTGACTCATATAGATGATGGATAGCGTCCCGAAATAAAAGCCTACTAAATTCAGTAATGTTTTGTAACTACAACGTACTCTTTTAAATTTAGATTTAAGGAATATTGTCCAATATAATTCTATTGATAAGTATTGAGCAGCAGAGCACAGTTTTTTTTCGATGTGTTAGTGTAAAATATTTTTTGAAAACTAGAATTTCGGTGGTACATGGGAGAATGTTTTGAGCATAAATATTCAACTATATATTTATGACTTCGTTACTAACAACCACTTCGTCTTTGATTTTTCTTTCAATTTTCGGCTTTCATTAAGATATTTTACTAATTGCGTTAGGGTATTGCAATAAAGTACAGTCAGTGAAGCTTTCCATACCTTTGCCTAAGAGCCATTCGTAATTCACCCCTAATTTCAGCATTAATGTGACTTTCTTTAATTTTGGTAACCTATAGCATTAGTGGGTATCAGTGTACACCGTATGCATGTTCTAAAGCGGTGCTAAAAAAGTGCTCGTATCTGCCCTTGCCATCCCCCTTGTTAGGCATACTTGTTTGTGCGTATGTTAATGTAAAAATGATAGATTTTTAAAAATACGTAAACATATTTACGGCTTCAAAAAATTAACGATTACTTGTCTAAACTTAGCCAAAAGCATTTCCTATTAATAATTCCACGGATAAGATTGCTTTATTAGATTGAAACAGATATTAGGTTGAGTGACCAAAGGACTTATAATATAAACTGATAAGTATATCTTATTAATTGGGAGCATTCTATATTTTAGATAAACAGATGTATCCAAAATGTATTCATCATTCACGAAACTATTACAATGTCTAAAAAAGACTTTTGCTCATTATAAGTTAATATCTAACCATTGTACATAGTAAGTTGAACCCCGATCAGAAAGTTAATGTGGCTATAATGGGGATGTAACTAGTCTACTTTTGCAGCTCAGTTAAGTCCTAATTGTAGCTATTCTAACTTCTTAAATGGGATTGACATGCTAGGTGAAAGATAAATTTTTAATTTCGGGGGCATTAGTCTTTAATAGTTTTTGATAAATAATTCATTAATCACATCATGCACGATTAAGGAGGTTCGGGAGTTTACCCCCTACTGACTTAAGATAAAATGATTGTATTCTCAAAGTTTGAATAAATTTCCTCAGCGTTTAAAATATTGTTTGAAATAACTATTTTGTTTATTTACTTTCAAAATAAAATCATTTTTTAAGCTTATCATTTTACACAACTACCACTTAAATACGAAAAAATAATGAAGTAAACGTGACAACATCGCAATCCTTGTAAGTTGTTGATATAACACTTTTACCTATATATAAGTACGTCAGAGTTGGTATTCTGCTACTGTCTGTCATTTATAACCATGAAGCTGATTTTTACGTCTTTTTTGCCAAATATCTTTGGAAAATGCCCCGTTACCAGCATTTTACATGATAGTGTTCAGAAGAAAAGAGATTTTTCTACAAGTACAGCATAATTTGTCTGCTCAGATTTTTTATTGTTAGTTGAAAAATGCCTGTAAAGCTGATATTTTGATGCTCTGCCATTTGAGCTCGTGTTAAACAGTTTAATTTTGAGCTAAATTATCTCAAGATTTTGCTCTACTTGGGGTATAAACAAAAACACCGTTGGATTCAGTAGATCCAAATCTATTGAATGACAAATATTTCATTCCGTAGGTTTTTGCAAGAGACCTACCTTAATACGGTAATAAAATAATAATTTCTTAGACTCCTGGGCATTGGTTGCTGCAGAAGTTACATGTTTGATTTTTATACGGTTTTCCAACAATCACTTAATCATTCTTTCTATCATCAGATTGAGGTTATAAATTTACTATGTTACAGATTACCAAAAGAGATTTTATGCATAACACGATAAATTCATAGCCGTACCCAAGTTGCACGCGTGCTCTATGTAGAAGTTTTCTCACAGCTCGAAAAAAATTAATAATACTTATGCACTTTCGCGCTGATGCTGCTGCTGCGATCTCTCTCTCTCTGTCTCTCTCTTTCTCAAGCAAGAAAAAGTAGGGAGCAGGGAGTTTTTTCTCCTAACCCCCCGACGCGATATAGATGTCGCGTCGGTAGGAAAGAAACATTCGCTTTCTACACCGTTGCCAAAAATCAAATTTTTGGGTGAGGTAGTAGAAAAATTGTTTATCAAATGAGTAATAAACAACATACACCTGCATCTATTTTTGTGCAAAATTATTTGACGTTTATTCGGCTTACATGAATATTCATCACACTTTAATAATCATTTATTACCTTATAATAAATGTTTATTACCCTTTAATCAATTTTTCTTCAGGTTAAAAAGATATTGCTTTGTTTTGAAATTCAAGAAAGTGTTGTGGAAACATTATTTATTCATATTGAATAATACACTTATTCGGATGAAAAATAATTTATTTATATGGAATAAACATCAACTTACACCACAAATGCTTATGTTTTAAATTAGTAACTAATGACTATTTTTTACAAAATATGTCTCACAGTAAATCAATATTTATTTGCTCTGAAACTAAACGACAATTCACTTAATAAATAATTATAAACTTTCAACTAATATTCAACAAATTTCAATAAACATTTATTTATTTGGCATAATATATGTCTTTGTATGTATATAAAACTTGAACATAAATTTTTTGAAAATAAAAATTACCTTTATTTAAATAAAATAAAATTTGTTTGAAATACGTATATATAAAAATCTTAAAAAATTTTATACCAAATTAAGTTAATTTTCATTCCTCTGTGATATGTTTTTAAGTTAAATGAATACTAAATTGCGTTTATTTTGACTAAAATTAAATAAATCATAGAAAATAAATTATTCATTAGTATATCATAGGTGTGTTTTTGTAGTTAGTATACAATTTATTAGAGAACTTACTATTTAATATTTTAGATTTGAAATAAGTTTGAATTATTGTGATATAAAGATATGATACATGTTTAATCTAATTATTGCTAATTTATTTGATTAGTTATTGTATTTATATATAACTTGAGAAGAAGTGACGTGTATATTTGATACTAGCGTACCCCAACGCGGCTTCGGCCGCGTTGTATAAGATGTGTGAAATATTTTTATTAAAATATATCTTCCTACATCATTTCTGTACATTCCAAATGTTTACAGAATGTACAATATAGCACATTTTATCGCGGTTTTGCCCGCTTCTCGTCCATGAATGTTTAAAAAATTTTAGTTTGTGTAAATTTACATATTAAATTTAAGTAATCCATATACATTTTGAAAAATTTCAGAATGCACTACATTTTTAGTTTTTTCTTCACCATGTGGCATTTGTATAAATTGGTTTTAAGATGTCACACCACATACGCTTAAGAACGTTTAAAATTTCATGAGATATAGAATTTTATGAGAATTGTTATGATTCAACATTAACAATGTGCTGATGTGCGTGTCACACGTTACTTAAGCCTTGTACAAACTTTAAATTATCAAAGTAGCTCTATAAAATTGATTGCGGAATCAACTAAGTCAATGCAAAGTAACATTGAAAACATAACCACTTGCCGTCTAACGGTCAAAAGTTAAAACTCCCTTTTAGCTGTTTCGCAATTAGTTTTTATAAGTAGCATAAACACATTTCTATTGAAGTTATCCTTAATTTTAATAGCCTATGACATATAAGAAGTTGTAGTTCAACTTCTGTCAAAATTGGGGATCGATTGGTTCTATAGTTTTTGAGATTTTTGTGAACATACAAACAAACGCTGTCTTTTTATATAATAGTAAAATGATAGTGTAGTTAATCACATATTGTTATATCTTATTATTATCATTATGTATAGTTACGGTTAGTCACACTTTATTATAGTGGCTGTATATAGTAGGATATTTATTAATCAAGAGCTGAAATTCCTCTTGTTACAAAGAATTGAATGTAAAAAAAAGTATTTGATAAAAACAAGGTAAGTGTAACAATATACTTTTGTACACTATTAACAAATTATTTGCTCCAAATAAGACAGTGTTGTCCTCTTCAACCGTTTTTTTCGTACGACAATTTAGTGGAAAACACGTTTTTATAAAATTATTTAATAGTTTACCCTTTGAAAACTTTTTAACTCTGTAACGTCTCTCTGTAAACATTTATGAATGGTGCAAATTCCATTTAATATTGCATTTCCAGGATGCATGAAAGCATTACCGTTATGATTTAAAGTTGTCGCGGTTTAAAAGTTACACACACATTCACGTTCACTTTATTGTGTACACAATATAACGGATTTCACTGTCTTTCATAATTGTACGTACCGTCACGTACATATACAAATGTACATATTGTCAATGAACGTTACTGGCTTATTATCATGTGTGCATAATTACACTTTAATACTATTCCTCACAATTGTTATAATAATCGTAATATGTTTTTAATATAGCAAATACATTATGTGCTTTGAAATCGGATCCTACATCGATACTTCATATACCATATACAGATGGACAATTACTGGAGGATCAAAAATTTAAACATTAACGGCCTCGAACAGCAGCATTGAGCGTGTCCATTGGTCTTCAAGAAACACGTATGAATGTCGATGAGTCATAAGTGATGTTTACATTTGCGTCATACGTAATAACAATCACATTTTAAAATATTCAAAGAGCTTGTGACAGAAATATTCAAGATTTTCGGAATCGTAAACGTATTACTCTTACGCTGTTGTAGTTACTTATTATTTACTTATTGTACGTAGTTATTATTTTCGTGTTTGTAATGGGGTGATTTAAAGTGCTTATTTTTTGTTACGTGCGAAATTTGGTGTTTGTAGCTTTAGTTGTTTAGAGGCGTCTCAAATACAAATGCTTTTTTATGTATTCGCAGAAGTGAAACTGGCGGCAGTGATTCGCATAGTATAACGCAGGATTTTCATGATTCTGACGAATAAAGTGTGAAAAGTTTTTAAACTGACGCCAACGCCGAAAATTTTTTTTTTTCGTGAAACTCTTAGGTGAAACATATCAAACATCGGAGTTAAATTAACAGTTGAATTTGTGGTTTGAACGACAAGAAGTAGCCATTATTTTCGATAAATATAATACTCTACGTATAAAAGATAACGAACATAAAGTTAGAGGTGAGAAAACTGACAGTGTTTTTGATATTAGAGGAGAAAACAAACGGCTAGCTGATTTTGGTAAAATACTGCGGAGCAGAAATTTCAATGAAAAGTTTGTTGAATTTCTAATTACTGACTGGATGTCTGATGAATATGCAAAAATTTGTACAGGTAAAAGCATAAAAGTGAACTATGACCACTGTTACATGTACAAAATTCATAATAATTACTTGGGAAGAGCGATGGGCTACAATTTTTCTTGCATACAAGAAGAGGCCGATACAAAAGTTATTTACCACAAATGCCAACTGAACAGAAATTATTACTCAACAATAAGATATAAGGACTTTAATATTCCTATGATAATGTTGACCAATATGAAGTATTTGAAACACAATATTATGATAATTATTGACATGAGCACTAGCAAAAAAACACAATTTTCAACATCAATAAAATACACAAAAACATGGGGGAAGACTTGGTACTAGCTCTGACGGTATGCCACGTATTTACTGGCAATGATTTTAATCTAACGTTCCTCAGGAAAGAAGAGACCCTTTGGTATTTAAAAAAAACCATTTAAATTTTGAACAGCATTTGTAGATCATCGCAAGTGTTCTGTTAGTACTATCAGTTTATCAGACCATGTATTTAAGGTTATAAGAGAAGTTTCTTTGTAAGATCTAGGCTTTGAAGAGGACCGATGTCAACCTTGGACGATTTGAGATTTTTAAAAAGACTTTTAACAATAAAAATCATAGCGACGCGGTATCAAACAACGTGTTGAAAGAATTAGATGCTTCAAATTTTTCCCCCACAAAACAAGAACTACTGAAACAAGTGAAACGAACTATGTTCATATGCAGTGTGTGGTGCAATTCTTACATCAGATTCCCAACAGATTGGAAGCCAGAAAATGCGAGATGGACGTTAATAAATAAATCCTATTATTACTATTGGTATGAAGACTGTTAAAGTCCATCGTTTGAATAAATATCGTCAAACATGCAAGGTACGCTCATGATACTTTTAATAGTTTCTCGTTCTGTTTATTCTTCGTGTGTATTTGCGCTAACCTGATTTTTTGTCTGACTGCAGATTGGTTCCTGTATATTTGTCGAACATTTTAAATACGAATTCAATTATTACTTATTTATAAAAATTTTTCGTTGTCCAACAAGAATGCAAAAATTTTTTTCATTGTGAAGCCTACAACTCCTAGGCATCGGACTACAAAATGAGGAACTGCCAGCTGTCTAACAATGCAATAACATTATTCCAAATATTTTTATGAAGTTATTCTGAAAGTATCTGATGTGTACTAATACATTTTTTCAAGTCGAAAATTTTGCATTACTATGTTGGTGGACTCTCTTAAGATTCCAACATTTTTGTCTGACAATCTTAAAATCGCGCTTTCAATAAAAGTATCTGTTAAATAAATTTTATTTAAGAACTGCATGTACACATTTTTGAGGCCACACCACATTTACATGTTTGCATGTACTTGCTGGGAGTGGTAGGCTAGCATACTGAAGCCATAGAAGTTTTAAGAGGGTAGTAATAAATTACCCTTTATGTCAGTGGGTGCTCGTACGACAGCGTTAGTTAACAAATCAAAATTTTACTCATTTACAATCAGCTACTTACACACAACTTGAATATTACAATAACAATTTGTTAAGGAACAGATACTTTCGGATACCTTCTATTATATTTAATACACAATATTACGCAAGCTTAAGAGTTAATGACATATGCAAAGCTTGAAAATTTCCTGGAATCACTCCACGGAAAAATTTTCCCTGAAACAGTCACGGTTTCATAGGAACGTTTTCCGATAAAAAAAGTTTTTGAAAAAATTTGCATTTATTAAACCACGACTCCTAGAACGATGTTATATCAGTACCAAGCTCGCTTACCACTAACACCGTTGTAGAAAGATTATTATTATATTCTTCATCTACCTGTCTAGAGGTACCCTATCTCGAAATATGATATTATTTGTGACGTCACAAAAGATGTCGTAAATAACGTTAAACTGACGTTATTTAATACATTAAAAAATAAATGCATACGAAGTTTCAAAAGACGTAATTTACGACGTCGTAGATGTCATATAAACTTTTGATGTATGCGACATAATTAAAATGAAAATAATTGTTACTTAAAAGTTTTTGCGTACTTTTTTATGTCTTTCAGAGCAACTTTACGCATTATTTGTACATAGGTCTAAATAGTGAGTTCTCTTAAAGTGAGATATAGGAGTCAAAGGAGAAATTTTTTCGGTTAACAATTTATCAACGTTTAAAAGCTTATTAATTATTATTTATTTTTACATGTTAAATAATACATATAAGTAAATTTAAATAATATTTTATTACTGGAAATTTTAAAAATCGTTGAGTTGTTCTAGTGGAAATACTTACATACTATCAACGTCTAAATATAAAATGTAAGGGTGTATGATGCAATCATCATCCTTATAGTTTTTTCTTCCAAACAATTATTTATTTATCTAGTAATGTATGTAAACTATCAAATTAAAGTTACATATACGTTATGTGCTCTAAAATATGTGATATACACATATAATTTGTGTGTGTTAACTACAAATAAATTATCTTCTTTATTATGAGCATAGCATTTGTTACCTAGAAAATGCAGTAAACTATTATAAAATACTATACAGACAAACATAATTTGAAGCGTGTATCACTTTGCTATTGAACATTTATTAGATACGTCAAGAACAAGCTACGAATTCTAAAAGACGCCTACGTTTATCTTCATTTTGTCTGTTGTCAGACAAACTTTTATGCCATCTATGACGTCGTCAATAAGGTCCTTTGCAACATCGTAAATCACGTCTTTCGCTACGTCGTAAATGACGTCACTATGACGTCATCACTCGAGATAAATTTTTATATCATGTTTATAATGTGTAAATGGTATGATGGAAAACTATCTTATGTCAAAAACGTACCGGACATCTGAGCTGAGATTTATCAAAAAGTAGTAATATTCAAAAAAAAGAAAATAAGTAAATTGATTAGTTTAACATTATTCAAAGTTGGACCACGGGTGCAGCACATTTATAAAATATAATATCTTAGCTGAGAAAGCATCTGAAATCTTATCTAAGAATTTAAAAAACTTATTTAAAAAAAGAAAATTGACTTAAAACACTTTTAAAGATACGTTTTTTAACATACCATACAAATTGCAACACGATTTTTTTTTAGTAAGAATACTTTTTAAGAAACCTTAGGTCAGATATTTTACCTGATGGTCGTAGATAGGGATTTCGTCGTTTATCAAAGATACTTGATGTTTCACTGTCGAAACTTAAGGTTCAACAGCCGAAATTATTGGATTGTCAGGAGCTTATGAGCTATCATACGTATCAGAGTCATTGGCAAGTGTTGTCAAAAAAATAATGTTGTGGGTTGTAAGGGCTGCATGACAACTCATAAAGGGTGTTCAGTACATCATCGGGAGTTTCTTCTTTACCGATAACT
This sequence comes from Copidosoma floridanum, assembly GCF_036245765.1. Lineage (NCBI taxonomy): Eukaryota > Metazoa > Arthropoda > Insecta > Hymenoptera > Encyrtidae > Copidosoma > Copidosoma floridanum. The sequence continues at coordinate 3,460,650 of NW_028321898.1, read as the reverse complement.
TTACTTTGATTAGTTTTCATTAATCATCAATTCTATACTTACTTAATAAAAAACAATGAGAAGTCGTACAAAGCTCATACTTTGGGGGATAAATTAAGTCGGAAGTTATTGCAGTCATCTACAAATTAATGAAGAAATGTTCCATCCTGGCACTATCAAACTATGCTTTAGTGTGCATAATTAATTTTAAAAAATTCAGTATATTATACAGATCTTCTGCCTTACTGATTACTCTATTTTCATAAATTAGTACTTTTCTTTTTGTCACAGCTATTTTTCGTGAAAAAATGAGTCAACGCACAAAGCAGGTACTTTGACATATTTGAGGCCCAAAAATGTTGTTATTAAATGCGAATTGAGAGAGAAAATTCGCGTCTCGTAATTATTAATTAAAGAACATAACACTATAATCATTACGAAATTAATCTTTTATTTATTAATTTGCTGCAGATTGCTAATTATTTTAAGCTCAATTTTTCTCTAAAATCATTAACTTTATGCGCAGTTTCATTATTTTTCATTGAAATAAGCATAAAACTGATCAAAGTTAAGTAATTGGTAAGGTAGAAACTTTTGATAATATTCTGAATGCCTGTGCGTGTTTGCCTTCCACGAAAGCATGATTGCCAAAAATCTGGCTAAGTAATTTTTTTCACATTATTAATCCACTTTAAGTTTCTAAGACTCACTTAATTTATCTGTTTGTATGATAAGTCAGGTGGCTTTCTGCTTCCGATAAGCAAGTCTCACACGTATATTATGTCATCTACATTTCTTAGCTATGTAATCTACTACAGTAACGAACACAGCATTTTTTTATGTCATTGGCACTTGTATGAGATGTATGATAGTTATATTACAGCGAGTAAAGCTCAATATTTTGGATGCACGCACAGCCACGACATGTATATTTGTGCACTAATTCCTGAGGCATGTGTTTAGTTTTTTGATTACATTATTCGTAGCTATTATTACAGAGCCAAGTTTCACGTCTTGTTCCTAAGTGGTAAACATAGTTAACGTATCGGGGTTGACAACATGGATATGGAAGCTAAAGTGCACTTGCATATACAGTAAATTACAAAAAAGTTAACAAATAAACATTGCCACACACAAGAGGAAATAAAAAAATTACTGAGCTTAAAGCTAGAAGTTATAATCAAAATAAGTGTTTCAAGTATGAGAATAAATGTCAAAATAATAAAATGAGTGTCAGTTTACCAGTCTATACAATAAAAACAACAGAATAATGGATTGAACGTTAACAAGAATTTTAAAGAAACATAAAAAATTGTACTATTTTATAATACCTGTAATATACCAGGTAGTTTATGATATGCACATGTAGTAATAGTCTTAAGATGCGGTAAATATATGGTACGGCCCCAGTGGATACCATAATAAAAGTGGCAGGACAAATTCATTTGTAATTATTACACTTTTACAGATAATTAGACAAATTGCGATTATCCTGGAAGCTTATTTCCAAACTATGCAATAAATTTCACTAGTTTAAACTAATGCCTATTGATGATGTATTCCATGATTATTATTGTTTATTGATACCTACGTACATGTGCCTCATAAATAACTTGTGTCTCCATACTTCTTGCATATTCTTAAGAAGTGAAATTATAATGCAGTTAACTGGTGCTTTGGAATCAGATAGTTCCGAAATACAGTATGTTCGTGTGAGTATATATATACATACTAGTGAGGCTAACGCCCCCCTGCGCGCTCCGCGCGCTAACCCTCCATTAACAGATTGTGCAGACAAAATAACGACATTACTCGTGTATTTATCAATGCAGGCTGATAATTAGTTCACAACAGCAAAATACGTGACTCACAAAGGAGTTGATAAAAAATATGATAACATAAGTAATAATTTTTCAATAGAATTTTTAAATAATATCAGAAAAAGTCTTTCACCACACGAATTAAAATTAAAAATAAATGCTATCGTAATGTTAATAAGAAATTTAAGTACATCTGACGGTGTCTATAATGGTACAAGATTAAAAATATACACATATAATTTGTGTGTGTTAACTACAAATAAATTATCTTCCCTTTGTATTAGCATGTTCTATGTTTATCAACAATTTAGAAAAACAGAGTTTTGATTCCTTAAGATTGTATATTAAAAAACCCTTATTCTTTTATGGACAATTATACGTTGCTTTATTAAGATGCAAAAATCCAAAAAGAATTTTTATTGAGATTAAATCCGAGAATAAATCAGAAATTAAAAATATTGTTCAGCAAGAAATTTTTCAGTAATTCAAAAATATGAAACTTTGAAGATCATCACATTCAAACAGACGTATGTTAATTCATAAAAACCATGAAAAACAATTATGTAAAAAATGTGGAAAGGGTTTTAAAAGAGCAAATGAGTTAAAACGACAGATGAAATGTCACAATATTAAGCAAAAAGAATGAATTACTGTTTCAAAAGCTTAATTGCGTTTGTCTATTAAATTATACCTCCTCCTGAATTCTGTCTTTTTGTTAATAAAGTTCTCAGGTAAGCAAGAATATTATATGTGGGTAAAGTAATCATGGACCAGAAAAAGATTTGAAATGTAAAAGTTTAATAAAGTTTAACAAATAATGGTACTTCAGAGACATATAGTAAAGTAAGTTAAGACATATAGTAAAGTAAGGGAGAGCGAATAGACAGAGGGAGACCTATGATCAGTGACTTAAAAACTCTAAAAACGAGCTATGACTTGGGTACTAAATTACGTATATTTTTAAACATGTATGATGGTAAAACATTCTATAAATAAGTATTTTTGGGGGGGAGGTGGAGGGGGAGTGGGGGTGGAGCTTACTTAAATATAATTTGATCAAAAATGATGTAAAAACAAGCAAATAACTACGTAAATTAAGGGGGAGCGGGGGGGGGCTGAGACTTACTTTCATTAACACAACTATATAATATAGGGAGATATATATTTATATATGTTTTTTTTTTTTTTTTAATAAATACCTACTAACGTAATGTATTTATGCTTTAGGCTTTATTGTAAACGAGTACATACAGCCTTGTTTCAGAAAGGTACATTATTACATTATTGGTTAAACATTAACATTATATTAGTTACACATATGTTACATTAATAGATACGGTTTATTTAATTTCTTGGTTCGGTGATGATGTCCACAAAGACCATTTCAGGAAAAAATCTAGGTGATAGCTTTGGTGCGAAAAGATCGGCCCATCCCTTCACGAGGAGCATTGCGTTGTAAAAAAGCACAAGTCAAAATTCACTAAGGTACTTTCTCGGGAGAGTCGCAATGGCCAGGAAACAAACCCGCAGTCTCCTCGTGCCTTTCCACAAACCAGCCGACCGAGCCACCACGCGCTGTGTTTATGTATGTATTATAAATATCTGTGTGTCTGTCTGTATATGTATTATAAATGCGATGAACACATTAAAGATTATTTGCCTATTAATTACCAGAATTCGTATAAGATACTGTTTTAATACGAATTTGTTCTTACGAATAAAATACACTTTTATCTTGCTATATGCTTTTAATTTGTATCGCAATTATTTTTTTCAATTCTTTTTCTTTTTCCATAATTTTTTTTTTTTTTTTTTTCCATAGTTTCAAGTTTTTAAAGCATGTTTTTTCTATATTTCAACCTTATTTTACTCTAATTCATTTATTTTATTGGCCTGCTATACAACCGATGTTATAGCATAGGATTTCTTAGCTGTATGTTTCTTTTCTTTACGCTTTCGACTTGGAGGATAATTTTGAAAGTTAACAAAGCCTTTGGTATGTTTTTTTTTAATCCTTAATTAATCTCAGACGTTACAGCCAATCACACTAATACTGTTATAAACCTATAACATTATAAGAGTAAGTATCTCTGGCGCAGAGCATACATGCTATTACACGAGTAAAGATTTCTCTGTATACCCCGTCAAAAGTGCTACATATCTACCCTGCTTCAAAACAGATAATCAGCTCTTTCAAAGAGGGTATGCAGAAAAATAGTAGATGCATCAGGTTCGGGGGTTAAAAAATGTCCTAGATTTCACATTAACTGCCCTCGGGTTCATCTTAGGCGTATATTTATGTCAAATCTGCGACATTCTTTACATCGCTCACTAGAAGCGTCATATACTATTAATAGCTAGGTGGTAAAAGTTGATGAGGTTCAGCGTAACAATGTAAAAAGTGTGGTTTTTTTTAAAGCTTCTCGTGATTATCAGGTATTTGATAGTGTGATATTCCATGTCATATTCTTAATATTTATTACTTTGAAACACAGAGTTTTATTTATGAATTATATAAAGCAAACGCTCAGCGATCTCGAACCATCGAGCGGTATACCTGCTTTTGCAATTGCGTGACATGTAACTTACTTCTTTTGAAACAAGCTACCATCGCGAAACTCGAACTACGCGTGAAACTTAAAACAATTTTAAAAAACGCTTATCTTACAAAATCAATTCGCACGAATACACAAAATAATGTGATTAATCAACGATTTCAACATTCTTTACTGCGGATGTACGCAAGAAATATCATACACAATGTCAACAACAACTTGTACTTAATGTAAAATCTGAGAGATCAGCAGTTTTAACTATCAATTACTGTGAAATTATTGCACCACGACTGTGCTCGTGTCAGTCAAGGGTAACTAGGTTAAACTCTAATTGGTCGTTCGGATCCCCAACTTGACGCGTTCTCCTTGAACGCAAGAGTATAAGAACTCCTCGCACATAACAATATTCGCTTTTTCTCTTTCATCAAGTGCTCTAAAGTAACTGTACAGGTTGGAGAGTGAGTTCTGTTGTGTCTTTTAAGCGGATGTAAGACTTAGTTAAGTGATTAAGCTACGTGTTAAGAGCGTGTATTTCAAAAAAATGTAAGACATAGTTCGGTGACTAAGCTGTGTGAGAAAATCTCGAGCAAACCAGGCCACTGTAAACTCAACTAAAAAGTGAATCAAGGAGGAACCAGTAAGAAAGGACCGTCGACTTGGGTTTTGACGTTAAAAGCAGAAGCCTAATTATTGTCATCGCCACGAGTACTCTCGTGTAGGATTAGAAACATTGTTGCGGTCAACCTTGTAAGATATTGCGACTGCGTGCGCGCTAGCAGCGGCTAACCAACAATCATTGAAGTAAGTTAAGTTAAAGAAACTATAAATTGTATAAACATTGTAAATGCAAATCTGAAACATTTGTTATTTATACTATTTGTAAAATTAACTATTTCCGGCTTTTCTAAATTTTTTAAATCATCAGATAAGACATAACTTGGTTGTTGATTAAATAAATTTTTTTAAATCAAAAACATTCCAATTACTAAATTACATGAAATATTTCAATATCCAACATTCTAATTGATTGTGTTATGTACGATAGCATATAGTTATGCGTGCATGCGCCTCTGCTGGCTTGGGCCTGAAAAGTAGGGGAATAGAGAAAAGAGGTAATAGGAAAGGGAGAGAGAAGGACCGGGGAGATCAGCCAGAGACGCTAGAGCGTAAGGACGAAGTCCGCGAGACGAAAATACACGCACAACTTCTCTCAAATATCAGTAATTCTAATAAAGCATAAGTTAACAACAAGTCACGCTTCTATTTGTTCCCGCACCGAGAATCCCACATAAAAATTGACACATAATTCTTACCTTGATGAATAAATTGAATATCGAGAAAAAATTAAATAGACAACGTATAATAAAGACCTTTACAAGGATGTGAGATAAAAAGACGAATAAGATACGCTAATACCGTATGACATAAGACATAAGCTCTAATAGTAAGTCAACGCCAGCTCGGCGTACACCACTCCATGCATATCGCTCGGTGAAACCTAACACCACAACGCTGAGCCAACGATTTAAAAGAAAAGTATACTGTAAGCAAAAGCAAATAAGGCCTTTGGGCCGATGGCTGGTTTCTGACAAACAAAAATTAAATTTATTTGTTTGTAGAACGAATCTACGAGTTCCGCTCTTCACTTATAGAAGTTCGGACGTAACAATGGCACATAAGTATTTGTAACAACGAAATTGTTAAAACAAAGTTGGTAAAACAACCTTTCTCTTCCCTTTCTTTCTCTCGCTCTTACGGGCTTGTAGGCTTGCTGATCTGTTGATTTCAGCTATATAAAACAGCGTTTATTCCAAAATGTTCTTGTTTCTAGTTATAGAATACATAATTTTATCGTTATAACCGTTTATAATCATCAAAGTACTCAATGTTTACAAAAAACTTGAAAACAAAATAACACTTTTTACATCGCTATGTCGTCCTTTACTAGCTTGTACCACCTAGCTGTTGAAACTTGCTGCCGACAGACGGCTCTGTCAGAGGTACTCACTAAGTGTATGATATCTATTTTTATTTTGTTGCTTCACTTATCACGGCATATATCTTTAACAGTAGTGTCACAAATAGAGTATTAGTGTACATTTTTTACCACTAAATAAATCATCAGCTACTTCCATTGAAATTTGAATTATGAAAAGTATCAAGATCCAATGGAAGTATTGGTGAATCACTATATAAATAACTATTACTAACAGATCTAGCTTCATTAATTATTTTTCCAACATGATTCATGATACTTAAAAAAATCAGCGTTATCTATCTAAATATCATCCTAACTCATTATTATCAATACCGTCAGTACTTGAAGTACTATTAAATTTATTTCAGGTTTCTTTAGCAGATTCATGGGATATGATTATTAGTAATTTGTCAATTTCATCAATGTTATTCATGATATCAATTTCCATAGTGTTTAAAAAATTTTCAGATAATTTAAATAATTTATTTCATACATTGCCAGAGACAGGATTTGTAAGTGAACCTAATGGGAATTCTACCTCAACATAAGATTCAAATTTTTTACAGTGTAAAAACATGTATTTTAAAGCAATAAATTCGGCAGATTTTTCTGAATCAGTTTTTGGATCAAGGGTGTATAAATCTAAATTTTTATATAAATCAGACTTTGTGCATTGGATAAAATTGACTAAATATATCTTATGCATGGGCACTATCTGGCTTACTTGTACTATCTTGTAATCTGAAGTGTTTTAAGAACTGCTAACTAAGCATTATAATTAATTAGTGATATTTGGATCCCGAGGAAAAAGGTCACAAGCTTTATAACCATTCCAGATCAGTAAATCATTCCGTGAAAAATTATCCACAGCTATTTTAAAAATAAGTGCATATAGTAGAAATCGAAAACAAAAAATGGTGTCCACACTTTTTTCTTGATTCATGTGATTAAATTATCTACGAGTAATGGAAAAGCGGTGTAAGATTATATTCACTTTGCAAGATAATTTAATAGTTTCACATACAATTATCAAGCACTTAGTCCGAAAAAAAAATAAAATTGGTGATCCGAATTCTGGTTTGTTTCATTTTGTTTTCAATCATGTCTTTCTTCGGCATATATTTTTTTTTGTAAGGTTACTATGAAAGTAACAGTAAATCTTACTGATTTTCTTTTATTTTAAGTAATTTTTATATTTTTAAATTACATTCTTAGTTTTTTAAAACGTCGATGAAACCTTGTTATTTTTCAGTAAATTTTTATTTTTATTTCTTATAATTTTCGGCCTTCTCATAAAAATATCTATATTTTACTTATAACTGCACAAATCTGCGTCAGAGAAACTTTTAATTATATTAAATCGAGGGGGAAATAAAGGATTGCAGTGAACATGAATAAAATATGGACCATGATAATGGTAACATATCTATATTTGTCTGCTACGTTTCCTTTGAATTTTCCAAACCTCATTAGGCAGGCTAAAATTGACTAGCACAAAAATATACACTACTAAAAATTATCAAGCACTAGGAGTTTGACTATTTTAATATACATAGCAGATGTAGACGCTACACGCAAAGATCGTTTACCTGATGAAAAATTAATAAATAAAATACATTCAAGATGAACTGGAAAGCGTTATTATTAGTTGTTAGTTAAATCCCTACTAAACCAATATTTACAAATCGTAATAAAGGTTACACATAACGAATAACACACAGACAGAGTCAATGAATGCGAAGTTGCAAGGGTAATATGAAAATAAAAACACTTTACTGTCTTAAATAAAACTAAAATAAAAAGTCTCTACTCGCTTGGTTCGCACCTCTGACAATCTACTTTATTATGATTTGTAAATATTAGTTAAGTAGGGATCTGACTGACAACTAAGAATAACGCTTTCCAGTTAGTCCTTTATGTATTTTACTTATTAATTTTCTATCAGGTAAACGATCTTTGCGTGTAGCGTCTACATCTGCTATGTATATTAAAATGGTCAAATTTCTTGTGCTTAATAATTTTTAATAGTGTGTATTTTTATGCTAGTCAATTTTACCCTGCCTGATGAGGTTTAGGAAATTCAAACGAAACGTGGCAGATAAATATAGATATGTTACCATCATCATGGTCCATATTTTATTCATGCTCACTGCAATCCTTTATTTCTCCCTCAATTTAATATAATTAAAAGTTTCTCTAACGCAGAATTGTGCAGTTACAAGTAAAACACAGATATTTTTATTAGAAGGCCGAAACAAAAAAAAATGTTTACTCAAAAAAATTAAAGTGTTACCGATGTTTTGAAAGACTTAGAATGTAGTCTAAGAATATAAAAATTACTTAAAATCAAAGAGAAGCAGTAAAATTTACTGTTACTTTAATAATGTCCTTACACAAAATAAAAAAAATAAAAAAATTTGTCGAAGAAAGACATAATGATTGATAACAAAATAAAACAAACCAGAATTTGGGTCACCAATTTTACTTTTTTTCGGACGTAGCACTTAATGATAGTGTGCGAGACTATTGGAATATCTTGCAAAATGAATATTATGTAGAAACCCTCTTTTATTTTATCTATGTAGAAGATTCAATTACATGCATCAAGGAAAAGAGTCTGGCCACCGTCTTTCATGTTTTTAATCGTAAGAATATGCACTTTAAATTTACTCATAAAATGGAAATTAGTGATAAAAACTATTTTTAGGACACACTAATAAAACAGAGTAAAAGTATCATTATATAGTAGAACTGATAACAATAATTAATGTTTGGACTTTAAAACTTTAATTTAGTCATACAAAACATCAAGAAACTAATGTTTAGAACTAACACTTTAAATTTTCAATGAGTTCAGATTTGAACTTAGTATAGGCACACAAGCATGTATGGTTTACTGAACCTATGTATTAGAAAATACAAAATGATAGCTTATATGTGAATTTTAAAAGAAACTTGTTCATTACATTGTTTAAATTGAAATATCGTGTTGCGAAGTCTGATACCCATTTTGACACAATTTAAATACAAGTATACTTTTTAAAAATACCAATTGTAAGCTGAAAATTGTGTAAGAAGTTAGCCAATAGGATCTGCGTAATAGAGTTTAGACGAAAGATAAGGTTTGTGCAGTCAATCCACTTCAGAGCTCACACGCAAAGGCGTAGTTCTGCTATTTTTAGACTTTTCTCTTACCTTTTTTGATAAAAGCCCATAGTTAGGGCAACAACAAAAATTTAGTTCATTAGTTTTCTTTGTTAATCTAATGCCTGCGTATTGAAACAGTGTTTTTCTACAAATTTTTATGATATCTAATAGATCTAAGGATTCATTATTTATAGTAAGTTTTTTTGTTAAGTGAAAAAATTAGTGTTTCTTTTTCTCTCCTTTGTTTTTCAGTTGAGTCTTCCTGTTCCTCATGAGTTATTCTTTAGTCCAAGCCTCCTCTCAAATTATAAGAAAGGTACTATACGAGAACAAACATTCAACCTACTTTATTAATAAAAATAAAAAAAAGACTTCGACAAATAAACGACAAAAGTGTAATAATAGTATTACAACGAACACAAATAGTTCTATAACAGTTTAGCCATACTTTTTCGTATTTTTAAGAAAGTAAAACATCATTCAAAAAAGTTTTACACAATAAAAATTCCTAGATTACACAAGAAACAAAATAATATCGCACAATTTTGAACAGACAAAATACAAAAATTAGATAATACCATTGTAAAGTACACTTGTGTGGTGACTGCTCCACAAAATATATAGAATAAACTAAGAGAACACTGAAAAAAAGAGCTTGAGAGCACAAAAAAAAATAATAAAAGTGTATCCGTCATATTTATGCATCCAATATTTTTTTACTTTTTATTATTAAATCTTACAGAACTTTATAATTTTCTAAGCAAAATGGTTAGGTTAAAAATAATTAATGTATGTAAAAAGAATATTTAATTTTCAGCAAAATTTATTCTCCATACTATCAATTTCAAATTAAAAATAAGAGTAACAATAGTAGTTTTGGTTGCTAATGTGCATCTCTCCAGGGTGATCCCTGAGCTCAAAGGCGTTTGTGAAGCAACGCCCGAGATATCGCTGAGACCACCCAGGTCAGATGCACACGATTGACCACTATTTTTTCTACTGAAGGCCCAGAAGCAATTCAAAAATGCTTTAAAATGTGACGAAAGCTATTATTTTTCCGTACTCTCAAAACTACTCTTTTCTCTCTGGTTTCAGGAAGTAATGTGTCACACTTTTCTTGGGTAAAAAGTCGTGCTTACTGCTCGTAGGAAATCATTTTTCTGTCTTCTACGTATTTTTATTGTTTTATTCAAGAGGTTATCTAGCACTTTTAGTTCTAAAATGACGTTAAAAAGCCGTAGTTTTAGCAAAGAAAACGACACATTGTATGCAAGCTTTGGGAAGAAAGTACTGTATCATCTTTCACGCATTTGCCACCCTCACTTTTGGCTGCAGAATCATCAGTTTTTTATTTTATCAGGTAGCAGAACTTGGAGTTGTAGTGTTCTGGTGACATTAATTTCTATTTCTTATGCAGTTTTATTCCAAAGATTAAGATAAATAGATATAAGGTTACTTACATTTGTTAAAAGAGACATTCCACGGTTTTCGCACAAGAATGTTTTCACAAGAACTGTTATCGAAATTTTTGAATGTATTGATCGCAATATTCTTAGTTATTTTTAGATAATTATTTAATTTGCAATTGTCAGGAAGTTATTACTTAACTGTCATAAGTTGAGATCTTGTGAGCTATAGTTCTAATAGATAGTAGTATCGTGTGAGCTATAGTTGTAATAGTGGCTGTACTATGCGTGCAATATAAGATAAACTTTGTAAGTGTCATAGCTTTGATGCTTTTTTGACCCAATTTTCATCTCTATGTACATTCATTGTATGTTATTGCGAGGCATTCTCAAATCATAATCTCTCCTAAGGGTCTTATGCTTGTTACGATACATTTGTACATTTTTTTTCTTCAAAAATATGCAAAAAATATCATATTGAAACATTCCTATTTCTTATGTGGTCGTTATATTGGTAGAAATGAGGAAAAAATTTTCCACTTAGTATTAGGAATAAAAAATATCACTTGAAAGCATCCAAAATCATAAACCAAATCGCATTTATACAGTGTACACAAAAACATTGAGTTCTATGGTCAAATCTCATGAAGTCGAGAACGCAGAACTGATTCTACTACACGACTGAATCGTTTGTAATCCACATCTCTGAATACTCTACTTTTAGTAGTGATAAATGCATTATAGTAATTTTTGTACGAGTGGTGTTGGCTCAGTGGTAAGTGTACTTGGTACTTATGCAACACCGTTCTAGGCGTCGTAGGTTCGATTCCTGATGAATAAAGATATTCTTTAAACTGTTTTCATCGGAAAAAGTTCCTACAAAACCCTGTCCGTTTTGGAGCGGATTTTTACATGGTATTTTCCTTTAGAATGATTCTATGGTTTTTTCCATGCCCCGTAAGTCTTCGGACCTGAAAGGATGCGAAACAGTGTTAAGAATATAAGTATGAATTAACGGATCCAATGCCAGGCACCAGGTACAACATGCCGGCCTTACCAGCTAGCAGTGATCCCTGAAACATGGGGCTTCTTCGTGAATACCAATTAGTCTGGATTCAATGCTTGGACACAGAGGGCCAGCTAAACCAGCGAAAAGTGAACGGTTCTGAGTTTTTTTCAGGCAAAGACTACACAGAGATAAGTGGACTCGATGCACCATTGGTGCAGAGAGTGCCAGCGTACCTGTCAAAGTGTTTTACTGGAGATATTTCCTCATGGTATAATCGGTATGATCTCACTCAGAAGACCAGTAAATGGGTGTAGCAATGCAACCCCACACATAAAGACTGGTAAGGAATTCATAAACGATCACTTGAAGACCAATACGTAGACATGACTATATTTCAAAATTAGATTTTTAGAAAATTTATAAAGAAATACGTAAGACTGAGAAAATTATCCTCCCTAGGTGCGGATCGAACACACGACCTCCTGTTTACTAGACAATTGCTCTACCACTTGAGCTACCGAGGAGCCGTATGTTTACTCGCACCGTAGGTTAAGATAAGTTCCCGTTCTTAATTTTTGAGTTTTTTTATTTCAAGCTCGGTTTTAAGATAGGCATATTAGAAAATGATTCTAATTTTTGTTGTTAAGTGAGAAATTTAATATGACGTTAAGAGTTGTACAAGCAATTTCAATACAATTATGGTATCAATAGGCGTATACGTAGACGGCGGTACTTTTATGGAAGCACTCTTGAAACCATCCATACCCTTTTCTCGATAACAAATACACAAAAAAATCATGATGAATACCCACATATATGTGCATCTTGGCTTCCATAAGATCCAGAGCCACATAATTGTATTAAAACTGCTTGTGTATCTCCTAACATCATATTAAATTTTTACCTTATTAACTAACATTAGACTTATTTTTCAATATACCTATTTTCAAATCAAGCTTGAGGTAAAACAGCTCAAAAATTAGGAATGGGAGCTTATCTAAAGCTACGGTGTGAGTGAACGTACGTACGACTCTTCGGTGGCTCAAGTAGTAAAGCAACTGTTTAGTAAACAGGAGGTTGTGTCTTCGATGTGCATCCAGGGAGGATATTTTTCTCACTCTTACGTATTTCTTTGTAAGTTTTCTGAAAATAAAATATTGAAAAACAGTTATGTCTATGTGTTGGTCCTCAAGTGTTCATTTATTAATTATTTATTTAGTGTTAACATGGAAGACAGCTATAATTCAACTGGCCTATTCTATGGCTCTAGATTACATGGAAGCCAAGACGTACATATATATGTGTGTTGATAATCAATCTTTGGTATATTTGTTATCGAGAAAAGGGCATGTATGGTTTCAAGAGTGCTTACATTCGAGTGCCGCCATCTACGTATACGCCTATTGATACCATAATAGTATCGAAATTGCTCGTACAACTCTTAACGTCATAATAAATTTTAAACTTATCAACAAACATTAGAATCATTTTCCAATATACCTATCTTGAGATCGAGCTTGAAATAAAACAGCTCAGAAATTATGAATGGAAACTTATCTAAACCTACGGTATGAGTGAACGTACGTACGACTCTTCGGTGGCTCAAGTGGTTAAGCAACTGATTAGTAAACAGGAGGTTGTGTCTTCGATCTGCATCCAGGGAGGATATTTTTCTTACTCTTACGTATTTCTTTATAAGTTTTCTGAAAATAAAATATTGAAAAATAGTTATGTCTACGTGTTGGTCCTCAAGTGTTCGTTTATTAATTCTTTATTTAGTGTTAACATGGAAGACGGCTATAATTCAACTGGCTTATTCTATGGCTCCAGATTACATGGAAGCCAAGACGTACATATATGTGTGTGTTGATAATCAATCTTTGGTATATTTTTTATCGAGAAAAGGGCATGTATGGTTTCAAGAGTGCTTACATTCAAGTGCCGCCATCTACGTATACGCCTATTGATACCATAATTGTATTGAAATTGCTCGTACAACTCTTAACGTCATATTAAATTTTAAACTTATCAACAAACATTAGAATCATTTTCCAATATACCTATCTTGAGATCGAGCTTGAAATGAAACAGCTCAGAAATTATGAATGGAAACTTATCTAAACCTGCGGCGTGAGTGAACGTATGGTTCCTCGGTAGCTTAAGTGGTAGAGTATGTGTCTAGTAAACAGGAGGTTGTGAGTTCGATCCACACCCGGGGAGGATATTTTTCTCAGTCTTACGTATTTCTTAATATATATTCTGGAACGGCAATGTTAAAACGTAGTTATGTCTACGTGTTGGTCCTCAAGTAATCGTTTATCAATTCCTTATTTAGTGTACATGGAGGACGACTATAATTCAACTGATCCTACAAATAAAGGATGAGATGGCGGCCTCAGCGACTATGTCACTAGGCTGTAGCGATAACTCAGTATAGTAATTTTATAGAATATCGCATACATTGTATGTCCGAGACAACTAAGCTTCGGAAATTGTGCCAATGAAGAAAAACGAACACTTTAACCTCAGTAGATACGCCCAGTGTCATGATTTTCTAACGTAAAAAATAAAGAATAACACATACAAACAAAAATTACTTATACAGATGTCATAAACATCCTCCGAAAAACCGTTTCGTGCATCTTATAATCATTATACAATAAAGCAACTGAAAAATTAAGCACACCTTTGAGAAGTACTCTTACAAGAAAATTCAATTTTACCTTAGAATCAAATTCTTAATTAAGAGTAACTTTTAGTTGAGGGAATACTCGAAAATTTCATTGATTTTCGGAATGATTTCAGAATTTAGATGAAGTAATGCTCAGTTGCTCAGAAAAGTATAGTCAAATTATACTCAGTACGAATAATAGATCTAAAAAGATGTTTAGTTACGAAATAAATATCAAATTACTACTGGCTATCAGCAGGTATTTTCTAGCGTATAATGTCAATTAAATAAATATGAACTCAGAAAAGCAAGAATTTAGGAATTTCTTTTAATAATATTTACAATACCCAAAAAGGACAAAGATTGCAGTAATATCTTTAAAATAAAGAGTACAAAATTTATTTTTTAGTTATTTAGACTAATGTCAAAAAAATGAGTCATATTTTGGCAATATTTTTTTGGTAAACATGTTTTGAGTTGTTCAAAATTCAACCATTGATGCTCGCTTTGACAGTTTATTGGTCCATACAAGTATCGACCAAGAAAATAAAACGTTCTTGTCAATTGTTTTTTTTTATTTAACTCATAGAATTGACTTTCACTGTAGCCTAATGGCGCTGAACCATACACAAAAATATTACAGTCACGTCCACACCAACTCTTCAGGACTCTTCTAGCTGCCTGAAAAAAAATAATAAACCTTAAGTATGAAAAAATCTGCTATTAACAACATAAGTAAATTTATAGCAATAACATTAAGAATAAAAAGATAACAAAAATTAGCTGAGAATACATATGAATAAAATGAACGTAAAATAATGAAAAGCTTCGAAAAGTTACTTGTTAGCATGCTAACTTCCTAGAAAAGAATCTCAAGGGATTGTAAGTTTTAATTCTGTTGACAAGTATAAAGATTGATTTCTCCGGCGTTTTTGAAATGATAAGTGCTGTAAGAGCTTTAATACTACTCAGTCGATTTTAAGGACGAACGAAGACGCAAATTTCGTCAAACTTACAACGTTTTTCAAAAAATTTCTGAAGTAATCTATACATTCTCTGCGCATGTCATAAGACAATTCTATTTATTTCTTTGTCATCTTTTATACATCATAACAATTGTGATAAGAATAACTCTTTTGAATTCATATTTTCTCAAAAAACCTCAGAACAATTTAATAACAACCTCTAAATTTTTATAATTTACCCTTTTATTAGGTATCTTTCCGTATTTTTTTTTACTGAATCAAATTGTAAGGAACTATTGCGTACTGTGTAGCTTCAAAGAAAAGCACTTTCGAATAAAAGATAATAAAGTTTAAAAAATTATTTATAATTTAAAACGTAACCTAATGAAAATAAGGTAAAAAACGATAAAATTTTACGTCATTTAGAGGGGGGTCACGGAGCAGTAGAGGGGATGGGAGAATGTGTGAAGTTACCCTTTAAAATTACTATATAATATAGGGAGATATGGGTGCATCCAAGCAGAGCGAGCCAGCCAGCGCACGCAGCGCATTTTTCTTGTGAAGTACGCTCTGTTCAACTCGCTCAAAGTCGAAGGCAAATAGCTAAAAAAATTATCAAAGCACATAGATTGATAGATTATGACCTAATATTCACGATGGTGTGGTCGGTTTCTGAGGAAAAATCTTTTATCGTTAATCTTACAAGTTCAAGTCTTTATTTTTCAAGGTTTGACTTTATTTTTATTTATTTAATTTACTCTAATCGAAAGAGCAACTTTTAAACTACATCTCCTCAAATTTTCAGAGTGGGATGAGCATGGGTTTACGAATGGTAAGCAAAAGAGTACCGTGTTGCGTGATCAGACGCTGCTGCCCAAGCGCGAGCACCGTGCTGCCGCGCGCCGCAGCCGTTACCACGTCGATAGCTTGATTGTAATGTTTACATTGAACGAGTGATTCTTGTGAAAACTTCTTTTGAGAATTAATCTTAGTTCAGAAAAAGTTGTGCTCTTTACAGTGGATAAGTCAACTATTCGTGTGCAATAATGTTTTGCTTTTTTCTTTCTTTCAAGAGTAGTTCAATCTGATACTTTAATATAGAACGCGAGTAAGTATTATTCAATAATGGTTATGTAACCTCCAAATCCATCATTCCAAACTATCCATCAATTCCACATTCTTTTAAATGCTATCATTATTATGGGTGTATATCATTGCTTTGATCCTCACAAAGAAGCTATTACACATTGCAAAACGCTTCGAAACGTACCAGATCAAGTTAAAAATGTTTTTCCGTATTTGACTCACAACGACCATGTTTGTGATACTTGTCGAAAAAAGTATAATAAAATTTACAAAAAATACTCCGTAACAAAGATACATCAAAATCGGAAAAATTATTACTCCTTCAATTATTGCCCAAATCGTCGAGTGAACATCGAATCGTGAATTTTTCAAGTGCTTCTAAACGTCAATCCCATAACTTGAAATCATTGAACAATACACATGGTGAACCAACAGGGATTTATTCTTATAATCGCATTTAAGACGACGTAAAACAATCGGTAGTCTTGTTTATGCAAATGAAGATAATAGTAGAATACTCCCTGGTATAAAAGATTGTAAATGCCTAGAAGAAAATGGGCAAAAAGTATTCGTTCCAAAACGGCTTGTACTTTGTAATTTGAGAGAGCTGTACGTAAAATTTAAAGAGAATCATCCGAATATTAAGATTGGTTTTAGTAAGTTTGCCGAGTATTTTAGCAGGGGTAAGTGGCATGCATACCGTTTGTGTCTGAGTGCATCACCAAAATGTGAAACTCATGCTTAATGGCTTAAGCATATCGAAATTGACGTCTGGCAAGATTGATGATTATAAAGAGTGTATTCCTGAGATTATCTGTGAGAAGCCTAAACCAGAATGTTATATGAATAAATGTACTCAGTGTCCTGGTATTCGTCAACTTCAATCGACTCTAATTCAGTTGTTTAATGATGCTTTAGTCTATCAAATCAAGTACCAATCTTGGCACACGACTGATAGATCCAACCTGACTACACGCATAGATTGCATTGAAACATTTATTGCTGATTTGTTGGTTAAGTTGGTTAAACTGAAAACTCATTCATTTCTTGCAAAAAAACAATCAGCGTATTACCAACAACTAAAAAACTCACTACAGAGTGGTGAATTTTTAATTTCTCTAGATTTCTCAGAAACTTACGCTTTTGTTGCTTAAGAGGCAGCCCAATCTTTTCACTATAACAACAACTAGTGTAGTTTAGCCACTATAGTGATCCACCACCCCCAAAAAATCATAATTAATTTCCGCAAAAAAAAAATTTTAAACAGTTAACAAGGTTATATACTTTACTGATGGGGCTGCCCAACACTTCAAAAATAAGTATAATTTTCGAAATTTATCAAGCCGTATAGAAGATTTCAATGTCGAAGCGGAATGGCACTTCCATGCTACCACTCACGGAAAGAACGCGTGTGATAGGATTGGAGCTTCAATTAAAACTAATGTGCGCCGTGCAAATTTAAGAACAACCTTGAACAATACATTGACTCCAGAAAGTTTGTATGATTGAGCAACGTCTTACTTCTAAGACATTGAATGTGTGTATACAATTAAAGATGATTATTTGGCTGAAAAAGAAAAGTTGAAGAACAGATTCGATAAAGCATTAACGATTCCTGGTAGATTAACTTATCATTGTGTAAGACCTATGAAAGACTCTTATGGTTTTGAATGAAAGGAATCTTCATCATTCCAATAGTCCACTTGGTTTCCGCCTATAAAAAAGACTGGGAAACGACAAGAAATGTCGGATACAAGTCAAGTGAATAAAAAAGTGAAGGCCACGAAGAAAATCAAAAGTTCCCAGCCTGTAACGCGAAAACGAGGAAAATGTGTGTAATCAATAGTTTCGATGATTTGGAGCTTTGTTGTACTATATTATTCAATTTAAATTTATATAGTTTCTTATAAGTCTGACAATGGAGGTGAAAATCTAATAGTTTTCTTGTATTTTACATTTTTCCGATACTTTGTTTCGATCGCGAGTGAGTTATAAAAACAGTACGTCGTCGGTCAGTCAGTGCGGTGGCGCGGAGCTTGGGCTGCGGCGTTAGATCACGCAACACGGTTTTCTTTTTTGCTTGTCATTCGTAAACCCATGCTCATTCCACTCTGAAAGTTTGAGGAAATGTAGTTTAAAAGTTGCTCTTTCGATTAGAGTAAATTAAATAAATAAAAATAAAGTCAAACCTTGAAAAATAAAGACTTGAACTTGTAAGATTAACGATAAAAGATTTTTCCTCAGAAACCGACCACACCATCGTGAATATTAGGTCATAATCTATCGATCTATGTGCTTTGATAATTTTTTTAGCTATTTGCTTTTAACTTTGAGCGAGTTGAACAAAGCACACTTCACAAGAAAAATGCTTCGCGAGCGCTGGCTGACCCGCTCTACCTGGACGCACCCATATATCATTCACCATTATTAAAGTATTTTATATTAAGAAACATTCTTATTCTATTATTATTATATTACTAGCTTCACGAAAAACTTCATAACATTACTAAGACGCACAAGTTATTTTAAAAAGCTCCTTTTTATGCCATTGCTGGTATGTTATACATGATAACAGATAAGTTACTAGAATTTAATGGAAATACAACCTTGAATTTTGAAAAGAAATACTACATTTGTAACTAAAGGACGAAAAATAAAATAAACTACTGATGTTTACACATATTGTATGTTTAGATGCTGTGATTTCGACCGAAAAATAAAAAAAGGAGTTATTAATTTCTGTTATCCAATATCCGACCCTTACCTTTTATCCGAATTCACATGCATAGATGATTGCGATTAAACTACAATTCTTACATTTTGTAATCTGAAATTTTTAATAAAAATTTAAACAGTGTTACTGTTATTTTGGTAACATCAAATGGTCCCCATGTTAATGCATGGATTCGACCTTGAATTCGCTATAAGCAATTAACAAAGCATTCATTGTAGTTACAATTTCCTTGAACACTTCTATGTACGTTTTTATATGCCACATTGGATCGGCCATTTTGAGTTTATAATAACCGACCTTAGAATCGTAATCAGCAACTACAGAAACCCACTCTCACAGCAATTTTGAGAAAATTATATGGGAAACAGGAATTTCAAAAAGACATTTATTTTTTCTAGTAATTTTTCCAATAGTGATGGTAAATTATAATTGTTTACAATAATATGACAGAATTGTCTATAGTTTTCTGTATACCTAGTATGATTATCTGTAAGATAAAGAAAAATCATAAAAATATCTCTATCCTGTCTCGACATTTACGATTTTGATACAGAAAAAGCAAATTTTTCCACTGTGCGCTCCGTGCGTCAACCCCTCAAAAATAAACTACGACTTAAAATTTTTTATTAATTTTTTTAGAAAGCTGTCTTTACAGTATTCTCACAATTATTATTAACAAACAACATATTACTTAAAACTGTGTAAAAATAAAATTTTTATATTTCATGCAATTTTTTTACACAAAACTTTATATTTGCTGTATTCTTCTAAAAACATACTTCAACGTTTTAACAATTATCTAGTATCTTTAAATTAACCTAAAAAAGTATTCTCGAATGACTAGGGGAACAAATAACTCGTACGAGTATTGTGATAAAATATAACACCTAATATCATAGCTTTTATAATTAAACAGCGTATTTTACACCTACTTAATTTTTCAAAACTATGTTGTAAAATTAAAACAATGTTGACAAGAAGTGAAAAAATGATTTAAATTCTCAAATTCTAAGAAAAAAAATATTCTGTTCATATCTACAGATAACTTGAAGTCCAAATTTGAAGTTGGAGATGAATCAGTGTATGAAACTTATTACTATATTAATGCAACTATTACTACTACAATCACTACTATTTCTATAAGTATTGTATTATTACTGTTGAGTTTGAAAGTTGACAATCTCAGTTCAGCAGACGGAAAAAAGAAAACTTAATTAGTCTTTGTTATGTTTGTTCATATTTTTGTTTGAAAAACAATGTACGCTCTATGAATGAAAAATTCTTCTCACTGTTCTTACATATAGGAAAAGGGAAAATTAAAACTTAAATTTCCTTGCACGAGAAAAATAAATTATGTATATTTTAATATTTTTAATATCATTAGTGATTTTTCAATAAAAAAGCTACATTAACGTCTCACAATAAATATACATATTTTTTGAACAAAAGAGTTGTAAGTAATATGCCAGAAAAATTAATGACTTACTATATCATTTATTATACAACTCACAAAGAAGTAGATGAAACAGATAAAAATATTTACATAAATTTCCTAATCGAATATTTGATGAGGGGTTATCGCCTGCCTCACCAAAATATCTGTATAATACAGATATATATTGTTATTTTAAGTGGATTCAGCCACTAACGCTCATTTATCCCCCTTCGCCTTAGAGATGGTTGAGCGGCTTTGGTGGGGCTACAGTCTTATATACATCCGGCTCCTAATAAGGGCATTACTATGGGCACTAAGCACTTGGGAAAAGGAAGAGAAAAGGGACAGGGAGGCCTGCCATTACATGGGGGGGGGGGGAATTAGGAAATTTTGTTGCGAGAAGGTCGTGGTATTCCATCCCCTTCATGAGGAGCATTGCGAGATAAAAAAGAATATACGAAAAATCACAGAGGCACTTGTCCGAAAAAGTCTGCACGCCCTAGCCGACAGCCACCGCGCGATCTTATGTCTATATGTCTTCCTATATTACATAGTTATTCAAGTGAACTCAGCCTCAAACCCCCTCCCTTTCCCAATCCTCCTCGATCGCCACCTTACTTTTAAACAACCTTAACAGTTTAAAAAATGATTGCGTTAAGTTGGGTAGTTGTTTTGATTGGGCCAATCACAAGAGACTTCGATATATTTTTAAGAAGTCTTAAACTTGAATGATAGTTTAATTTTTTTAGAATAATATCCTACAATACTGAAAAAAATTAACTATTCGTGTACTCAAGTAATAATTTATTTCCAAACAGTTGTACATTATAAATTTATGAACTGTGAATTTTCGTGTCTTTTTAAATTTTTTAACCTTCAAAATCCTTTTCTACATTTTGTAAAATGTTGCTTAATTTCACATTTATTGTGAATTTTCATGTGTCTATTGAAATGAGTTGATCTCTTGAATTTTTTATTTCAATATATGCATGTAATTGTTTTTTAGAAACTGTGTTTCTTTTGATGTCTAATAAAATTTTGTTTTGAAGTAAATACAATTTTACAAGCATCACAAACGTGTAATAATTTTCGATGTGTTTTATTATGTTCTGTAACGTACGATATGCAAGGCATATCATACTGACTCTTCCTAGTAACAGCGAGGCTTCTTTATCAAGAAGGCATCGACAGGTGGGGAACAAGCTAATAAAAGGCCCAGCGAGCCTCAAATCGCGGCACTCGGGCAGTCAACCAGTCAAGGAGGTGAGCAGGCGGAGAGTCGGACAATCGAATTCGCGGATTCGGGAATTGGGGAGTACACGACTAGCCTTAGAGGGGAACACACGCGCTACTTTGCCTATAATTACGGTGACTTGAATAAAGGTCTTCTAAATAACAATTGTTGGTCATTCTCGCGACGCACCTCCTACCTATCTCTTTCCCACGTTACAGTTTTGGTGCTAAGTGTGGGGTCTGGTAAGAGTCGGAATTTTTTTTTCTCTCATTGCACGCATTTCAAAAAAAATTCCGTCGAGAAGCACACATAGTGCAGTGCCGCTAGAATACGACGATTGAAAATCGCGAAGCCAAGGAGCCGATCAAAGACGATAGTTCTGGTCATATTCTACAAGTAGCGGTGACAACAGCCTGGAAGCCAACAGGACCAGGATACCAATTGCAGATGATGAAAATTTTATTCTTATTGGCGTGCATATCTATGAGCACGTAAGTATATTTATAATAAAATTAATTTTATCCCTCACCCCCGAGGCAAGATAGGGAAGCCACTTACTAGGCGAAGATTAGGTCGTGGGAAATTTTTTATTATGGATATGTATGTATTTATTATCTCGTACGCTCTTTTTAAGTGTTTTCTTTGAAAAAAAAAAAAAAAAAAAAAATCACGCCAAATAACAGACTGAAATAAGCAGTGGACTAGAAAAATTTTTGCACAACGAACGTAAATCAGAGAGATTTTATTAGTGGGCTTGGTAAGACACAGAAAGCATCCGGAAATCACTACTAACATCCATATCGGCTGAAAAATTTATCATTTTTTTTTAACGACAATAGACGACAGATTTTCCAAAAATTTTTTTTTCCTTATTTACCACGAAACGAGAATACATGGCAAAATCAAAGAAACTAAGTGAGAGACGAATACCGCTCTTGTACTCTCTTATCTCGCCTTCTACAATTTTTTTTTTCCTCTCGTCCGATGATTATTAAGCTGTGACATGGGTAATTGAATGCAGCCTCGCAACTGTAGGAGAATACGTAAGATCTAGTATAATCAAAAAAGGAGATACGACTCACACGATATACGTATATAAAAAAAAAAGTAGGAAAGAAAAATGATTTATTCTAGTGATATGACCCATAAGTTGGAAAGCGATAATGAGGGCCCGGGAGATAATATAATAACTGAAATGAGCAGGCCAGGACCTAGTAAAGAGCAACAAAGAGAAAGTATGACAGAACAAATGTTAGAATTAGAGCTTGAACCAGGGGGGTGTGAAAAACTAGATGCCCTAAACGAAAAGACTAAATCAATAGTGATGGGCTTATTTTCAAAAATCAGAGCAAAGCTAAAGAAAGCAGAGGACGTGAATGTCCCTCATTAGGTAAGCACAGAGACCATTTGAAACTTGCCACCGATAAGTAGGGATCACAGGGATATATCTTGTGACATAGACGTAAACACAGGACACATGAACGAAGAAGCGGATCTTCTTTCTGGCAGACGAGTCAGCGAGCGAAATGAGAGGAGAGCTGAAGAGATACGTGGAGCTCGAACAGACAAAACAAGCATGCTACTGGTGCTATGGGGCATGCCAGGGAAATCGGAGTGGCCAATTTCCGTTGCATCCTGTTACGAATATAAAAGTTTAAGAAACCCCGGGGTAGAAGACGTAAATAATCTACAGCTATGGGGCAAAATAAAAGATATGAGAGAGGAACTGGAAAAAATAAAAGAAGCCCCGTTTAGGGTAACGGTACCACCACTAATCGATAACTACACAAATTGGGCTGACTCGGATACGAATAGAGATAGACTATGGAGTACTATAGCACCTACCGCGCCCCAATGTACAGAAGATACGTACGCTACACACAATCATAACCACCCACGCAGACCGCAGAACGCGCAACTAAACATTCTGCCCACGCTCAGTCATGTGGCGAGCTACATTCCGTCCTTTGATGAGGACCCAATCAACCTGCCACTATTCGAAAGGATGGTAAGGATGACTGCGGAAAGGGTGGGCCCAGAAAATGAATTATTTTTTTTCGGCACACTTGCGAGCAGATTAAAGGGAAAAGCGGCTGAACATTTTGCGCCCAGACTGGTTCAATTTCCGACAGTTCAGGAATTTCTTCGGGAACTTGCGAAGAGATATGGGGGCATAAATAATTCAGACACGCTGATAGCACAGCTGAAGATAATTAGACAGCAAAACCGGGAAACGATAGAGGACTACAGCGGAAGAGTACAAGGATTATATAACAGGCTGACGATGCTGCATGATTCGAATCCAAGCCTACTCCCTATTCAGAAGCAGATTCTGAAAGAAAGCGCAGAGGCAGAGGCGGTAAAGTAATTTACATATGGCTTGCACCCAACATACAGATGAAAAATTTCATGCTTAAACCAAAGGACCCTCTGCGAAGCAATTATAGAAGCGCTGAAAATGGAGAGCGATCTTAGCTTATGTTATGCAATACCAGTACGTACAATGCCCGCTCACAATAAAGCAACAACCGAGTAGGGGCCAATAGTAAATCTGGCAAATATAGAAGAAAGAACAACAGAAACCACTAATGGGGCACAAGGAGCAGCAGCAGCATCAAACGTAAAACGCTGTATATACTGCGACGGCCAAACCGGGCATTCAGTCAAGGAATGCTGAAAACTGCTAGCGGTGATAAACGACAGAAAAATGCCAAGAGATAACGGGAGGGAACCAAGGGAAACTGCAATTATTGTCAGAACCAGAACACTATGCGAGAGACTGCCGCTCATGTCAGCAAGATAATGGAGAGGAGGAGAGACAGCAAAACGTGGGGCATTACCAACCAGTAGATAATACCAATACCATCAGAAACGCCTGTAATTACGGGAATGAAAATGATAATCCTCAAAATTATAACGATAATAATTATAACAGGGCCTATAAGAATGGCCCAATAGAGCCTTACAACGGGAATAATAACTACTACAACAGGAATAACAACTACAATAACAGAAACAACAATTAAAATAATAGAAATAACAATTATAATGATAGGAATGATTACAATAACAGGTACAATAACTACAATCCCACAGGCAGTAATTATTACTCCAACCACGGCTACGGTGACCCGTATGGGGAAACATTCAACCGTTATGGAAACAACAATAAGAATCAAGACAGCAGGAACGGCTATAACAGGGACCTAGTTAGGAACGGGACACCACAGGATAGGGGCCCACAGCAGCGAGAAAACGGCACATACGGTCCTGACAAAAGGAGAGACGTGCCCGCAGCTTCAAACTCGCAAGATGTTTGGCGTGCTCCTCAAACATCGAACATGAATTAGAGAAAGAAACGATGAGAAGCGTGTTCGGCGAGAAAGAAGGTGCGAGAGAGAGGCCGCAAGAGGTGGAGTGAAAAATAGTGAAGGTAGAATCGTACATTAACAGCCCGAGTACTTACACAGTGCAGGAAATTGTAGAATGCAATACTGCAGAGTGCGAAGACACTCCTACACAACAGGGGGGCAGACGCACGAGGAAAGGCAGGAGGGCCCGCAGAAAGAGTAATCGGATAAAAGCGCCGGATGCATACATAGAGAATAACAAATCCAAGCTTTCAGAGTGT
This sequence comes from Copidosoma floridanum, assembly GCF_036245765.1. NCBI lineage: Eukaryota > Metazoa > Arthropoda > Insecta > Hymenoptera > Encyrtidae > Copidosoma > Copidosoma floridanum. The sequence goes on along the minus strand of NW_028321898.1, from coordinate 3,435,000 downwards.
CACGAAGAAATAGAGCAGCTTCCCAAAATAACTATAAAACTCGCGGGGACAGGGCATATGCCACCATCGGTCCAGTTACGGGGACCACAATTAAAGAATGGAAAAGCGACTTTTTATGCGGATACTGGCGCAAAGATTTCGGTTATAAAGAAAAATTTTCTTAGCACAGACATTCTCATAGATAGTAGGTATCGAGTGGCTATTATCGGCGTGACTCACGGAGCACGCAAAACACTGGGCACAGTACAGGCTCAGTTGCACGGATTGGAGTGCACATTACACGTCGTCCCCCATGACTTCCCTATCGACGCAGAAGAAATCATACGGTGGGATACTCTTAGCGATATCGGGGCCAAATAAGCGCCGCCGAAAATATGATTAGATTAGATGATGTAGAGATACCACTGTTAAAAACGGAGACAAATAATTTTTGCGCGACTAATAAAAAGCAGGAATAAAGCAGAATATGGCTGGATACCCCTCCAAGAGATGAAGGAAGGAATATTATTTGGAAACTTTATAGCCAAAAATATTAAAGGGAAATTAGTCGCAGAATGCATTAATATGAGTGACAAGATAAAATACATGCCTGTTCCGGAAGTAGAGCTGCTAGATAACGAATAAATTTACCGGGATTACTCAGAAGACGTTGAAGGGGACAATGTCGAAAGCTTGGGGGAAGCAGTGATAAGGTTATTTAATGAGGAAAAAAATTATGATAAAGAAAAAACGGAAAATTTTTTGAAAAACAAAAACGAGAAGTTAAAGAAAATGAAACGGGTGGACAAGATAATGAAACTTATAGACACAGCCGGTTGCAATGATAAAGAAATAAAACATGGGAGAAGACTGAGCGAGTCAAACCCTTACGTATTTGGCGTTGATGGAGAACTTCTCAAGGCAACACACCTATAAAACATCGAATTATAACGACGTCGGACAAACCCATCATGGCAAAAAGATTTAGATATCCACCGGCGATAAGGGATCAGATGAGAATCGAAATAAAGAAAATGCTTGAACAAGGAATAATTGAACCCTCCACCTCGCCATATAGCTCGAACACCTGGATAGTGGCAAAAGAAACGGGGCAAACAATGAAAAAGGGTGAGAGTGGTCACGGATTTTCGACGACTAAACGAAGTTACGGTAGGCTCATGTTACCCGCTACCGATTCAGAGTGATATCTTAGAGAACCTAGCATCAGCACGTTACATCACGGTAGTAGATCTCAAATCTGGATTTTTCCAGGTGGAAATTCACGAAGACAATGCACATAAGACAACATTTTCAGGCCCAGACGAGCACTACCAATACAAGAGAATGCCAATGGGATGCAAAGACTCGCCAAACACATTTTTAAGGGCTATTGCACTAGTACTCGCATAATAACAAGGCCATGAAATAGAAGTGTATCTTGATGACATAATGGTCTTTGTCCCTGACCTTGAGAAACATGAGAGACGATTCACGAAACTGTTAAAACGGCTGGCAGCTGCAAACCTCACGATTGAACCTAAAAAATGTCAATTCTTGAAAAAAGAAGCGAAAGTGCTCGGTCACATTGTAGGCAATAGACAAAGAATGACTGAATGAAAGAAACTTGAAGCGGCTAAAAACTACCCTCGACCGACAAACGTAATAAAAGTAAAATAATTTTTAGGATTCATAGGCTACTACAGGCGATTTGTCAAAAATTATGCACGAATCGCCTAGCCTATATTGAGTCTCCTAAAAGCAGGCATTGCATTTAAATAGGGTGACCGAGAGGAGATGGCATTTAGAACTCTCGTAGATACACTGTGCAGTGGACCTGTACTCATTGCCCCAGATTTGGAAAAACCATTTATCGTCACGACGAACGCATCAGATTACGCGATCGGAGCGATTCTTAGTCAGGGAGGGATCGGAAAAGATAGACCGTGCGAGTACGCGTCTCGCTGCCTTAGAGGGAGTGAACTCCGCTACTCAATATATGACAAGGAATTGTTGGCGATTGTATGTGCAAAAGAGCAATTTAGACCATATTTATACGGACGCAAGTTTACGGTGGTTACAGACTACGAGCCACTTAAGCACTTTCATTCGTTTAAAAAACCTGTATACCGCCCGGGCGTAAACAACAGACCACCTGACGCATTATCACGAAACCCAGTACTACAAGAGGGGAAAGTGAATCCCGAACGGCCTCGCTAAGAGCTATATCAGCTAGCGGACGAAAAAGAAAATGAAGAACTGGCTGATAGCGACGAACCTTCGGCGTGCATATTTAATATACGGGCACCTCTTAGAAAGAGAATTCAAGGTAAGCCAAAGAAAATAAAAGTCCATTGTATAGATTCAGAAGACTCGTAAGTGATAATACAGAAAAAGAAACGATATTGCCGTGAGAATATTGAAAAAGGTTCAGAAATGAGTACAGAAGGTCGAAAAAACAATGATGCGGACTCTGAATCAGAGGAGCCTTACGAAAACAATTCGCCACCGCAGCAAGCACTGAAGGGGCAAAACAAATTAGGACCACGAGATGCTGCAGATGAAGAAGGACTTATTTCATATGGGCCAGCAGACGGGAAATTATGCTATAACATGAAAGAACCAGGCTTTCAAAAGGGTATAACGACTACAAGCACGCCAGCAATATCAAAACAAAGAGAAAAATTACAAAAAGCACGTAAACGACAACTTGACACTTTGCACAGACACAAATCATGTTTTTCAGCCACGCAACTGACGACGAACCCGTTAAATGAAATAATAATAGCGAATTGTGACACACCATTACGTAGCGTTGCAAATAAAAATCAAGAGTTAATGACAGAAGAGCAAAGAACTGATATCGGAGAAAAAGAAGGAAGCATGAAACAAGCGAATAAATTTTCAACAGACAAACAAGAGAAGCCGAATATACATGACTTATTGGAGGGAAGGTCTGATGAATTACGGGCTCTAGTTATGATCGACATTAAAAAGCGAGACGTACAAGGCAGGCCGGGAATGAGGATAGATATGTGGGAACCTAGTGAGATAATAACAGAGAAAGCAGCGTTACACACGTCAGCAGAAGAAAATAAATACACCCATGACAGGGCGAACATGGTCCAATCGGAGGAAAGTGAGAACGCGGTACGAGACGAACGCAATGATCACTCAGAAGTCGCACCCCCAGATAAATAGTTAAATTATTTAAAGGACAAAACGCGAAGAGGAACTTGTGAATGCGCACAACCTGGTAGTACTCTGACAAAAATATCGGAAATAAGATCCAACCCACCTGGAAACTGTCTGTTTCACAGCCTCATATGGTTATACGAACTTGATATCTCAACTACTGAGTTACAAACGATTCTGCACAATTCTAATTTATTACAAAAATGCAGAGAGCCAGATAAAACAGAAGAAATTTTGGAGTCACAAACAATGTACCGGAACAGCGATTGTACTTATCTGTTCTCTCAAGAATTTGAGAAAAATATTCGTGTACACTTTGCATTGACCTATGGAAATTATATTTACACTCATTACAGTGCTACGACAGACGGTGAATTTTTCCATTTATATCTAGAAGTCGTAGGTGAAAATGCACATTATACGCCTCTTATACAAGTTACTAGCGCGATAAATACAGAATTTAAGTCAGGGGTAAAGACCCCACAAAAAGACCGTAGCAGTAGTGAAGGAAGTGAGGAGCGTAAGCATAGGTCCGAGCTAGACAAGAGAGTGGACAGAGGTAAGCGAGGGAAGGTGGACAAAAGTCATTCAGAAAAGGAGCAAGATACTTCTTAAAGTGCAGCGGATACAAGTAAGCATACAAAAAATGGGGAGGGAACAGACAGCAAACAAGCAGCGACGACGAAGGCAATGGAAGTACAGCAGAGGAAGAAGAAGAGCAAGCCAACGAGTTGAATGGCGCGTTATGCAAAACAGAGAGCGAGAACGAAACCAACACAGTCATACACTCACCATCGATGGAAAAATATAGAGTGTGCAGAACACGCCTACCAACGGCAAGGCCACCATGGGCACCAAAAGAGGGGGAAGACCCACCCCTACTACAAAAACTAAACAGGATCCAGGGCCACCAATTTAAGTACTTAGACAATCTAGCGTTTATGACGATAACAGAAGCAGTACCCAATACTGAGGTCATAGATGCGCTGCACGAGAGGGGATACATTAATCTGACACGCATGAATAAGAAAGAAAGACGCGTAGACGATGATTTTTGGTGAAACTTTTATGGTAGCAAAACTTGAGAAAGTTAAATAAAAATACGTTAAAAAAGTTGTAGCCGTATTAAGGGATAAATTCCTAATATTCTTGCTGCATCACGTTCTGAAAAACTAAGAAGCGAATGAAATTAGATTTTATACCTTGGAAAATTTAGTTACTAAAATGAAGTTATTTAGTTAGTTTAACGGTGAACATCTTTGAGTTTCGTTATAAGAAACTTCTTCTTAGTGATAAATTCATTATTTGTGTAAGAAATTGTACAATATTTAATATAAGTGATACGCTTATAAAAGTAAAAAGTTTTGTGAAAAACGTAAGTATATAAACACATTTAATATTACATTTAACAGCATCATTCATTTCCCATTATTTTTTTCTTATAAAAAAAAACAATTTTTTTATTCCTTTAGTTTCTTATTTCATTTACATCTCATTTTTTTATTTATTCTATCATGAATGTTGTAAAAATCTAGCCGTTTAATAAAAATCTCATTTTCTTGTTGTTGGAGGATTTTTTCGATAAGATAGGTATCAAGTTTTCTGTAGTTCTTGCTCATAAAAGCCTCCAGAGATCGGCTACTCTCAATAATCTTTCATACAGATACTTTGAGATTACTATAAGTAGAGTACAAATTAATTTGGTTTTCACGCATAAGATTTTAGAAATTATTACTGGAAAACTTATTTCCGTGATCAGTCTCTCAACTAAAATAAAAATCATAGCTGCCACTACACTTTCACCAGTTTCATTCTTTACTGGCGCAGCCCATGCATACTTGGAGAATACACCGATGACAGTAAGCATATATCTGTGGCCTTTTTTCTCAAGAGCATAGGGCTGCATTTCAACTAAACCAATTTGGCAAGATTTATCTAATCCACGAACATCAAATTTTCTGCAAGGATAATTTCATCTTCCATTTTTATGCATTTTTTCTACAAGACATTCTATGTTTTTAGAAGTTCAATTTATTAACAAATAAATTTATATGTTATTAATCAGCTTTATAGGACTCAATTATTTTTTCTAGTAAGTATATTTACGCCCAAAAATTATCAATATTTTTGTAAACGTTATAATAAATTTTATTAAAAAAAGCTATAATTACAATATCTTGAGCCTATTTTGGTCCACAACTCTGCATAATCTTTTATTGTTTGAATCATACTTTTCATCTTAAGTGAGTCAGTATCCAATGCCAGCAGGGCTTCGAATACTAACACCATCAGTTTTACCTAACTGACCTCCAAATGCGTCAACGCTTATACTGATTCTGGAGTAAAAATAAATTATCAGCTGAATATATAAAGCCACCTTCTCGCAACGCCTTAAGAATCAAGTGAGTTTTATTTATGAGGCTGATCTCTCAGCAATTAACAATCAAAGGCGATAATCTAGCTTATTGAAATTGTCCTAATACACATAGTCTATCTGCATATTTCAACGTGCAACTTTTGATTGCGGTAATGCACTACTTCATTTTTTTGTAACAACCTGATTAAATATGAGTCTAATCATTTTATTGTATTTCATGCTATTTTGATTTTGTACACTTGAGTTTTTATCAAAATTTTTTCTCTGAACGCTCGAAGTTTCCAAAAAAAATGAGAACTTATTAAATATTTATTCGTGATAAAACTTTCATCAAAATGTTTTTTAATAAGCAGTTTTATCAATCTATTAGTCACAGGATATTTTTACCATTTATTGAAATTTGATTATTACTAAAACTCATTTTTGAATTACCAAGCTTATGAACTCTGTCTTTCTTTTTTTACACTATAAATATGATCTAATTAGTCTTATTTATTTTCATCGAATAGTCAAAGACACCAATTGGCATTATTAAATAAATCATGTTAATAATTATCATACTAGTTTAAAGTGGCGTAGAATCCTGAAGTACTATTCGCGGAAACATCGACGTCATCAGTGCTCATAGGTATTTACAACGTTTGAGTTTGGGAAGTACACTCAGCTATCTTTTAACTTTTCAATCTGTTGTCTCTTTCTCCACAAAATTTAGACATGTTGACGCTTTGCTGAATACGAAAAGACTAAAATAAATCCAAGATGAGTGTGTTATATTTATAGCAAAATAGTCAAACCTCTTTTTATATCTGCCCTTCTCAACTTCTCTATCTTATCTCTATTATATAAGTTATAAATAAAGTGTTGTTATAATTAAAACATTATTTGCAATGAAGCTATTGAACAGTAATGATTATTCACCGGGAAAGAAGTCGTAAAGTGATTAGCAGATTAATCAACAGTTTACCAGTAGAACTACATGTATGGGCTTGTCAAATGAGAGCAGGCCACCTGGCACGCGCGGGACTTTTCCGCCTGAACACGCTATGTTCAACTCGCTCATAATGACTGGAAGATAGCTAAAAAAATAATTAAAAAATACGAATCGACAGATTTTGATCTGCTACTTCCTAAAGTGCGATTTGTTTTTCTTGTAACCTTTTTTGAAGGAGAAAAATGAGTAAGAATTTCAGAAAGCTTCTTTGAAACCCACCATGGTTTAAAAAATTAAATTTGCAGAAACCATAAGAGCAATGCTAAAACATTAACTCCACAAGTTTTTAGAGTGGAAGAGAAAAAAATGCGTGAATTACAAGCAAATGAAGACGATGGCATGAGAAAGTTGCACGGCGACGAGGCGGCGATATATAACAAACTGGTTAGTAACAGTGGTTCACCACGTGGCGGCGTGGCGCAGGCGACAACTCCATACCTCGCTGCCGTGCGACTTGCTCATTTCATCGTCTTTATTAGCTTGTAATTTGGGCATCTTTTGTTCTCCTACTCTAAAAACTTGTGGATTTAATGTTTTAGCATTGCTCTTTCTATTCCTGCAAATTTCAATTTCTTAAACCATGGCGAATTTCAGAGAGACGTCATGAACTTCTGAATCGTTTTTCTCCATGAAAAAAAGGTTTTGAGCAAAAATGAATAGCATTATTGAAAGAAGAAGATCAAAATCTATTAGTGTTTATATTCAAAAGATTTTTTCAACTATCTTCCAACAATTACGAGTGAGTTAAGCCCATCGTGCTTGATCGAAAAAAGTTCCACGCGCGTACGGTGACCCGCTTTCAGTGGACAAGCCCATATACTAGACTATATTGATAATACTGCGAACCAGAAATTAAGTTGTCTCAAAGACTTGCTCGTGGTAATTATAGTATCAATACTCTGAATGAAGCAAGTAATCAGAATGATGTAGAGTATCATCAGAATCCTGATAATATTACGGCTAGAAACGTAGCCAACGATTTTTTCAGAAAGTGCTTGGCGACGCGCGACGCTTGGAAGCAAAAGATTCATGTATTGGTGAGAAAGCTGCCACGTTTGTTGCAGCTGGTGTAATAAAAGCAAAATTAAAACATAGAGTTGGCTTTTTTAATAATTTTTGGTTGATTTTTTGGGACAAACTTTCAAATAAAAAAACAACACGTATATTTATGTAGCGACATTTCTGTGACTAGAGCATCAAGGTCTTAAAGATTTACGAACAAATTTATTAATCAATTAATATAAAATAAATAAATCATGAATACAAATTCAAGCTCTCAGATTACCCTTAGTACAAATACTGTAGGGAATTACTTAACGTAGCGAGATTTGCTCGCATGCAAATTAAACAAGTAAAATCACCCACATTACGTAGTTACTTGAAATCTATGTTCTAAAAGTGATAAATATAGTGAGTTACAAATACGTTTGAAGAAACTTGTATAAGTGTTACTCAATGTGTGAAGTTCTAATTTTTTTTATGTTACTGTCGTCTAACACTATATGTAGCATTTTAGAATGCTGTATATAGTGTGGGATGTTTGTTTTCCGACAACATCTGCCTTAGAGTCTTAATGTTATCACTACGGAACGGAACAGATCTGACAATGTTATGGCCTTATCTACCAGGTTACACATAAATGCACAAATGCAGTAAATCAAAAACGCACAAATTATGAAAATCCCACATTTTTAAAGAGTGTACGTAAGGAGTGATATGGCATCTAGTCATCTACTTCAGAATGAATCAGATGTTGTTAATGTGGACGATAAAGGTGGTTCTTGCACTCACTGGATTGCCTACAAAAGTTAGGGAAATGATATTACATACTTTGATAGTTTTAATTGTCTTTAATACCCTTTGCATTCTATTTTATACATTAAAGTTGATTATGTTTGGTACAATTACGAAAGATATCAAAAGTTTCATACATGTAACTGTTGTCACCTAGGTCTGAGACTTTTGTCTAATTACTTTAATTACAAGACTATACATGAAACAAGTATACTATAAGTTATCATTTATTGGTTAACTGTCATGAGAGGAAAATTTACTAGAAGTTAGACTGACTTGTTGTCTGTGTTTGAAGCACAATATTTTTCTCTAATTAAACTTTCATGGCATAAAAATGATATTCTTGTATTAGTCAAACTACTTATGTTTGATTTAATACACAGCATTTACAAGGGCAATAATAAACTTTACGAGGGTGGTAAAATGATTACTCTGCCAACGGATTGTTATGAAATTAAAGACATTGAAACTTACCAAATTGATGAAATTACATCAAAATGTATCCCAATAAGTTTAAAGCCAAATAATAATACACTTCGTACAATAATCAAACTAATAGTTAATAAGTAGTTATAGTTAAAAATAAGTAGTTTTCCGATTTTCGACCGCATGATTCATTAGGGTCAGTATTGGGCTTCACAAAACATGTACTCAGATCAGACATGACTCATATGTCGAATAAACTGTAAAAAGATTTAAACTAAACGTACTTTAAAATGAATACAACATAACCACTGAAGCATATATTAACATGAAGTGCATACGATCCATGAAATTTTTTCAGCAGTTTTATCGGGCTATAAAACTATCGAAATTTAATTACAGATAAATTTACTAAGCTGCTGCAGTAAACACTTTAAATTATCTGTAAGTTAGTATTGTTGACAAGGATGGAGATTTGGTAAATTTTTGAGGAAAAGTTGTAATATTAAGACTTCACATAAAACAGTCTAATTAAATATGAGTATTATTTATACAATGCATAAAATTGGTGAAGGATAAATAAATAAGCCAACATAACATAATCCGTCATCAACAAATAAGCAAAGCATTACCATATCAAAATTCAAGGTTTCTTAAAAGCAAAGGTTTCAAGGTTATCGTAGGCTAAGATTTATCGGCATATATTTCTGCTGCTTTAAAAAGGAAAGGAATTTTAAACATTGAGGCAAGTTTCGCATTTAACGAGTCAATAGCATACTATGAAGTCAACGCTTATCAACCATACATTTCATCGTAATGTTATAATAGTGATGAAATTCGTATCGTGATTGAACGCCAAGATTAAAATCTATTACTATCGGACAGTGCTCTACATATTTGTGGAAGACTCACATTGATCCATGATGCTGTAGTTACACAAGCTACATTAGTGAATAATACCATTTGTCATTTGTTTGAAAAAATACTAGAAAATCCTAGAAAACGTGGGCTAATAAGATATTATAAAGACAAGCAAACTGATTAATCATACAGGTTATTTTGAGATTTTCTGTCTTTCAGCAGGATACTTGGCTTTGTTTAAGACTATCGAAAAGTTGTTGTAAATGCATGTCATGAATTACTGCTCACGAGATCGAGAAATAACTGAAATGCACTCATACATACAGCTGCTGATCATACATACGAGGATTTCAAAATTTCATTGATTTAAGGTATACAGTGGTTCATACTTTATGTTAATGCATCAAACGGGCGAAAAATTTGCCTGCTTGAGTTGTTGCAAAAGACCGACTTATTTCGATGAGTTTGCGAAGTTGGAAACTGTATGAGTACCCTCTTCTTCCATCGACTTTAAAACACGTTTGGAATGTCAAAACATCAAACCAGAACGAAAAATCGCGCTTCGTCATTTTGGGGCTTGAAACGAATTGCATAGGTCAAAAAGCGATAAATTCTAGCCATTTTGATGATTGCGGTATGAGTCATGTTAAATTATGATGTCCACATCATAACAGGTAATTTAAATCTATATGTTTTATTCATAATGCTAAGAGAATAAAAAAAGTTTTATTTTTACATGGAGTAAAAAGACATTACTAGCTCTGACGAAGAAAAGTTCTTATTTTTGATACTTGCTTAAATTTTCGGAAAAAATTATGTGTGTGGTAGTTTATGATGTGTCGCAAATATTTCCCTGCTTAAAAAAAAATTTGAAAATAAAAACTCTTCTCCTGTGTGTCTTGTACATGCACAAAGACATTTCGAAAATAAATAGCTATTTTGTGCGTATTTAATAAAAGAATAGTTGATCAAGAGGTTATATGTAAGAACCTTAAATCCGGACCGTAATACATACTGTAATATGTATGAACGGTTTAAACTTGGATTATCGCATTCAACATTAAGTACTGGTCAAGATGTTGTCAATTGTGCAGTAAATGATAAAATGTAATCTATAGAAAATTTAGTGTACATTTTCAAAACTGAATTATAATTAATAAATGTTTAAGCTAATACATAACGTTTTTTTAAACTCACCTTATTAAATCGTATCTCTACATACTCTTTATAAATGAAATTAGAAAAGTGCAAGTGTGCAATAAATCAAGGAGAATCTAACCAATTTATGCTAACAAGATAATTAACTTACTGAGCTATTACGGGATTGCATCTTTTGAAGTTTTTTAGACTATTAAAGATCATGTAAAAAAATTTATTTTTTCCGAAGGTTTCGTGCTGAGCTCGTGCAAGCATGAATGCGCTCACATGAAAGCATTTGAATACGCAAGCGTGTAAGCAAGCTTGTGTAAGTATATTAGCTGATATAATACACAACTAAGTGAAGAAGAGTACAAAATTACGTATAGGGAGTAAAAATATCATGTGAGAGTGAGCCTTTACTACATCGTTCAACAATATACAGCTTTAGTATACTAAAATTAGCTTTAAATCTATTGAAATTTCAGGAAATTAATAGTAGTATAAAAAAATTATTATTACTAGTTTTTTGTGTTAATAACAAATTATATTACTTTAAAAATCGAAAAAGTTCAGCAAAGGCCGCCAAAAATATGATAATAGTGGCCAAAACAGGTTTTTTGCACCTAGACAAAAAACTAAAAGTTGTACAAAAAAATTGAGTAGAAAAAAGTTGCGTGATTCTAAGACAAATAGAATTTGCTACGTTGAGCTCAAATCGGTTAAGCGTTTTTTCAAAAATTGCAAAAAACTATTACTTTTGACCATTTTTGAATATTTAATAACTCGGGTTCTAATGAATATTTAGAGCTCAAATTTAAAAACAAGGTAGGTATGTGCATTTCATATATATGCTAAAATGTAGCAAGATTGGTTGTTAACTTTTCGCGAACTGCTAAGAAAACTAAAAAATGTTCCTTTCGTTAAATGGCCATAAAAAAGTTTTGGTGCAACGTAGCTTTGTTTTGCAAAAACGCTCTTGTTCGTTAACAGTTTATCTATAAAATCTTTAAATGCCTCTTCATTTAACCACGAGCAAGTATGTTGCAAGTAAGTGAGAAATGAGAAGTTTATAACCGATCGTGCTAAGATTTGGTGTGTATGTTAAGGGCTATGATAACTACCTTTTGTCTAAATTTCAGCTTTTAATATTCATTAGTACACCAGTTATTGAATTTTCGAAAATGGCCAAAAATGACATTGTTTGCAATTTTTGAGAAAACAGCTTAACCGATTGGACCTCAACGTAGCTTATTCTTTTCGTCTTAGAATCGCGCAACTTTTTTGTACTTGAATTTTTTTTGTACGATTTTCAGTTTTTTTGTCTAAGCACAAAAAATCTTTTTTGGCCACTTTTACTCCTAATGACCACTTACATAATTTGGCCACTTTAATTCTATCATACTACTTCTCCATCTACTGCCTTAGAGAGTCTACCAGGTACCTCATGCAATAGAACGATATTTTTCCATTCACGAATCCAAGGTAAGAATCTAAGGTAAGAAGAGAGAGCTCATGCACGAAGTATAGCCATTCATTAATCTCACAAAGGAACGAAAGAGAAAGAGGACTTTTGCACGAGGGGTTTCCCCCTCCACTACATCCTGGAGCCATTGTACAAAAGTGTGAGCTGCCACAGTGTCCTGCTCTCCTCACCACTACCACGACCAAAAGCACTCACACAGCAAAACGAGCTCCCCCTTGTCCCTCCACCACCATTATAGCTAAGGAAATAGCTAAAGAAATCAATCTAGAAAGCTTAACAGTTCAGACTTATCCAAAGGGAGTAAAGAGTAATGATTTAACTGTACATTGCTTCAAAACTTTGATTAAAAGGTATTATTAACGGTTGAATCAAAGATAGAGGATGCTGTGAATTTTTGACCACTTTAACAAGATTATTTGGATTTTAGAAATGATAACCTTTAACTCGCAATTAATTTTTGGTTCGGACTTCGGGGCAAATAAGATGAAGTGGATATAATTCCGAAACATAATGTACAAGGAAAGTAAAGTTGGGTAGTAATCAGCTAACAAACTGTTTGGGGAAATTATCGAAGAATAAGTCTATAAGTAAGAAAGAAGTTCCTAATTTTTTTGGAAGTAAAGGATGTTAAGATTAACATTGGTACGTCAGACGATCTTATAATTTATAATTAATTTAAATCTTTGTGAAATAAAATTTAATACTACTACGAGCCATAGTTATTTGAGTCGAGTGATCAAAATTTTTTGCTGACAAATTTAGTTTTAAGACACTACTAAGCAAGAGTATCAAGTTAACGGGAGGTTGTCCACCCAAGGAGGATATTTTTCACATTCTTAGTGATATTCTTGATTAATTTTTTTTAAATAGAAGATAATAAAATAGTCATTTTCAATCTTAAAAATGCTTGTTATCGAAAGGGACATATATGGTCTCAGAATGCTCGTTAAGAAGTGCCCCATCTATACGTGCCAATTAATATGACGGTAAGTACATCATAATTGCTTTGTATACTCGTTAATGACATAATAAAGTTTTAATTTATCAATGAAGCATGACAATCATTTTTACAACTTTTTTTTCTTCTCACTACTTACAAAATAAAGTTTTTTTATTTTAATGCCAGAATTTAATAAAAATTGTTTTCACTGTATCAAATTTTAAGACTTCCGGACTATTTTTTTAGAAATAAAAAGCAATGATAAAAAATAATTCTATTTCTATGGCACCTTTTAGTTAATAAGTGCGTTTTTTTGAGGAAAAAATTATTATTTTATTATAGTGCCTAACAAGCTAAACAGAAATAAATAGTATCAAAAAAATGGGAAAATAAATTATTTTTAATGACTTTACTACTATTGCGTTTAATTTTTTTTCTTCAACTGGTTTTTCACGAAGGACTAGTCAACCTGTTATGATCCCGTAATTAGTTAAGCGAGTAGTAAGTAAATTTTTAAAAAAAGAAATACGTTGAACATAATATATAAAATTTTAAAGTATATCATAATAAAAACTTTTCCCACAAATTTTCTACCTTAATGTTATCGAAAAATATGAAAAATACTGAAATTTGTGGTTATGTCTTCACATAACCCAACACCTCTTTTGGTGTGCTACGATGTTTTTTCTCTTTAGAAAACGTGTCAAACTTGCTATTTTTTCCATATCTTGCTTCCTCTTAAAGATATGGCATTTTTATAATATTTGAAGGTTATGTGCATGCATGATCATGGATAATAATTTCTGCATTATTATTATTCTGTACTAAACGTAATATAACTTTTCTTATGATTATCCCTCTTCATTTCATGAAATTACATCGAAAACATCAAAAATTGAGGTTATGTTTTTTCATAATCTAGCGCCTCTATTTTTGTGCGTCACTAGACTCCCTTCAGAAAAACCATAAAACTTGTTACTTTTGCTCTATTTTGTTTCCTTTTAAAGATATGGCGTAATGTTTGGAGGTTATACCACATCATTAATGCCCGTTTAATCAATACTGGTTATCTGCATCGATCTGTTATGGATGCAAAAACTATTTGTTAATGTACTTTATTAAATTAATAATATTTAGTAGTGTATATAGTAGTAATATTAACTACTATATTCCACACACATGCGCGCAGGCAAACATGTACTCATTTGAACAGTAGAAGTAGAAAGAACACACACACATGCATCATACATGCATGCTTTCATGGTTACATCCATAATTCTGTGAACAAGCTACACTCACATACATACATGCGTGTATACATTGTATACGAGAACACTGCATACAGTAACTCACTACAACACGGCAATAGGACTATGCCTAACACTACACTTGGCATTCACGTCAACATTTTCTCTCTCTATTTATTTCATTAATTTTAATATTAAAATCTGCCACCAATTTCCTACTGGTTGTGTGATTGTGGCACCTGAGCTTAGATGGGTGTGAAAGTAGCGTGTATGCATGTCAACAAAACAAGTGCTCATATTTATTAGAATAACATCCGTTTGAAAAAATTTTTTTTGCATTTGATTTTTTATCAAATGTTTTTTAATTTAGTTTTTTTTTTTTTTTTTTTCTAACGAGCGAAAATGGGAGTGCACGTCTCCCCTCTTTCTCTTTGTGTCGCCACTGCTGCTTTGTCTTCCCCCTCCCTACAAGTGCACGCTTTTTCCTTATACTTTCTCGCTGATGGGTTTCTGAGGTAGCTGGCTTTCTCCCTCTCTCTGTCTGTGCCGCCACTGCTGCTCTGTATTCCCCTACCCCCCATAAAGTCCACGCTGTTTTCTTACACTGTCTGACTGATGGCTCCCCGTTCTCAACCGTTTTTATACACAGGAAATACACGGGGAGTATATATCCCATCGTAATTTGCGATAAAGAACTTCGTTCTAAAAATTATTTAGGTATAGTTGCATAATAGAGCTTTAACAAAACTTTCTCTGACGATGGAGCTCAAGCTTTCGTGCAATATTTATAAGAACCAAGTTATCTGCTAATGAGATGCTGTAATGTGGAATTTTCTGTAGTAAATCGTGTTGATAAGGATATACTTAGAATTTATTGGGTGGCATATCAAAAACTTGGCAATTATGTAACTTATTTCGACAGCCATGATGATTTGCAGGCATCTATCGATTTTTTAAATTTGTTTAGGAGTTAGTAAAATTAAGTAGAACCATCAAAAATATCAAGGTTTCCATTTTTAAGCGTTCGTTTTTGCTCACGATTCCTGTCACAGTTATTGCCAAAAAGTATGTAAACTAGAACCATAGTCTTATATCATTCAGTCGCTTTTTAACAGTCGTGGAAGAAGCATTGACATTAAGATTATATTCTGTATTGAAAGCACAGTATTTTAGATCCACCAAGTTATCATTGGCAGTAACTACATTTCAAGTTTAGTAAAACTCTCAACTTTTACGGATGAAATGATAAATTTTAAGTTGGTGAACAAGTGATTATATTTTTAACTTCAGGAGCAAAATCTAACTAAGTAAGTTATTTCTGACCAACATATTACAACCTGAAAATTTAACTGTTAATGTAAAATCAAACAACCAAAAGATATACCAATGGTTTTAGAACATAAGATTCTGCAGGACGTCTTTCAGTTTTACAGATCGAATTTTACAGTACAAGTAAAATAAATTACCAAAACTAAGACATTTATAGTATTGAAACACTGTAATATGAAAATAAAAATGACAAGAGCATCAATCAATAAGGATCCAATTTTTATCAACAAAGATTATTATTTTCTGACTTACAGTTTTATCGGCACGATGCTAGAGTGATAGTTTTTCTGACGTGCAGAGTATACTTATATGTTTCATATTGATATCATAAGTTTTGCAGTTAGGCAAATTTTGCTCAATGAGGGCTTTCTGAAGATCATTTTTTGAAAACTCCACAGGGATGAAGCTTCGTGACAATCTTAATTTTTAAACTAACTTTCTGCAGTTCTGTGCAATTGCTGAGCGAGTCAGGTGCTTCACCCTCAATGGTTACAATATTTCTTGGAAGAAAAAATCTTTTTACCTTAAGCCATAGATAAACTGGCTTTCTTACGACTAATATAGCATTTTTTTCTTAGAAAAATGTAAGCTTTTCCAGAAAAATTTTATGTACATGTCCCGTATTACTAGAATATAACTATCACATACCTATGATTATTGGAAAACCGCTCTCATCATCCCTCTGACTTCAATAGAATTCTTTACATTACCATTTGACACCCAACACTTACCCAAGCTTTCGGAGACTTCTAAGATTGCTAAACGATTGATACACAACCAATTCATGCATTACCTTGAGGCATGCAATCTTATTGATACGCATCAGAGGGGCTTAAAAAAAGGGCATAGTACCCAAACAGCCATGTTCTATATTCTTAATGGCATCTGTTTTAGAATTGGCACCAAAGAACTTATGATCCTAGTTCTATTTGATTTTTTTAAAGCATTTAATACAGTTATCCATACTCTACTTTTGGAAATGTTACGCAACTTAAACTGTGACGACTCTACTATTAGATGGTTCAACAGTTATTTCCACAATTGTAAGTTGGCAGTTTTAAATAATGAACATGTGTGAGACTGGATGATACCTACGTCGGGTGTGCCTCAGGGCAGTATTACTACTTTTGTTTTTTGTACTAATCAATGATCTACCTACTGTCATTTAAAATCATGTATACAAATTATATGCAGATAACTTATGAATTTATTTCATTTATTCTCCTAATTATATTTGTGATGCTTTGAATAATGTAGGAAACATCGTTTGCAGCATAGCTAGATGGTAGGATTTCAACTACCTTAAAATTAACTTTCTTACGACCTTAGCAATGTTAATGGGCAGCTCTACGTATTTTAAAAAAAATTTATTGGGCTACTTTATCCAAAATCACTCTCGATAGAGTTAGCATTAAACTCGTGACTGAAATTAAAACATTAGGTCTATGGCTTACTCCCGTATTAAATTGGGATTGGCATTTAAAACGTTTGTCTGGACAAGTCTTTACAGTGTCTTGTTTTCTTTGAAATTATTTAAAAATTCACTATCATTGGAGCTTGAAAATAAATTAGTGGAAAACTTCATACTTCCACTTTTTGATTAAATGCCCATTGCCTATCATCAAGTTGAACCGACTTCTAATGCAAAGCTGCACAAGGCAATAAATGCTACCTTACGCTTTGTTTTTGGCAATATACATCGATTCTTTCATGTCACTTTGTATCGTTTAGTCCTAAGTTAATTATAAGTTGCTGGAAAACGTAATTACATTTTACGTTTAATGATATACTGAATTATTACATATAATTGTCCACATTATTTGACTCATAACTTTCTACAAATTGATAATATGGATAATGTAAGACAATCAGCAAGCGTATTGCCTCCGTTATTATGCTGTCTCCGTTTTAGAGTGAAAGTTTATCGTCAATCCTTTTTAATCTAAGCTACTTATCAATAGAATCGTACTAGCTTATCAGCTTTTGGTTAGTCTCTTATTGCTAAGTTTAAAGGATTGCTTCGAAAGTCTATACTTGATCGCAAAAAAAGAACTCTTTAATTCGGAAGGGTGACGCAGTTTCATTACGTAAGCTTGAATTATTATTATTAACAACTACTGTAGCTTGATGCACTTATGTCTTACATTTCTACACTACTCTTTTCATTTACTCACGGTATAACTACCAAATTATTAGTAAACTTAGAGTTATACTAATACTAATGGCTCCTTTAAAAACTTTTATTTGCTACTAACCTGTTTCTGTATTCTTATACGTCAGTCTCTTATCGTAATTAATGTTAATTTACAACTTTTCACTAAACTTTGTACACTTATTATTTTTTAAATTTGCGTACCTTCTGTATTTTCTTAATTTCTTACTTGTAAAACATGCGGTTACGTTTATTACTTATATTTTTTGTATTACTTAACTCATTATGTATTTCTACGATCTATATTTATGTTCATATAATGTATTTTCACAAGAAAGCCTGAAATGACATAGCCACAAAACCTTAAAAAAACTAAATCTAATCTTAACTAATCTTAGCCAATAATTTGTCTCGACCTACATGACTCATTTTATTGACAAAACTACTTTCTTCACATCATGAAAAGTCACTAAATAAACATTTGGTCCTTTAAGTATTTTGAGACTATCAGTGCTACGAAACCATACTCTTTCTTGGACCATTAGATGAGACCTCACCTGAGTTCTCAGGTAACTTTCTCATACCAAACACTCATCTGAAACCTCAGCTTAAATATCTTAAGAAGTGTTCTTACTAAGAAAAATTCCAAAGTAGTTCCAAATTTTACACTATTTAAAGTTTCCCGATAATAACACCATTTGGATGGTACATCGAAAAACACATCCGTGTGCAATTTTAAAACATTAAATCAATTATTTGAATGTTCAAATGAAATCTCATTTGATATCTCATATGAAAAAGCACCTGAGATCTTACCTGAGAATTTGAAAAATTTATTTCGTCTTTAAAAAATTGACACAAAACCCTTTTACAGATGTGTTTTTCGATGTATTGTTAAAGTGATAACAACAACAGGATAGCTTTGAATACTGTGAAATTTCTTTTTTTTTTCAGTAAGGATACTTTTTGAGAAATTTTGGCTCAGATCTCAGGTGAGTTTTTAGCATGAGATAGTCATGATGATTGCTCCGGCACGTAGCAGCTGGATTACTTGTAAGTGTTAAACTTCTGCCTTCTGTTGGTAGAGAAATAGTTGCCGATCAGTCAGTATTCACAGTGTGATTATTATTGTTGAGTTTCTATTCATGAGAGTTAAAAAGTGGCACAAATATCTATCGACTATAGCAAGTATAAGCTTGAGTTGCTGAAATCTTCTACTATTAAAACTCTTTATTTATACAGGCGGCAAAATTTAGGCTGTGATCTTTATATGTTTTCATCATGTGTTAATAAGTGATCAAATTTATTTTTTAACCACTTGAAAACTTTAACTGTCTTTCTTTAGGGGTTCTTAGTCACAATTTAGTGAGTGGTTTTTGTTACTGTTGTTGTTCGTACAAGAGTTAAACCTTTTTTTTTAAATTTTTTTTTGTTATTACCGTCATATTTAACAAACTGAATTGAAATAGATTGATTTTCAGCTAGTTTATGTAAATTAGTGAAGCAGATTCAAAAAATATTTGTATATTCCAAGAAGAAAAGTAAGCCAAAAATGACCAAAAGTGCCAAAGAGGTGCAAGGGGACTAGTAGGATAAAATTTTCGAAAAATATAAGAGAGCTTACGACGAGATGGTTGGAAGCAGTGATGTTGATTTCAATAATTTATATTTTTAAGAAGAAAATTTTGAATAATTTCTTAGTTTAAACTTGAAGCAAAAAAGTTACTTAAGAGATTATATCGACTCACTGGAGGTTGCTCAATCGGCTGTTAGTAATTTTGATCTTTTATTAATGTCGGTTGCTGCTCCCCTACAAATGGCAACAGCTCAGCAATCAGAAGTGCAGTTGCAAGTAGCACACCGTACTAAATTTACGGATGACTACTCGAAATGGCCAACTTTTAAGAGACTATTCAAGGCAAAGCACAGTATTAGGCAGTATGCGGCAGTTGAAATGTATTACTTGAGTATGAGTCTTAATGTCGAGACTTTTAATTTGGAGAAGAAAATGCCACTTAATGCCATAAGTGAGGCTTAGAAGTTGTTGGAAGAACAGTACGGAAATAAGTGACGTGAAAAATTTAAGGTTGATGAAATATCTTGAGGGACAACAGATGTCCTTGAAGTCATTTAAAGCGTGGAACAAGATGTGGGGTAAGCCATCAGCATCGAGGCCTCAAAATTACGCGAAGTTTCGAATTGTGGCAAGTTTTTGACAAAGTCAGTAGGTAAAAAGTACACTCTTAGAAAGCGCTGTCAACTTTGCTACAATTTTTTTCAGTAGCATACTGTAAGAGTACGAATCACAGGCAACTTGCAGCAAATCTGGTAGAAAGGATAGTAATTTGCTTTATTTAAAACCTGAAAATCGCTCTAGTTCTCTAATAATTCATCAAATCTGGCCATGGTTCTTGTAGATGATAACATGGATCAGTCCTTAAGTTCTCAAACATCAAGTATTGCGGCTCAGTAACGGTTGAGATGACATGCTACTGTAGAAGCAGTGTTGGTATCCACTGCTTGAATCACTGTTGAAAGTAAGGCACGTGAAAAAGTCACTGTTAGACCATTAATAGATAAACGTTTGCAGTTTCTTTTATTTTCAGTCACTTTAACAAATGCTTAAATGGGTTAAAAAAGTCACATTCTGACGTGTGACGACATCAACTGAAAAAAAATTTGTAATTTCGTCGCATCTTTTTACTTTTAGATCTGTTCGATCTAGGTAGACCGAATATTAAATATTGCTTTTATTTTAATACTATAACTACCTCCTGCACTAAATTATAACTCTGCTTACATAAAACTGAATTAATAATGACTGTACGAACTCAACTATGTAAAAATAACCAATATTTTTGGGGATAGCAGCCATGTTACATCGCTGAGCTAGACGTTACGATTGAACAATAAACTTGTTTTGCCCTACAAGGCTCTTTTTATTGGCCAAACTACTTTTCTCACTTATTAAAAACACTATATTAAACAGTATATTCAAACTATTTTACTATTTATACTACGCAGTAAGGTCCAAAAGTTTTCGGCCTAAACTATAAAATGAAGGAAAAATCTTTAACCACTTACATTATTTTTCAACATAATCACCCTTTATTTTCACACATTTTTTCCCTCGTAAGTCCAATTTCAATTTTGAAAATAAACAATAGTCACTTGGGTCCAAGTCAGGACTATACGGTGGATGATCAAGCTCAGTGAAACAGTATTCTTCAATAGTAGCCTTTGAAACACCTGATGTGTGAACCGGCACGTTGTAATGAAGCAACAAAACTTTTCGTGACGATTTTTTTCGACGTTCTTTATAAATAGCATCTCGTAACTGATACAACAAGGAAGTTTATTATTTGCCCGTCATATCTGTGTTGCGTTCTTTAAAATCCACTGACAAAATTTTTTGGAAATCCCAAAATATTGTAGCCATAATCTTTTTTAGTGATTTAATCATCTTTGCTTTTTTTGGCCTCGGTAAGCTCAGACGACGCCACTCCATCGATTCCCTTTTTGATAGAGGATCATGATAAAGAACCATGGTTTCATGTCCTGAAACAATAGAATTCAAAACTTCTTACTATCGGCCTTAACAAAGGGATAAAAAGTGAGCACAGGACTTTACGTGTTCTCGTTTTTGAACAGCAGAAAGAAGTTTTGGGACCCACCTTGTACTGACCTTATTCATACCCAAATGTTCAAGTCCCTTCATAGCTGCTAATTCTTTAATCTTAAGCCGTCTGTCTTCCAGTACTTTCTGCTCCACAAATTCAATGTTTTTATCAGTAATGGCCTTGGATGGGCGTCCTGGACGAGGTTCATCTTCAATTAATTGTCTTTCCAAACGAAATTATTATGCCAATTCTTTGACGGTGGAATACAAAGGAGAAGATTGACCGTATACAGCATGCAAACAATGTTTGATTTTGGCAGGCGTGTTGCCTTCTTTTGTGAAGAATTTGATCACAGCTCGATATTAAATTTCATCCATTTCGAATTTTTTATCGACTATCTGACTTTAAAATGCTATATCTTTCTAATGAAATGAAATGACTTAATATCTTTTATTGTAGGTAGGTGACTAAAAGTCTAGTAATTTAATGATAGGTTAGTTTTGTGTCTCCGATTAATGTAATGTGAGAAGGCCGGTAACTTTTGGACCTTACCACATTAATTAGAAATATAAATTTTAAAAGTACGATAAATTGCTCAACTAAAAAAATAGATTTTTTGTCAATTTATTGAATTACACAATTTTAGAACGTGGTTGAGCGCTGATAGTAAGTACAAATACGCATACGATCAAGTAAAAACTCTGACACACAGGCACACTAAAATTTTATGACAATGCAAAACTTGTGTCAAAAAGAAAAACGAGACCGTAAACTGAAACTTTTACCTATGTTACAGTGAAGGTGCACAGAGTCTAGAGAAAAACTAGGGATGTGCACTTCTTTAGATTTAGAGCTTTTTACAGTAAGTGAGCTATGTGCTTGGTGACGAGGTTTTTCACAGGTCTGACTTTGTCTGCCTTACTGATTTTAATATTTGTGTCTCTTTTTCACACAAGTTATGCAGCACACAGGACAATCAATGTAAAAATGATCTTAAAGTATCGATTATTCGTGTTTCAAAGTTGAAACAGTAACGGTATCATTG
The DNA here is from genome assembly GCF_036245765.1 of Copidosoma floridanum. Taxonomy (NCBI): domain Eukaryota; kingdom Metazoa; phylum Arthropoda; class Insecta; order Hymenoptera; family Encyrtidae; genus Copidosoma; species Copidosoma floridanum. The sequence goes on along the minus strand of NW_028321898.1, from coordinate 3,412,427 downwards.
AAAAGCGTGTTGACTTTACTAATTTCAGAGATTGATTGATTGAAACAAAATTTATCATGCCAAGAGCTTTAAGAGCTAAGAATATGATTTCTTACGATTTTCGGCTATTTTCTGCAGTTTTTTGTGATTTACTCGAAATTTTGAGGGTGTACGGATCAAACGAACCTCGGATTCAGATTTAACGCATCAAAATACATATGAATCAACCTCGTCACATGTGTAGGAAATTTTTTTTTAATGTCTGAAGAGCCGAAAATGTGATTTTTTACGATTTTCAGCTATTTTTTGCAGTTTTTCGCAATTTACTCAAAATTTTGAGGGTGTACGGATCAAACAGACCTCGGATTCGGATTCAGCGCGTCAAAATACATAAAGATAAGTGGGTCTGGTCAGAAGTACAGTCCACTTTTTTTTTGTGTGCCGGTGTAATTATTAGAACAAGAAAATCTAATCTTAATCGAACCAATGCGACGCAAGAGCAATATAATCAAGCGCGGCAGTCTAAATGAACTCATTACATTCAGTGGCAAGCAAATGCCTGTACAATTTTTCTTTAAAAACATGGATCAGAAGGAGTTCAAGCGATAGCCTTTATCCTTGACAGCTTTTCAAAGTCGGTTCTTAGTCTAATCCAGAGAGCCATTTACAGATCTTATTGCTCTCAATATATTGGAGAATTTGATTCAATGCAACAGCTTTAAGAATTTTAGCCAAGGTCCCAATATGCTGATAGGCCTGAAATTATGCGCAGTCATAGCATTCATTTTCTTAGGTATTGACACAATGATGGCATGCTTCCACATGCTGGAAAAAACACCAGGTTGAAGTGAGACATTAAATAAATTTGTTGATACAGGAAATATGGTAGGAAGACAAAGCTTGACGTACATAAAGAACAACCCATCTGTTCCAGATGCACTAGAAGATGAAAATTTCAAGCACTGAGGAAGTCAATGGACTCTATGTGTCTAAAATAAAAAACAGTCATCAGGAGAAATCAGGCGCAGGCTCATGTTCTTTAGGCTAGATAAAGTTCTTATTTAGCTAAGTACTTAGTAGCCAAGATAGGGAGTTAAGTAATGTTCTCGTCACGTCCGATAACTTCTAGCAATCTGGTAACATTCCATAATACAGGAGTTGGTTTACACTCATCGAATCTGTAACGGTGGTACTCATACATTAACTTCTTGATATCAGCTTTTACCTCGTTACGCAGCCGTTTATACTCACTGTGGAGCTCTTCAGTTCTTTGGTGTCTGTAGTTACGCCAAGCCCGATTACGATCTCTAATAAGTCTTGAAATCATCTAAGAGCCACAAGGTAGGTTTGTTTTTGACCTTAATTGTCCGAAGAGGTGCATGCTGATCAAAAACTTTAGTCAACACACTCATTAGAACTTCTTAGGGGAGAGAGAGAAAGAGAGAGAGAGAGAGAGAGAGAGAGAGCGAGAGAAAGAGTGAGAGGGAGAGAGCGAGTGTGTGTGTATTATACAAAGAGTAATTGATTGGTCGTAGGTAAGGCGCGTGCCGTCGTCGTCACTGGTCGAGATTGTGTTGTGGGCATCGTTCACTACCTGAAGGTTCGCTGCGAATGGATATTTCTTATGTGGTGGCATACTTTAGCACGTATTACCAGACCCTGCGTGTAAGATAAGCTGTTACTAATGGCACAAAGCTTGTTGGAAGTTCCAACCACGGGCTGACACCATAGGGACTCTCCTCCAGCGCTGTCCACAGAAATCAGGTCGAGCGATACATGTCTATTGTTCGTAGATAGTGACGACAAGGCGTGGGTTGGGTGAGCAAAGAAACAGACGGGCATAGCAGAGTGGCAGGTAATAGAGACTGCTTTCTGGAGTAGGCGGTTGATGATGGTGGAATCGGTGGTTCGGCTGCTTGTCACCCTGTTGGCTGCTAAGTCAGTGAATTTGTGGGAAACGTTAGAGAACTCATCTCTAATTAAGGTAACACCTGGCGAAGGAAAAGTCGCACAGCACATGGTCCATCGTTCACTAGAGTGATTAGTAAGTCTGAACAAAGTCGTCCGTCACCGCCGTCTCAAAAACTTACTAAAGCAAGTCATCAATAATTAGAATAGAATAGAATAGAATAGTAAAATTTATTAAAGCCATGAAGTAGTGCCACGTGTGACTCTTAATATAAGTACAAAGAAATAGTAATAACAATAATAGTAGTAAACATGATCAATTTTGGTACAATAATACAACAATGTAATGACAAAGATCATGTAAGATAATATTAAATATTATAATTCATAATTAATTTAAATAAGGCAAAACTGCATTTTTACCAGTAAAACTTAAAGGCTTATACATTTTATAGCGCATACTGTAGCTAAACTTTAACAAAGGATAAAATAGAAAAACAGTAAATATCGTGAATAAATTAAATAAAATGAGATGAGATTGCTAGTTTACCAGGGTTTTTCAATGTATTGTAGCGTTGTTTAATTAATTTATTTTATTTTGTTTATTTTACTATAAAAACATTATTAATTCTATAGTGTAGAATCGTTTGGCCTCTATTTAAAAAGTATTTGTCTGTGGTATTTTACAATATAATAATTGCCAAGGACAAAAAATAATATGGCTAGGGATAGCAAAATCTATAAAAATAGGCAATGTTCACGATCTGACACCTAAGAAGACCGACAATGAACCACTGCACTCCACACTCAAATCTTTCCAATATCTATTAAGTAAAAAAGATACAATGGACGTTTTAAGGGCATTGTAATTTTCTGCATTTATATCATTCACATTAAGCGAGATTAAGAAAGTAATTGATTCGGGAATCAATGACTTTCGGTATATTTTCGTGCATGTCCAAGGAACAACAAGTGGGCGCAAAGAAAAACGAGCAAAACGTCTTAGAATATCTGGATTTTGAAGCTTGGCAAAGTGACTAGCAAGATAACTAGGGGAACGTTTTGTCACAATAGAGAGTGCTAAGGAGCGAAGTATACAATTTTAACTGCTAGAGACAGTAAGCCAGCACAAAGCCAAGCGATAAGAAATGACTGTCTTTTCATCCTATTGTAGCAAATACAAACCTTACTCAGGTATTTTGAGCTCTTGCAGTCGAAGATTATAAGGCGCATGTATAGAATGATATACAGCAGCTATATAGCCGAAATGAGAAAATATAAAACTGTTAACCAGTCGTCATCTAAGTGAAAAAGAGAGGGCTCAGTGACAAAACTAAAATAAGTAGAGGACCTTAAAAATCTGACTTGATGTAAAACGAGCATGTATTTCTTAATTCAAAGTGTAAGAGCAAGTCTGAACCAAGGTTTCTTAATTCAGAGACGAAACTAGTTGCCAGCCCATTAACAAAAATTTTGGGTAAATTAGAAAGATCAAGTCGACAAATTTGATTTGCACTTTCAAAAACCATTGCCTTGGTTCTATTAACACTTAAGCGTAGGTGATCACTGCTACCCAGTGAGCCACCACATGAACATCTCGATTAAGATTCTGTATGGTAACAAGAAGATCTTCAGGGCGATATATGAGGTATATTTAAAAGTCATCAGCATAACACATATAACGACTAAACTGCAGAACTTTATGGAGGTCGTTTATAAAGATCGAAAAAAAGCAGAAGACCAAAGACGCTACCTTAATGCACTCCAGCCGTCGGTATCTGCCATTTAAATACCACTTGATCATCACGTAAGGTGGCATGCCTTCTACCCATTAAGTGGCTATCAAACCACTTGATCGTGTCATCATCACAGTTAAGGCTTTTAAGCTTTCGTAGCCGTAACGGATGCGAGATAGTATCGAATGTCTTGGATAGGTTAAAGGTGACAAATATCGCTAGCATACCAGCTTCTATAGCTCTACATATATTATCGAAGATCAAAAGAATCGCAGTCTGGGTGCTATGACAACAACGAAAGCCTACTTCATTTGGACCAAGAAGTACGTTTTCTTTAAGATAGTTTGGTGGGTGGCCACGAACCACTCTTTTAGCAATCTTGAATAGCTCAGTTAGTTCCTGCTAAAGAAGCCATGTTCCTAATTTTGGCTAGGGGTGTGACAAGTGATTTTTTTTTCAACTGGATAAGTGGCTTTGGAAATGGATTAATATATGCTGCTCGGTGCAAACCTATAAGCAATCTTATATTAAATATTGAACACAAGTATTTAAATTCACTTTTCTCATAAAAAATCGAATTAATTGTTCATTTGAGCTGATTCTTGAAAAATTATACACTCATGTAGCTAATTCTATAGTCATACAGTTTTCAATTCACTTTTGTTTCAGTCTTGGAGCATTCCAGTATTTGAATGAATTTAATATTACCAATAATATTTTTGTTAAAAAGTATGGTTCACAGCGAATGCGAGAAAATTTGTTAACTTAATTATAACCTCGCATAATAGTTTATACATTTTGTAACAGAAAATTCATTTTAAAATACTACAAGATTCTTATAAGCAACACGGTTTTTAAAATAGAAGCTTAATTTAAAAAGGAAGTCTATATATAAGTATTAGTTAATTGAGAGTTGTAAGGTAAAACAGCCAAACGCTGAAATAACCTAGTTTAACTATCATACTTAACAAAAAGTTAATTATTAGAAGCTCTAACATACCACGAAATATCACGGCTTGTACAAAAATAACATTATTTGTTATTTTTTGAGAACTAAAAAAAATCATTCATGGTAAGCAAAAATTTTTTATATACCTTTTTCAATGATTCGCCTTGTAATACAATATCATTTGGAGGCATCCACACAACTTCTTCTCCAACTTTTTGTTTCGTGACAAAGAATGAGTTTTTATACAAATTATTTTCTGTTAAAGAGCTGGATGTACAATCTAGCAATCCTAAAAAAAAAATTTTTAAGCAGTGCAGTAAACAAAATATTTTTCAATGTCATAGTTTTTATAAATATATTAATGAAATCTTTATGAAGTATATGTATGTTATTCACACGAACGTCTATTTATTATGAAATATGTGATTGATAATATAGAGAAAAAATAAAATTACTTATTATTTGAATTGATTTCTCGGTAACTTCAATCTATAAACGTCCAGTACACCCTGTGATTGTTTTTGTACGTACATAGATCATTGGCTGTAATTCTTTTTTATAGTCTTTGTCAGGACAAAGCCCCGCAATAAAAATGTTAGTAAAGATTTCATATTTAAAAAATAAGGAAATTCTGATGCGATATTATGAACAGACGCAAGTTAAGTACTATAAAAGTAAAATGCACAAACAATAAATACGATAAAGAAACGGCCCGAGTGAAGTCACGCATAATTAGTATGTATGGATGTAAAAACATTGTAAAAGTAAGTTTAAATGTTATAATCCTATTATAAGTATTAAAAAAAATGTAAAATATTGGGATAAAAAGACTATGCATACCTCTAGTAGGTCAGTAAACTTTTGTACAAGTACATATATAGCGTTTTCTCGCTAACATTCAAAACGTTTACAACACACTTACTACATACATAAAACACGTATCGTATGGTATAATGAATAATAAGTTGATTCAACCCAAAATTACCACTGCCCATAGTACTTCATTTTTTTAGTTTTGATGTACAGACCTAGACAAATTAATTCTTGTCTTTACAAGGCTATAAGATGATATAAACACGAAGAGTAGAATAATAAGATTTACATGTTCGAAGTTAAAAATTAACTTACTAGAACCTAAAAGCTTCCAGGTATAATGTTTTTTTTTCACATAATTTATAAGTAAGAAGCTGGTAATAACATGTCTAATTATTTTTTTTTTTATATATTTAACATTATCTACGCATCAATATCTACATTTATACAACTTGTTATAAATAGTTTTAAATTGATGTTTCTAAACTGCTGCATTTTTAAATCACCAATACGTGTAAAAATATATATTTTTTTCCAACTAGAGACTAATTTTTATTTTTTATTCTATTATTAATTTTATTAATTTTATAAACACCCTATAGCAATGCATTTTTGCAATGACCCGTCAGAATAAAGGCGATAAAAATCAATATGTCCTGAAAATTTATCACAGATTAGTAGTCTGTGGTGGTGTACAGCGGACGTCAAGGAATGAAAAGGAGTATTACGGATCTAAAAGCGTGATAGCATAGCATACATTTATTATACTACATCAAAATCAAAGGAGCTATGAAGAAAAGTGATAGAGCACACAAAAAATAATATACTTTTCTGTTATTTTGTCAAGGGGCGTTAGTAGAGTGTGAGAGAGAGCAAACAAAAATGTGTTGGAGCCATAAAGAAGCATAAGTAATCACACTTTTTCCAAGAAAACATAAAAAAATAAACATATTTTTACTTTATTCGATATCTTCATTTGGTTGGAGTAAAAAACACGTTAGAACACGTAGGCAAAGGAATCCATCATTTTTACTCAACACAAATTAACACTATAATATAGCAGTATACTCAAAACTAAACGTACAGGTAGGGTTTGGCCCTTTGCGCGTCAATTTTTTATTAACAGATCTTTTAATATTTAGTATTCAATAAGTCAAAGAATACTATTAAACTAAACTATTTTAATACTATTAAAATATTTGTAAAACCCAATGCTATAAAAAGACAATTAAAATTTGCTATGTTTTTGTTTGCAATGAAAAGTATATAAAAGTGGATAAAAAAAATTGAAAGTATAAAAAATCAACAAAAAAGTTGAAATGGATAAATATTGCACGACGTAATAGGATTTAAAGTATTTTCTTAAAATATTTTTTAAATTTTCTGGATTTTATTGAGTATTCAGTAAGTATACAAATTAATGCTGATTTGCTTACAAAATTTATAATACACAACGTAAAAAACGAATAAATGAACAAAAAGTCAAATGGATGAAGCGGATTCAATTAAATTAATAAAATATTAAGAATGTAAGTGATTTCTTGAGGTTTAGTGCATAAGCACACGATCAGTAAGAGCTAATTTAGGAGTGAGAATAAAAACTCCAAAGTCAGGTGTTAGTTTGAGCAACGTTTCGTTGGTCTTAACGCCAACCTCATCAGGTTCACTTTATTAACAGAAAAAACACAACAAATTTCATAAATTACATTACAGGGCCAATATATACAAATATCTACATTAATGCAAAATTAATTATAAGTAAGTAGTCACGAATAAAATAGTAATATAAATGATTTTAAAATTGAACAATTACTCACGTCTATATCGTTAAGACGATCGTTACAGACTGTTGGGCGCCTCGAACGAATAACGTAAGTGTCAAACATGTATGTATTTACGCATATACGTATAAACAGTAAATGTACGCTTCTTACGAATATAGATAACAGCAGTACATAACTACATTGTATTATTTAGAAAGATTACTGATAAAATCTTTATATATGTTATTGAGAAGTAAGGTATCTTCTTTCTTATTAATAGTGTGTTTAGTAAAGTGTATGTGTAGCATTTCAGATATTAATCTTTTTTATCTATTAGGTTCACGGTCTAGAATCTTTATTTAAGAAAAATTAAAATCATGGTTGAATTTTTTCATGTGTGAAGTGACAACAAGTTCATCTTTCTTGGTACTTTTATGTTTATTCAGGCGTTTTTTCAATGCTCTCTTTGTTTCACCTACATATGATGCAGAGCAAGAATCACATGCAAAATGATACACAACATTGGTTTTATCGAGCTTATCAATCTTGTCTTTCCCAAGAATGATAACACTGTCCAACTTATTTTGAATAATAGGGTTAATTTGTATATTTATTTTATTCAAAATTTTTGAGCAAAATTTAAAGAATAATGGGTGATATGGAATTGAAATTTTTATTTTATCACGTAGGTTGTCATTTAGTAGGTTGTTATTATCATTATTAGTATTTTTTATTTGGTAAAGTCTACTCTTGATATATTTTTGTATGAAAAGTTCAGTATAATCATTATCACGTAAAATTCTTTTTGCCATGAGAATATTCTTCCTGTGGTATAATTTATCAGACAAAAGAATAGGTCGACCAACCAAATTGTATACTGCATTGACTTTTAAAGATCGGGGGTGGTTAGAATTGAAATTAATTAATCTATTCGATGAAATTGGCTTGACATACCAATTCGAGATTATTTTTAAGTTTTTATATGTAATTGTTATGTCTAAGAAATTTGTTCAATTGTTTTTTTCTACTTCACAAGTGAATTTTAAGTGATTGTCCTGTTTGTTAAAAATCTGTAAAAATAATTGTGCCTGATCTTTATGTACACATATGAGAGTGTCGTCGACGTATCTTTTATATATGAAGGGAACGCAATTATGATTGTCTTTTAACACGCGTAGGGCTTTCGTCTCAAGATCTTCTAAAACTAAGTCAGCGAATAGTGGAGAGACAGGAGAGCCCATAGGGCTACCAAAAATCTGTTTATAAAATTTTTTATGAAAGGTGAAGTAAACATTATTGAACAAAAATTTTGTGCATTCTATAATTTCATGAAAAAGAATTTTTGATAATCTGTGGATGTGCATGTATCTTTTTTCCAAACCATTTTTGACTGATTCTAACAAAATATTGGTAAATAGAGAAATAACATCCAAAGAAATAAAAATATGATTTTCCGGTATTTTCAGATTTTTGATTTGTTTTATAAGTTCAACGCTATTATTCAAATGTGAAGAAGGTTTTCCAAATACTTTAGAAAGAGAATTATAGAGAATTGAGGCGAGTGTGTGTAGGAGAATGGATGAAATAATTGGTCTGAATGAAAGGGAAGGTTTATGTATTTTTGGCAACCCATAACATCTAGGTAAATTTGTATTGGTTTGCGTTAATTAATTGTTATGATGTTTAAAATTTAAAAATTCGTTGTCGTTCAGTTTCGTTAAAATTTTGTGGCCATCTGATTGTAAATTGCGTAATGGATTCTTATCTATCATTATGTAAGTAGTGTTGTCATTTAACATCAACTCCATGCTCTGCACATATACGTTTCTGTCAAGGCAAACAGTCACATTTCCTTTATCTAAACGAGTAAACATAATATTTTTGTTCTTTCTAAGGAACGTTTTTGTACATTTTAAATTGAAAGCATTTGAACGTTCAACGTTGTCAAGTTTTAATTTTTTGTTATTATACATTTTCATGGCTTGTGTAATTTTTGTTCTTATTTTACTTTTTAATTCACCATTAAGATCGTTGATTTTCCGCAAGCTATATTCGACCATCTTAATTATTTGAATAATTTCACCATTTGACAAAGATTGTGTTTTTAACGCAAATTTTGGTCCTAAAACTACGCAATTTTTTACGTTTTCTGGTACATCAAGATCTGTTAAATTTTGGAACATTTTTTCTTTTTTGTTGTTATTATTGTAGGGGTTCAGCTAGAGGTTCTTGGGAAAGACAAGATGGATAAGCTCGATAAAACCAATGTTGTGTATCATTTTGCATGTGATTCTTGCTCTGCATCATATGTAGGTGAAACAAAGAGAGCATTGAAAAAACGCCTGAATAAACATAAAAGTACCAAGAAAGATGAACTTGTTGTCACTTCACACATGAAAAAATTCAACCATGATTTTAATTTTTCTTAAATAAAGATTCTAGACCGTGAACCTAATAGATAAAAAAGATTAATATCTGAAATGCTACACATACACTTTACTAAACACACTATTAATAAGAAAGAAGATACCTTACTTCTCAATAACATATATAAAGATTTTATCAGTAATCTTTCTAAATAATACAATGTAGTTATGTACTGCTGTTATCTATATTCGTAAGAAGCGTACATTTACTGTTTATACGTATATGCGTAAATACATACATGTTTGACACTTACGTTATTCGTTCGAGGCGCCCAACAGTCTGTAACGATCGTCTTAACGATATAGACGTGAGTAATTGTTCAATTTTAAAATCATTTATATTACTATTTTATTCGTGACTACTTACTTATAATTAATTTTGCATTAATGTAGATATTTGTATATATTGGCCCTGTAATGTAATTTATGAAATTTGTTGTGTTTTTTCTGTTAATAAAGTGAACCTGATGAGGTTGGCGTTAAGACCAACGAAACGTTGCTCAAACTAACACCTGACTTTGGAGTTTTTATTCTCACTCCTAAATTAGCTCTTACTGATCGTGTGCTTATGCACTAAACCTCAAGAAATCATGGAAACAATTGGGAGCAGAACGGCACGTTCAACAAACACCGTAATAAAGAATGTAAACCGTCGAATGTCGTAATTGAAAAAAAAAACACTTTTATTATATTTAATATACACCTTTATTTTTTTTGAAAATATTTAGTTTTTCTACAATACAATACATTTTGGTGAATTTATTTTTTGTATCAAATACCTAATAATATGATTTTATTTGCAAAGATATTAATATTTGTAGGGCTCTATGTTTTGTAACAGTATTGTTTAGTGTCAAATCATTTACATTAACTATATTCCAAAATAAATTTCCACACCATTTATAAAGTGCTACTCTAGAGGGTTCGATTTTTTTTAATTGACATTATCTTTTGACCTAGAACTATTTAAGCTACTCGTGAAGTATAATCCTCCGCAAAGTTTAAGGAACATTTTAAGATTCTTCTAAACTATAAGTCCATTGACTTTTTAATATATAATAAGTGCATGTAAATTACGTTTTCCACGTTGTACCAATAATTGTATATTTAAATTAAACAACAACAAAAAAAATATAAGCTCACTCATTGTTTTCAGATTGTTTAATACGATTAATGAACATACAGGAATAGTAAGGTCAATTTCATAATACAGTGATTTTCAGGTATACTTGAGAAGCTACATAATCAGTTTAAATGAACGCTTTACGTAAACTAAAACAGACCGTTGGTAAGCTAGCGGTCACGTGGAGCAATGAACATATTTTCTCAATGCAACGACAATTTCACGTTCATTTACGCTGACTATTTATATTCAAAAGTATAACTGTGAATCACTTAGTTATGAGTTTAACTCTACTACACCTGCAGTTGTATTAATCCTGTCTTTATTTTTTACAGATATTTGAAATTCTCAAAAAGTAATATCAATCTTCCAATATACTAACTTTTTATTGTCCACGTTTTAAGTTATCGTTTTCATGTTATTAACCAGATGTAGTTTTCTAAAAGATAAGGATTCAAATAAAGTTTTTTTATTTTACTACTTTCTTTTTGGGGACATTTAAGAGGTGCGGATGATTTTTATAATATCTTGTCAACTTTGAAGAAGCTCTCATTTAATTCATTTTGTACTCTGCTTAACTCTTTCTTGTAAAAAAAATCGTCAATGTCTTTTTCAGCCAAATCTCTGAGAAAATATACCGGAGGTTATCACGTGCAAGACATACGTACAATTCTAAACAACTCTAAAGCCCAATCGCTTTCGTAACGTTTGGTAAAGACACTTCTCCTACTCATACGAAGTAAGTCTCGAACGTTGTACTTTGGCTTTTATGTATATGTTTCTTATAACGTTGCTGTGTGTTTTCACGTGCTTGCGCAACATTATGCAAAGTTCCGTCCACTGTCACCATCTTTGTCGACGTATGTATCGTGCGATTGTATGCCTCTATGATACTTGGAAAAATGTCTACGAAGCGTCGATTGTTTGTTTGTGTAAAGTATCGCCACATTCTTTCTTTAATAGTTCTTATGAAACGTTTAGATATTGTAGCCTTTGTCTGTGAGCTACGTGCTACTATATATTCAATTCAATTTTTTTGTAAAACGAAATTTTTACTAACTATAAAACAATAAATAAAACTCTTTACACTGAAAATCGATACTTAGAGTATTAAAAATTCATTAAAACTAAAAAAAAACAATTTAAAAAGTTTGCAGCCCATAACAGGCTATGTAAACATGTTATTAAGCATCGCCTCCTTCTTGCCTTGCTGGTAGTGCTATTTCAGATTACTGCACATAGCGAATAAGTGCTTGATTGTCGGATAAAAAATTTTGTAGACTTTAAGACTGATTTATTGTTTATTTCTCAAATATGCATAAGAGTTGTGAAAAAACTATGAAAAATATATATATTTTGACGTACAATTTTCTTAAATTTTTAATAACAATACTTTTATAACTCCAAAAGTTTATTGAGACGTCAAAAAGAACTTTTTTCCCAAAAAAACGATGATTAACAGAGTATCCCAACTTTTTATAAAAGTAGGTGATACCGATCAATTCCTCGTAAAATTTTACATTACAACCTGTCTTAAAATTTAAAAAAAGTAATGGTCAGCTTTGTGATAAATATAATAAGAACTTAAATTCTTTTGTTTTCACATGAAAATCTACCTTTGTGAGTTTCTGATGGATATAATATGAACATGTTAGTTACATTTTTGTTTAAAATGAAGATGTGTAACAATTATATCTGTAGGTGTACTACGAGCAAAACTAATGATCATTGTTTAAGAGCTACTCACATCTTAACACCAGATGACACTGCCATATTTTCATACTCAGCCTTTGACTACCTAACCTAACCATTTTTATCCGATATGCATACGTAGATACAAGCTAAAATATTTGAGAGGTTAAAGCTTTGACTGCACTCATTTGTTTCTGTTTTCATTTCTCTCAAGTGTAGTCCAGTTGATCAAGCCACTCTAGATTGCGCCGCGAACGCAGCCGAATCGTAGACAAGCAGAAGACAAACACACAACTCTGTATACGTATATGGGTCATTTCACAAAAAAGCGATATTCCATAAAGCCTATGTTTAAAAAGAATGGATCTAATTATTTAAAGTCAGAATTTTTTTTTTTACTGGTGTTGTAACGTCCCATATACTAAATATTTATTACTTCAAAACATAGAGCTTAGTTTTTATATTATAAAAACAACAAACCAGCGGGTATAAATGGGTCATGGGACCTACGGTAAGAACGAAGTTCTTTAAACACGAGATTAGTATGGACAAAATTTCTCAGGTAACAAGGGGGTCACCAGACTTGTAGGAAGAACGAAGCTTTATAAACGTTAGTGCTGCATTCATGTAGTTCACTAAAACAAAAACTTGAAAAACGAATAAAAAAAAAAAAACAATAGTTCAGTACTCACGATGGTTGAACTTCGTAAAAATGTCGTGCATAAAAACAGTACTCACGAAGTTCAACCATCGTGCGTACTGAACTATTTTTTTTATTTTATTCGTTTTTCAAGTTTTTGTTTTAGTAAACTACATGAATGCAATACTAACGTTTATAGCTTCGTTCTTCTTACGGGTCTGGAAACTTTCTTGTTACCTGAGAAATTGTGTCTTTACTAATCTCTTGTTTAAAGAACTTCGTTCTTACCGTGGGTCCCATGACCCATTTGTACCCCCTGGTTTGTTGTTTTATTTTCCTTTATATTTTTTTACATTTATTTTATTTTTTGTTTTCATTTCTTGTTCTATTTTTTTTAATATTTCATTTCGTTGTTTTTTCATACATAATTTTATTACTTTTTTTTAATTTAATTTCCTTCATTTTTTTTCATTACTTCTTTTTTTTTTCATATTTTATTTCGTTATTTTTTCATATTTAATTTCATTTATTTCTTTTTCATTTTTCATTTCGTTGTATTTTCACAATTAAATCATATTTCAACTAATTTCATTTTTTTATTTTAACATTTCATCTTATTACATTTATAATTTTTTTTGTATTTTCTTTATTTCATTTCTTTTCCTATTTCTTTATTTAATCTTCATTTTTGTATGCCATTTTTTTTCATTCCATTGTATTTTTTCATGTGTTTTTATCTTTATTTCTTGTTGTTTTTTTAATGCATTTCGTTTTATTAAATTTTTCAAATTTTATTTCCTGTATTTTTATTACATTTCCTTTTTGATTTTTTTTTTCGTTTTATTACATTTTTTAACGTCTTTTCGGATTTCATTCCCTTTTTTTGATTTCAATTTTTTTTTTGTTTCATATTGTTTTCCATTTCATTTTTCTCATCATTTCATATTTATTTATTTTATTTTTTTTCATTGAATTTTTTTATTTTTATTTAATACCGTTATTTTTATTTTTATTTTTAACTGTTTATAATTTCGGTTTGTTTAAATTTTTTTCATTTAATTCCTGTGTATAGATTTTTTCCAAATTAATTTTTTAAATTAATATAATTATGTGACATTGTAACATAATTTGTTTGTCGAATTCGAAATAAGCGCCCTTAAAAACTATTGATACGTTCTGCAACTCTATTGTATACGTTCATTTTAATAGTTTATTTATTTATAAAATAGTTTATTTATAACAGAAATTATTAGCATTATTTTAATGCCAAAAAAAACATCAGGTTAAAAAGAAATCGGTCGGTATTTTATGCATCAAAGGCATAAAAGACAAATATTTAATGCGTAATAACTCGCCTTATTAGATTTAATCTACATAACCATATTTATGATAATTAAATTCCTTGTTTTTTAAATTTATTATTCAAAAAACAAATAAATAATTTATTATTAATTGAATGTATTATCAGTGAACACATATGAAAATGAAGTATTATAGTTACGAACCACACGATAAGTACAAAAAAACAAATTTCTATAGTCAGCAGCGCTCGTAGCAGAGTGGGTAAGATACTCGACTCATATGCAGGAGTTTAAGAGTTCAAATCTGTTTATTGGAAAGTTTTTTTTTTTTTTTTAAATTGTAAAAGAAAAAAATTTAAAGTCAAATAACAATAATTGTGGAAAAATAAAATTAAAATTCGCTTAAAAATTAATTGCTTCGAAGTGTTAAGGGAAATGGTGGGTAAAGGTGTGGAGAAGAGTAGCACGGCACGGTTGGAAGATATATGGTGGGGTAAGGGAACTGATGGTGAGGGCGACGAAGTAAGGGGGGAAACTTACGAGGAAGAGACTTCCGGTAAGCCACTTCTGTTTCATCAAATCTGTCGTTTTTAAAATTCCAGCCCCCACAGTACGCGACATAAAGAACTTCGTTCTAAAAGCAAAAGCTCAGCGATCTCGAACCATCGAGCGGTATGCCTGATTCTGCAATCGCGTGACATATAACTTACTTCTTTTGAAACAAGCTACCGTCGCAGAACTCGAACTACGTGTGCAACCTCAAACAATCTTATAAAACGCATATTTTACGAAATCAATTCGCATCAGTTCACCAAATAATGTGATTAATCAACAATTTCAACATTCTTTACTGTGGATGTACACAAGAAATATCATACACAATTTCGTTAGCAACTTGTACTTACAGTAAAATCTGAGAGATTAGCAGTTTTAACCATCAATTACTGAGAAATTATTGCACCACGACTGTGCTCGAGTGAGTCAAGGGTAATAAGGTAAAGCTCTGATTGGTCGTTCAAATCCCCAACTTGACGCGTCCTCCTTAAACGCAAGAGTATAAAAACTCCTCGCACATAACAATATTCGCCTTTTCTTTTTCGTCAAGTACTTCAAAGTAACAACAAAGGTTAGAGAGTACTCATCTGTTGCGTCTTTTGAGCGGATATAAGACTTAGTTCGGTGATTAAGCTACGTGTTAAAAGCGTGCATTTTTAGCAAATGTAAGACTTAGTTCGGTGACTAAGCTGTGTGAGAAAAGCTCTAGCAAACCAGGCCACTATAAACTCACCTAAAAAGTGAATCAAGGACGAACAAGAATGAAAGGACCGTCAACTTGAGTTCCGACGTTAAAAGCAGAAGTTATTATTGTCATCGCCACTCTTGTGTAGGATTAGGATCATCTTTGAGGTCAATCTTGTAAGATCACTGCGTGCGCGCAAGCAGCGGCTAATCAACGATCATAGAATTAAGTTAAGTTAAGGAAACTATAAATTGTATAACATTGTAATTGCGAACCTGAAACTTTATTATTTATACTATTTGTAAAATTAACTGTTTCTAGCTTTTCTAAATTTATTAAATCATCAGATAAGACATAAGTTGGTTGTTAATTAAATTAATTTTTTTTAATCAAAAACGTTTTAATTACTAAATTATGTGAAACATTTCAAGATCTCATAATTCTAATTTATTGACACATAATTCTTACCTTAATGAATAAATTGAATATCGAGGAAAAATAAAATAGACACTGTATGACAAAGACCTTTACAAGAACGTGAGATAAAAAGACGATTAAGATACGCTACTACCGTATGACATAAGACATAAACAATAAGTCAACGCCAGCTCAGCGTACACAACAAAAGTTTACTGTAAGTAAAAGAAAATAATGCCTTTAGGCCAATGGCTGGTTCCTAACGAACAAAAATAAAAGTTATTTGTTCGTCGAACGAATCTACGCATTCTGCTCTTCACTTATACAAGTTCGGACGTAACAGTGTAAAACAATTTTTCCTAAATGCATTATTGAGATCATGTCGAACAAAGATTGTGCGTGACCGAAAGGTTGAAAAAACAGTCCAAAATTTTATTACTGTAACGCGAAGCATTTAAAAATTTAATTTTCCACGGCTTCTGATGCTTAGACATTGATTTATTAATTTTTTTACAATTGAGTATCTAAAAATTCGAGACGTTCAGCACCTTTTTTGATAGTTTAGGAAGAAAAAAAAATTTCGTCTTCAAGTACGCGACATTTGGAATCAAATGTTTTGTATTCTGGAGTGCAGAAGAGCACTGTCAATTTTTTGAGCACCAAATTTTCATTTGGCTATTTGTAGTATTCTCGCGAATACAGAGCGTTTTTCCCGGTAAAATTAGCGGCCATTACCGTAACACCCCTTATCTCCAAGGGATTTAAAATTATCAATAATATGACAACAGAGGACGAAGAGGTATAGAGGGCAGATGTGACAAACAAAATTTCGTTGAAAAATTTTACCTTGGGGCTTAACAATCTTAAAAAAATGACCGTTACGATAATAACAAGTGTGTCATTACTGTAAAGCTCTTTTTAAATTTTTAAAAAAACGTATTTAAATTAACATGGATTTTTTAATAAATGATGGTAGAGCCAGGCTTAAAAGTCTTAAACTAGTTTTGACATTGATAACTTGGAAAAAATAATAGAAAAATTCTTAACATTGAATTTAATAAATCTCAATTAGGGCGTGAAAATATCGCACTTTTTGTTAAATGACCCCTGTATATACATATGTCTTTTAATCTCATTGGTTATTAAAATTTTCAAACAACTAATCATATTGATTTGATCTTTTTCTTTGCTAGTTTTTGTCTACTTTTTAGAGCTTCTAAGTCCAAACACCAGGTGGGACTTTTTTGCTCAGTCATCCAGATAATGTCAAACAAGAAAGTTTGTATCAATCAATTTAATAAACCTGTTGGCCGTAAGTATTACAAATGCATAAGAACATCATCTTAAATTATGTATTTTAACTAAGAAATTTCAGTTTTAACATTAGTTAAATTCCAATGTTTGTTTTTTAGACTCACGGAATCCAGTGGATTTTGCATCCTATTGTAGCGAAAAATTTGAGTAAAATTACAAGTAAAGATGATAAATCTCTTGTATGTTCTGGTTGTCGTAAACAGTTTTGGGATTACAGTCTGATTGAAAGTCAGCAAAAATCAGAATCCAAATATGAATCGACTGAAAATTGCAGTAACCATTTGAGTATTAAAGATTCCGTGCCTAATAGGAAAATTTTATTAGATACCATGATAGGAGTTTCTCTATTCAAACAGAAATTGTAAATCCTTTTGCTAAATAGTTTTACTGGATCAATAATAAAACTTTTTTCCATATTGATTTTTTTCATGTATTTATGTGAAAAGATGTGACAGACTGTCGTATATTGCTACAAAGATCGACGAAATTCAAGAGGTTGTTTGTGGAAAATTCAAGTCAGATTTTGACGTTGATTCTTTCACTAAATCTGACGAAATCGTTCACGATGTATAAAAATTTTTCTTTATACATTACACAATTCATTTATTTGTAGGTTACATAAAGTTGAGTACGTATCTTTGTTGCCAAGCTGATGGTCTACCAACAATAATTGTGGAGAAATTTAATGTTTCTAAGCACCTAGTCAACAGTGTCAAAATTTGAAAAAGAATAAAACTATTCGTGATAGTAAAAAAAAACTAGGTAGACAATGTTTAGAAGACTTAGAACTTGTTATGACTGAAGTTATCAATTTAGATGAAAGTCAGGAAAATTTAAGACAACTGCGTGGAAAGAAAGGTTTTAAAGCAGTAACTCAGGACGATGAAAAGCGAGTTTATTAGTTTAGTTTTATGCTATTTTTCCAAACAGTATGAATTTTTCAAGAACAAATTTCCTCAAGATGAAATGAGTTTTTTAAAGTTTGCATCATTAAGAGCCAAACATTGTGTGTTAGCTGGAAACAGTGGCAGTAAAACTGACGCTCGAAGGTGAACATTCATTAATCTTATTTCATCATAATAAATGTCTTTGTATGCTGTTTTATTACTAAAGGCTAAATTCTTTAGGTTCTAAATTCAAACAACTTTTTAACTGCATGGATTGGTTTGGTAATGGCAAATCAAACAATAAAATTTTAATTAAGACATTGGTCTATGAAAATACGTCTCCTTCGTTTTTTCAACGAACTTGTGCTGTTTATCTGGATGCAACTGAAATGAAAGATGGACTTTTAAATGCCTTGGAGGGAAAAAAAATTTCACAGAATGAATCACGAAGCCTAAGCTACAACGGATTGCTGTACTATGTTCAATTTAAAAAGTGATAATAATTATATTTTACATGTTATTTTAAAAATATGGACAAGCTTATCTTACATGACTTTATTGCATCACAAAAAATCAGTTTTATTTAAAACATGCTGTTTAGGCTTTTTACTGGAACAACAAGCAAGCAAACTGATTCTATAATGGAAGATTTTTGTTGAACTTCCTCGTTTTAAGAAGATTTAATCAGAGTATGAGTAACTACTAAATTACCATATCGTTAGTTTTATTGTGTATTTTTTAAATTATATGGTGATATTTTCTTTAAAGACAAGAAAGTTTAAAATTAGTATTCTAAACTAGGAAAAAATGAAAACAAAAAATAAACAATAAGCGCAGATGTTTAATGTCCTAGAAAATTCACAAATAAACGATTCTAGCACAAGAATATTTCAAAACTAAAATCTTTGAGATAAACTAGAACTATAAGGTTAGTAACTTAAATACTCAAAAATTCATCTCCCTTACAAAATAAAATAGCAACAGAAAAAAGGTCATTAGGCATATTTTCTATAATCTATCAAAAATTATAAACAAAGAACTTGGAACAAGTTGTTGAAATAAATGAACAGCTAAAAGGGGAGATTAAACTTCATTTTAAAAAGAAGTACTTCGAGTATGATAATTAAAGAAGCTATCCGATCACCCTTTTGATAGTTTCAATTTTGTATTTGAGTATGCAATGTTGATATTTGGTTTAAAAATAAACGAATCGTAAAATCTTCATTCCAAATAAAAGATAAAAAATAAAAACGCGTAGCGTTACAAAATATGCGAAAACAATGGATACTTGGACAAAAATTTTTAAACAAAATTTTTTATAAACTAACAGCGATAAACTGTACAAAAATAAAAGCTTATAAACGTATATTTTACCTTAAAATTTTTACTATGTTAAGTGACGACTTGCATAAATAAATAAATTTTTATTTTATTCTATTTCATATTATATTTATTCTCTTAATGATAAAATTTTAGAACTCTGAAAAGAGTCATACTTCACGAAAGTCGTCACCTAATAAAAGTGACTATGTACTTCGTGGCTCTTGGAAGTGTCAAGTGACAACTGAAGCAAGCCGCTAAGTCTGAACACATGAAGTCAGCAAGTACCGGCCCCATAGCAAGTAAGACAATGAAGTCTTAACTAAAGCTTTACGCATGGTGCATTTCTTCGTGCAGCGTTTTAGTTGATCGAGTGTGGTCCTTAATTATTAGTTCAATATTTCAATCTAAGTTGTTATAATTATTTGGTAAATTCATTGTAATTTATTGTTAAACTGAATAAAAAAGAATAAGCATACCAAATAGGGCGGAATATTTTATTGATTAAAACCAAATAAAATTAGTAATATAAAAAGAAGCAGTACTGAAGAATCATATAGAATTTAACCTGCAAAAAGAAAAAGTACATGGACACTTATATTTCACATAACCTTACACTTATTTTTTTTTCTTTCGCTGATATACAAATAAATAGTTTGATAGTCTGCTAGTCCCGCAGCCCATCAGGGAGCGTGAGACTCAAATCGACAAACATTCAGTTTTTACCGGATGATAAAGTTAGATAATCACGATTAATTGCTTAATATACTAACCACAAACTTTTTCTCAAGTCCAAATGATTTTCCACTTTTTGAGGATTAATCTATTGTTTAAAATCTATCAAAAATTATAAACAGAGGAAAAAACAGAATAAAAGTTCATCACCTCTTTGTTTTACGCTAAAAACTATTTCTTTAAGTTTAAGCGTTTTCCATGATTATTATAAAAACTTACAGTCAATAACAAAGCGTTAAACTTAATTAAAGTAACCTTTACATTTCAATAAAAAAAAAAAAGAAGATTTTTGTATTTATGTGGCAAATAGGAACACTGGCGAGATCCATTGTATAAACGTTTCGTAACTGATTTGTTGTTTTTTGATTGAGTATCATATAACCATGCCATTTTTTGTATTTATATTTAGTAACAAAATAAACAAAATCATACTTTAATTATTGTTTAAAAACATAACAAATAAGATTATTAGGAATTTAAAAAATATGAGCGTTCCATAGCAACACCTCAATGTTAGTTTAAATATTTGTAAAAAAATTGTATAAAAAATAATATTGTAATAAATATTTACACCAAAATCATATTAAACTGAATGAAATAAAAAAAAAATAAGTTATTGAAGTAGTAGGAATTTAGAGTAATTAGATTAAAATCTTTTTTTTGATAATTCAAAAACATTAAATGTTAAAGAAAGCCCGTTTAACACATTTTTTTATAAGTTTATTAAAATTAAAGTTATAAAAGAGTTAAAGGGGTTAAAAGGATTAAAAAGAAAATTAAACTAAACAAAATAACAATTTAACTGTACTAGGTTTACCTAGTAGTGAAGGTGGCTAAGGCAGGGCTAAGCAGATGTCAGAGAGCATTATGTGGTAGGAGCTAAGATAAATATTTCACCAAATTCAATGACTGATAAACTAAGGCAATTTGTGCTTATATCGTATGATAATCTACGGAACCCGGGAATCCACGAGGATTTTAGTCAGTTAATACACATAATATATGTGACAAATTTTTACAGATTGTAGGCTAACCGTCTAAAATAATGGGTAAATTCAACAGAAATTACAATAGACTCTACTTAGATCTAACGTAGAAATAGTCTGAATATATGTGGGAGACGTTAAAATACTTTCCTTATAAGCAGTAAATGCAATTTTTTTCTAGGAGGTAATGTTGCACTCTTAATCCTGAAATCAAAGAAGAAATAAGTATTTTCAGCAAAAAAAATAATAACAAGTATACAGGACTTAAGGGAAAAGAACGATGTCATTTTAACGGTGTTTCACCAACCTCACACCCGGTTTCGGTAGCAACTTACATCTGCGAGGGAACGCTGTACTTTCACTCCTCATGTAGTAATGACCTACTAATGACAACAGTCTAAAGTCTTATCTATACAAAAAATTTTTGTACTATACCAATATCATTATACGTGAGACAAAGTTAGAAAATTTCATTATGCTAAATGAATGTTCAGGTAAATGTCCCGATTGTGAGACAATGTCCCAATTAACGAGATGTTTTAAAATCAATTAATATTTAAATAATGTAGAATATTTAGGATTGTAAACAAATTTCGTTATATTATACGTGAAAACATTTATCATATATCTTTCTTTAAGGCCATAGTACGTATGGAATATTAAGAAAAAAATGTTTATGGCAACTCTGCTGTTGTAGTATTATGGGACATATGAATCAGCACCTATTTTGACTTTCACTTTACTGAGTTTTTTCTTAATTAAATTGAATTCTTTGTCAAGATATGTTTTTTTTCATGAACTTAGTTATTTTTAAATATATTCAAAAACAAAGATCAGTATTTTTAATGCGGATTTTTTATTTATAACTATATCTCAATACACGTACATCTAAAATTTGAAGGTTCTAGTTAATGGTACAGTATAATGCATGTACCGTATTTACGTACACTTTATATTTATGCCTTTGTCCCGATAAATGAGACACAGCTAAGTTGTTGTTTTTACTTGCAAATCTTTTATTCTGTTATGTCAAAGTAAATACAGTTAAATTTAATCAATTTTTAAGTTACTATAACTAATTATACTTATATCCAGCTTCACAGTAAGTTAATTATTGACATACAATAATAAATCGTCCACATAACCTCAAAAGTGAGCAGTCATAGAACTTTTTAATTTGTGATTACCTACTTAAATAACAATGTTTATTGATTGTAGTTAAAAAATAAAAGAAAAAAAGAGAGAAAAGACTGACAGCAAAATATCAAGAAAAGTCATCTCTAAAGGTGTAAATAAAATTGAATGTATGAAAAAGAAATTTATTCTACAAATTTTTTAGTTTATGATTTTTTTCACTCTAAAAAATTTTTTAATAACCACAGTGTATTTTATTGCAATAATTATTTTATCACACAATTTTTGCGGGCAGACAATTAGACTATACAATCGATTTATTCATTCAAAATCCACAATTCTTTTTTTTTATTGTAACTTTTATTTTATTACATGACGCGTTTTGATTTTATTTTATAAAAAAAAGAGAGAAAAATAAACAATCACAAAAGATAAAAAAAAAATAAAAGGCTAAAAAAGTGACAAGAACGAATCAAATATAATAAAAAAATAATTAAGCAAGAAAAGTAGGTATAATAAGATTAATAGATTTTGTTCTCTTAATATTTTGTTATTTGTCATAATTTAAAGTTTATTGTCATGCATCATACTGTTTATATATTTAAATCCTAATGTAAATTATATGGATGAATAAATTAAGTTTGAATATCACTAGGAATTATTATTATTATTTCCGACAATTATTTAAAATCTTAATTTTTATCTTCCTTTGAGCTTATTTTTTTAAATAGTAGAAGATTGTGATTTTGTGATTTTATATTATTAAACTTGTTATTTAGGTCAAATATAACAGTTTTTGTACATCCCATAAACAGGGACTAACTGATTGGGACAACTTGGCCCTGCTATTTTTTGATGTGCCATTAATCGGTACCTCATATTTTTCCCCATTATTTCAAATTAAATTATTATTGTGATCTTATTTATACACTAAAATAAATTTTTTATCACTAGAACACGTCATTTAATATTATAATACTAAAAATTTCCCACTTATTTATATTTTTTAGTTTTGCAATAAATAATGACAAGTACTAAGGGCTATGCTGTTCAAATTGATTTTATTTGAAAAACGACGTTTCGACTACTCCAAGGCAGTCCTTATCAAGTCACTAAAAATAAATATACAGCAATGGTAATATAAATATGTATATAAAGATGTACACAACATAAAACGCACTAACAATGTATATAAGTTTTATCTTTACTTACAATATTAAACAATAATCGCAGAGTGTCGTCAATGTAAGATGTTTATTCTACTCAACTGCGATATAGTACTATATATGGGAATTCTTTTTAAAGCTAAGTGAGAACATGTGTGTGTAGTACTACAACAGTGGTGAACCTGGTGTAGTACAAAATCAGCGGTAATTTATGAAACTGAGTTTATTTTTACTTTAAAGAATCAAACTCAATATCAAGGAAAGTGGCCACTAACCGATAAATAGAGATTGATGGATATAAATTGTTATGAATTATTAAATTATGAGAATTGTTATAAGTATTTGTTTATATAAAATTCAAAAACTGAGCTTAAACTTTGTGTATCTGTAACTTTGTTAACTGTATTATATTTTTTTTTTTATAAAAACCATTTCTGATATTAAACGCTTATAAAAATTTGGTTCATCATCTATAATTTTAAAATCATCAAAATCAAATGAGTGGCCACTGTCCTGTACATGATTGACAATAGCTGATTCGTTCTTTTTACTTTTCACATCTCTCTTATGTTCATTTATTCTTTTTGATACGACTCGACTAGATTGACCAACATAACATTTATCACAATTTTTACATTTAATACAATAGACTGAACAAACTTTATCCTTATTTTTAATTGAGTCTTTTCCCAATTGGTTTAAGAATTTTTGTTTATTTACAGATTTAAAAATGGTTTTATAACTTACTTTATTTAATAAACTTTTGAAGTTACTATCACAATTTTTTATATACGGTAAAACAATATAGTTTTTGTTATCATCATTCAATTTTTTATTCGAATTATTATTACTATCATTTTTATTATTATAATATAAAATTTTTTTTCTTCTCTCTTCGTGTTTTTTTATGAAATCGGGTGGGTAATTGATTTCTTTCAAAATTTCATATACCTTTTTTAGGTTGTTATTGTGATAACAAGTGTCTGACAATTTAATTGCACGATCGACCTCAGAATAAATCACTCCAATTTTTTGTGACAATGGAGAGTGTGACCAATAATTCAAATATAGGTTTGCATGTGTTGGTTTCTGAAACCAATTGGTTTTAATGCGTCCATTATTATCTCATGTTAAAGTCATATCTAAATAATTTATGATATTGTTGTTAGGTGTCTCCATAGTAAACTGTATATGCTTGTCAATTGAATTTAAATAATTTAAAACCTTGTCGGATTCCGAAATTTTAAAGCAAGCCAACAAATCATCTACGTAAACTTTTATTAATTTAATTTCAAAGGGACCGAGAAATAATAGCATTTTTATAATGTGACGCATAACTATATCTGCAAGTGATGGGCTGCATGGACTTCCCATGGCAGATCCAAACTTTTGTCTGTAATTTTTGTTATTGAAGCTAAAATAATTATTCTCCATAATGAACCTGATGATATTTAGAAATAAAAAGAATTCTAAGTTAATTTTTAAATTTAAAATGTGCCAAACTGATTCTAAAGCTACTTTTACTGATTCAAAATAAATGTTATTAAATAAAGCAACGACATCAAAACTTGATACAAAAACCGTCAGGTATAAGGAAATTCTTAATATCATTCTTAAGTTCAAAACTATTTTTTACGTTATGAGGTGAAGGAGGTAAATTATTTTTCAAAAATTCTGAAACCCACTTTGATAAAAAATATGTGGGAGATCCTATATTTGAGATTATAAGCCTCATAGGCTGATTTGGTTTATGTACCTTAACTAAGCCATAACACTTAGCCAAAATACATTTGTCCCTTATTGTGTTAAAAACTTTTTTATTACTACTATCACCAAAAAGGTCTGACCCATTCAATTCATTCAACAGGTTACTTGTTTTATTGATTAAAGAAGGTAGGGGATTGTGCTCTACCACCTCATACAATTTTTTGTCATTCAGACTTTCTTCAACTTTATTGATATAGTCTTGCTTATCTATAATGACAAAAGCTCCACCCTTGTCACTTTTCGTGATCATTATGTTTTTGTTATTTTTTAAAAACTTATTACAATTATTTAACATGTTTGATATTAATTTGTCCAAGCTACTTTTATTGTTATTTTTTATATGTGTTTTTACTAAATCTAGAATCTTAAACTTTATATTGTTACTAATACTTTGATTTTTATGTAATGGTTTATTTAGACTCTTAAAAAGTTCTAGATGGACTCTTTTGGTTTCATTTTGATTTTCAAAATCAAAGAAATTGAAATTTCTTCCTAGATTTATACAAAATTGTACCTCTTCTGGTAAGTTAATAGTAGTAAGATTGTGTAACCATTTGGATTTGATGTTACTATTCGTTTTAGAGACTATTATACTGTTATTGTTGATGTTTGTTTTCTTTTCATAAGTATGTTTGTATTTTTTAAAATATAGTATTTTGAATTTGTTAGTAAGAATATCGTCAAAGGTTTTTATACCTATTTTAGATTTGTAATGAAAAAATCTTTCAAAAAGTTCAGAAAATCTAATACCTAATGTAAATATAAGAGACTTTTAAATTTTATATAATTCTTTTTGTAAATAATTTTTATATATATTAATGTCTGAAATTTCCATTTAAAAATTTTTTTTTTTTATATTTGAACAAAAATTGTCATTCTTTTCTCTCTTTGAAAAACTGTAAAAGTATAATCTATCTATATTTTTGGTAACATTATTTATATGATTTGGAAATAAATTAAAATATTTACAAAGTAATAAAAAAGTACATCTACTTCTAGCTTTTCCTAATTCTTTATATAAATCGTAATAATCAAAAAGATCAATTCTAATCTTGTCATTGAAAACCTTACTTGCTAAGTGTAATACTGTCGTTACGTTAACGAAGAGATGTGTTGTTAGAATCTGGATCAGCTGATCTCTTGGCTGTTTCCCTTTGTGTGTGTACATCTTCCGTCTTCAAGTAACAAAGTTACAGATACACAAAGTTTAAGCTCAGTTTTTGAATTTTATATAAACAAATACTTATAACAATTCTCATAATTTGATAATTCATAACAATTTATATCCATCAATCTCTATTTATCGGTTAGTGGCCACTTTCCTTGATATTGAGTTTGATTCTTTAAAGTAAAAATAAACTCAGTTTCATAAATTACCGCTGATTTTGTACTACACCAGGTTCACCACTGTTGTAGTACTACACACACATGTTCTCACTTAGCTTTAAAAAGAATTCCCATATATAGTACTATATCGCAGTTGAGTAGAATAAACATCTTACATTGACGACACTCTGCGATTATTGTTTAATATTGTAAGTAAAGATAAAACTTATATACATTGTTAGTGCGTTTTATGTTGTGTACATCTTTATATACATATTTATATTACCATTGCTGTATATTAATTTTTAGTGACTTGATAAGGACTGCCTTGGAGTAGTCGAAACGTCGTTTTTCAAATAAAGTCAATTTGAACAGCATAGCCCTTAGTACTTGTCATTATTTATTGTATTATTAGCTGTTCTTGGAATCAAACAATATCTTTTTAGTTTTGCTTAATTTACTTTTTAGTACGCTTAACCCTGTCTCACAATAGGGATATTTACCTTGTACCTTCATACATTTTTTCTCGGAAACGACAAATTTAATTAAAAATGAGCAAATTAAATTTTATATTAAAAATTTCAAGTCAAATATTATAATTTTATAGTTATAATTTTGTGAAACTAAAAAAATATATTACGCCATATTGGATCCACCATTTAGATTTTTGGCTTTTTGACCTTAGATTTAAATTAAGCTACCCAAGATACCGTACAATTTGTCCATATATTGTAACTTATAGTTTTTTAGTGTCAGATATAATGGAAAATTGTGACTCTTTAACTTTAGGCCTATTCCTGGTCGATTACTATTACATAATAATTTTTGTTTTAAGTGGGATGAAAAATGATAAAAAGAAAAAAAAAGTAAAAATAAAAACTTAATTTTGTCGATTATTACATAAGTTTGGATTAAGCGTTTAAATTGTCAAATTAATGGTAAATCATAACCTGAATTTTTTTCAATACCTTACTAGTGTTCTACGGAAAAGGTCTTATTAAGTAGGTATTTTTAAAATTTTCTATTTTTTACTTTTATTTTACAGCAAAATTGACAAGGCAGCGATCTGCGAAAAAATTCTAATTTTCTGATCATCACTGACAGATTCTATGTGTGTCAAGAAATCTGAAGAATGAGGGTATTTTTTTCTCTCGTTGTGCTGTCTATAGCCAAAGTTTCGAGGAAAAAAATTTTTTGTCTCCATTCACATGGAATACTCAATGTATAGGGTTGGGGAAAAAGTAACTTCTTTTTTCTCCGACAGATCGCATGCAAGTCGCATATTCCTAGTTATACTAATTGAACTAATCCATACTATGGTACATTTAAAAAGTAACAGGCCATAGAATATTTTGGATATAAAAGTAGCACTATTCGTGTACGCAGACAAAAGTTATTGCACTTTGAAAATGGAGATTTCAAAAGGCCATTTTCGTCATATTTTGCTTTTTTACTTCCAAACAGGCAAACATGCTGAGCAGGCTAACAGAAAATTATGTAGTATTTGTAGTGATGAGTGCTCTAGTAAACACCAGTGTCAGATATTGTTTGCTCGTTTTTGTTCTGGAAATTTCGATGTTAAAGATAAACCTCGCCCTGGTCGTCCAATCGTTTAAAAAGGTGATAAAATTCTTCAAAAATTCAAGGTAGGCCGACATATTTCATCTAGCGACAAATCTATGGAACTAAAAATCGACCATTAAACAGTTTTTAAATATTTACATAAGAATGGGTGCCAAAACACGGTCGATACTTGGGTTTGACATAAATTAACAGAGAAAAATTTAATGGGCCAAGTTTTCATTTATGAATCAATGCTTAGACGAAATAAACTCGAGCCATTTTTGAAACAAATTATTACGAGTGATGACAAGTGGATCATGTACGACACGTCTGTGCAAAAAAGATCGTGGTCAAAGCCTTGATGTGAGAAGCTTCACAGGCGGTTGCAAAGCCTGTATTGATGCCATACTAAGTATTTGCTGGGATCGAAGAGAAATTTTTTATCATGAGATGCTCGAAACTTGTGAAACAACTGATTTAACTCTCTACTGTAAGCAACTAATGCGATTGCAGCAGGCGATGAAAAAAAAAGTAGCCAGAATTTATCAATCGGAAAGGCGTTGTCTTCCATTATGACAACATTAGAACACACATATCTTTAGTATTGCAGCAAAAATTGAGAGACTTTGGCTGGAAAATTTTGATGCATCCACCAAATATCTTGGACCTTGCCCCATCCAACTACTATTTGTTTCAGATTCTGCATTTAGTTTTTTGCCCAAAAACCTCAGAAGTTGTGTAGTGATGAAATCACGGTTCTACCAAAAAAGTGGCAAAAAGTCATGCATTAAGATGGTTTTTCCATGACTCCTGAGTCAAAAGTTCAACTATCAAGTTGATATTTATTAATACTGCTTAAATTTAAAACGATGATTTGTTAATATTATTCATTAAGTCAAATTAAGTACTGATTAAAAATTTTAGATCATAATATCCGATATAAAAGTTTGTAGGAATGTTTGTGTAAAATTTGCGCTCAACCTCAAAATACCAGTGGTTAATGCTTGCCTATACTTTCAACATAGGACACGAAAATGCATGCATGTGTTTATTTCAATATCTTTTGATTAAGTCCATGAACGTATATGTTTCGAGATGGTAGTATATTTAGTATTTCATAAGCTTTATTGTGTCAGTTTTTTACTTAATTATGTTCAGTAGGTAAATAACTAGTCTACAACTTTCAGTAGAAAAATGCTTCAGTAGAAAAGTTGCCATAAGAGTACATGTTTAGATTCGACTTTTTTCTAGAATTTCCTCTAGGTTTCATATTATTCTGTTTATAATCATTTCTTCAAAGGACCACCTTAAGACAGCACATACATCGTTAATTAGTATTTTAAATTGATATATATAAATTTGGTTTGTAAAACATAAAAAAACTAGAATTACTTTTTCGCCAACCCAATATTTTAGAACCATTTTGACGAGCTCTGCATATAACAGCTCTGCATTGGTGTGTTCGTTTAGCATGTACATGTATTGTCACTGGTTTTCGATTTTAACGTGAAAAAAATCGAAATGGTAGTTAAGCGGTGTCAGAACAAATCTAAATAGTTTTGGACTCCAATTCGTGTCATCTAACGGCCCAAAAAAATGGTAACAATGGCCCAAAATGGTTTTTCACGTCTTGAAAAAAGCTGGAGAGTGCAACAAAAAAGTTACATTAGTAAAAAAAGATGCACAATTTCAAGATGAAGAAAATGAACTCCGGTGGGATAAAATCGGTCAAGCCGTAACTTTGCAATTTGCAAAAAATGCTATGATAGACCGTTTTTGAAAAATCTATAACTCGCGTTCCTTTGAATATTAATACTTGAAAATTGAATACAAGGTATATTGTGTGTCCGTTAACACCCAGACTAAGAGGATCAGTTGTAAGCTTTTTGCAAACCACGTACAAAAAGCAAAAAATGGTTCCTTCAGAAAAAAGATTGACGTGGCTGGTTTTTCAACATACTGCCATTTTTCCAACGGCATTGTACGCGTTGAGAGTTTCTCTACAACCTACCAAAACGTCATTCCGTCGAACATTCTAGGAGTACGCGAAAAATTGATGTCAAGAAACAGCGTTTTCATTTTGAACACGGCCGCATGGAAACCCTGGTGCCTTCATGCGGAGAGTGGGTGTGGCCTACGATAGGGTTGAGTTGCGTCCCATAAAATAACGCTCATAACCTCTATGGTCAAGTTGCGTCTTGGCCTTTTTTATCTTATGGTGAAGTTGCGTCCCAGACTTTTTTGCCTTATCATCGAGTTGCATCCCAGTCATTAAGTTGATGAGTCATAACAGTTTTTCCCGTCATGCTTTTTCCAGATTTCGGGCTGGCAGTATAATTATATGTATATGTTGTATATAAATACTGGCGTGTTTCAAAAAATTGTATGTTTGTTAGATGAGAATAATTTATTCAGATAAAGATATTGATTGGCACTTCATTTTTTAAATAATTGTTTAAAATATAATCGCAAAAATTCTCAACTCTTGAGTCACCAGGCATCATAATTATTCAATCTTCTGTAAAAGAGTCACTCACACCACCAGGATTTAGAAATGGCAGTCCAAAAAAAACTCCAGGAAATTTCCTATCTTCACATTGTTGTAGAGTTTGTCGAACTTTGATTACCAACCATGCTTGTTGGTGTGCGACACCACCGTATGTGGCGATTCAACCTATCACTGAGCTGATGTACCATTGTATCTGCGGCATCAGTATGCCAGGAGACGCTGGTCTATATAGAGCTTTTATATATAATATATAAGAATTTCACTTGCTATACTCCTGTGCATTTATTTCGCCAATACCTCTTTCATTCGTATCCTTCAGTCACGCATAAGACTGCTTGTCTATGTCACAATTCCTGAACAGGTTATGGGCTCAAGGCGTCCATACTGTGCGAGGTGACTATGAACGTGTCGACGCCTGATACTAAACCAGCACAGTTCAGATTTTCCCATTTAAAATAACGTTGAAAAATCTTAAGAATGCTGGTCTTCGTACGAGGCGTCTGTGTAGATAGATAGAGACCGCGAACTAAAAGTGGAACTAGTGACTGTTCAGCATTCAACTGTTTGTGGTCTCGCAATGGCTGGAGAAATTTTGACGCGACATGTAAATAAGTTTGATGGCAAGAATTTTCAGACATGGAAATTCCAGCTTAACGTGGTATTTGTTGCGTATGAACTTCTAAAAATTGTAAACGGTACAAGAGTGATGCCAGAGAATCAACAAAGAAACGAGACCAAGGAGTGGATTAAAAATAATGTGAAGGCCATGTTCCTCATATCCTCGTCTATGGAACTCGATCAACTACAGTGCTTGCTGGCCTGCACTACAGCCTACGAGATGTGGAGAAAACTGTCATCCATTTATGAGCTAAAAATGGAGACGCATAAGTTGTTTCTTAGTTAACATTTTTATGAGTACAGAATGGATCCAACTAATACAGTGTCTCAACATGTGGCTAAAGTGCAAAATTTAGCACAACAGTTAGTCGACTTAGGTGTCAATATTCTGGATCTCATGATTATCTCAAAAATTCTCACGAGTCTACCGTTGAAATATCGTAACCTCCACTCAGCCTGGATCAGTGTTGAGGTAAAGAGACAAACAGTTGAGCATTTGTTGAAACGGCTGATGGAGGGAGAAGGATATTTGAATGCTGACGACGAAGAAGTCCAAGCACTAGCCGCTAGAAAAAAAGGTCTAAATAGCTGGAAAAGACTCTGATAACAAGAAAAATAACAAAAAAAAAAAAAGAACGTCGGGAAAAGAAAGACATTAAATGTTATTCGTGTAGCGAGAAAGGATATTATGCGAAAGAGTACCTAAAGCACAAGAACGCAAAGACTTCTCAAGATTCAAATTCTTCAGAAAAATCAAGCGTCTTCCAAGAAGTAGCTTTAGTGGTGACGAGCAGCTGTGATAAGCAAGGCACACCTAACTCTCATGCCGTGGTACCTTCGTCATTGGAAAATAATAAATTGCTTGACATGGACACTTCAGGTGCTTGGATTACCGACAATGGAGCGTCGACAAATATCACTTACCGTAGAGAGTGGTTGACGGATTACCAGCCAAAAAAAATGACAATTTAGTCACACTGGGTGACGACGGCGAGTGTGCTGTTGTTAATATCGGTACCATCATTGCAAAGCAGCTTATCGGAGATCAGTGGTTAGACACTTGCATTAAAAATGTATTGTATAATCCAGGTATTTAGAAAAATTTTTTCTTAAGGCTCGTGCACCTGTCAAAGTATAGCGCTACGTTTCAAAGGCGACAGTGTGGAGCTACTAGCTAAAAGGCAAAGAGCTTATTGCCTATGGGCCAAAAAGACTAACAAGATTTACAGGCTATGTTTTCGAGCGCGCACTGCTCATTTGACAGAGGCAAATTTGTCGATTCAAAGTCTCAAGGTGTGGCACGAGTATCTCATACACATTAATGTGCACACTATTGAACAGCTGATATCCAACGACATAGTCAACGGAGTTAAAGTAGCCGCCGCTGATAAGTTTTCCTGTGAGCCTTGCCAGCTAGCAAAGTCGCATAAGCTACCGTTCTGTTGTTAGATATCGCTTAAGTTGTGAGCCAGGAAGGGAAAAGGAACAATAAATATATAACTGGAATCTTAGCTTACTGGCCTCAAGTAATTTCTATATTCAAGTGATTGATACTTGCCAGCAGAACAATCAGTACACTCAAAGTATAAGTACATACATATATAAGTACGACAATGAGTGGGGAGCGTAGCGCAGTACGCGACTAGACACACAAGAGCGATGCCCCCAGTATACGTATATGTACAAGCATTTATTCGCCTATAATTATTCACAACACGTTCAATTAAAGTATCGTGCATAATACTAAGCCAGGTGAGTTTATGCACTGCGATGTGTGCAGACTCATGCCAGTAGACTCGCTCGGGGGCTATCGCTGTTTTCCCTCGTTTATTGACGACACCACAAGCTATCGAAATGTGTTCTTTCTAAAGCATAAGGCAGATGTGTACAAGCGACTTGAGGAGATTATTGCAGAAATTAAAAACAAGTTCGGCAGAACCATGCGAATTGTGCTTAGTGACAATAGAAAAGAGTTTCTCAATGAGAAACTCAGGCTTCTTTGAACCTCAAATGGAATAACTCACGAGTGCACCGTACCGTACACACAACAGCAGAATGGAAAAGCAGAAAGAAAGAACAGAACCATTCTTGAGTCTGCTCGCACAATGCTAAAGACCAAGATACTGCCCGAATTTTTATGGGCGGTAGCCATTAATTCAGCTGCTTATGCATTAAACAGAGCGTCACAGTCAACTCATGATTCCAGCAAGACTTTCTACCAGGCTTGGACGCAGAAAAAGGCTGATCTTAAGCACGTGCGAGTTTTTGGCTCAGAAGCATTTATGCACATACCTAAACAACTAACCAAGAAGTTTGACGCCAAGTCAAAGAAGTTTGCACTTGTTGGTTACCAGGACAATCCAAGAAACTACAGGGCATTTGATCCAAGCACCTAGCAGGTGTTTGTTTCACGAAAAGTAATTTTCAACGAGTCATGCTCTGACCCAGTTAAACAAGAGGACGATTTAGAAGATGCTGAATTAATTTTGCTGGCCAGTAGCGATGATCAAGGTGCTGCTGCTATCAATGTTTTCGACGTCTTGCTGAGGAAGAGGAAGAGTAGAGTGTCCAGCTCTCCAAGCAGTTCCTGCACCTTAGCAAGAAGTGTTTTCACGCTTGCGAAATAGGACAAATATTAAGGCACCTGTCGGGTACAATGCAAACTTTGCTGCGTCTTACACGCCGTCAATTTATGAAGAAGCAGAGAGTGACCCAGGCTCTAAGATCTCGATGAAAGCGATTCACAATGAACTTGACGCTCACTGGTGAAATAATACATGGACCCTTGTACCTTAAGTTTTGAATAGACAAATGGTCGATCTCAAATGGGTTTTTAAGACCATTCAGTTAAATGAGAGTGAAAAACGTCGCTACAAGGCACGTCTCTGCGCCAGAGGTTTTATGCCGAAACAAGGTGAGGATTACACCGAAACGTTTGCTCCAGTAATCAGATATCACTGCCTACAAGTTTTTCTGGCTCACGTAACTCAGCTTGACCTCGAAATAATGACTTTTGATGTGTGATTTGCATTTTCATACGGAGAATTAAAGAAGAAAATTTTTATGGAGGTTCTAGAAGGTGTCAACGCTTACGAAGAGGATCTGGTTTGATTACTCAATAAATCCCTCTATGGGCTTAAGCAAGCTCCTCGCTGTTGGAACAGCAAGTTCAAGGAGTTTTTGAAAATTTTCGATTTTAAAGAAAGTGACGCTGACCAGTGTGTTTTAACAGGCCATTATGACGGTTTCCTTTTATACTTGGACGGTTTGCTATTATTATTTGTTGATGATGGTTTAATTGCATCTAAATCTTTACGTGTCATACAAATAATTTTAAATAAAATGTCAAAATTTTTTGAAATAACAACGGACGATGGTAGTGCATTTGAAGGCATGCAAATTTTCCGCAACAGGCAAAGAAAAAAGTTATTTATCGGTCAAGTGTGTAAGCTTGAGATGAGTAACGCGAAGCCTGTCAGTGTGCCAACCGATCCCCATGTACATCTGCAAGCGGCAGATATTAATCAAGAATGCAAGCTTAACGTACCGTATCGCAAAGCTATAGGCTCTCTCTTATTCTTAGCTATAGTTTTCCGCCCTGACATTGCCTATGCCACGTCTATGCATAGTCGTTTATCAAATAATTATGATTTAAATCACCGACACGCAGTTAAACGCATATTAACATATTTAGCTGTGACTCAAATTTTTTTTCGCCAGTGACGTGGAATCACGTAGATCTACGACTGGTTCCTTTTTTTGTATGACAGGAGGGGCAGTAACTTGGCCGTCTAAGTAACAGAGCTTAGTAACACTCTGTACCTCTGGATCATAATATGTAGCAGCATCAGCTGCAGCAAAAGAAGCGGTATGGTTACATAAGTTACTCATGGATATAGTGTGTCAGGATGGAACTGGTATCTGTCTCTTTCTTGATATTCAAAGCACTATCAGGCTTACTAAAAATCCTGAATTTCATAAAAGGACCAAACATATTGACATCCGTTATTATTTTCTACGCGAAAAATATGACAGCGGAGATATCGATATTAAATATATTCCTTCTGAAAGATAAAAAGCAGACATTCTCACTAAACCTCTCCCGCAAGATCGATTTAACTACTTGCGTGAAATGTTAGGGCTTATAGCATGTGCCCAAGATTCATAGAAGCTAATCTAGTGTTGTAGAGTTTGTCAAACTTAAATTATCAACCGTGCTTGTTGGTAAACGACACCACCGTTTGTGGCGCTTCGACCTATCACTGAGCTGATGTACCATCGTACCTGCGGTATCAGTCTCCCGGAGACGCTGGTCTACATAGAGCCTCTACATATAATAAATCAGAATATTACTTTGTAAACTCCTGTGTATTTATTTCAGCAATACCTCTTTTATTCGCATCCTACAGTCACGTATAAGACTGCTTGTCTATATCACAATTCCTTAACACGGATAATTATCCTTATATTTTCTACTTAACCCCAAGTTTTGAATCATACACCACTTTGGCTTTGATCGCATTGATAACTTTGACCGAGGTGGAAGCGGCAACGTCTAATTTCTGCTTTTAGTAAAATTGAATGTATTGTATTGTGAATAGCTATCTGGAAATCAACAAAAGTATTAGATGGTGTTGTTACCGTCCATGGTATTATTTTATTAATTATTAATCATCAAAATAACTACTATTGGTCACGTGAGAATAATTGAAACGCCAAGCCGACGGCGAGCCAAAGCAGCAGCAATATTTCATTTGTCCGTCCGTGGAGAGGCTGTGATGAGCTCTCGTGGGTGTTACGAATGTAGTGATTTTCTTACTACAGTTGCTACGCTCCCTAAGCTCCACAGCATATACATACATGCACTCACGAGGGTATCCCTGCCCCGGCTCCTCGAGTACTCGGGCTTCTTAAAGCGGCGATGACCCGCGCTCGCTCTCTTCACCTACAGACCGGTGTGCGAGTAACACCTGCGCGAGAGCCTGTCTTCTGCTGCTGAGCCACGACAGCTTCCATGCACATCGTGGTATTCAATACGTGCTATCTATCTAATTTTCCTGCTTGGGATGTAATTCTTTTCGTCCTCGGCTTGGTAAGCCTAGTTTTACATTCAAAACAGTTATTTCCCCTTTATATAAAAATTTAGAGCTTTACTAGTTGTACTTATACATTAATGTTATTTCTTCAGTATAACTTGACAATATTAAAGCAATTGTACAACGTATTTGTTTTGTGTAAAGGTAATTGGATTCGTTTATCAAAATTATAGTTATTTTGTTGATCTACAGATAAACATTCGACTTCTCATTTCATCATTACTTCCCCTTGGATATTTATTTGAGTCGCAATACTAAATCAATCGTGATCCTGCTTGCGCTCTCTACTCGAGACCTTTTTCAATAAGTCTCGAGCGAACTAAGCAGTGCAATAAACAACTGTTCATTAAATTCAATCGTTTTACATAAATTTGATTTTAAAATATCACGCGCAGCTCCAATTTCAAACTGTGCGCCTGATAGTAACACCTACCGCTTACTAAGTAGCAACTATTAGTTTCTGTTAAAAACCGCAAATAAGAAAGAAGCTCATAGTATATTAGAAGGGCTGCGTGACTTCTTGAAATCATCCACCCAGATCATTTGATCGTAAGCCAAAGCTAGGTTCTCACTCGATCGACAAGACCTATACTTTGGCAGTGGCTAGAATACTAATTGATGTTTCATAAAACGGCAATGTTTACTAGTACATAAAACTCAGTGTGTCGACTTTCTTACTTCACCCACTCTCACCATCGTTGTCTGCATTACGTAGTATTGTTGTCCAACCACTGTAAGAATCTGACATATATACTAGCAATGGGCTCTCCTTGACTGGTGCTAGTCACTGCCCAACCAAGAAACAACCAAAAACACTGCCACACCACACCTAGAGCCTCCAATCCAACGTTCTCACCGTTGATTCATCTCCACGGCCAATTCGACATCCTTGGAGAGGATTCTCGCCCACCCCTGCTCCCTTTCGCTGTTCAAAGCGTTTGCTCATGTTGTTTTAGCTGTACAGGCATTGTATGGGTCAGCACTGCCATTTTATCAGTACTCCATAGCTGAAATGATATGATATTTGCCTCAGTAAAGACTATCGGTGTTTCAATTCCTTTTGAACTCCAAGTGTATATGTATGAAAGCCACCTCGGTTCAAATATTTTCTCAATTAAGTGCAAACAAGCGTTGAACTGTCATTGCACAACGATGAGATACGTCGTGGCGAAAATTTGTGTACGTAGAGATTTATAGTGGTAGGATTGTCTGAATTCAGCTACTGGGCTCTCACAACCTAATCACCAGGATAACTTTGCAATTTTTTTGTGTGCATCTGATTTGTTGTACGAGTCGTATAAGCCTTTACCACGGGGCTTCCTATTTTCCGAATTTTCTTTCAAGTACGATTTCATATTCGTTATTTTATTCGTTACAGCCAAAAAGCGTAATAGAGAGAATCGATGAACGTTTCTCCGTGCCTCGTATCTCAGCCCAGACTATTTAGCCCTACTCTCTGTCACACAGCCCAAGCATGTACTCATGTACCCCTCTAGAGGGGTCAGAGAGGGGTAAAGCTCTGCATTGAAAAATGTGCACAGCCTATTCCGTTCTATATACCTGTATACTTTCTAAAATCATGTGATCAATATTTATTCTAAAGAGATAAAACTCCATACTTAAATGTATCAATATTTTTGTGATATTTTTGTCAAAAGGCATTAACGATATGAATCCGTCTAGTACGTGCGACTTTTTCTTGTAACAATAAAATTTTTTGTACACTGCACTATTTCATTATAACCATCAGTTTTTCTTCCTAATTTTTTTTTGTCAACAAATTTAGGTTTGGCTTTATGTATCAGAGATTTACGCTATTCCACTGATAAACGCTAAAAAATGTACTGTGTCTTCGTTTAGACTTGTCAAATCAACTCAAATACTGTATCATCTGATAGAGCATATAAGATTCTTTATGCATATGCTAAGGCAAAGTCGAATATTTACTTGAAGCGCTGAAAACTCCATTTTCAAGCGATTTGATCAGAGCCTGGATCGCTTTTTTTCTTTTTTTTCTTTTTTTTTTGAAAAATCGCACTTTGCCCTCGCAGAGTTTTGATTATTGACTTGAATAATGGAGTCGATGAATTTAGATCGTTATCACATAAATTAATCAACTCTGTCATTTGAGACGATAATCATAACTCTGCGAGGACAAAGTGCGATTTTAAGAACATCATGTAGGTGGAAAAATAAAGTTGTATTGTTATAATACGGGCTAAAATTACGATTTTGAGGCGATTTTATAGGTAAATTGATAATTTCACAAGAACCCATAATACAATGTATTTTAGCTCCAAAACTTTTTAAAGAGTAAATGTAGAAGCATCAAAAAAAAAATTTTTTCAACTGATTTTGGCCGCAGACAAAGCAAAAAAGCGTTTAAAATGTTAAAAACTTCTTTGACGTCTTTTCCAGTTTAGTCTCTGAAATATGTTGTTTTTGGTACAATGACCCATGTACGAATTTTTGTGATGTTTTAAAAAAAATCATACAGATACGTATATTTTGTAATAGTAAAATAGTTTCAATATGAAAATTAACGAGTAGTTATTTGTATTTGGGTGTTGATGAGTAGAAAGACTAAGTGGCTGGAGAAAGCTGTGTGGAATCCTGTAAAAGATGTTTTTCCAAACTTTAAGCAGGACATAAAAATAAAGGGTGTCAATTCCATTATGCACAAGTAGGTCACTTACAAAAAAGTTTAACAATCCATAACACAGGCCTTTTATTTGTTACATAATATACTCATAATTCCATTGTGGCAAAAATTCACGTTTCCTGCCCTATAAATCAGGTAAATAAGATTTTTTAGCTTTACAAATAAAAAATTCAGAATTATTTGAAGAGAAAGAGTTGACGCAAATACTTTACGTTTTACATTTAAATACGACATTAATAATTTTTTTAAATAAATTATTTAAGGTAGTTCAACTCCTACCTAACCTTTTTGATGCACACATTCATGGCTCGAAGGATTTTATAATCTTATGTTTTTCAGGTGAGTAAAAATTAGTCACTCGCCTTCAGAATTTTCCTAGGAATAAGGGAAAAACAGTTTTGTCCAAATTAAAAGTGGGCTTCCTTGATTTATTTGACAATTTATAAAAAAGGACCATTTTTAACTTAGTTTTTGCTTATGTCTCCGCTTTGATTGCAAGTAGAGCAATTTTTCAACCATTAATATTTTTGTCATCAAATTTTCTATAAAGAAGACACTTTTGCAAATCAATTATTCATTGTGAAAGATGATGATAATATTAGTAATCATGACGACGACGACGACGACGACGACTACGACTTCCTAAGCTCCGGCCCTTGCTTCACCGTCACTGTAAAAGAGTGTATCGAATCTCTTCAAGTAATCCTTTCTGTCTGTGCATTTTCACATACTATTGTCCCTTGATAGTAGAAAATTTTTGGGCGAGTGTATAATGCTTTTTCAACTTTTAAATTATATTTTCCTATCTTTCCCTTGTAGGAGGGAAAAACTGTCAAGGTGATTCGTAATACTTATCCATCTGACATATCATCAGTACAGACGATTATACCGTTACGAAATGAAATAGTAGTAATGAAGAAGACTGGAAGCAGCTATCTGAGCGGTTTATTTAGTGAAGAGGAAGCTTCGAGTGAATGCTTTGACCTACACGATCGAGATACATGTGTCCACGATGCCATAATTAACATAAATGTTTTTTTTGTTTACATAAATTAAAATTTATATTCAAAAGTAACAGTGCAATCGAATTAATTTTTTTAAATTCGTATGAAAATTCACTGAATAACGCTTAAAAAAATTTTAATTAAAAAAGCAACTAATATGTGTACGTTTTAGAATAAAATTTTCTAAAAATACGTGAAATTTAAAAGTAGCTCTTCCGCAGGTAATAAAACAAACAGAATCAAGGACATAAAAATACACAACTTACAACTCTACTTTAGAAAAGGAATAAAATAAGCAGTATTACTACCAAAAACAGCGTTACTTATATCAATACTTTATTGTATCATGTATAGGCATAACATAAAACTGTATTAATCATTGTTTTGCATGTTTGTTGAGCTTTGCATTCATAGATGAGACAAAAATGCAGAACTTTTGAACAAAGTTGCAAGAAGCGGGAGGAAGTAGAACGAGCAAGCAAGCAGAACCTGTGCAGCAATCTGTAAAGGAGGATATTTTGTAAGAATAAAGAATGCCTAGAGTCAATCATCTACCTCGTAAAAAGTTTTATTTGCTGCTACCCTTCAACATGTACATGCTGCTTTGCTGATGTTTCAGCAACGAACCTGCTCTTTACGTAAGAAAGGAGAGGCGCGCTTACTAGTCAAGCAAGTGACATTCCCTTCCCCCAACAGTTGCGTTCGTATTGATGTTTTCTTGTTTTTATTTATACACCTGTTTCGTAAAGCACTAACTTTGTTGAAGTATTTTCTTACTTAATATTGTTGAGTACATGGTAAACAAGGTTATAACTTTTGATGGAAAAATGCACAGTGACCATAAGAGAAAATGTCGAAAGTTTATTTTTTATTTATTATTTCTTGTGTATATATTCGTCAGCTTATTTTGAAATTTCAAGGCGTGGTGAATTGTAACCCACTAAAGGATTCCTCGAAGCTTTATTTGATTTTGTTCATAATAATTTCATGAAAAAACCAACTTAACACCAACAATAATTAACTTCGAAATGTAGCCCAGGTCAGGATTATTTTATAATTTATGTACTAGAATTGATTTTTACTGTTTGCAGAATAAAGTATCCTAAAACCCTGAAAAGACTGGTGATAGAGTTGCCAAAGGAAAAAAGAAAAATAATACAGAAAACGTGAAGAGACGATGCCAAGAATTAGTTATTAGTGACGAAGAGTCAAGAGCTAAAAAATGATTCATAAAAAAAAGTGAATTTTGATTACAATTACTATTAGAACTACTTCTTTCGTAAGCATATGAGCCTCTGTAGATATTTTTTAACGTCCGGTTATATTGTTGCAATTTTTGTTAATGATTAATAAAGGCAATAAAAATTGAATCGAGGAAAACAGGAAAATAAAATTGTTTTGCTCTAAAAGTCAAAATTTATCTCTTTAAATACGTAAAAAAATTATAAGACTGAAAAAAGTAGACCACAGGTTGTTATTATTAAAATTGTATAAATATTGTATATGAGGCATTTCACGTCAAATCGCACAGGCTGCGCGCGAGACCACTTTTCATGCTTTGATTACAGTATCAAATTAATGAGGAAGATAAATCGGAGTAAGCATTTCCAACGTATTTTAACCTCAGCTTTTTAATGAAATTATTAATATTACAAAAAAAAGTCAGCATAACCTCAAAAAAATATAAAACATGTTATATCTTCAAAAGGGTGTCTCGAATCTTTTTTTTACTATCTAAAACGAAAGAGAAGGTTTTTTTACGTTGGTATAGTGATTTTCAGAGTGTCCACTATTATATTATTCGAGAAATCTAACGTCAAAGTCTATGCTCTCGTGCCGCCGCGACGGACGGCCTGGCAGCGGACGTAGCGCCGCATTCGTACCATATCTTACGTTTGAAAACAACGCAATATTCCTAATAAATGTTTTATAATAAAATAAAGTATTGACATGTTTACATAATAATAAACAATTTGTATTTATTTAAACTTTAATTTCAACTTTAATACTGTACACTATGCAATATATTATTGTATCGTATAAAAACAATTAAATATTTTTCTTTACCTTTGCAGTTTTCTTGAAAGTAGATTTTTTAATTTTTAGATTGGAAATTTTCGGAAATGTTTGAAATATTGAACTTAAAGATGTATGACGCAGCTTAAATGTGTTTTCATCAAGAGGGATAAATGCGTGATATCGAAGAGTTCCTGGTATCATTTTACCCTTACTTTTTATTAAAAAGACAACTTCTGAACCTTCAGTTGTACTTACCAAATTTTTTCAAAATTCAATAAACTCCACAAAGAATAGCAAATTCACAAAATACATTATTAAAGCAAACAAATCTCAGAATTATTTAATGCCGTAACCTTTATCACGATTAATAGAGTAATAAAATTTTGCTGCTGTAAATGAACTCAGAGGAGGAGAACCGCGCCTGATATCAACACTATTATTGATATGTCTAAATAATTATTGTAAAAAATAATACTGTATTAACATCAACTAATAATTTAAGGCTAAAGAAGCAGACTTCTCGGTTCGGTGAGTCACAAATTGCTATATATAGCACGCATGCAGCGCCGCACCGTGCCCCACCGGCCAGGCCGTCCGTCGCGGCGGCACGAGAGCATAGACTTTGACGTTAGATTTCTCGAATAATATAATAGTGGACACTCTGAAAATCACTGTACCAACGTAAAGAAACCTCCTCTTTCGTTTTAGATGATAAAAAAAAAGATTCGAGACACCCTTTTGAAGATATAACATGTTTTATATTTTTTTGAGGTTATGTTGACTTTTTTTGTAATTTTAATATTTTCATTGAAAAGCTGAGGTTAAAATACGTCGGAAATGCTTACTCCGATTTATCTTCCTTATTAATTTGATACTGTAATCAAAGCATGAAAAGTGGTCTCGCGCACAGCCTGTGCGATTTGACGTGAAATGCCTCATATTCAAGATTTAAAATGCAATATTTTTTTTTTTCAAAGTTGTGTTTGAACTGAGAAAGACAAATACTGACAAAGGGGAATGAAAAATGCCTATAGTTGGTTAAAAAGAACTTGAATTCGAGTAAATTTGGTTTTACAGAATTACAACTTTAGATATGTAAAATAATGCATGCAAAAGATATCGCCATACTCTTTATTTAAATCAGAGATTTGAACATTAAGAGGAAAACAACGCATTCTAGAAAAAATGGCGTCCCTGGGATAATTGTAAATATAGGAAAATGTATATGACTACATTTTTCCTGTAGTGATTTTAGCTTTTATTCTATCCCTGAAAGGCTCTGGGTATGTCTGTTTTTGCTAAATTTTATTCCTGGTATTTTTAAGAGCAGTGTTATTTGTGAGTTTAGCACCAATGTGCCCTCCATCTCTGCCTATTTTTTGTTTGTTCCATTCACATAAAATTATACTGGTTCAACTCTAAAATTGTTTTCCGTTTTCTCATAGAGGTTTATTGTATTTTGACGTACGTTTACTGAGATTCATGTGTTTTTTATTTTTTCAACTTCGTACTAATTCATTTTTTTATGTGCAAACATTTACCTTTATATGGTTTTCGCAGCGGTTTTTTTACTTATGTTTGTGACTTAAGTTAATCTCTTGTGTAAACTCTTAGTGATTCTGTTTATATTAGTGTTACATCCCGAGTTGATACGAATTATATTATAACCAAAAGCTATCCATCCGTCAAATTCAGTTAAGACGTATTGTAATTATAAACCAAGCTCATATGACAAGAGGAGCTCGTACGTCAATTATGTGTGCGCGTGTGTGTATTAGCTTTAAGGTGAATGCTTAAATATATGCTGACATAGAATACGGCCAGCCTCGTTGTAGGAATGCATGTAAGAGCAACAACAGCAGTTACAACAATCAATGATAGATGTAAGTTTTTTATCAGTAATAAAATTAATGCTGAACCTTGTTAAAGTGACCCGAGTAAATTGTATTTAGAAAAATAAATTATAATTAAATTGCTTTAATAAAGAAAAACATAAATTGAAACTACCCATATAATTTGAATAAAAATTATTATTCAATTAAAAAGAACAAATAAAGCTCACGAGCTAAATCCTAAGAGACCCACGAATGACACTTAAATAAAACAGTTAAGACCACATTCTAAACAAGCCCGGTCATAACAAATAAGCATCTCTTGTGTGTTCTTCAAATCTTAGTTTTGTTGAAAAAAAAAAAAAAAAAAAAAAAAAAAGATAACTATTATTAATTGAATAGATGATGTATGAATAAATAAGAAAAAAACAATAATAAATAAAAATGCCCACAAATAGTGAAGAAAACTGGTCAGTGGACGACTCTCTTATACAACAGTTTTTAAATGTTTCACAAGGATTGAGTACGACTAATTCATTAATGTGCATAAATCAAGAATCTCAACACATACCTTTTAATAACGGATACTCGACTCCCTTAAAAGACTTTTTACAAGATGTAGAAAATGGTCAAACTCTAATAACAGCCGCTCAAAAACCTATGTACATTCGCACAGTTATTTCTAGACTCAAAGGCAAAGCTCGAGAGAGTTCAGTAGGTTCTACAGTTGCATTAATTGATCAGTTAAAAAAACATCCAAAATAAGAATTTTCACCAACCAAATCGTATCATGAATACATGGCAGAACTTTTGAATCCTATAATGAAACA
Organism: Copidosoma floridanum; assembly: GCF_036245765.1. Taxonomy (NCBI): domain Eukaryota; kingdom Metazoa; phylum Arthropoda; class Insecta; order Hymenoptera; family Encyrtidae; genus Copidosoma; species Copidosoma floridanum. The sequence continues at coordinate 3,367,672 of NW_028321898.1, read as the reverse complement.
AAACGAAACAATTCGAAATTTTTATCATAGAATAATTTCTCTTACAGAAACTACTTTAACAGCCCTTTTGACTGAGTTGAATGATGACAAACTCAAGACAACACAAAAACCACAACTTGAAAAATTAGCACAAAAACGTTTATTAATGGTTGACCTGACTCGTGAAAATTAACTATAGCACTTTTAAATCCCAAAGATATCCACAAAGCTTTACTTAATGAACGCACTTGCCCACCAGTAAACAATCAGGCCAAGTACGTTTACAAGGCCGTACCCACGACCTCTACTTCTACGAGTTCTAAATCTTCGGTACCAAACGTTACCGGAGTTCCTGTTCCTGTCTCTACTCAGTTCAACCACCAAGAAAAATACGTCAGTTTTAATGAACCATTGACACACAATAGAAATTCTTTTCCACATACCTACGATAAAAATGATGTCAAGATGACTTACCCAAAATTCGACGAGTATGGTCAAAACATTGTGCATGTTGCACTTAGCTACGCACCTCAACGACGATCAAGTACCCCGCCACCAAGCCGTACACCATCACCACCCTAAAATAATCAACCTAATCACTATTACTACCCTCCAAATTTCCCATTTATAATAATTTTCATATTTTCAACCACCACTGTTTTATCTACCTTACTATCCACAAATGTACTATCCCTATCCTCATACTCAAGAATATGCTTACCATCAACAAGCTTCATTACAATACTACAACCAAAAACAATACCAAAATTATAATCAAGAACGATACTGAGAGTCTCGCTCTAACTCTCGGAAAACGAGAACAAAACTCGCCAGTAGGACGCGACTGCGAGTTCGAATCTGATGACGCGTCCGAAATCAATGGCAATAAATTTACAGAGCCTTCTGAGCAAGAACAATAGGAAATTCACTAGCAGTTAGGTTATGTTGCGAAAGATTTCAGAAAGATTTGGAAATTGTAATATTAGATTCAGGCGCAGAAGTAAATATCATCAGATATAACGCATTAAAGAACGGTACAGAAATTAATAATGAGAATACAATTCACTTAGAAGGAATAGCTCCACAGCGAATATACATTCTCGGTACCATAACGGTAAATTTATTCGATACAAATCACGAATTGCACGTTATGAGTCCAGAATCACCATTAAATAATGTATAAATTTTAGCAGATCCATTCTTTACACAAGAAAACGCTAGAGTCGGTTATGGATTAAATGCATTAATAGTCGAAAGCAGACCAATTAAATCTATACCTTTCCTATACCGAAAGAATCAAATCAACTCTATAAAACTAATTAAAAAACAAGAAAAACCTCAGATTGAAAACTAAACAAAATTTCGAATCAACTTTTGAAAAATTTATTTTTCCATTTCACAATGAAGATGAAGTACCTACACCCCCATGCGATACCACTTATTATAATTCTCCAGGATTTAAAGAAAATAAAAACAGAAGTTATAATTTACCAGCCAGAACAAGAGTAGCCATTAAATTACCGACTAGAAAAAAGATCACCATCCATGCTTATCATCGTAGAATTACTACCGAACCCGGAGTGTACATAGGCGAGGCGGTAGTAGATTGCAAATAAGGTCACTGTTATACAATAGCTAGAAACACAAGAGATGAGCCGACAAAAATAGAAACACCCGCGCAAGAACTTGAGCCTTTTGATATCATGGAATCTGAAGAATTTTTCGACACTGACTTCGAAGAAAACGATTTAAACAATAAAAAAGATCGCATTAAATTTATAATGGAGAAGCTAATAAAAATCTTGTCACTCAAAAGCTTGTTCATCAGAAGTAAGAAAGTTTGTAGAAAAATACTCTCACTTATTTTACATTCTAGGCGACCCGGCTTCTCGTACTTTTATTATGACACATAAAATACTTACGACAAACGATCGTCCTGTATATGTCAAACAATACCGCTACCTCTTATCATTACGCTACGAAATAACTCAAATAGAAAAATTATTAGCAGACGGTACGAACAGCCCTTACAGTAGTCTTCTCTGGATAGTACCCAAGAAACAAGGATCTATGAAAAAAAAAAAACAGATTAGTAATAGATTACCGTAAGCTAAACGAAAAAACCATCCCTAGTGCTTATCTACTACCAAACATTACTGAAATATTAGAGCAAATCAAAGGCTCAAATTATTTCTGCGTTTTTGATCAAGTCAGTGGACTTAATCGAATAGAAGTTGACTCTACAAATAGACATAAAACTGCTTTTTGCACACCTAACGGTCATTATGAATATGTAGGAATGCCATTTGGACTATGCAATGCACCTGCAACATTTTAACGACTAATGGACATAATTTTATCAGGACTTCGAGGCATTGAGTTATTTATATTTCTTAATGACATAATTGTATGTTTAAGAACTTCAAAAGATCATGTGACAAAAATCACTCATTTATTTGAAAAACTTTCGAAATCGAAATTATAATTACAACTTGACAAACGTGAATTATTAATGCCCGAAGTAACTTATTTAGGACATAAAATAGGAATCTATGGAGTCAAACCAAATTCAAAAATATTAGAAGCTGTTGAAAAATTTCCGAAACCAAAAAATCGAACGGATGTTAGACAATATTTAGGATTAGCGAACTATTACCGTCGTTATGTCCAAAATTTTGCAGAAATTGCAGAGCCTTTGACGTCCTTGTTAAGGAAAGGAAAAAAATTTGAGTGGACAGATACTCAGCAAAAAAGCTTTGAACAGTTAAGGAGTATATTATGCAAAGCATCTGTGTTAGCTTGCGTCGATTTAATTAGTCATTTATATTAACAACAGATGCATCCAATACAGCTATTGGGGCCGTATTGAGGTAAAGAGAACCAGAAAAAGACCGCCAAATTGCGTATACGTCTAAACGTCCAAATAAAGCTAAAAGAAATTGTTCTACAACGGAAAAAGAGCGCTTCGCAGTCCTAGTTGTAGCAGTCCAATATTTTTGACATCACTTTTACGGTAAAAAATTTACAGTTTACGGAGATCGTAAACCACTATCTTGAATTAAGTCTATCAAAAATCCTATGAGTAGGGTAAATAGCTGGAGATCAGGACTCCAAGGTTATAGCTACACTCATAAGTACAAACCTGATAGACTAAACACAAACGCGGACGCCTTATTAGGAAATCCAATAGAATGGAATAAAGACAAAAGTAATAAAGATAATTCTTCGAACGACAAAATATTATTAAAAGCTCATTTGCTACCTATAAAACCTAAGTAAACTAAAATTTTGTCAGCTCGCCAAATTATGTCAAAAACCAATTAATCTCATTCCAATTCGAAAAAAATGTAGGTTTTTCACCAAGACGAAATAATATTGTAATCAAATCCAGTACATCCCGAGCCAATGACATTCGTCAAAAATGGGTGATGTTTCAACAAAATGAAGAGTTTACTGTTTCTGATAAAGAAACTTTAAATTTAACTACAATAAAATCAAAACTTTAATCTACTTTTCGACACTCTGTACGAAACCAAGAAAAACAATAAAAATAAAAATAAAGAGCAGTTATCCGATTCAAGGAATAACACTTACGGTAATAAAGATTGCGACAGAGAAAGATTTATTGAAGAATGGAATCGAAACTCATTACATTGGGATAGTTACGACAAGAAAAATGAAATACCAAGTAACAGCATTCTTGGAGAAATAAATATTCACCTACATCCCCTACCGAACGTCATGATGGCAGTTACTTAAATCAAGAACAAATAAATTCAATTCCATCGTTACCTCAAAATTCAATGTGTCCTACTATAGTAAATAAATGGATCAATAAAAGAATAAACGAATTTATTGCAAACGGAAATCCCATAAGATCAAAATCTTCAATGAAATCACACAGAAATAGTCCGACCAAAAGTAAATTACAAAACTCTAATGATGAACTATACTAAAGAAGTTCATCACCTATAGAACAAAATAGTAATAAAGAAAGAGACGACAATCCTTCACAATCGGAAAACATAAAAAATAAAACTGATAACGATACCAAGAAAACTTCCAATTAAAATATTTTACTGCAAGTCGTACAGCAGCGTTAGAACCCGTACAATAAAATTGGAAATTAGCTTGTAGCAAAAAAGTAACAAGAAACACAAGTCCCGTTGGAAATCCCTCTAATATAACTTATGAAACAAATAAATTAACGTATTTGAGTACTCGTCAGAATTTAACTTACAATAACTATATCCATTTCATTTCTGAAACTGTAGATTTAAAATTATAAAACAATAAACTACTATCTGATATAGAAGCTATATCAAGAGAAAAATTATTAGATGTTCAATCAAAATTGGGAGACGTTATTACTATAAAAAACCGAAATCGCTACATATTTAAACTAGTCGATAGCCCTAGAAGATAGAAAGCAAAAATTAGTTGAATGTCATACTAGCTTATTCGAAAGTCATAGAGAGGTAGTAAAAACTTATAGCCGAATGAGAGAAAAATATTATTCGAAAGGAATGTACGACGATATTGCTGAATACATACAAAACATACAAAAATGTAAAATTTGCGAGGAACAAAAATTAGTCCACACAAATTAGTCAGCACCAGAGAATCTATGGTAATTATAGACAACATCAGAAGTATTTTCCAAGGTCACAATAAATACGGTAGGCCCTTTCCCACAAAGACATCTGGGAATAAGCACGTATTAACAATGCAATGCTTACTTACAAAATTTTTTATTGCAGTTCCTGTTCCTAATATACAAGCAATAACTATTGCCAATGTATTAATAATATATTTTATTTCAACTTTCGATATTCCAAGAATTATTCTCAGTAACAGATCAAAAAGTCTCATTAATCAAGTATTGACAGAATTATCAAAAATTAATGGATTCCTTTTAGCTCTCACTAATGCATATCACCCACAATAAAATAGTTTATTAGAAAGAAGCCATGCTATGTTACACGATTTTTTGAAAACTAACGCTAAAAACAAAAATGATTGGGATAAAATGGTTCCTTTTGCAATGCATGAGTATAATACTTCAGTTCATTCAGCAACAGCCCTTATAACTTTCGAACTTGTCTTTGGTAGACAGGCATGTTCCCAAAATCAACTTTCAGACAAATTCAAATTAGAAACATACAGCTCATATGCCAGTGACCTTACCCGCTGTTTACGTACAAAACAAGAAATAGCTCGTTACAGACTTAAAATATTATAACAATATACAAAAACACGTTATGATAATAAGTCAAAGCCACATAACTTGAAAGTTACAATTACAGTTTATGGGCTTAAAAAATTGCGGAAACAAAAATTAGATAGATTTTACAACCAAATCTCCAAAATTAAAAACCACATAGTAATAATAACGTCGTATTAAAATTAGGAAACAAAAGAATAATTAACAAACATATTGATACAGTAAAACGCAGCTACCAATAAAAAAAAAATTTAGTTATTTTGTTGTTGCAGATTGATCTGATCAATTTGTTGAGTAAAAACATTGCCTTTCTGCTTTCGCTAACGCTAAGGCCTGATATGATAAAAAACAAGGAAAAGATACCTGCAAAACCTTACGACAACATGCATTTAGTAAATAATCCAGGTATGTATTTCGTATACACTAACGAAGCCGTAACAGACTAATTCGTACCAAATGACACGTTACTATAACGTTAGATTTTCGTAGCGTTAAATACCAAACTGGACTATACCATGAACAGCTTGATACAGTCTTTAAACAGTGTACTAAAGAACTTAAAAATCAAGAATGCAAAAATTCAATACTTAGATACACGTTAATCAATATGATTCGATTAACAAAACCAACATACAAAGATTTAAAGCTATTTTTTGCACCTAAAATACAAATACATCGTAAAAAAACTAACTCCAGCAATATAGTAACAGTTGTTCCTAACCACATAATAATGAAACGAGCACCGCTAGAATTTGTGGGGTGGATTTCGAAAAGATTTTTCGGATCTATGGATGCGGATGATCGAGATAAAATAAATTCAGACATAAATAATCTTTACAACTCTACAAAAACAATATTATATTTAGAAGCGCTACAGACTCATTTTGTACGCTAAAATCTTAAAAAATTATATATAAAATTAGAAAAAATGGAAAACATTATAAAAAAGTTATAAAAAAATTTGGAAAGTTTAATCAAAGAAGCATGCCGATAAGATAATAATAATAGAAAAATTAAGTATAAAATAGAAATATTAGAATGGACTAACTCTTTCGAAAAATCCTTTTTTTTATGCTAAATTCTTACAACACGCTTATCAGTGCAGTGGAAAGAACGTCACAAGGACACCTATATCCACTATTGATACAAAACGAACTACTATCAATTTGTAATGAATATAATTCATACGAAAAAGAGCATACGCTACCATGGGACGATTCAACCGTAACACTTGAACGCCTGCACGCACTGTCCACAACAAACGCAGAAATAATAAAAGGTAGATAAGCAGTTAAACTTAGTTTTCTGCTTATAGGTGAAAAACAATTCAATAATTATGCCATGCACTTGATTCCAGTTCCAAGAAATTTACTCTTAGATTTAAAAGGATATGTCAGTATTAATCTCCGCCATAGTAACCTGAACGTAAGCAATAATCTTCAAAATTATTTCCTAACCGATGAAAAATTCTTAAATAATTGCATTCAAGATAAAAAGATTTTATATTGCCGACTAGATATGCCCATTTTTAAAGATAATATAAATAATCCTTGTGAATCCTCTTTATTTATAAACCCATCAACAAACGCAATAAAATTTCGTCAAATAGCATTATATAAGTCAACAGAAATTTATTGGATAAGACTAAAAACCACCAAACAATGGTTACAGTCCGCAAAAAATACTACCACAATACAAGTATTTTGTGGAAGTTATCCTTAAATTAAACAACCAACTAAAATAAAATTACACTGCACGGGAATACTAACGATCAACAGTAATTGTATTGCTCATGCTCCCGGCTACACCCTTTATGGAGTTACAACACTAGAACTGGCAGAGACTTACTACAATACATTAGAGCTTCCCTACAGTTTAGCAAATTTATTGAACTTCCCTGACATTAAAACAATCAAAATCGGCAACAATGACTTTACTCTTGATCTACAAGAGGAGGAAAAAACTAAAATAAATAAACGGGCAGAGTCAAATGATGCAATAGCGTTAACTAGAACAGAGGAAACCTTAGAGGGTAAAGCTATGAAAAAATAAGTAAACTATCGAAATACAGCAATAATTTTTGGAAGCCTAATAGTAAATTTAATTGTTACATGAGTTATTGCCTCAATTTCATTAAGATGCATTTTAAAATTAAAAAAGAAATCCACTAATTTACCACAATTTGTATATAGAGCTTAATCGAGTAGATCAAATGAGCCTCAAATTTTTATAACGCAACATAATACTCCGGAAAAAAGACGAAAAATTGTAAAAATCCAGCACCACCAATTCCCGACAGAACAATAGATGATTATTTGCCGATACAAGGTCACTATTCATTTATAAAATATCTGACCAATAAAACGGTGTAAAAATACATACATACTTACATACATACTTACATATATATATATATATATATATACATGATCAATCATCAACGGAATATAACACTTCAGTAACTAGTCTACTAAAGTACTGACGTAATGAAAACTTGCTTTCGTTCCACCCAGGTAAAAAGAACTAACGTAGCAGAAAGATTCGACAGAAAAATATATATACATAATAAAATATTTTACTCACGAATTCAGTAACTATACATTATTAATATTATATTTGATTTCCAAAAATTTTAAATGTTCGATCTCAAGCCAAGAAAGTCTACAAGGAAATCAGCAATAAAAATTTAATCACATCGCACCTCTTCTCTTCCTTTACCTTCTTTTCGGTAATGCTAAACTACAATTCTACAGTATTAGCAAACGTTATCTCCAGTATATTCACTGCATATTACTGGAAAACATTCTACCTACACCATAAATAAAATACTTCAATCATTTCACTAACAAAACAAAAATATATAGGACTAACAAACAGCATAATTAATACCTAACACACGCATGTTCATTTAACAACTTGATACCTACACTGCTTCACACGATGAAAGCAAGAGTGTAAAATGATTGATTAATCATTTAAAAAAAAAAAGAGAAATTTACATCTGTTGTCATAATTCGTCTCATCAGCTCGTAGCTCGTGTGAATCTCGATCGATCGATCTGTAGTTGCCGGGGGGCGGCAACAATCTAAGAAGGGAGGTGTTACATCCGAAGTTGATACGAATTATATTATAACTAAAAGGTATCCGTCCATAAAAATTAGATAAGATGTATTGTGAATATAAAGCAAGCTCATATGACAAAAGGAGCTCGTACGTCGTTTATGTGTGCGAGTGTGTGTATTAGCTTTAAGGTGAATGCTTCATAACATGCTGACATAGAATACGGCTAACCTCGTTGTAGAAATGCATGTATGTGTGAATGCATGTATGTATGAATGCATAAATCGTATTTTATGTATAAATAAATAGTTACTTGCTCACTAATTGTTTCATTCCGATAATGCATACTAATTTAAAATTTGTAATTCACACATTACTCAATAATGCTCAAAATTGATTGTAAAATCCCCAGCAGGATTAATTTCGAAATTTGTAAACTTTCTGTCACAATTAAACTTGTATTTAGCGTTCTTATATTGCTGATGCGAGCTTTCAACATCACTGACCCAAAAAACTCAATCGCACTTGTCAGAATAATGCGATTGGTACTGTTGTATTGTTATTTCCTAATATGTGAAATCATTACATGTAAAATCATCGTGCAAGCCTACTGTTTTGCTGTCAACGCAGTCTGCAAGAACATCGCTCATTGGTTGACCTAATTTAACCAAAAGCAAAAGCCTCTTTTACTCGCTCTGATGCTATAAAAACGCACTATCAAGAGGAAAAATAGCTCTCTTTATGTCTGTCACCTGTCCTCTAAAGTTTTATTCAACTCTTGACTTTCGGGACTCGTGAGTACCTTATACACGTAAGGCATAACGGGTTGGCTGAGGCAACTTGAGTGCGTATCGAGAACATCAATAGTATCGGACTACACTAAGGAGCGAGGTACAGCGAAGGAGGCCCACCGAAAGTGGTTTTGGCGATAGCAAAGAAAGCAGAAAGCGCAACATCCTACTGGCCACGAACTCATTCGTGTAGTTTAAGGAAACACTGAAGGTTACCGCACGAAGCATTAGAGAACTCCGAAGCAGCAGTAACAACAATCAGTGATAGATGTAAGTTATTTATCAGTAATAAAATTAACGCCAAACTTTGTTAAAGTGACCCGAGTAAATTGTATTTAATAGAACAAACTATTATCAAATCGCTTCAATAAAGAAATACATTAATTAAAATCACCCATATTATTCAAATAAAGATTATTGTTTAATTAAAAACGAATGAAGCTTACGAGCTGAATCCTAAGAGACCCACGAATGACACTTAAATAAAACAGTTAAGACCATACGCTAAACAAGTCCGGTCATAACATTAGCAGGAAAGATGCCCGGTACTAGGAAAAAATATCGATATTACGCATGAATACATCAGCTTCAAATACATAGATATTGCAAATATCGATAAGAAATATTAATGAAATTGACCACTAGGTATAGAAATTATCTTAATTCGCTCACGTAAAATTATGTAGGGATTTTCGTTGAAGGATCTTGGGTGAGCATATTCAAATATACAAACTGTTGTAGTGTGTATAAATTATTTTATTTTTGCTACGTTTCGTCCAAGTTTCTCGGACCTTATCAGGCAACTAAAAATTAACACATATGCACATATAGAATCATAAAACAAAAAAAGGGGGGTTTTACAGAGAACGGACGCACAACTTAAAATTACCTGATGGAGATTAAACTTAAAACATTAAATAGTAGCCGAATGTAACTCGTGTGAAACAGACGGCAGTCAGCACCCTACTGATCTAGTATCCGCACTATGTAGAATGAACGAACGCAAAAATAATACGAATACGAAGCAATAAGGAAGAGAGAGTTATGTGTACAATACATTATTGAGAAGACGTTATGAATATTTGTATACCGAATATATATATATATGATGAAAAGGTGGTATAACTAAAAAAAAAAAAAAAAAAAAAAAAAAAAAAAAAAAAAAAAAAAAAAAAAAAACAATATTTCAGTTCCAAAATCACACATTAACAATAGTTTTCAATTTATTACCTTAATGAAAAATGTAATAGTACCAGATGATTACACCTTAATCTCACTTGACGTTACATCCCTGTTTACGTGCGTGCCATGCGATCTAGTTTTGAAAAGCTTGAACAAACGGGTAGTTGGTTTGCGACAGCGGTGTAGTGTGCCCTTTGATGAGATAAGAGACTGCGTCAAATTCCTCTTTAACAATATATTCTTTTCTTTCAACTATAAGTTCTATCAGCAGACGTTTGGCACACCGATGGGCTCTCCTGTGTCACCAATGTTTGCTGATATGGTTATGAACGACCTGGAGGTCGACTGCTTGGATTTATTAAAAAAAGATTTCAACATTGAACCACTTTCTTATTACAGATATGTGGATGACACTATAATGTGTTTAAAGTCCGACCAAATAGATAAAGTATTACAGGTTTTTAATAACTACAATCAATTTTTGAATTTCACACATGAACTTTCTATAAACAGTAGCATCAATTTTTTAGACATTACATTAACAATAGAAGACAATAAAATCATTACAAATTGGTTTTCCAAGCCTTCGGCCTCGGGTCGTTTCTTAAATTTTAAATCTAATCACCCAATATCTTTAAGGAGAAACGTGGTTTATAACTTAGTAGACAGAGCCGTTCTCTTGTCTCATCGTAGATTTCACACATCTAACCTTGATGTTGTAAGAGGAATATTGCGTAAGAATTCTTATCCTCCAAGTTTTTTCGAAAAGTTGATAAAATCTCGATACTTCAAACTTAAGAACAACAACATCCACAACAACAATACCAACAATAACAACACAAGCAATAACAATAATAACTCACAGACAAATCACACACCACAAATAAACTATAATACAATAACCATTCCTTTCATCAACCAAAAAATATTTTCAAAATTTAGTCATTTGTATAAAAATTATAATTTAATAACAATACCAAAAGTGTCGAGAAGTTTCAATAAATTTAGTTGGGTAAAGATTCCACGCCGACCCTTAAAAATACGGGCGTTGTGTATCAAATAAGTTGCGAAAATTGTCCTGCAAAATATGTTCGAGAGACCAAAAGGGAAGCAGAAGAGAGAATAAATGAACATAAACGTGAATCTGATCCAGAATCCGTAATAAATAAGCACATGCAGTGTCATAAACACAAGTTTGATTGAAAAAATGTTAAAATTCTTGACAAAGAATCTATTTACAAAAAACGTATTTATTCAGAAATGATTCACATCAATTTAAAAAAAAATACTATCAACAAACACGAAGATATCTAATATCTCAGTAAAATATATAATCCAATTTTTTTGAAAATAAGAAACTTAGAAAAATAATTTTGATCAGTACAGACAATTTTAGTTATACTACCTTTTTATCATATATATATATTCGGTATACAAATATTCATAACGTCTTCTCAATAATGTATTGTACACATAACTCTCTCTTCCTTATTGCTTCGTATTCGTATTATTTTTGCATTCGTTCATTCTACATAGTGCGTATACTAGATCAGTAGGGTGCTGACTGCCGTCTGTTTCACACGAGTTACATTCGGCTACTATTTAATGTTTTAAGTTTAATCTCCATCAGGTAATTTTAAGTTGTGCGTCCGTTCTCTGTAAAATCCCTCTTTTTTTGTTTTATGATTCTATATGTGCATATGTGTTAATTTTTAGTTGCCTGATGAGGTCCGAGAAACTCGGACGAAACGTAGCAAAAATAAAATAATATATACACACTACAACAGTTTGTAAATTTGAATATGCTCACCCAAGATCCTTCAACGAAAATCCCTACGAAATTGACCACTGTTTGACCATAAACAACGCATAAGAGGGAATGATTTTAATTATTCAGACGTTTCAGTTATATATAAGCTCAGCTCTTACAACTTGTTGTGTTAGTATTAGGTTGCTCTTGGGTCACTTAAAGAGTTATTCCGTTTTACCACGCTGAATCTAGATTGTTTAGTATTTTGAGTCTGTATAATCGTGAACAAATAACTCAAGGTACTGTTTTGTTATAACTACTTTGACGATACTGTTACGCCAGTATTATACCACTGAGCTAGGTTTCCTTTACTTCAGATGGTACAGTAAGCATAAAACCATACTGACGAAGAGCTTATCACAACGATAGGATTGTATGGAATATATCAGAGTTACCCTCGAAACAATGACAAAGTAGAGCCTCGAACTAAAAATGTTTAGTCAGCAGGCAAGCATTAGATCACTCAAGCCAGTGAGAACTCTCCTATTTTTTAAACTCTAGTATTATAGATTCTTTTATCTTATATATAGATTCTTTTAATTGTATATTTTAAACTCTAGTATTATAGATTCTATAATACTACAGTTTAAAGAACAGGAGAGTTCTCACTGGCTTGAGTCGTCTCATGCTTGCCTGCCGACTAAAAATTTGCTATAATACAAAATAATTATATAGCAGCAATTATTGTTTCATTCATAGATGTAAAAAATGAACCTAATATAAACTTTAATCACAGTTTATTAAACAAGTTATTAGACTATTCGAAGTTAAAATATAATTATTCAAATATCTAAATTGATTACTACTTTAGAAATACCAAGGCTAAACGTAAATTGTTAAAAAATTTTGTGAAAATTTTTAGAAACTTGTGGACATTGAGTGCAAAAATATTAGTTATTAAAAATGTTGCGAAGTTAACCTGTTTTTTGTATTTTAGAAAGTCTCTTCAGCAATGAAAAACACTATTCCTGATAAAACCTATGTTGCAAGTATTGTTAACTATTTGACGCTAAGACTCTGAAAAATTGACCAGGGTCAGAAGACATTACACGCAAATACAATACTAATTGGCTCGATGAGAAAATCAAAACAGCTTAAAAAGACAAATTTAATTAGTTTTCACCGTCTCTCCATAAAACGTATCACAACTGGCAGTTAAGTTTAATAGATGAGCGTATACTGATTACCGGACTTTGATGTTAAAAATTTCAACATCGATAAGGCAATAAATCAGTGTAAAAAATTTCGATGAAAAATACCAATTATAAAAAAACAAATATTGATATCTTCAAAATATACATACACATTGCTTTCCTATAATAAGTAAGGACTTATTTTTATTTTTTTTTATTCTCGTAGCCCAAAACGATTTTTAATTTGATTTAATTGCAAGTGTGATTTTTAATTAACTAATTTTTGCACGTGGGTGTTTACGCTACCAGCACCTAACCCCTTTCAGCTGTATCATTTTATCAGAACGTCATAAGACATGACAAAACATGTTCTTGACACATCTTTTTACTCAAAATCACTTTCTAGGTTCGACTAACTATTATTACTACTTTGATGTGCACTGTATTCACAAGACTCGTATTAATATGTTATTTTTGACAGTTCTTTTCAATCAGCAGCTGCAAAATTTGGAACTGAAAATTACACGCCCCTTGGAATATATGACAAATTTGAAGCTTGGCATTGTCCATGGATTCAAGTAGCAATTTCCTGACACTCTGAAGGGTTGCTGCATTTTTTTTATACAAAACTTAGTGTTAAATTATTACTTAAACAGTGTGTAGAACAAAATTTAGAATAAGAAGATGCGAAAACTCTTTGACAATCCCACTTATCAACACTTGAAGAAATACACACATATGATGCTATCTTAAGTTTACATAATAACTAACGATGTCAAGAATTGCTTCCTTTTGTTAAAAATTATGTCCAAAACCAGCTTACGCTAAATATCGAATATTTCAACGTAATTAACGTTAGAAAAATTACAAAAGTAATCTTAAAAAGAATATTAAAGAGGCTAATAATGATTAGCAAAATCTCATGCATTATTTTAATAAAAATGCTATATCAGCCTAAGACGTGTCTTTCTTATTCATTCGAAAGTATTCTTGGCTCTGTAATTTATATTAAAATGCACTAAATCTTATATAAATCGAATAGTTGTAATTTTAGGTCAAAGAAGGCGTAACCAGAAGTTTGTTATATTCGAATTGAGCTTTAGCTGAGCAATACCCTGAGAATACCATAGAAAGTATTACAGTAGGGCCACTATAGTGAAAACAGGGTTAATTGTGAAAAAAAAAAAAAAAAAAAAAAAAAAAAAAAAAAAAAAAAAAAAAAAAAAAAAAAACAAATCAAGTTTAGTCAGTTCTTAAGCTGTTAGCATTTACAGCAAGTGGTACACATAGCTAAGTCATAAATTTACTGGAATTCTGTTATAAGTTTTTGAGGTAGATTGATTTCTTGGTCGTTAGCATATACACAACTTAGACAAAAGATTGTTTGAATATTTGTTAGAATTGGATATTTTATCAAGTTGCTCGGCCGTCAGAATTTTACACTGACTTACTGGCATACATACGGAGAGAGATTTCTACCGATTCAAGTAGTGTTACTTATCAAATCTTTTTTTCATTTTATTTGGTATGAAAATTTACCATGCCTGGCTCGAATATTTTTGGTTTTACACTGTTTAATTTGCTGCTCACACAGAAAAAACCGGTGTCAGACACAAAATATTTTTGTATCGACAGATGTGGAAAACAAATTTTATAAGTGGCAGTGGTTGAATGGGTGAAAACCTTGATGAGTGTACAACTTACCCATAGCCTTTTTTTATGCGATTTAATGGTAGAAAATATAGCTTATAAAAATTGTTACTTCAAACATTTGTATTATTAAATTTTTATACTTACTTTCATTTAAAAAATGGGGGCATACGTAGTAAAGACACGAATTTCGACTTCGATCTCCGAATTATATGCTCAATTCGCTAGGGGAGCCGATTTGACCGGATTCTTCAGGCCCTAAGATTAGTCTGTCTATGGCTAAAGGTACTTGCATTTACGCCAGTCTGACCATGGACTGAACTCCACGGCACAGGAGGTATGGTCTTGTAAAGCCAGAAATCTTACCTTGTCATCATCACTGCGTTGGCTAGAGATACACTTTCTTGGAATGAGGTAGCATCATCTCGTAGTAGGAAAAGGAAACGATTATTGTGTATCCCTTTCGTATTTCTTCACGTAAAATTTTCTGTCACTTAAGGAAGTATTTACTTGCTAAAAAAGTTGGGGTCGTTATAAAATGTATTATATAGTAGCAAAACTAGTTTCAGCGTTCGCTAGTCTGCATTACTCGGAAAAAATTTTTAAGTAAAAAACAAACTAGATTGCATATTCAAGCAGGGATCGGCCTGTACAATCATACAAATGGTAAAGACAGAGGAAAAAAATGATACAGTGTAATTATTAAAGATGTGAATAGAGTGAATGTACGTAAAGTGCTGATCCTAATGCTTGATCATTGCAAGATATGTGTTAAGATAGTTTGAGTCAAATCACGACCTCATATCGAGAAAGAAAAAAAAAGGAGCAAGGTAACAGAGAAAAATTGTGGCATAGTCTAGGTATAAAAGCATCAACAATGTAAGTCTTTTCATTAAGGTTAATAACCACGTCTTTTCGCATGTATTTCAGTAACTCTTGACTAGTCACTGGTTTATATCCCATTAAGGTGGTTCTTCACCTAACCCATTTACTTAAACTTACAGGGAAACTTGAAGGGATTGTTATTAAAGTTATAAGGCATCTTCTCTTAAAATTTTAAGTCCCTTTATCAGGCAAATTTTTGAAAACAAGTCAGTCAAAAAATGCACTTTTAACATGTATTCTTATGTAGGTTACTTTTCCATACTACGATATCATGTAATATCTCGTAAAGTAGACTTAAGATCGTAATAGAAAAAGTTTGTAGTGAAAGAAGAACTTTTCAGCTTTCTAATAATATAACAAAAGTTTGGGCTGATCAGGGAATTAGTATACGATATTTAATCGTAAACGAAATGTCTGCCGTGTAAACTGCGGCAACGTCTGCTTGAGTAGGAGCGTACATGCCATTTTCAGAACCTTGCATCAAAAAAAAATTTTTTTGTAACTCTTACTCTGACTTTATGAGCTTGTTTATTTGTACGTAAATGCAATGATATTATAGTCAAGTGCCAGTAAAACATATTTTATGTTGCAAATAATAAGCTAATCGAAAATTAGAAAACCACAGGGTCCCGTGTCGCTTTGATACGGCACCATCGTGAAGAACCACCTTAAGTCAATAGTCAGCAGGCAATAATCAAGAAATCATTGGAAACAAGATCTTGTTACTTTTCTTTGCTGACACTAATGAGACAATTGGTATAGTAGAATCCCTAGAGTAATTCCTTGTCCAATTCAAAAACCAATTACATTTGGCTGTATGAAATCATATTGAGCTATTTGTTATTGTCTATCTTTTTACATTAACTTATCTTAAAACACGGTTTTCTACAAAAAATAAAGGAAGTATTGTGATAGCAAGTACAAATCACAGAAGTAGTAGCTGCTACTTTTGAGACTGTTTATTTTTTCTATCATTTGAAAAACAAAACTACTCAGTGTTTATTTAAAAATATCGAACACAGCAACCCAGCCCTGAAATAATTAATACATTATTTTCCTATTTATTTAAGTGTGAATGTAGCTAACTTTCGAAAATCAACAAGTTACGTTGTCCGTCATAAAAGTCCGTTATTCGTTCATAGAAAAACCGATAAGACTTTTTTATAAATATTCCAAGAGGATAAAAAAAAGTTGTTATGCATGAATTAACTTATGGTTTTCGTTTTTTTTAAAATTTTTTTATAATAAGTACATTTATAGAACAATAGAAAAAGAATGACCCTTGCTTAACATTTCAGAAATAATCAAGTGTTGTAACAATGAGCATCTGTGCAAGTGTTAGTCATGTTCTTCTGTGGAAAAATTTTTAACACGCCACACTAATGAGTTTCAGCTAGCGATCGAGGACGAAGCAGTTCCGTTTTTTATTCTCTTATCTATTAATTTTTATTTTTATACTCTCCATGCTACATAATGGGGACACCAAGTGTGAATTGCATCAGACGTTGAACTTCCTTGGCATGGCGAATATAATTGCAAAAACACACAGACTCGCACACAAAAACAAATAATCCTGCTTAAGGTACCGATTGAAGAGTTTGATCATTACAAAGTGATAAAAGTAAAGCGAAAAAGGGTGTTTGTCTAGCATTATTATAAAAGATTAATGTTGATGTTATGTCTAGCAGATGAAACGACAAGTTGTACAGCAAGTGTCAAAATATATAACAAAAAATAATTTTCACATGCAAAAATATAATTTAGTTTACCAGAAAAATTTTTGAAGCTATTGAGTTCTCTGTGATTCCATTCGTGTAGATCCTTTATAGAACTTTTGAAAAATGTATCAAAGTTATCTTCATAAATTTCTAAAGATTCTTTTGAATTTCCTGTTTCCTTTCCTTTTTTTACTTCGTAATTTGATTTTAAACTATTAATCAGTTGATGTTCGTGACGCACACAAGATGTATTAATTTCTAAGCTACTCATTGAACAATTTATCACTGGATGACGTTCAATATAAATAGCAACACTCAAATTTTTTATTAACTCTCCGTCATGGGTAGAAAAAAAACGCTTGTTTAGGCAATAACTTTCTGTAAAAATCGATAAGCTTAGAGAATAGTTATACTTTGTAGTTAACATTTATAAACTTGTTATATTACCATTACATGAAAAAAACAATTGATTTTAGACTATTCATTTAATTTTTATTTCTTACACCAGAAAAAAATGTGTTTTTTTTTTAAAAGTAATCAAACATTTTTTTTAGTTATGAAACACATTGGGGGACCTAAACGCTTGTTGCAAGTTAGTAGTAGAAATAAGTATGTGTCATAGTATCGTGTAATTACATAGACTTACGTGAGTAATACAGTAATACCTAAGAACACAATCGTGCCAACGCGTGCAATGTAGTAATTAGTAACATAAGTGATTAGCATAGTGATTGGGATAGCTGTAATAACCATAATCTTAGCTCACTTAGCAGTAATTGCTGTAAGAAAAATCAGAAAAAAAACCAAATCGATCAAGTACACAATTTTTTATTTTTCTTGAGTATAATATTTAAAATATGAATACAAAACTTCACAGCTTTTGGTAATGTCGTCATCAGTTTACAGAACTTGTATATGTACGCGTAAAAAAAATTTTGATAAATCATAGATAAATGTATTCTAAGTAAAAAAAGGAGAAACTCATATTTTCTATCAGTAAGATTACTGCTAAAGTCAGAAAGTCAATTTACCTAGTAGGAGTTAGCAAATGTTTCTATTAGTGATTTTGATTTATCCAACGCTTATAATTCTGAATTATCAATGAACAACTATTCATATTAAATAAGTTTAAACAACACAGCCATCAACTTTTAAAATCAAAGTTAAAAAAAACAACTTTTTTTCAATTATATTTCTTGGTTAACATATAATATGAATGCATCAGCTTTCATTAGATATGCTCTCATACTTGAGATCTTAATTCATGTAAAAGCTGGAAAATCAAGACTTCATGAATAATGGGACAGTTAAACTACTAAAGAGATTCCAAGTCTTACCAGCCCAACTCATAGATATGGACTAAGCATTCGAAAATTCATAATTTTTTAATGATTTTCAGTGATGAGCTGCGTCGTTATGAATTTTAACCGTCTTATTTGTGTAAAGTAGAAAAAGTGTCCACATTTTTTGGTTTTTGACTCTTAAATACTTACAGCTGAGACGCATTTATATGGGTATCCCTAAACTCACTCTGTATGCAAATATAAAGTAATTTATTTATTATTACCATTCAAAATGAAACTAAACTCCTCTAGTCCCCATACTTTTAGCTTGTTGAGAACGAAATCCATTGAACACTATTTTTATAACTTGAAAAAAATCTTATATTATACGTGCTTGCGTTATCTTCCTTTTATTAAACTTAAAGTAAGCAGACTTGACGTTGGAGTAGTAGGGATCTTAGTTACAAAGGTCACACGGAATATTTCTTTTAAAAAACTGGAGTATCTCCTATTTTCTTGTAGAAAAATATCTACAAATCATAGAAAAGCAGTTTTGACCTATAAAAATAGAAGATTTTCCTAATTTTTTTTGCGTGTAATATCAAACATGATTATTACCAGTAAAGTAAACATTAATCCAACTATACAAGAACATTGGTTTCATATACATGTTTCATTTTTCCGGCTTGTATTTACGTTTCTAATATTAACCTAGCCGTTATTACATTGACAACATACTACATACTGATACAAAAATTAAAGCAGTTTCTGTATTTTCATAAATCTGTGAATTTCAAGTAAAGATTCTTACAGAGACTTAATGTATCTTTTTTTATTTGACACATAGTAGTTTCAATTACTTATAACTAAGGGTATGGATTTAGAAAAAAGTGTTGTATGTAGAAATAATAAATCTTTTTATAACATAAATAGTGTAATTTATAACAGTTTTAATATTTATTTTAAACGACATCCTGATTTTTGAGTATTTAAAGCGAAAACTATGACTCTTGTTCGATTGACATTACTATGAAGTCTTGAGGTAGTTGTTACATAGCATTTTACTTGTATTGATTTATTTAACTTTTAAGTCATTAAAAAACATTATAAACTTAATTGTATTCCAACTGTTGTGTGTTTAGTAAAAATTATGTAAGGAGTTTTGCTACAAGTTTTTAATGCATATAATGCTAAAATTAGTGTTCATCTTACATTCTTTGTGTCATATAATATACACCATTAAATCCAGTTTAAGACACAAGACGAGATACAAAATGTTTGACTATCCGAAATTAAAATAAATGTGTTGATTTTGGTACGGCTAAAAAAATTCACCAATCAACACTTTGTTTAATAGCTGGCATATAATAGTATGGACACCGAAAATGATCTAGAAGAGCAGAGTCACTCATTTACCAAAGTTGTTAAGTTGTCGAATTTTCAAGTTAAATAATCTCAGATACAAAGATCTGTGTGCTACCGGAAAAAAGCGTCCAATCATCAACGTCTATCTAATGCAAATTAAAAGATGCTAACATTTTCATCATTAAATAAAATTAAGAAATGATCTAAAAAACAGATTTTTAAAAATTTTTTGATTGTTTTAAATTTCTAGATGAGGTTTGTAACTACATAACAATTTTGTTACCAAAAAGTTCAAATAGCATTTCGATCCTTGAGTAATTTATTTTTATTTATTAATCAGATAATTTACTTTTCGAAACATGAGAGTTATTTAAAATACTTAATTAGTTTGTTAATAAAAAGAGAAAATTCATTTGCTTAACGGGGTAATTTCAACTTATAAAAATATTTAGATTCTGCAGGTCGATATGAAAGATATATAATTTTTTAAAAATGTAGCAAAAGCAGTTATACTATTAACAATACTAATTCAAAGCATCAGAAAACTGTCAATAGGTTTTTCCAATCACATTTGAGGGCTGTCGTTAGGTACTATCAATAAGCACTAGTGTGGACGTTAAATTTTTAAAATTTTTTTATTTAGTTGCTTAATAGCATAAATGCCGTTATTACACCTAACAAGTCATGAAAAAACTTGGTTGAATCCGATTCAACCGTTTCTTTACGTGTCACAAAGCACTGGAAGTTCTTTTGGGTATGACACGGTAAAAATCCAAAAATCTATCTTTTGACATAGGAGCTGTCAAACAAAATATTTCGATGGTCCAAATACATATTTTGATGTATTTTTACCTCCCAAATACAATAGTTTTATTTATTTTTACAGATTCCATGGTTAAAAAAAGTTATTCTCAAAAATTTCATGATAAGTAAAATTTTCCGCGGAAATGACAAAAATACAAGATGAAAATTACAATTGTCACGAAAAATAAAATTAAAGCCAAAGTTATTTTAGCAAATTCATTTTACAAGTGTTAATCTGAAAGGTAAATTTCTGTTCCGTATGTGTTTGTCTCCATTTTTGGATCGTAGTTCTGCTCATTTTTGTTATTAAAAATTTTTTAATCGACTCTTTTCCACAGGCAAAAAATCATGAACCTCACAAGTTTAAAATTAAAATCACGAAAATTTAGTGAAAGAAAGGGCGTAAGAGAGCTTGTAAGACTACAATGGCCAACTGCTATACATGCGAATCAGAGTTAGAGCAGATTATACATGACAGCTGAAAGGTAGATCTCCCACACTGAAAGACCTTTTTCGTTGAAAATCCTCTACCACGATTTTTAACATCAAGTAATTAACTTATTAGATTATATTACTGTCAGATCAGTTAGTTTTTACGCCAGTCTAGTAATTGAAATTTCTAGCCTCACATTAGTCACGAAAAAATTCATGCTAAGTATGTTTGTCTCATGACAACAGCATGCGTATCCAGTGGCTGTGGTAGGTGTTTCTCGCCTACCAACGATAGCCTCAAAAATCAATGTCATGCGCAGAGTGAGCAGTACGTTAAAGTCGCCTCTTAATATACATAGTACATATATGTACACATTTGACAGTAGATCATCGTACGTTATTCCTTTCTTTCTCTGCGTGAGGGGTTGTTGGTTATGAGCAAACGTAAATCTTCTTTTTTATTTACTAAATTTTAATTATAAGATATCGTAATAAGTGCATATCATAAATACAATCCGATGTACTAAAAAGTCAATACATAATGTTGTAACCTACAAAAGAGTATCAACAAAGCAAGAATATATACACAGACTTATGAAGCACAATAATGTTTTTCCGCATGCGCTATTTTGCATTCTTGGAAGAAATACTTGGTAGGCGAAAAACACCTACCAGACACTGACATGACTCTGACTCGTAGTAGTAGGATATTTATGATAACTCATACATTTTAGTATATGTTTGATACTGTCGTAATACGGGTAATACGACAATATCCTTACCACATGGGGCTGTCCATAAATCATGTAGCCTCATTTTTGGACATTTTTAACCCCCTCCCCCTGCCCCCATGCGTGGATTTTTGCCTCCTCCCCTTTCCCCGAAACATCTACGTTGCTTCAATTTTTTTTAAAAACCAAATAAAATTTCCTTTAACTACGATGAAACCACAGAAATAATCTTAGAAAATCTTTATTCTCCTAATGTGTCCATAACAGTAAATGGTGAAACTAGCCAATCATACCGATTTTCTTTAACAGATAGTGTGTAGTCAGTCTCTTGATTATTTTCTGTTAAATTACTAGTTAAATTCTCTCCTTTATTGTCTTCTTCATCAAACCACTCAAGTTTTGGGTCCAGCATATCAAGTTCACATAAAAATTCACCTCCTCTTTTTGTCAACACTCTCTTTACACTTTGTTTTTCCTTGATCATCTGGCGATGAACTTCTTTGACGTGTAAACATTTCTGTTTTTTCGACGCGCAGTATAAGCCAAAAAGTTGACAGGTTCTTCCTTATATTTATATAGTATATTTATTTATATTTATACAGTAAAAGAATTATAAAGCAATAAAATAATGCACTCACCAATGATTTCTTTGTTTATTGATGGACAATAAAAATCATGCGGGACAGGCATCCCATTGTCTGTTGTAGATTTAGGACCGACCAATCCCCTCAAAAACAAATCACAGAAACTGTCAGTACCATGTGTATCTTGTGGAGTTGGAATGGTAAGCAAGCCGTCGCGTCTGTACGGCGCAATGGGAAAGGAGATGGTAAAAACCCATCACTTAATTGAAGTACATCTTTTATGTTACTCCTCCAGTCTCCACAACAATTTTGATCATTGCACTTAAAAATCTGCAATTAAGAAATTTATAAATTATGGATCAAAATGTTAAAAACCAATAACATTAAATTTATTTACTCATAAAAAATTAAAAACGTAAGTAAATAAATATTAAGAGAAAAAAAAGATATATTGTTATACCTGCAAAAAATACTGACTTTCCTTCACATGCAAATCATACCATTCTTGTGATTCCGATTTCACTTCTTCGGCAACGGCTTCTGGTTTAAGGTACTCGGCATAAACTTGATATCCATTAATGATTACTTGGCTAAGCACTTTACCAAGCGTTTCAGCAGCAAATGACAAATTCTTTAATTCGAGCTCTTTTTCTATTGTCACAGCAGATTGATTCAGGTGGGAACTGTAATGGTCCTGAGGTAGTATTAAGCCAATCATTTCGCGAGTCAAAGGAGCCATACGCCGCTCCACACGATTGTAAGCACTTCGTCCAGGAGCATTTGTGATTACAAAGAAAGCGTCTAAGTTGTATTTTTTGAAGTGATTAAGTGCGTGATCAATGACTCTGTGATAACGAGGGTTCTCGTCGGGTCCACCATCTAACATTTTGACAACAATAGGTTCTACTTGGTCTTCGTTTTTCACTGGGAAAATAAAGTAAAAATTATTGAATAAAAATTAAAAAAATTATTTGAATAATTTTATACATTTCAAATATTTGATTTTATACCGTAAAGTATGTCTCGAAAGCATTCTAATTCTAAAAGGTTCTGGAAATCAAATGCGTGGGAAGCTGCTGTGCTTGACGAGTGCTTGGTACTGCGTATTGCTACGTACGTCGGTCCAGAGTATGAGATCGCTTTGGGATCACCAATTTTTGCATCATCAATGTGTATACCAGCGTAAACGCTTGGAATCAGCTTATGTCCTAGTACCACAACCCAATCATGATCAGGCAACCTAACTTATACTCAAGATGCATAAGTAGCGGAGCCTGTTTATTTGCGTCAGTGATACCAACGGGTACTCGACTTTTGTCATCTTGTGAAATAACTGCAACTTAATTAGATCCAAGAGTAGCAATCACTTGCTCTAGCGATCTAGAAAATATTATTATGTATGTAAATTAACAAAAAGTTAAATATATTAAGAAAACGTTGGGTAATTACCGAATCGATACAGTGCAGAATTTGCCATCGATATGCTTTTTTCTTGCATCAGCTTGTGCACAACACAGTTTTACAGGCACCGTTCTCACATGTCGTTTACCTTCAGACGTGTGTGAATTTTTAGGTAGAAGCCGAAGATATGTAGCCGATTCAGATAATTGAAATCCTTGAGCATGTCGTTCATTATGCAAGCTAAGTAGAGTTTTGCATGTTCGAATCAATTCGGAGCGTCGGCGATCGTCGGCAGCCCCACCGTGCATTGCAATGTTAGTTATGGCTTTTAAAAGCTCGGGCTGATCAGTTTCAAGTGGAGGTCGACCTGCAGCTTCTTGTATCAAAAAATTGCATGCAATAATTTAAAGTACAATTTCTTATTACTTGGTTAATAAGTAGAAAAGGTTAAATTACATGTATATTCTTCACCAAATCTGGTTGTTCAAGCTTAATTTTTTTTAGTGTTTCTTTCGTTTTACTACGATACTTTCTTGCACGCTTTGCCTTCTTTTCCTTCAAGTTAACGATTTTTTATTTTCATGTAGTTGTTTTTTTAATATGTCAATATTTTTCTGGCTTTCAGGTCCTCCAAGGCCAGAATCGCGACCCTCAATCGCTACAACTAACTGTTTCTCTAAATGACTTATTTTCACTTTTAACACGTCTTGTGCAGGTGCTGTATAAACGCGATTTGAAATAGGAATCTTCTTTTGGATTTCACATTCATCAGTCTCACTGGCATTCACTTCTAAAAATTATTTTTGCTTGGAAAATTATTTATGTAAATTAAATAATAAATTAATAAACTTTCATATCATGATATAATAATGTACATCATAGTTTATACCTATCACTGAATTATCAGCCTGTACAGATTCAAGAATGCCGGAAGCTTCAGATTGTTTTGACGCAAGCGGTTCGTTTGATATCTTACCACTTGCTTTTTGCAAATTCTAGAAAAAGACAACAAAATTCTGTAAATTATAGTATAGCGGAAAGTAGAATCGTATTTCAGAAAGGTTCACGAAAAACACTGTTGGTAGTAATTCTTGTACAAATCTAATGTTTGTTAAAAGTGGCCTTTGGGGGTGGGCTACTTTGAACAAGGGGGGTGTAGTTGGAAGAGATTGGAGTCACTCTCAAGTGTCACAAGCCTTCCCTTTAGGTTAAACAACGATGGTGGTACTATGTCCGATGTTGTTGGCGTAGTGGTTTCGTTTCATTCCTCGGAATCCAACTCATCGTAGAGATGTGGCGTTTGAGCAGTGATGCGTAGAGGCCTCGATGGGTTGGTCGCCAGGTTGACCGGTGGGTGTTTGTTGTTGTTATTTTTTTTTTTTTGAGAGGAAAGAAAAAAAAAGGGTATAGACAAGTGTGTTGTATTGGTACAGTGATATTTATTGAATATGTACTTTAAGTAATTGAGTGGCTTAAGAGGTATGCATTACACATATTTGCATAACTCGGATCGATGTCTATCAGTCGTCACACAGTCCTTCTTATATACTTTACGTCGCTTTCTTACTTGCGATTTTGGTCACCACCTGGCGAGCGATAGGTGGTACTATCAAGTACTAGTTGGAAGTCGGTGCTGCGCGCGAAATTTCAAAATTCAAATTTATGTAGAAACGATCTTATTTAAGAAAAATGATTATTTTAATATACAATAATTAATAAAATAATGCCCCGGATGGTAACATGTTTTTAATCTTAAGTTTCAGCCATTTTAAAATACATACAATAAAACAATCGTACCTGACTTGTAAAAAAGTTTAGATAAGCCGTCTTCTTTTGATTTTTCTTTTGCAGAAGCTCTGAAATTTTTCTTTAAACGTTAGCAGGATACATCTCTTCTGTTTTCATAAACTTCCACAAATCACTGACTTTGCTCTGTATGCTTTAGTTGGAAAAAGTACCACAGTAACACTCACGATAAGCATCATAAAACCTTTGATACAACGACATCATTACATAAAAAAATTATAATTCTAAGGAACACTATGAAAACACTAATTGTAAAAACAAAAGCACGCTACGTTCAGAACATCTTACGATGTATACGATACATACGAGAAAGAGGAGAACTTGCGGTGATCTGTCATTTGTCAGCCACAACAAAACAATACACATGCACGCGCCGGCACGTGGCGGTGAGAGGATAGCGGTGTTGCGCCACCTCCGATGTTTTTTATAAATTTTGAACAATTCGACACGCACGCGTTTTCAAAATTTTTTTGAATGTACAGAAAAAAGCTACGTAACTTTACTGAGACCCCTTCCCCCCTGCATGTAGCTCAACGTGGTCTGAGATCAGATCCCCCCCCCCCCAAATTAGGCTACGTGATTTATGGATAGCTCCATACTGAAAAGCTCATAACTGCTTGTGGTAGGGGATTTTCAACGAAAAAGGTCTTTCGATGTACCACTCTTCCGTCTAAGATAGAGCTATATAGTCCAAGGAACGAAGGCCTAAAGTCTGGAAATTTCTTTCACCTTAAATTTTTGGTAAATTATGTTTTCAAGTGCACTGATAACAAAAAATTAGTTAAAAATTTTTAGTACCGTAGTTCACTGCAAAAAATGCGTTTCCATGTAAATTTTTTTGAAAAATACCTATATTTCGAAAACGGTAATGCGTATAAAAAATGGCTTGCACCAATCGAAAGAGCAGAAAAAATGTATTCAGCAGCACTAGTAGTTCAGTTTGACCGGCGTAAAATTTTGAGAGAAACGGCTGAGAAGATGATATTGCAAAATAGACGCTTCACCAGACTTCAAGTGTGCGTGTGTGTATATATATATATGTGATATCAATACTCGTGCAATATCATCTTCTCAGCTGTTTCTCTCAAAATTTTACGCTGGTTAAAAAAAAACTACTAGTGCTACTTTATGCATTTTTTCCCACTATTTCGATTAGTGCAAGCCATTTTTCGATACGCATTATCGTATTCGAAATATAAGTGTTTTCAAAAAATTTGTATAAAAATGCGTTTTTTGCAATAAACTGAAATACTAAGAGTTTTTTTACCATTTTTTCCGTGATCAGCACACATAAAAATATAACATATAAAAATTTTGAGGTGAAAGAAATTTCCAGACTTCGGGCCTTCGTTTCTTGGTCTATGTAGGAGGGTAGAAAGTCTTATTTTCAGCCTTCTCAAGCTTGTTGCACTAACTTCGATGCGCACGCGTTGTGCGCATGCTCTTATCGCATGGCTATATGTTCACATGAGACCCTGTACAGTAGTGCCAACATCTACATAAAGGAACAGGCATATTTTTGGCTGCTGCTCCTTATTTCTGTATGCGATACGTTATTTTTTTTTCGTGTACCGGCCCTTACATCAACTGTCCCTACAACAATACTTAAGGAACATCAGATAAATTTTTTCTTACTTTCTTGCGATACTATGTTGCATGCATATATTACAGTGTATTTGTGTCTTTCAATTTTTTTCAGTTTATCTTTACGTGCAGTACATCCATGTGTTATAATGATAAGATTAATAGTGTCTGTTTTGTTTTTTTACTGTAGCGTATGACTTACGTATAAATATTACTTTCATTAGTAACATAACCAATCAAATCATAGTTTATAATAATTTACCACGAATACAACAGCTATTGTCCTTTTTATTTTACAACTTGCAACCTCTTCACAACAAACTGCACGATAGTAGGAAATTAGTAATTGATGATTGTCTTATATTTTGGGTAAAAGCTCGAATCCTAACCTAAACAGCAAATAATTGTGTCGTAAAATTGAAAAAAAAAATACGAGCAATGGAGAACTATTCAGAAAAGTGCTTACCAGCAGTGAATAATTCAGAAAAACGAAAATGAAATGTATATGTTACATTTAAACAGTTTATTTATATGGTTACAAAAAATGCTCTTAAGCTAATAACGGATGAAGAAGACAAACGGTTCATTGTGACACAAAGGGGTCAATACTTTTTAATACGTGTATTTCTCTCATATTGAGAATTCACCGTATTAATCTTAGTATGAAAGCATTACATGTACTACACTCGATAAAAGTAATCAATTTTTTTACCTTCGGAGCACAAAATGAGGGCCCAAAATAGTTTTAAAACGGGTGTCATTGGCAAAAAGTCAAATTTGAAACCACACTTTTTTATTTTTTTATCATGAGTGACTGTTTATTTCATTTTTTTCACGGCTCTTTTTTTTCTTTGAAATAGTTCGAAAGTAAGCGAACCTTTTAATTTGTCAATGTCGTTAGCGTGGCGTAAATTGAAGCACATAGTTTGCAAGACAAAATTATTTTCTTAGTCAATACTTACCATTACTGTCAATTAATTCAAGTAAATTAATGCTTAATAATTTACATTAAAGTAAATTAAGGCCAATAAAATTTAAGTAAATTAATGCCTACAGTCATATTTGTTGCTGAATGGAGTACATGATATAATATATATTATAAATATATATTACTACAGTGTATAAAGAGCTTTTATTAATTAACAACATAATTTTATCAACATTAAATACCGTCTTTTTTTTCTTTTTTTACAAAGTGCCACTTTCCGCTCTAGTAACGTAATGAACTATTGTAAATAATTCTCAAAATAATAGTTATTATTTGATAAAAATTAAAAATAACGCTCTAATCAATAATTTTCAATCAAAATTGTAATGGATTCATTGTCATTAGGATTGATTTGCAGTAGCATCTCTAAAGCCACAGTAGTTGAGACACTTAGAAGATTGCCATCACCAATGGATATCGATAACTATTTGCCCATCAAGATTACAAGTGATGCATTTCTAAATAAAGAGTTATTTTTCATCAAAATAAAATAATGTAACAGCTTATTATGCGATCAAAATTAGCCTCAAAAAATTAACATTTTTATTTGATACTGATCTGAGATTATTATTGCTAGTGATTTATTTCTATTTTTTGTTTTTTTTTACTTCTATTAACGTTTTTGGTTTAATATTTGTAAAATTAGGATTTAATTTTTTTAATGTAAAAATAGTGTGGAAAAAAATTCATTTATTCATACAATTTGAATCGTTTATTTAAATATTATAGACTATGTAGAATACTATTAAATTTAAATGTTCGCTCTGGAAAACATCAAGCGGAAGCAGTTTATGAAGCATTAGCTGATTGGAGTTTGCTTGAAAACGTGCAGGCTCTATGCTGTGATAGCACATCAAGTAATACCGGACGTTTTAGTGAAGCTTGCACGATATTAGAAAAAAAAACAAGGACGACAGCTATTATATTTTATTTGCAGGCATCACATCTAAGGGCTTATTTTACGATGTGCTTTTAAAGTGAAGTTTAGAAAAATGTCTGGGCTTGGAGTAGGATTCTTTAAAGAATTTGAAATTTTTTGGAAATCTGCAGATCAATACATATATGAAACAGGCATAACTGATGATTTTGTATCTGAGTCTCTGCAAGATGAAAAAGATACAATTTTAATTTTTTGTTTGAAAAAAAAAAAAATAACAAAAAAAAAAAACATTTTTGATAATTATAAGGAATTTATTGAACTTCTTATAATTTTTGTTAAGTGACGACTTGCGTGAATAAATGTTTTTATTTTTATTCTATTTTACTCCCAATGATAAAATTTTAAGACTTTTAAAAGAGTCATACTTGATGAAAGTCGTCACCTAACAAAGCTGACTGTGTGTTTCGTGGCTCTCGGAAGTGTCAAGTGACAACCGAAGCGAGCCACGAAGCCTAAACACATGAAGTCAGCAAGTACCGGTCCCATAGCAAGTAAGACAAAGAAGTTTAACTAAAACTTAGTGCAAGGTGCATATCCTTGGGCAGCGTTTTTAGTTAGTAGCCCGCTGCCACTCATCGAGTGCAGTACTTAATTAAACAGGTAGCTTGCTAAACAGTGACTGACTGTTTTAATTTCTTCTCCCTCATCACTTTGTATCTGAGTTAAATAGAAATAAATAAATTAATGACAAATTGAGTAAAGTGAAAAAGAGTAAAATTATCAAACCAATTTACCTGAAGTGACTATAACTAAAAAGGGGAAAGAACCGCCGGACGACGGACTGATAGCAACGAAGTCTAATGCAACCGAGGAGAATAAAACCAGGTATGTAACTTTTTATTATTTTAATACACACACATCTACATGAACAAATCTAAAATCACATTACTTTAAGGAAAGTAGACAACCGAATAGTTGGACATACTGCTAGTCCCGCGGCCCGTCAGGGAGCGTGAGACTCAAGTCCACAAACATCCAGCTGTCACTGGATGATAAAGTTAAATAATTACAATTAAGTATTTAACAATTTTTCTGGGAAGAGGATCTCGAGATGAAGTAAAATTTTACTGACCCGGTACTTTTCATCATGCTCGATTCATGGAGAACGCGATTTATTGCTTTAAGATTTTTTTATTTCGTCCAAATTATGTTAAAAATAAATTATAGCATTAAAATAATTATTGGGATATTTGTATACTTATAGTCAAAATTTACGTTTAAGTGTGGGTCCGTACGACATCTGTAGCAGAAGGGCCGATAAAGAGATATCAGAGAACATAGTAAAAAAATTCAGTAATCATCTTCGGTATCTTTTAACAGACTTAGCTGCTCTATCGTTTTTTGATCACACTGTTCGACGGGTAGTTGAAGCATCCAATAAGGAATTTTTTTTTACCACAACGAAAACTGTTGGGATCGCTTCGTATTATGACCCTATAATATGGAAAAACATTTTCGTCTGAAAAAATTGTTTCACCAAGTTATAGTGCAAAAAAGGGCAGAAATAATGATTTGAAATTTCAACTTTGATACAATTATAACTTTTACATTTCTCAATGCAAATGCTTGAAAATTTAGGATTTCATAGCCCCTATAAACATCTTTAACTACGCCCAAGGATATTGTTGTAATACAAGAAATTACGTCACAAAACGATAAATAATTTTCAAATTCATTAGGCTGTCCTAATTGTAAAAATGCATGCAGACCGATAACTCCGGATGGATTGTATTAAGGATACAAAAGACTTCGATGCTGTAAAAAAAAAAAAAAATTTTCTCAATTTTGACCCCTATTTTTCATAAAATTTGATTTTGCAATACAAACAAATTGTTATAACTTTTTTATTTCTGCAAGTAGCGGAACAGGACCAAGTTTACGTAAAAGTGTATATTTTTGTACAAATTAAAAAAAAGGTTCTGATCCATTCGCAATAGTTATTAACGAATTAATATTTTTTGCAATGGTTTAAAATTTAATTTATGTTTTGACTAGGACAAACTTTTTCATGCTTTTACAACGTATCTTTCATCACATTACGTATCTTTTAGACTTTTAAACGCATAAATAACAATTAAAAAAAAAAATTGTCCTATACACGTTAACATGCAATTCCGGTCTCTGAACGTTGGGTTTCATGCATTCAGGCGTCGTGGCATATGAATAATTTATTTTCTGTTTTATATACGATGATTTGGGAATCCCGGCCGTTCACTCTGCGTAAATTTACTCTATAATTGTAAAAAAACGGTATCAAGTGTTCTGGAATGTATAAACATTGTAAAAGAAAAAATTGTGCTAATGTAAAAGAAACACAAATATCTGTGAGTGACGATGAGGAAGATGAGACTATTCATAAGTTGGAGTTTGAGAATACTGTAATCTTGAATGTCGATGTTATAGAAGATGATTTAGATGATATTTTTTTTGCTGACATAGATGCTGCTACTGATAGCGATAGTGACAACGCTAAGACCCCAAAAAAAGGAAAATAAAAAATATTGTTTATTATTTATGTAGACTATATTTGACTTAAAATGATGAAAGTGTTATTTTTTTGTATTTCTTACGAAGATTTTGTATGAATACTATCTCAATTTTTAATAAAGTTAGAATATCACAAAATATTTGTATTTAAAAGTCCGTACGGGCGCCTGAATGCATGTAACCTAGCGTTCAGAGACCGGAATTGCATGTTAAAGTGTATAGGACAATTTTTTTTTTGAAATTGTTATTTATGCGTTTAAAAGTCAAAAAGATACGTAATGTGATGAAAGATACGTTGTAAAAGCATAAAAAAGTTTGTCCTAGTCAAAACATAAATTAAATTTTAAACCATTGCAAAAAATATTAATTCGTTGATAACTATTGCGAATGGATCAGAACCTTTTTTTTAATTTGTACAAAAATATACACTTTTACGTAAACTTGGTCCCGTTCCGCTACTTGCAGAAATAAAAAAGTTATAACAATTTGTTTGTATTGCAAAATCAAATTTTATGAAAAATAGGGGTCAAAATTGAGAAAAATTTTTTTTTTTTTTACAGCATCGAAGTCTTTTGTATCCTTAATACAATCCATCCGGAGTTATCGGTCTGCATACATTTTTACAATTAGGACAGCCTAATGAATTTGAAAATTATTTATCGTTTTGTGATGTCATTTCTTGTATTACAACAATATCCTTGGGCGTAGTTGAAGATGGTTATAGAGGCTATAAAATCCTAAATCTTCAAGCATTTGCATTGAGAAATGTCAAAGTTATAATTGTATCAAAGTTGAAATTTCATATCACAATTTTTGCACTTTTTTGCACTATAACTTGGCGAAAAAAATTTTAAGATCTTCTAACTAGTGCTCATCGATAGATAATCAAATAAGGAACAAACTATCTTCAGCTATACGAATTCAACCACCACAAAAAAAAGTTATAAGCGAAATTCTAGAAAAAAACTTAGTCACTTTTCACTATTCGTTCAATAACAAATAGAGCGGTCCAATTTTTCAGCCAAAATTGTTTTTCTATACATAAAAGTTATACTATATATTAATTGATGATAAACGATGGATCGTTGCTGCATTAGCAAATGATGATTGCAAGTTCATTTCTAGAGAAAAACATCTTATTGTCAATGGTAGCAACTTAAATTCTCTAATGAATTCCTACTTTTGCCACATCTTAAGAGCAGAGTCTCTCTTATTCTTTGAACATTTAAAGTCCATGTATGATTTTTTTAAAAGATCCGTCAATTTTGGGTAAAAATAAAGATATCCTAAAAGGACTAAGAATAGTTCAAAACTTAAAAGTTGTCACTTATACAGCTGAAAGAGGCGTTAAATTATTGTCGGAATTCAATAACATATTGCAACGGTCCACTTTTGTTGAGGGTGGTTCGAGGCTAAATAATGGCGGACAGAGGAGCTTAGGGTAGAGGCAAATGAATAATGTCAAAACTCAATGGGAATTTGGATTAGCTTCGCAATATTTATTCAAACTTAAACGACGAACGAAAAACAAAATACACATCGTATTCTCAGCTTCCATGCTCGATTATTTATTTTATTAATCAAATTTTATTTCCGATGGTTTGCAGAACAATAATTAACGCCACATAAAATAAACTTTGTGTGTTTCAAGAATTAAAGAAAAAGTAATATAAATAAAAAAAACTTTGTGGATTCACCAAACAAATTTATGAAAGGTCATCGCATGATCAGATCAAGGAATTAAAATTCACACTTAAAAATTCATAACAAAGAATCGTACCACCTCGTATTACAAGAAAAAATGTATAATTAATTTATGAACACTTTTGTGGAATCCTCCCAATATATCGCCGTTCGCCACTACGTAACCCTTCTCGGATAATCTTGTTTTTCTTAAAGTTAGGCTTACAAACTATTCACTCACGAGAACTCAAAACACAATTCTATTGATACAAAAACAAAAAAATAATAAAGGGTCAGGTAATTATACGTTTAAAATTATTATAGCTGAAAGTAACATCATCGAAATGCACCGCAGCTCATACTCTACAGTTTTGATATATGGAAACTGTATATTCAAATCAAAAGAAAAGAAAAATCCAGAGGCAGCGTACACATACAGCCCGTGCCACTGTGCAGACCACAACACGAGAGCGTCGTTTACCCAATCAAAAACTTGAGAAAAAAAAAAAATTGATTCCCAACAAACGAAAATTACCCAAGGATGATAAAAAAGCGGTCAGAAGGTCACCTCTCAGTTGACTAAACAGCCGGGGATTTCAACCTGCCAACTAAATGGTCTCAGTAAGTGAGATCAACGCTTATCATTTACCATTAAAAAAATAGAAAAAATACTCCGCCCCTACCAACGACTCGAATAATAATAATTCCTAAAGAAACGCAACGTTCGATAAAGAAAATAAAAAAAAAAAATTAAAACAAGAAACAAAAAAAAATAAAACAAGAAATTAAAAACAAACCAGGGGGTATAAATGGGTCATGGGACCCACGGTAAGAACGAAGTTCTTTAAACATGACATGAGTATAAAAACACAATTTCTCAGGTAACAAGGTGGTCGCCAGACCCGTAAAAAGAACGAAGCTCTATAAACGTTAGTACTGCATTTATGTAGTTCACTAAACAAAAACTTGAAAAACGAATTAAAGAAAAAAATTAAAAAAATAGTTCAGTACTCACGATGGTTAAACTTCGTGAGTACTGTATTTATGCACGCCGTTCTCACGAAGTTCAACCATCGTGAGTACTGAACTATTTTTTAAATTTTTTTCTTTAATTCGTTTTTCAAGTTTTTGTTTAGTGAACTACATAAATGCAGTACTAACGTTCATAGAGCTTCGTTCTTTCTACGGGTCTGGCGACCACCTTGTTACCTGAGAAATTGTGTTTTTATACTCATGTCATGTTTAAAGAACTTCGTTCTTACCGTGGGTCCCATGACCCATTTATACCCCCTGGTTTGTTTTTAATTTCTTGTTTTATTTTTTTTTGTTTCTTGTTTTAATTTTTTTTTTTTATTTCTTGTTTTAATTTTTTTTGATATTTCATTTTAATACATTTTTTTCATTTTTTTGTATTTCCTTCATTTAATTCCTTTTTTTATTTTCATATTTAATCTTTTTTTTCATTCCCTTTTTTATTTTATTTTTTTTTATTCCGTTGTATTTATTCATGTCTTTTGTAATTTTATTTCATTTTATTTTCATATTTCATTTCATTAATTTTTTTTGAAATTTTTTTTTTCACTTATTTTTTTGCGATTTTATAGCTTATTAATGCAATTTTTATTTTATTTTCATATAATTACTCAATGACATTGTGCCATTATTTGTTTATCAAATTCAAAATAAGTACCCTTAAAAACCATGAAAATGATATGAAACTCGAATTATATTTATATAATGATCTTACATAATTCATTTATAATTGATTTACTTTGAATTACTTTATTTATATAATTATGTGATAATGTAACATGATTTGTTTATCGAATTCGAAATAAGCGCCTCTAAAAACCATTGATACATTCTTCAACTCTATTCCACATGTTTGTTTGTTTGTTTTTTTTTTTTTTTTTTTTTTTTTTTTTTTTTTTTTTTTTTTTTTTTTTTTTTTTTTTTTTTTTTTTTTTTTTTTAATCAAGTATTTAGAAAACAAATACAAATATAATTTATCATGATTCGAATGTATTATCAGTGAATGCATGTAAAAATGGAATGTTATAGTTACGATAACTACAAGAAATCGAGTTTCCATAGACGGCAGCGCTCGTAGCAGAGTGGGTAAGGTACTGGACTCACATGCAGGAGATCGAGGGTTCAAAACTCTTTATTGGAAAATGTTTTTTTTTTTTTTTTTTTTTTTTTAAGAATTGTAAAAGAAAAAAAATTCAAAGTTAAATAAAAATTATTGTGAGAAAATAAAATTGGGAGTGTGAGGGAGAATGGTGGGCAAAGGTGTGTGGAAGAGTAACACGGCACGGTTGGCCGATATACATATATAGTGGGGAGAGGGAAAGTGTATAGAGAATAGTCGGTGAGGGGGACGGGGTAAGGGGGGGAAACTTAAGAGGAAAAGTAAACCACTTTCGTTTCAAAAAAAAAAAATCTGTCGGTTTTAAAATTCCAGCCCCCCGAGTAACGCGACATAAAAAACTTCGTTCCAAAAAACAAAAAAACACCGGGGATCTTTCTCAAAGCCAAACCACTGCGCACCGAGAAACTTAACACACAAAGAAAATATCCCTCTTTTGTTACCGGTCGCCAACTCAGGACCACCGCTTGAACGAAAGTTGATGAGAAGACGATTCCAGCAGACAAAGGGAACACTTACTATTTTTCGATCGTGCAGCAGTGTGTAGTGATGCTGTTAGCTTCTTTTGGAGAGTTCCGGCGGCAAACAAGAAGTGCTGGCTGTCCCACACGGGTCCCTCGTTGATCCCTGTGTCGTCCCCTTGGGCTTACCGACTCCAACTGCCTACCCGAGCTCTCTTTAGCGAGCTCCCCTCCAGCGAAGCTCCACTCCCGGACCACTACCAAACGCCGCCGTCATGATGCGCGTTCCTTACCAACTCAATTTTTGCGCATTCCCCATACTAAATTACCCCCCAACGCTCTCGTGTACACACACACATAAGGCACCCCTATATGTGTACTCAATATTGACTAAAGATGATCAGCAATGGAAATATTTGTCAATGATCATGCAGGATTATCGGCATTTATTATCTGATAGTACAAAATTAGTATTCATGCCCAATTAAACTTCTTATTTTCTTTTTATATTGTAAAATAATGTTTTACTCCTAATGTTAACTCTTACTAACTTGTATTAAATTAAAAGTAAAATTTATGTATTAAATACAACTGAACGACGTTGCACAATGATTTGCTAATTCAAAAATTAAATTAGTTTTGTATTTTATTTCTTTTTATAGCTTATCATTATACAAAAACATTTCGATGTAAACCTAAACTTAAGGAATTTTTGTAATTTCTTTACCGACTGAAAAGAGTCAAGTATATAGTTTTTAATAACATAAATTAGCAGAACTACGATCCAGAAGTGGAGACAAACACAAATAAAACAGAAATTTAACTTTCAGATTAACACTTTTGAAATATATTTGCAGAGATAACTCTGGCTTTAATCATTTTTTGAGACAATTGTAATTTTCAGCTTGTATTTTTGTCATTTCCGCCGAAAATTTTACTTATAAAGTTTTTGTGAATAATATTGAAATGCAAACTTAGTAGTTTAGAGTATGACTATTGATTTATAATTTATTTACATCTATCAATATTTGCTTGCTGACAGCATCTTCAGGATTAAAACCATGTAGGTGCTAAGATAACACGCATCATGGACACCTCTTGCGCCTATAAGTTTTTGTGAATAACTTTTTTTAAACATTTAATCTGCAAACACTGATACATCCATTGTATTTAGGAGATAAAAATACTTCAAAATATGTATTTTAGACCAAAGAAATGTTTTGTTTAACAGCTCCTATGTCAAAAGACGCATATTTAGGGTTTTCACCGTGTGATACCCATAAGAACTTCCAGTGCTGCGCGGCACGTGAAGGATCGGTTGAATCGGGTTCAACCAATTTTTCTCATGAGTTATTAGGTGTCATTAAGGAATTTACCTATTAAGGAATGAGATAAAAATGAAAGAAAAACTAACGTATACCCTTATAAGCGCATAAAAAAGTTAAGCAATATTGTGGCTAACTACGCAAACCGTCCAATAAAATTTAATTATAGTTTTAATTAAAAGTTTATATTTTAAAATACACGTTAAAAGAGAAAAAAAATTAATCTCTTGGAAACACTTTAAATTAATAATTTAAGAAAGAGCTATAAGTCATTGAATTGTCAAATAGATTTGAATAATAATAATTTTACTTAAATTAAAATAACTCTACTACGTAAGATTTTATGTGACCTAAAGTTAATCACGGATTTTTATCAAATAAACTCAAAAAAAATCGAATATACAAAAATATTTACCCTAATAATGAACTGCTATTCTTCCAGTTTTGTTGAATGATATTAACATCGGTATAAAAATAAACACTACTGAAACAGCATGATTTTCAATTCAAATTAAAAAAAAAATAAAGCATCTGAAGTTTAGCGTCTTGCTATATTTAATAAAAAAAAATCAAAATCAGGCTTACCATCATTTATAGAAAGATTATCGAGACATAACTTATTGTGTACATACACATACTCATACATCCACATTTGCCTCTGTCTGATGTTCTATTTTCAAATGAAATAATTATGTCTGACACGCTACATCTTATGTATACTTATTATGACATTTAACTTAAACTTACATAGTACACTACATAAAAAAGTACAAATTATGCCAATGTTTTTTGCTTTTTGTTTAAAACAATAACTGAATTATTGTAATAAAAATATAAGGTATTCAAAAATGTAAAAACTTAACTTTATATTACATATAATTTGATATTATGTTGATCTTAACCATAAACAGCTTTTTACATTGGTTGTATCTATCAAGATGACAAACAAGTCAAACAGTGAGAACCCGACTCATTTTTAAATTGTCAACCAATTTTATTTTGATAATTTCTATAGTTCGATATTAAATAATTTTTTAAAAACACCGTTAAACTATTCTCGTTATTTGTCTAGACATATTTTTTGGTTTATTAACAAAATTTTAACAAGGAATTTTTAGTGCTATTGTAAGTAAAACACGAGTTCATCGATATTATAAAAAACTCAATTGACTGAAGACTATAGTATAAATTTCCGTAATACAAAGGAAATAATTAAAACATTAGTTAAATATAAGACAAGGTTTTATTAAGCATTTTCAAAATTTGTACTTATTTTAATACAAGCTGTGTATCAGTAAGAATTCCAGAATGCAAGGTATCGAAGGTGGTAACTTAATTGAGTGTGATTTCAATGAGTATTTTAATATTTAATAAATAAACTAATATAAAAAGTATACATCGTAGATAAGAAAAGTTTAACTTAAAGCCGTGATACGACGTGCTGCCAAGCTGGCAGGCACAAGACTGTGCGCTTTCATCGAATCTTTCAATGATTTCAAAATAACTTTCTATCACCTACGCTTATTATATGTTTAATGTCATGCTAACATGCATCACATACACTCATTCTTAGCCATGCAGTGAATATCCACAATATATGTATATCTCAAAAGGGTAAGAAAAAACATCTCGTAGTCCCGCTTTATTTTCAAAAGGGTAGTATTATGCTACATGCCAGTGAATGACGCGTAAGGATGATTATTACACTTAGTTTTTTTGCATGTTTAATTTGAAAAAATGTCAATTTAACTTTAGCCTCATGGAAAAATCACATAAAATTGCATTTACAAGGAAATTATTTATAGAAATTTCCTGATTTTTTTGTATGACAGATAACACTGAGATAAACGTATTGAATTTTACAATTGACTAACAAGTTGTTTTTTTTATAATATAAGATAGAATGGGTCAAGTATGCATAAAAGCGTATACATTGATGTATCTACATGAGCAAAGTTATTGCCAATGTTGCTGCATACTTGCGCTTTTCTCATCTCTTTTAGTTTTCACCCTGCTCACAGTAACGAACGTCCTTCAGTCAAAAAAAATTTCAGTCACAAATAAAAAAAATTGTGATAGAATAAAACAAAATAAAAATTTATTAATGTATTAATATAATCTACTATAAATAAACCATTAACGAAAAAGAAGATGAGAAAATGTAAGACTACTTGTAAGTTTTTTAAAAATTTTGAAAAAAAGAAAGAAAAAAAAGAAATTATTGTATCAGTAACTATTCATTTACTCATTGAGAAATTCAAAAAGAAATGAAAATCAAATAAATATTCATAAATATACAGAAAAGTAGCTACAAAAAAAAATTGTTTTTTATATAAAAATGATCCAATTGTAAATAAATAACATACATATAGGTCTTAGCTTGTGTGCAGAAGATGGCTGACTCGATTCTTAAAGGGAATGGTTTTTTAACTTTAAATAAAGAATCAAATAAAGAATCTATGTACAGATTCAAAATAGCGTAATGTGTTGTAGGGCGGCAGGGTCAGTGGGGTGGGGCAAAGGTAGTGGAATACGGCAGAGTGCGGCAGAGCAAAGGGGAAGATAAAATGCAAAATCTACTTACATTACATATTTTTTCATGTTCACCAATCTGATATCATTGTTTTACATTGTAACGCAGAATGTCTCTATAGAAGTACAAATTAAAAAATGTGATAGTGAAAAGTGAATAAAATAAAAGTCAAAATAAATCCAGTACATTCCGTACAGAAATAAAAGAAAGCGCCGTGTTATAAATGTGGAAATATTGGACATATGGCAAGAGAATGTAATCAAGACTAGTTCAACTATCAACAAGATACGTAAGCTAGAGGCACACAGCGAGGGAGGGAGATCCAGAGGCAACAGCAGAGGCAGAGGTACATATAGATAAAATAGCAAAGGCAGAGGTTACATAATTACAACGAGCAAAAAATGTCAAAAACAACAGCAAGACTTGTCACGAGCGTGGATTTCGTAGATCGAGCACAAAAAGCTAGAACTAAATAACTATTCAATAGGTAACAAAATAAATTGGTTGTGAGACAGTGGCAGTACCAACTGAATTGTAAACGTGGAAAAATTTTTTTTTGGATGTATAAATTTAGACAAACCGTTAAAAGCTACAAAAATAAAAAAATGAAAGTTTATTTCAATAATCATACGCATAAATTAGATATTAAGGTAAATGTACGTATTATTGGCTACTTACTCGGTAATAATTAGGGTTATCATAACCATTGATAAGAAAGCAACAATTAGCATTAATATTTTGGTACCATTTGATGCGCTAGGCTCCAGAGAACAAAATCCTATGGAGACAATATTAAAAAAAAGTTAAATATAAAGTTTAAGTCAATGTAAAGCAAAGTCCTTTTCTGTACGTATTATGGGCCTTCTGTTTTTACTATGTCCTCCTGGCCCATATGTATGTCTATATTATGAGCCACCCAAAAAATTACTTATAAAAATATTAAAAAATTGTATATGCTAAAATTATATATCTATGCAATGGTACACTAAACAAATATGTGTTTATGGAAAAAAAATTTATTTTTTCAATATAAATTAAAAGTTTTTTCTACAAAAATTTGACTCATTTTAAACTTATGCAAAATTATTACTATTTCTTTGGTTCGGTTTTACATTTTTTAACTTTCAATTCCTTTAATCTATTATCTATAGCTTTTGTCGCTTCTTTAGCTTCTTTCATTCGTTTTTTTTTTTTCATCTAATAAATTTTTTCTTTCTGCTTGGCACTTTTTTTTCTGTTGCTTCCAAATCTTTTTTTTTTTTTTTTTTATTCTTTTTGAACATACATGTCCCAAAATTCATTTGATGTTGCAGCAGCTACCATCTTCGGCTTCTTGGATTTTTCAAGATTTTCTCTTTTTTTCTTAGGTAAATAATGGATTGGTAGTAAGAAACACTCAGTGATACTTTTAATCATGGGTTTACGTGCAAATGAATGAAAATGTCATAAGAAAATTGAATGCTCTTTGAACGCCGAGAAAAATAGTTTTAAATAACTCTTACACGAACCTTTATTCTTATCTTGATTGTTTTTAATGTTTTCTTGTTTCAGATCTTTTATTTTTGTACCTATGTGATCCTTCGAAAAAAATTCTTTAATATCTTCAATAACAGTTGGGGCAGGGCTGCTCAGCAATTAGGTTTCACCTTAACATGTAAAATAATATAGAAAATAGTAAAAATAAAATTTGACCGTAAAAATACCAATATTACATGTTTTAGTTGATTCTTCGTTGATACAATTTTCATCACTTCTGAAGCCACTCGATTGATATAAATTGCTATTATTTTCTTTGAAGGAACCCACAAATTTTATGTCGACAATATTTGCCTAGGTAAAACTGCCACTAGACTCTAAAGTATCAACTGTATTGATATCATCAGTCACAGGTATTTGTGCTATCTCAGAGATTATGATATTATCAGATTATGATTTCATTATGATTATTTTTTTGTGATTCTTTTTCCACCGGTGAAAGTGGAATCATTTGGTCGATGACAACTACCTCGATGTTCGAAAGTTCACGAGTTGTAAAATTACCTAAGAATAAAATCTCAAACCCTCATTCTTGCAAAAAAAGTAAACATAATTGTATTTAAAATATATTTTGATTCTTTCAAATCAGTTAAAAAAATCTAATTTCAGTTTAAATTAGTGCCATATTAAAAGTTTTTCAGACTGTTAAAAAAAATCTAGCTGTTCGAATAAAATTTGTAAAATCAGAAATAATAAATGAACATTTGTTCAAAAAAGTAAAACCGATTAAAGTACAAAAATTCAACCTTATGACTTGCTTTGCCTAAGAGGAAATAAAATTGATGTGAAAAGTATGAGGTTTGTTATTGTTTTTAGGTTAGTTTTTTCAAATTCGGAAATAGTACACTGATTACACAACTTACTCTTGTTTTTTGGCATGTTGACACTCGACGATACTTCATACACACGTATCGAGATGTTTTTTAATTTATGACAATAGGGTATACGGTTTACGTGGCTCATAATAGGGATAGGCACTGACTACCTGCCAAAATGTGCGGGCCACCTAGTATAGTATAACCCGGCCCATAATAGGGACATACACGTAAATTATTGTCCATGTGTTGGGCCACCGATTTTATACAAAACAAATTAACTTTATATAAAAACTAGAAATTTTGCTAGAATCTACGAGACCTAAGCTTTTTTCAATGCCATAAAGACATATAATTTAATTAATATATAAAATACACACGTGAATATACTTGACGTAAGTAAGCGTCTATAAGTACACTTCTTGGTCGTCAATACTAGCCAGTCAGCCAGAATCAGACTGTAGCGACATTAAAATTATTTTTCCGAACTTGAAAATATTTTAACGATAAGTATAGTAGGTCGTTTTGAAGCTTAATACTTGAACTATAAGTTACTAATATTATAAAAATTAAAAAATAATATTAAATAGCTTAGTTTTTTGGATTAATTTGCTACTGGCCCATAATACGTACATTTACCTTAATTAAAATTATGTTTGCAAAATAGCCCTGTAAACAATAGCACTTACCTGACAAAAACTACCATTTTTACCAATGGGTGCAAAATGAAATTTTGTGCCCATGGGCACACTTTTGGGCCAAGTAAATCACTCTGGGCCCGAAGGGCACAAAAAACTTTTCTGCCCGTGAGCCGAAAGTGATTACAAGGGCACAAAGTATGGCCCGAAGGCCCAAAGTAGCAGTTGTACTTTATGCCCATAGTAAAAAAATAATAATAATTAATAATAATAAAAAAGAATATTTAAAAAAATTTAGAGATAAATACAGCAAATGCGCAAAAATCTATAGCATAAAAAAAATAAGGCCGAAAAATGGAAACACTTTATTGATCATATAAACTTAGTATGAAATAAACCTAACAGAAAGGTTGAAAAGATATAATGCAACAATAAAAAAAGCACTGAAACAAAGAATTTTAAACTTTATTTAATTTAAAGGCATCGAACTATTGTTATGCCCACATTATGTTCATGAACATATTCGTATCGCGGAAAGATACAGCAGATCGGCAATGGATATGGGCAGGTGTTTAATCAGACAAGCAAGTATAAATTTATAATTGAGTCCCGGCTTTGCTTATTTGAACAATTTAACAATAACAACCACAATCGAAAATATAACATAACGAATATTTTTTAGTATCAAGCGTAACGTAGAACATTAAAAAATTTATAGAAGTAGAATATTTCTACGTAAAGCAGAGGTTACAAGAATAAATAAATGGGACAATAGTGCCAATTTAGGACTATTAGTTGGTTATTCTAAATATGATTATAGATTACTAGTAAACAATGAAGTATTACTTGAGAGATGAATAACAAATAGACCCTACAGCAGGCGTCCAATAGAAACCAGTAAAAAATCTTTTCATTCATTTCTAGTAAGCTTTTGCACCCGTAAAACTAGTGAGGATGGAAATACGAAAATGGTGAGTACTAAAGTATTTTCTGCAAAGTTTTAATAAAAATTACTAACTTTTTTTTTTAATTTGCATGTACAATACTTCAGTCTCACCGTTTTGGTGTTGTTAACTGAATGTAATGCTATACGT
Organism: Copidosoma floridanum; assembly: GCF_036245765.1. NCBI lineage: Eukaryota > Metazoa > Arthropoda > Insecta > Hymenoptera > Encyrtidae > Copidosoma > Copidosoma floridanum. The sequence continues at coordinate 3,323,601 of NW_028321898.1, read as the reverse complement.
AGATTATTCTACCAAAAACATTCTAATTCATGGCCCAGTCAATTTTAATGTCGTGAAAAAAGATATCAATCTGAAAAAATGTTGAAATCAAAATAATCAAGGAATATTTTTAGCTGAAAGTACAAAGAAATTTAGATTATCTAAAAGTATTCCTTAAGTTTTAGATGCAAAACAGGGGAAAATCAGCGTAACGTGCTTGTTTTTCACTCGTAAATTTGGAGTTTTTATGACACCTAGAAGCAAAGTAGAGAGTTTTTAATTTTTCTAGATCTTACAGTTATGGACGTTAACAACTTTCTTACCCGTTTAAACGAACCAAAAAAATTGTATCCAAGATTTGGATACTGTTTGAGCTGCTGGATTGAAACCTGCTAAATTTTAGATTTTTACGGAAAATTTTGTTACCAATTCGTTTCGTATTTTACAAAGGTCAAGAATGTTGCAGAAATTTTTTTCAATTTTTCCATTCTGATAACACGTGCAACATGCCCATGCATTTGTAAATCTACTCCCCCCAAAATATAACCTTAGAGCCCATAACGCTCTTTTTTTTAAAAACCCGTAACGCTAAATAATGTCATGTATCTTTTCAAAGCGTTCGGTTACTTATTCGAACGGTAGAGGGTTATAATAAAGCTGTTTTATGCATGATATAAGTGCAGTGGCGAAGTTGAATTTTTATTTGCTGTGTTACAACCTGGATTTTTCAACAAACTGATTTGAGCCAGTAACACTTTATATCTTCGTTTAGTGTTGGATTGTCGACTTATATAGTAACTTGATCATTTGCGTAAATTAAATGTTAGAATAAAGTTAATTTTTATGAAAAGCGCTCTTATTTCAACTGTTACGACATTTCATAACAGCCCGTAACAATTCTAGTTTTCGTAAATAAAAATAAAATGTCATCATCAAAATTCTTCTCCAGCAGAGCCAAAGTAATTTTAGTTTATTTAGGTCATGGATACAATGAAAAAAAACATTTTTACACTTTAAAATCTATTTTAAGTGTTTATTTCAGCCCTTGAAATATGTTGGTTTTCGTAGACTGACTCATATAGATGATGGATAGCGTCCCGAAATAAAAGCCTACTAAATTCAGTAATGTTTTGTAACTACTACGTACTCTTTTAAATTTAGATTTAAGGAATATTGTCCAATATAATTCTATTGATAAGTATTGAGCAGCAGAGCACAGTTTTTTTTCGATGTGTTCGTGTAAAATATTTTTTGAAAACTAGAATTTCGGTGGTACATGGGAGAATATTTTGAGCATAAATATTCAACTATATATTTATGACTTCGTTACTAACAACCACTTCGTCTTTGATTTTTCTTTCAATTTTCGGCTTTCATTAAGATGTTTTACTAATTGCGTTGGGGTATTGCAATAAAGTACAGTCAGTGAAGCTTTCAATACCTTTGTCTAAGAGCCATTCGTAATTCACCCCTAATTTCAGCATTGATGTGACTTTCTTTAATTTTGGCAACCTATAGCATTAGTGGGTATCAGTATACACCGAATGCATGTTCTAAAGCGATGCCAGAAAAGTGCTCGTATCTGCTCTTGCCATCCCCCTTGTTAGGCATACTTGTTTGTGCGTGTGTAAATGTAAAAATGATAGATTTTTAAAAAATACGTAAACATATTTACGGCTTCAAAAAATTAAAGATTACTTGTCTAAACTTAGCCAAAAGCATTTCCTATTAATAATTCCACGTATAAGATTGCTTTATTAGATTGAAATAGATATTATGTTGAGTAACCAAAGGACTTATAATATAAACTGATAAGTATATCTCATTAATTGGGAGCATTCTATATTTTAGATAAACAGATGTATCCAAAATGTATTCATCATTCACGAAACTATTACAATGTCTAAAAAAGACTTTTGCTCATTATAAGTTAATATCTAACCATTGTACCTAGTAAGTTGAACCCCGATCAGAAAGTTAATGTGGCTATAATGGGGATGTAACTAGTCTACTTTTGCAGCTCAGTTAAGTCCTAATTGTAGCTATTCTAACTTCTTAAATGGGATTGACATGCTAGGTGAAAGATAAATTTCTAATTTCGGGGGCATTAGTCTTCAATAGTTTTTGATAAATAATTCATTAATCACATCATGCACGATTAAGGAGGTTCGGGAGTTTACCCCCTACTGACTTAAGATAAAATAATTGTATTCTCAAAGTTTGAAAAAATTTCCTCAGCGTTTAAAATATTGTTTGAAATAACTATTTTGTTTATTTACTTTCAAAATAAAACCATTTTTTAAGCTTATCATTTTACATAACTACCACTTAAATACGAAAAAGTAATGAAGTAAACGTGACAACATCGCAATCCTTGTAAGTTGTTGATATAACACTTTTACCTATATATACGTACGTCAGGGTTGGTATTCTTTTACTGTCTGTCATTTATAACTATGAAGCTGGTTTTTACGTCTATTTTGCCAAATATCTTTGGAAAATGCCCCGTTACTAGCATTTTACATGATAGTGTTCAGAAGAAAAGAGATTTTTCTACAAGTACAGCATAATTTGTCTGCTCAGATTTTTTATTGTTAGTTGGAAAATGCCTGTAAAGCTGATATTTTGATGCTCTGCCATTTGAGCTCGTGTTAAACAGTTTAATTTTGAGCTAAAACATCTCGAGATTTTGCTCTACTTGGGGTATAAACAAAAACACCGTTGGATTCAGAAGATCAAAATCTATTGAATGACAAATATTTCATTCCGTAGGTTTTCGCAAGAGAACTACCTTAATACGGTAATAAAATAATAATTTCTTAGACTCCTGGGCATTGGTTGCTGCAAAAGTTACATGTTTGATTTTTATACGGTTTTCCAACAATCACTTAATCATTCTTTCTATCATCAGATTGAGGTTAGAAATTTACTATGTTACAGATTACCAAAAGAGATTTTATGCATAACACGATAAATTTATAGCCGTACCCGAGTTGCACGCGTACTCTATGTAGAAGTTTTCTCACAGCTCGAAAAAAATTAATAATACTTATGCACTTTCGCGCTGGTGCTGCTGCTGCGATCTCTCTCTCTCTCTCTCTCTTTCTCAAGCAAGAAAAAGTAGAGAGCAGGGAGTTTTTTCTCCTAACCCCTCGACGCGATATAGATGTCGCGTCGGTAGGAAAGAAACATTCGCTTTCTACACTGTCGCCAAAAATCAAATTTTTGGGTGAGGTAGTAGAAAAATTGTTTATCAAATGAGTAATAAACAACATACACCTGCATCTATTTTTGTGCAAAATTATTTGACGTTTATTCGGCTTACATGAATATTCATTACACTTTAATAATCATTTATTACCTTATTATAAATGTTTATTACCCTTTAATCAATATTTCTTCAGGTTAAAAAGATATTGCTTTGTTTTGAAATTCAAGAAAGTGTTGTGGAAACATTATTTATTCATATTGAATAATACACTTATTCGGATAAAAAATAATTTATTTATATGGAATAAACATCAACTTACACCAGAATCGCTTATGTTTTAAATTAGTAACTAATGACTATTTTTTACAAAATATGTCTCACAGTAAATCAATATTTATTTGCTCTGAAACTAAACGACAATTCACTTAATAAATAATTATAAACTTTCAACTAATATTCAACAAATTTCAATAAACATATATTTATTTGGCATAATATATGTCTTTGTATGTATATAAAACTTGAACATAAATTTTTTGAAAATAAAAAAATACCTTTATTTAAATAAAATAAAATTTGTTTGAAATACGTATATATAAAAATCTTAAAAAATTTTATACAAAATTAAGTTAATGTTCATTCCTCTGTGATATGTTTTAAAGTTAAATGAACACTAAATTGCGTTTATTTTGACTAAAATTAAATAAATCATAGAAAATAAATTATTCATTAGTATATCATAGGTGTGTTTTTGTAGTTAGTATGCAATTTATTAGAGAATTTACTATTTAATATTTTAGATTTGAAATAAGTTTGAATTATTGTGATATAAAGATATGATACATGTTTAATCTAATTATTGCTAATTTATTTGATTAGTTATTGTATTTATATATAACTTGAGAAGAAGTGACGTGTATATTTCATACTAGCGTACCCCAACGCGGCTTCGGCCGCGTTGTATAAAATGTGTGAAATATTTTTACTAAAATATATCTTCCTACAACATTTCTGTACATTCCAAATGTTTACAGAATGTACAACATAGCACATTTTATCGCGGTTTTGCCCGCTTCTCGTCCATGAATGTTTAAAAAATTTTAGTTTGTGTAAATTTACATATTAAATTTAAGTAATCCATATACATTTTGAAAAATTTCAGAATGCACTACATTTTTAGTTTTTTCTTCACCATGTGGCATTTGTATAAATTGGTTTTAAGATGTCACACCACATACGCTTAAGAACGTTTAAAATTTCATGAGATATAGAATTTTATGAGAATTGTTATGATTCAACATTAACTATGTGCTGATGTGCGTGTTACACGTTACTTAAGCCTTGTACAAACTTTAAATTATCAAAGTAACTCTATAAAATTGATTGCGGAATCAACTAAGTCAATGTAAAGTAACATTGAAAACATAACCACTTGCCGTCTAACGGTCAAAAGTTAAAACTCCCTTTTAGCTGTTTCGCAATTAGTTTTTATAAGTAGCATAAACACATTTCTATTGAAGTTATCGTTAATTTTAATAGCCTATGACATATAAGAAGTTGTAGTTAAACTTTTGTCAAAATTGGGGATCGATTGGTTCTATAGTTTTTGAGATTTTTGTGAACATACAAACAAACGCTGTCTTTTTATATAATAGTAAAATGATAGTGTAGTTAATCACATATTGTTATATCTTATTATTATCATTATGTATAATTACGGTTAGTCACACTTTATTATAGTGGCTGTATAAAGTAGGATATTTATTAATCAAGAGCTGAAATTCCTCTTGTTACAAAGAATTGAATGTAAAAAAAAGTATTTGATAAAAACAAGGTAAGTGTAACAATATACTTTTGTACACTGTTAACAAAATATTTGCTTCAAATAAGACAGTGTTGTCCTCTTCAACCGTTTTTTTCGTACGACAATTTAGTGGAAAACACGTTTTTATAAAATTATTTAATAGTTTACCCTTTGAAAACTTTTTAACTCTGTAACGTCTCTCTGTAAACATTTATGAATTGTGCAAATTCCATTTAATATTGCATTTCCAGGATGCATGAAAGCATTACCGTTATGGTTTAAAGTTGTCGCGGTTTAAAAGTTACACACACATTCACGTTCACTTTATTGTGTACACAATATAACGGATTTCACTGTCTTTCATAATTGTACGTACCATCACGTACATATACAAATGTACATATTGTCAATGAACGTTACTGGCTTATTGTCATGTGTGCATAATTACACTTTAATACTATTCCTCACAATTGTTATAATAATCGTAATATATTTTTAATATAGCAAATACATCATGTGCTTTGAAATCGGATCCTACATTGATACTCCATATACCATATACAGATGGACAATTACTGGAGGATCAAAAATTTAAACATTAACGGCCTCGAACAGCAGCATTGAGTGTGTCCAATGGTCTTTAAGAAACACGTATGAATGTCGATGAGTCATAAGTGATGTTTACATTTGCGTCATACGTAATGACAATCACATTTTAAAATATTCAAAGAGCTTGTGACAGCAATATTCAAGAGTTTCGGAATCGTAAACGTATTACTCTTACGCTGTTGTAGTTACTTATTATTTAATTATTTCACGTAGTTATTATTTTCGTGTTTATAATGGGGTGATTTAAAGTGCTTATTTTTTGTTACGTGCGAAATTTGGTGTTTGTAGCTTTAGTTGTTTAGAGGCGTCTCAAATACAAATGCTTTTTTATGTATTCGCAGAAGTGCAACTGGCGGCAGTGATTCGCATAGTATAACGCAGGATTTTCATGATTCTGACGAATAAAGTGTGAAAAGTTTTTAAACTGACGCCAACGCCGAAAATTTTTTTTTTTCGTGAAACTCTTAGGTGAAACATATCAACCATCGGAGTTAAATTAACAGTTGAATTTATTGTTTGAACGACAAGAAGTAGACATTATTTTCGATAAATATAATACACTACGTATAAAAGATAACGAACATAAAGTTAGAGGTGAGAAAACTGACAGTGTTTTTGAACAAACGGCTAGCTGATTTTAGTAAAATACTGCGGAGCAGAAATTTCAATGAAAAGTTTGTTGAATTTCTAATTACTGACTGGATGTCTGATGAATATGCAAAAATTTGTACAGGTAAAAGCATAAAAGTGAACTATGACTACTGTTACATACATACATACACAGTCTTCGTCTGCTTGCTTCGACGTTCGTGTCATTGCTGGCAATCGGTGTATAACCTAAACACTGCGAAATAAAAACAAACAACGCATCCTGATTGATTTTGATATAAAGAAAAATTTTTAATAAAAAAAAAAAACATTACAATTGAGGCCCTGGATCGAGGAACCGACTCCACGCTCGGAACCTTCGAAAAATGCTGTCAACAAACCGAAATTTCAAAAGTTACCAAATCATTCTGTAAAAAATATGAGCTTATGCAGAATATAAAAATGCATGTTTCTCCTATTGAAAGTTTTTTTGTTCAATCAGTAGTTTTTGAGATAAAAATTAAATACTGCAAAATTCGCTCTGCTTGAAATTCTTGATTTTATGAACTTGAATCGCCATATCTACGCAGAAAATGCATTAATCGACTTGAAATTTTAAACGTAACTTAACTAGGTATAGGCGATGCTAACAGTATCACTAGAAAAATGAATAATATTAATAATTCAATATTATTTAATTAAAAAGTGCGCAGCATCAAAGGTTATGGCATTCATGATTCACTGATAAAAAGTGTGCTACGAAGTTTCGAGTAGGGAAAACTTTCAGCGAGAAAGTTGTTCATCTACGTATGAAGAAGTTTTCTTCCAAATTTCAATGAAATCCAATGAGTATTTCCAGAGATAGAGAGATTTTAAGTTGCGGCAGGTATCGCGCACAGTGCAGCAGCTCAATCTATACGAAAGCGCGGAGCCGGTTCCTCGATCCAGGGCCTCAATTGGATGTGAAAACACTCTGATCCTGGAAAGCTTAATAAAAATAGTTGAGCAGTTGATATCAATACATCTCAAGACAACGAACAAAAGGCTGACCGATGTATATTTTCTATGGAGGGTAATCAAATAATTGCTGCATGTACGGCTCTAAACACGTGATGCTGTTCTTGCCAAACGAAATAGCTTGCACGACATAAAAAACAAACCTATTAAAAGTTTTACTTTTATCTTTTACATCGAATGTAAAAATTGTTAATTTATGAATGCTGTAAAGAGCAGTGAAGTCAGAAAGAATCTATCTAGTTATTCCACTTATAGTTCTATAAATGCAAACACTATTTTAAATTAAAAACTTTTTCAACATTCCCTACGGATATGAGTGAATCCACATTATTGTCAAACGATTTATCGAAGAAGTTTTGCTTGCTGGGTTTAGTTCTTCCCGGTTAAATAAATTACTGAGTGCCATCGACGTACCCATGCTTTGAGGAAAAATTTTTAAAAACTCATGAAAGATTAGTAAGACTACTAGTAGAATTTATTACAAAAGAAATTTGCATGGAAGTAGCTACTTTAGAAAAAATGTTAACGATGGATAATAATGAGTCACTGAAAAAGTTGCTGAAAGTGCATGCACCCTGACTGCGCAAAAAATTTTAGATTTTTAGTACTAATGTATTCAATGCGTTTGATTTTCTTAATAATTCCCATCGCTGACATAATATATGACATAAACTTCATAATTTTAATTCAACTTTTATATTTATGCATAAGTGGATTTATTATAAAATTGCCTTTTTTGTGATGACTTTTTTAATATACATGTATTAAACAGAATTTGTGGTAACTCTTACATTTTGTATACAAACATACCTTCAGATTTACAAGAGGGATACCTTATACTTTAAAAGGAACCTGTAGATGAGAGTAAATATAGTATAGTAAGGATTTCCGCTTCGTACGACATGGGGTCGAGTTAGCATAGAAATGGTTACAGCTATGACAGCCTCAACGGGTACTGTGCATAGGTTGGTATACAAAACGGGAAGGTTTTAGATTATTCCACGAAAAACAGAATATGCAGAACTTGCGAGGTTAGTAAAAAGTCCGGTATAATAATAAACCACGTCTGCAGACTTAATTTTTATGCAAGTTCAAAAGCAATAAAACAAGCAAGAGCTGTGGATCTGGTCACAAAAAATGTGATTTTAAAAGAATCAAAAATCGAGATTTAAATTTTTTAGGGGATAACGATAGAAGCTGTATGTCAGCCTTAACAAATACTGCAGTTAATCATGTAATAAAACAAGCTATTATAAACCATACAGTAAAGGAAGTTGAAAAGTTGCCATTTGAGTTAAAAAACAAAAGTGATCCCGGTCACTAATTAACACCAGATAACGTAAAACACATTCAAAGATGTTTTACCTTTGCAGTAAAACAGAACAAAGGTGATGAGAAAAAAATAAAACAATGAATCCAAAACATCTCTTTTTACTTATTTGGTATTCAGAACTGTAAAGATTAGTGCGTTTATAAGCTTGGAAAAGAAAATGATGAAATACGGAGATTTTAAAATAAGATCAGTCTTAAATCATTAAAGATACCTTTCAGAAACTATTTTATAAGCTTTAAAGTTTATGTCTGCTACAAACAGTGAGGCAAACGGAAGTTTGAATAACACACTGTGTAGCAAAGCTCCTAAGCGTATGTCTTATAGTACTTTGGAGCCAGCTGATTACAGGGTTATTAGCACTGTTGCACAAAAAATTGTGATCTTCACTATATTTAGAGGGTAAAGAAGAAATGACATTTAGATACAAGCCTATCTTATAGTAATCATCCAGAAACTCAAGCGAATAAATTTCTCAAAAGAAAAAAAAAGAGTCAGCAAGCCTACATTTGAACGACAAAGACTAAAATTAAAAGCAAGATATGCTCAGTTATGAAACAAACGAGAAGTCTTTAAAAGGCATATGCTTAAGACACATATATCTTTGATTGAAAATACTGCGCTTCAGATAGAAGGGCAAAAAAACTGAGTAATGAGATCGACACAATATCATACATCCGATGTAAGCATGATTTTTCTCGAGAATTCGGGTGATGATAAAATATTTTAAAAATTCATGTATCAATCTTACATATTTAAGTACAACATGTAACTTTTTCAGAGAATGAATGCATCTCCTAAAAAACTCATGAATCTCTTTTATTACTTCTGCTGTTTTTCTTGTAATTTATTCCATTAATAGGCACTGTACTTTTATTTCTGCGTAAACATGTCGCTTTTAAAATAGTCTATACACGTCATACATTACATACCGTAAACTGTGCTTTACTTTTTAACATTATAGATTGTTAATCCATAAGTAATAAAAATTGTAAAATCGTCCCATTTAAAATAATTTTCTACATTTACAACCAGGTACATACCAGGTTACATACCAGGTACCGATGAAAGCGAGTTTTTTCTTTCTTATTTTATTTGACATATAATGTATCTCTGAATATAAATACTTTTGATCTTCTTTGCTCATTGTTCATCATTCTCTGACGTTCATTACGTTAATACATTTTCTGGAAAATTTAAAAGTATATGCATCACCCTTAATTAAAAAACTATTCAATATTAAAAAATGAAAAGATTAAAAAAAAAAAAAATGTTATTAAATAAAAATGTAATTTCCTTCAATTTGATTCAAATAATTTTGTAAAAAATAAATGTTATTTTTAATAATCTTCATACAATTAACGCACTAAATGTGAATCCAAAATTTAATAATTTAATAATTTTATAGTTTAATATTAGTCTAAATCAAAATTTACCAACTTAATTACATAGTCAGTTATTTTATTGTTGTCGTACCCACTCGAACATTTAATTAAAATTAGCAAAGGCTTGACCCAGAAGAGCAGCAGCAGACGTAGGAGATCAAAAATCATTAGACTTGAAGTGCTCAGTGTTGGCAGAACCTCGACGTCAACCACAACCTACTGAAGATATAGCCCATTTAGTGAACTAACAATTGAGGCAATGGCAGTCTGCAGCAACTGCAAGCCAGCAGACTATGGCAGCAATCTCGGCGACTGTAGCAGATAATTTATGAAAGCAGTGCACGAAAATACGACGAAACGTACAAAAGTACTATCAACCAACTTGAAGCGAGCCATCTTACTAATATATAAAGCAAATTCGCTAAAACCGTTGTAATCGCTAACCGCGAAAACCACTAAACCGATTTTGCTGAAATTTTGCACACTGATTCATGATACTTCCTAGATGTTTTTAGTATAGTTTTTACATTAAAAAATTAAATAACAATAGCAATAAATGAGCTCAAAGTTTTCTAAAAATACGCCAGCTTTTTACTTTAGTTTAGTAAAATCCGCTAGGTGGCGTCGACATAAAATCAAGGCTACCTGCAACAGAATTAAATAAGTGTGGTTATAATAGGCTGGAGCGTCTCGGTAACTGATGCAGTCGTGCTTCGGCAGTTACACAAGCTGCATAGACAATGGAGATTATAGTCCTGCAGCTGGATATCCCAGTTACGGACGACACTCTTCTCTAAGGGGAAAGCGACCTACGTTTCCATTCACCCTGAATCTCGACGAGTGCGATCGAAAGAGAAGTCTTTCCAACCGATGACGTCTCCGGCACAACACCAGGAGACATATATAGCCAGAGCACAATCTGCACCAACTCTTCAGAGTTGTGGCAGTCCCACCATCCCGTCTGGTACAGTCATAGAATTTTTGGCTACAAATGTAAGCCAGGAAAAACAGCTCTGAGGAGCACGGGCAGCCACAACGTCTAACTTCTTCGTCATCGCGTCCCCAACGCGCTTACCCACAAGTTCCCGACTAACGATGAGCGGTTGGTTATCCGGGGAACGACCCGAAGACGAGATATCCTTGAACAGCAGCATACCTCCCTCCATCACAGTTTCCGTACATAGAAACTCCCAGGGTAAGAATCAAGCTACCCGTAGCCAGCTCTTCATCATCAGGAATAATAATAAAGAATAGCCTGAAAGTTTCACCACTGGCGTTTTTTAGGGCCATTATAAGTATTTACGTTCCCTACTTAACCATCAATTTCATCGATTTTTTTTAGGGGCCACCTAAGTGTAAACTACCTTGCCAACAATTACATTTTTACTACCATTTCCGGAAGCGATTTGTCGACTAAAAGACTATATTAGCTAAAGACAGGCACTATTAAACCAAGTCAGCCATTCACTGGCAGACGTCACCTACGGAGTTGTTCTTCGCAAGGCTGGAGAACCCGGTGACCGACGACCCTATATTACCCTCTCGACTCTAAGCATTCAACTAGGAATCACTGATACTCTCCAAGGTTTGCGCTGGGCAAACCTATAACAGCTATGAAGGAAAAAGAACTTGAGCCAACGGGACAGCCTCCACTGGACAAGTATCACTAATCTATCTCCCCATCTAAGATCACCAAAACAACTGAATCTGCAAATAAAAAAGGTGCTTTAGACACCAACGTCTTTGACGTTATACCAGAAGACGTTGGGAAAGAGCACTACAACTAGCTTCAAAGCTTCGGACTTTGTAATTTTTCTCCCGATCAGTCTGGGTCTTCAACAGCAGGTCAGAGAAGATCACCCTGAGGTATCCAGGCAGTCACAATTGCTCTTAACTGCAGTCAAGAAAGAGTTGACTTATGAAGCTCACCGGTCTTTTTTAGGGCCATCGGACGTCGAACTACCTTGCCAACAAATATATTAGAACTCAACAAAGTTGATAGAAAACAGCCTTTAGGGGTCACAAAAATTTTAAGCATACCAAAAGTCGCAAGAGGGTGGATTGGAAAAAAAACTTCAAATGTATCTAATAAATACAATTTTACTTAGGTGTCAAGAAACTGACGCAGAAAATTTATCGAGATTGGAACAGCAGCGTCAAAATCGACAAATAAAGAATCCATTACGTGAGAGATCAGTTTTTCATTGTACCCTCACAGCAATCTCTGAAATCTTTAAAGATGCTACTTCAGATTTTTAAAGAAGTAGAAAATGTATTTGTGTTTATGTGGCAATAAAAAATGTAGGGTTTAAGGTCCAGGACTTTGTTGCTCTGGTAATAAAGTTGTGAGATAAGAGAAGAAAAAATTTTTTTTAATATAAATTTTGTGGGAGTTTAAGATCTTAACAGTTTTAAAAACTAGCCCTTTTCGTGAATTACACGGGAGAAACTGTAAATCCACGGCTCTTTATGGCCACCGATTATTTTATGGCATAAAGAACTCACGGTACTTTTCAGCATAATTATTGTTTTGAATTTTTATACCTTATTATTTGACCAAATAAACTAAATGGATTCCGAAAAAATATGTTTTTAATAAGAAGATTTTTGTTCTGAGATGTGTCAGGAATGTGTGTAAAATTTCTAACTGAAAACGTTTCACATTGCATGTCAACACACTACGGTGTTTTATTTAGTAAGTCTCGGGCGAAGCCGAGACGGGGGGCTGCTAGTGTGCTATATGTATGCAAATATGTATATGGAGAGTGATTGTCGTCTTGTGATGAGCACCGAAAAATGCTGAAAACATACCAGCAGCAAGTAAGGGTGTGGCAAAAACTACGCATAAACCTACTGAGTAAGCTTTGCTTAAGTTTGAGATGAATCTGAGCACTAGGTACTTACCCACGGCAATATAATCATGTGTTCTGATAAAAGAAATGCCCAGCACACTGGTCGTGTCCATATGCTACTCATCAAAAAGATAAAGCCGAAGAGAAGCTAAAGTGACTGACTTCTATGCACGCACATGGCCTCGTGCAATAAAGTAAAAACTCGCTTTTCACCACTTGCCGCTTGAATGGCTAATGTTTGAGATTGAACCCGAGTGGACTAAAAAATTTAAAGAAGGTTGGAATTACCTTCTGCCAGATACTGGGAGAGTTAGTAGAAGTTTTAAGCTAAGGCAACGAATTGCACAATACTTTTACTTAACCTAAGCAGAAGATGTGTATATTCAGCAGTAACAGGAATAGAGTAAATTTACTACGATCTTTAACAAAATACATTGGTGTTACCAAACGAAGTAATAAAAAACGCTGGTGATATTAAACGAAGTAATAGGTAACGTAAGTTACACCAAAATAAAAGAACAAATGAAGCTGGCTATTAATTATTGCATAAACAACAGTTAGAAACTATTAAAAACTTTAAGTAAATTAAAATAGAGATGGCATGAGTCACGTGATACTATTGCGGAAGTAGAGCTTGAATAATATTTTTGATAAAAACAGAAAACTCAATAAGGAGTTGCGCTGGGTGAGCGATCTTTACGGACTGGTGCCCGACGGCAAAGTACTAAAGTCAAGTGGGCATGAGGTGCACAGTGATTGGTGGTTGCACAGGGGCATAGTTCGCACGCTATTAAATATAATTCTTACATATTATAAGCGCTCGTAATTACAAACGATTCAAGTATTGATACGCTGATTTAAATATAATTATCGCATTACTGTGTTATTATTAAATTATAGAGTGTGCATTAATTTAAGTCTTGATATTAAATATATGAACATTAGCAAATAGAGTATCAATAAATTACACAATTATTATTGAACTAGATTTTGCTTTATTTTTTCTTGATGTTTTTAGCAATGAGGTAATGTGCAAAGCGCGACGTTTACCTAACCTTGAGTTGGGCTGAACAGATCTAGACTTTAATTTTTTTAAATAGTAATGTTTGTTTTTTTAGTAAGGCACAATGTAATTAGCTGCTGATCTCAGTAGTTTTACTTAACATGCATATCGCATGGCTTTAACCATGTACTAATTTAACTATATCAAATTTTTCCAAAATGGCTATTGGTGAAATTTGTATAATACGTATACATAGAAAAACAATAAAGTAAAATTTAATAATGATTTAAAAATGAACAGTATTTTAATTTAACTAAATATGGAATACTCGTTAATTAACATTGTGGTTTAATTTTAATTTAATTTTATTATTGTTAATTGTTCAATTATCTAACAGCTTACTTCTTTTTTAAACATTTTCTCAGGTAATAAGTTTAGTGAGACGCTTGAAAAATTTTATTTATAAAACTATTAATTTACAGATCGTCTAAATCCTTATTATATCTAGAACCTTATCTTTTTAAGTTTCATCATTAACGTACAGCTTAAGAATTTTTTATAAAATTCCATGTAAAACAAAATTTTTTTACAATTAAAAACGTGAAAACTTGTAGATGCATGGGCTTGGTGTACTTTAGCAACATAAAAATCTTAAATATTTAAAAAAAATTATTTTAAGCCACCAAATTATTCATGTACATTTTAATTAACATCCTTAATAATAATCAATGACCAATGTTTTCCTATATACGAATCTGTTTTGAGTTGCAAAAGCTTCCTGGTAACAATTTTTTTATGCAAATGCTTGATTATGCATATTTTTTTCTAAAAAAAATTCACATTAAGTAGCTAAACTTTTGCATCCAAAACACGATTGCAAAAATTATAACTATATTCGTAAGAACTTTTAAAATTATTTCGATTTAATATTAGCAGTTCTATTAAAACTGGTTCTTAGATATTCAATTTCATGTACTTAGAGCCATGCGTTAAGGATATGAAGTTAAACAACCGAGATCGGCTAAGAAATAAATTATGCCTCGTTCCAAAAAAATAGCTGAATTTAAAAGTTTGAAGTACAGTCACGTTCGGTCAAACTCAAAGTTAGGTAAACAGGTCAATTTCACCCTAGCACATCACCTTTTGACATAACCTTAAAAAACACTTAAAGATCCACTAAAACCATATAAAAACGTTTTTTTATTCTGGGAGTCTGACGTACACTATATGTTTTTGGGGTCGCTGAATTCAAATCCGAGGTCAATTTCACCCTAGCACATCATGTTTTCGACATAATTTAAAAAATACGTTGACATCCACTATCGGTTTTTTTTTTTTTTTTTTTTTTTTTTTTTGATGGAGTGGGGAGGGAAAAATCTTCATAGACACCCTAGGTAATCCGGTGGTATAGTCGGATTTACCCAGTGTGCGTACCGACTAAAAACTAACCTTCCTGCATGGGACAGGTTCGTGAGGACCACTCCTCTAGAAGACAAAAGGGCATAAGAGGAGAAAGAAGAGGGAAAATAACGGAGAATTTCGAAGGCCAGCTCGCTCTCAAAGGGATGAGAGAAGGGTCACTTACGCATCTGGGCGAAGCTCGACATCCACTATATGCCGAACATTATAGATACGTTATACACTACGTTGAATTAAGGCATGTTCATATAAAATTGAAGTTCTGGAATTTCTAAATTTGTTTCGGTGTACTCTCCCATGCGTCTGATCCAGGTCACCTCCTCGCGGGGACGGTAGGTAATGGAGTATGCCCGTTATCCAGCTAAGTCCCTAGATCATGGCTGGTATGCCGTCATGGCAGATGCACGCAAGCGTTTTACGATGCAGAGAGTCGGATCCTTATTATCGGCGGCTGGTCAGGGTGGGAAAGCTGGCCCACAGGCGTCATCATCATACGACCGTAGCTCTACATTGGTTGGTGACTTGGCTAGTGTAGATTTTAGGAGTACAATAAAAAAGAGCAAAGTTATCTTGACAAAACACAACTGTGAGTTGGAGCACAATGTGTTGTCATGTATGCTCAAAGTTTGAAGTAAGGTCTCTACGGAAAGTCATCGATGATTATATTCGAGAGAATTACAAAGATATTTTTGGTTTGGATATGGGCGAGTCAGAGATTGAATGCTGGGCTCCCAACATCATATGTAACTGTTGTCGAAAAATTTTCGGCAAATGGAAAAAGGAAAAAAATTAAGAGAACATCAGGCTGTCTGTTCCGACGATATGGAAACGCCCTTTAAGTGCTGATAACTGTTTTGATTGTTGCAATAATATTCAGGGGTATAATAGTAAAAACAAAAAAAAGCTTATGTACTCTTATGTTTCATCTGTTGTAGATCCAGTACCAGCTACAGTCAAAGACAGCTGTACTTGTATGTGTATCCACACGAGATAACTTCTGATATGATGGAAGTCGAAAAAAAATAGATATGGATACAGAATCGGCATCTGAGATGAGTGATGAGACAAATAGTGATATAGATCATGGCTTAAGCTCTAAAAAACCAAAATTAATATCGTAAACTGTGTTAAGCGATTTTATACGGAATTAAGGATTAGCAAAAGATGGTTCAGAATTTATAGCATCATTTCTTAAAGAGTACAATATGTTGGAGCCAAAGACAAAAGTTTGTTTTTATAGAAATAGAAAAAAGCAATTTTTACAGTATTCTTTAAAGGATGAAGATCTTTTGCTTGTTTCTTGTACAAACATAAAAGGTCTCATTAACGAACTGAAACTGAATTGTTATGATGCCAAAGATTGGAAACTTTTTATAGACTCATCGAAGAGGAGTATAGAGGCAGTTTTGCTACACAATGCAAACATTTATGCTCCAGTTACGATTGCCCATTCCATTGTTATGGAGGAAAAATACGAAAACATGGACATTCTACTGCAGAAAATTAATTACGAGACTCATAGATGGCAACTTTGCGGTGATCTTAAGATTATCACTATTTTACTTGGGCAACAGTCAGGATTCACGAAATTTCCATGTTACTCATACTTATGAAACAGTCGTGATCGTGAAAATCATTACGTGAAAAAAAATTGGCCTACCAGAACATCATTCACACCTGGTTCCCGGAATATCATTAACAAATCGCTAGTTGATCTAAGCAAAATTCTTATTCCTCCCCTTCTCATCAAGCTGGGTCTAATAAAGCAGTACATTAAAGCGCTTGATAAATCTAGAGCCTGCTTCAAATATCTCGTTACTAAATTTTCAAAGTTGTCTGAGGCAAAAATAAAAGAAGGGGTTTTTAATGGCCCTCAGATCAGGACGATATTCCAAGATATTGCCTTTATTGGTACGATGAATCAGAAAGAAAAAAATACCTGAGAAAGTCTTAAAGCAGTTGCTCAAAATTTCCTTGGCAATAAAAAAAGCCCTAACTATGAATAATTAGTTGAAGTTACTTCTGACTTTCAGAAGTTTCAATGTAATATGAAGTTTAAAATAAATTTTTTTCATTTACACCTTGATAAATTTTCTACTAACCTTGGGAACTTTAATGAAAACAGGGAGAACAATTTCATCAAGATATTAAGGTCATGGAAACTCGGTATCAGGGACGATGGGATGTAAACATGATGGCTGATTTTTGTTGGACGCTTTAGAGGGAATGGAAGGAAAGTCGGAAACGAAAGCGTACTTCGTTGCACAGATCGTTTGAAGAGAAGAGAACGCGATAATTTACAATGAAAGAGACTGACTAGAGCTTTAACTTAATACCATTTAATTTATTTAGTGGTTTATGTACATATTTGTTAGTTTCTTATTAACTTGTTTATTTACATACTTAAATTTTTTTACGTAATTATTTTTACACATTTTTTACATAATTATATTTATACATGGCTTACTTTTTTATATGGTTTTAAAGGATGTTAAAGTGTTTTCTGAGGTTATATCAAAAACGTGAGGTGCTGGGGTGAAATTGACAACGGTTTTAGATTCAGCGACCCTGTAAACATATAAAATACATAGTCAGACCCCCAGGCTGAAAAAACTTTTTTATATGGTTTTAGTGGATCTTAAAATGTTTCTTAAGGTTACGTCAAAAACGTGATGTGCTGGGGTGAAATTGACTTCGGATTTGAATTCAGCGACCCCGAAAACATATAGTACACGTAATCAGACCCCCAGGCTGGAGAAAGTTTTTTTATATTATTTTAGTGGATATTAACGTTTTTTTTGAGGTTATGTCAAAAACGTGATGTGCTGGGGTAAAATTGACCGTGAATTTAGAATCAGCGACCCCAAAAACTTTTAGTAAGCATAGTCAGACCCATAGGCCAAATTTTTTTTTTTTTTTGTGTAGCTGTGTAATCACCATACGCTGAAAGAGCACGGTATTGAGTGGTATGATGGTGACATTACAACAAATGATTTAAAGTATCATCTTGCTACTTCTGCTAGAAATCGCAACAAAATTTATGTGTGCGGTAACGGTGAAGTCAAGTACTTTAGTTTACTCTTAACACGTGAAGCTTATGATTTGACAACAATTTGACCTTCCTTGGAAGAAATTGAGGATAACTCTTTACCCATATGTCTTACGCATGCACACCAGCATTTCGAAAACAAACAGCGATATTGTGCACTACATATAAAGCATACTTACTAAGTGAATGGTTTATTAAAACTTTATTTTCAAAAACCTCTACGTATGATAGTGATGAGTGTTATAGTGCATACAAACATTATAAATTAAAAAAAAATCCAGACTGGTTTATATGGTTTACTGATAAAGATGTCGTCGATTGTGCTGCAAAATGTTAAAAATAATCCATACAATTTTCACTTTATATGTTGAAGTAAAGTTATAATCAATAAATGTTACAAACTAACCCATTATGTTTTTATATAAATTACTTTTAGGTAACCTTTTCTTACTTCTTGCTTACAAGAACTCAAAATAAAAAATAAAAAAAAATTAAATTATGAATTCAAATAAGAAAATTAAAAGTTCAAGTCTTCAACGGATCAATATGATTAACCATTTTATACCAATGAGATAGTTAACCAACTTAACTAATGAGGACTTGCATATTATAGAGGACGGGTGAGATCTACACTTCGCAACAATGGCATGTACATATACAAATTTTTTGAACGCTAAGCTATGTTGCTGTCTGTATCATACTTCAAGATTATGAATATAGTTAGTTATCCTCGTGTGAGAGCTTGTACACTTGTGCGTGCATGCGTATGCTCGTACAACAGTAACATATAAGCATGTACATTATTCCGTAGGAGTGTGCAACTATGCAGGTGTATACGCAAGCGTGTGCATGAGAGTTCGAACATACATATACATACATGGAGCGCTTGAACCCTTATCTTATAGCAGGAGAAAGGAAGAGGGAGCACTCTGCGGAGTAAGATATATATGTAGATATGCTGCCTAAGGTAAGAGCGAGAAAAGAGAGCTCATGCAGGCAGTGTCCCCATCCACAAATCTTACATCGGATCGAGAGAGAAAAAAGAATTTGTTCACGTGGTTCCCCCTCCACCCTGCCCTGGAGCCCTTGTTCAACAGTGCGGGCTGTCAGCGAGCTGTCGCACTATCCCTCTCCCTCCACGACCACGGTCAAAAGCACTCGTGCAACAACACGAGCTCGTTATCCCCCCTACCACCCTAGGGCCGTTGAATCCAGACCCGGCCTAGCCTATCTACTATCCATAAAGCAAGAAGTTCGTGTTTACGAATACTCATGAAGATTAGCTCATATATTATCAATGAAAATGCTATAAACGAGGTCATAAAAGATCATGGTTATGAAGTTAAAGATGAGGATTTAACAAACTTGAAAGATAGGTTTGTGGGTAATGTATGCGGTTTATTTTTGCAAAATTTCCCAAAAGTAAATGAAATAGAAATTTGAAAAAATTGCTTAAATTTTTATGCGACAGCTTTTCAAGAAATATAAAAAAATTGTTTTAAAAATGACAATATTTTGAGTTTGCTTAGTTTTTTGAAGCTTGTAAATGAGTTGAGTCCTGGATTTTGGAGAATAAGTCCTAATTCATTGCGAGATCTCCAAAAAAATTTTCCCCTTACTGATATTGATCACAATACATTAAGAAAAGAGATAGAATCATTTCCTTTACGTTTTTCTGATAGTATGAAAGTGCTTAAGAATTTTGAAATGAAATTACAAGAACGCGAACGGCAACCGTTGATATGAAATTCAAAAATCTACAGATTTTAGTTAAAGCAATGATAACTTTGCCTTATTCTAACGCTGAGCCTGAATAAGAGAATATTATCTACCGTTTACAGACGTTATGTCTAAAAAACGAAATAAAATGAGAATAGTGGTATTAAATGCACTTTGTTTTATAAGGTCTTATTTTTTAACTCGTAGCAGTACAGCTTTAAATTTTAAAATATCTAAAAATTGTCTTGATTTCTTTAATTAAAAAATGTATACACATAAGTCCCAAGTCACTCCAAAATTTGTGTCTCAGAGTACTCAATGATGTAAATATTTGTATTACTGCCATTGCTTTTATAAGGTATCGTAAATATTATTTGTTGTTTACATTTCAACAATTAGTATTATTGTTCGAAATCGACTTGAGCATATGGTGGACTGTATTTTAATTATCTCGGCCTAATGGAAAGGTAGAAAGGAGGTGAGACGAAAGGCTTAACTTAAAATGCACAACACACACTTTTAAAAATAAACCGTATATTTGATAAGTAACAAAATAATACTCTTACTGCTTACAAAATTGTTAGAATAATGGTCACACACTTAATATAAAGCAAGGTAAGTGTACTCGCATGTAACAATAACTAAGTATTGGATATTGCGATACACGTGAGTACGGTACAGAAGACCACCGTGCGACTTATTAAGATGATCTGACGAGACAGACTGCTAATTTGCAGCAGCAGCAAGCTGCAGGTACAATGTGAGTACAAGGAGCGCAGCTATTGGCTATGTAGTATACGCATATGCGCTCCTTATTGGTTTAAATGTGTTAAGGTGCGGCACTTTAAGCAATACTAAAAACAATAATTAATACGCATGAGTATAGAATTACTGATGTTGCACAATTATGCACATGTTGGTAGTTAAATATGAAATACTGCAATCATGTACGTTAGCTTGTCACGTATGCGTTAATAATTTTTTTTATTTAAAAATTTACCCATTAAGTAACACAGAAATCATGTCTGCAGTGTAACCTTAGAATTAGGTAACTTACTTCATTTTCCTTTTATAGTAACTTTAAAAACTTTTTAAATAATTAAACACTCAATTAGTCTCCTTTAGCAATAAACATATTTGTTACATAAAATACTAATCCTGGCATTACAAGTGTAATAAGTTTTGTCTGGGAAACCACTAGGAGAAAAAGTTAAATAAATAAAACAAACTGTAGCGCTAGGTATATTTTCTATTAAATTTCACTAAATTTTAGTCACATTATCTAGTTATTTGTATTTAAGTATTGTTAGCGGATTTTATTTTTTCATTAAAAATATAATGCACCAAGAAACCAACCGCAAGGTGGTGTCAAAATAGTATTATATTATTCGCTACAGAAGCATGTAATGAATTACAAAAAAGTGTTTTTACTTGGAGAGTGAGTTTATATACAAGTAAAACGTTTGATTAAAAACGTACAGTACCAAAAAACTGTTTTATGTTTACTATAACGCTATTTAAACAATAAATAAAATTTACAGCATAAAACAGTAATTTTTATAAAATATGGTGTTTAAAAAAAAAAGGCTTATTAATAAAACGACTATTACAAAAAAAAAGACGTTCGAAAAATTGGCAATAAAAAAAAAATAAAAAAAAATAAAAAGAAAAACTGCAGCAATCAAGAACCAATAACGTATTTGCCAGATTCTGTTCGCAGGCAAAAGACGTAACCCATTCAACCAAATAGGATTTGGGTACCAACTACCTTAAATTCACCACTTATAAAATAACTTCAAGTTGGCGAAAACCTTCATCATTTGGCATCATAAATAAATTTAAAAAATCAAAAAATCTGAGCCACACCTAATAGCAGCTGATAACAGCAAGCCAATGTATTCTATTCACTAAGTAATGCACGAAAAATACCTGACGGACTCTAAGCTACATTTTGTTCATGCACTCTTCAAAAATCACATTTATATGCACTATAAATATCACTTTTAACAAAAGAACTGCTTCTCGAGCATACCCACAAACTAAGCAGCCACTCATTTCATGCGTATATGTATTTTAAAGTATCTATATGCATACATATACGCAGTATTTTTTTTCTTAATTCAAAAAAATCTTCACTCCCCTTGAATGAGTACACTTATTAAACGCCAAATGCACTAAAAAGTATACAAGATCAATATTTAATATAGGAAATCACTGCAGCAACTACCAAGTATACACAGTAAACTACAAAGCAGTGGAAAGTTTTGCATGTATTGTAATTTACACTATTCAAGTACTAACACTAAACGCAAGTTTCCACAATATTTGCAACAAACATGCATTAAAAATTGTGTTGTACAATTACAGTTCATTACAATTAATATACACATGAATACAGCAAGCATACAAGCATGTTCACTTGATGATTACTCAATCACTAAGAAACATCAAAACAAAAATTGAAAACTACGGGTCATGGTGGTACTGTCGTATTTTGTATCTTTTTAAAAATAGAACAACGTTCTAGCCGTTTGAACAACATTTCTGCCTTTATCAGGTACAAAAATCTGTGAGAAATAAGAATTCTTTACAATACAAAATTTTGATAAAATACAATGTACGCAAATGAAGTGGAGTGTATAACATACCTCTGACTCTCACGAAAAGGATGTAAAGTCGTAATGTAGTCAGAGTTTAGACTTGAGCTGCTTTTATACTCTGTACATATACAAATGACAAAGTACACACACTAAATACAGTCAAATAAGAATCACAAGCAGTTCCTTGCGAGAAGCACATGAACAGTACATGTGTGTCCAATACTGTTAATAAAAAAAGCGACTCAAATCATGAACATCAAGTTAATCCTCTTTCCTCATTGACTTAACGAGAGACTTACAACGATTATTCAATTTCTCTGTATCTTGTCGTCTATTTATATTATTATTTAAGTACTGTATATTTAACATTCTGGCGAAAAGGCGTTTTCTGTAATTTTGATCTATGTCTAAGATTTTTATTTTATCGAAATTGAAGTTATGTGCAAATTCAATGCTGCGTTAATGACTAATAAAAGTGAAAGCAAAAATATTAAATGAAGAAGATTACAAAAATATGTATAATTAATAATGATGCTTTGAAAAATGATTTTTTAGTAGCATTACATGACATAAAAAAATTCAGATTGATACAAAATAAGAAATAAGAAATAGAAAAAAAAATTCCGTATCCAATAAAATAATGTATAAAGTAAACTTTAATGTACATATTTAGGCAAATGCATTTAATGTTGTAACAACTCACCTAAATAATAATGCAAAATCAATGATTCGGAATGCAATAAACAAATATAAAAATACAATGTAGGCACAGTTAAGGATTATTAGGCCAGGATTGACCTGATAATAGAGAAATGTTGTAGTAAACGACCTTACAGGTGCACAATTAAAGATAAAAAAGAAATCGAGGAGCACATTGAAGAGCTTCTAAAAAGAAACCTTACAGAGAAATCATACTTATAGCCCTTTTGCTGCTCCAGTAACAATAACATACAAAAAAGATGACAATAAAAAATTAACATTATCTATAGATTTCAGAGACTTGAATAAATTAATAATCTCTCAATCGCAACCGTTCCCAATAATTCATGATTTAATAATAAAAACAAGTAACTGCAAATATTTTTTAAATTAGATATAAACTATGCCTTTTGGCCCGTACGCCTACGAATAGAAGATAGAAGGAAAACAGGCTTTGTAACTCGGGAAGGTCTTTTTCAATGGATTTGTTTACCATTTGCATTGAAAACATCGACATCAATTTTTCAAAGAATCATACATCAATCATCTGTCACAATTATTAGAAGTAATAACGATTGAAGAATTTCGATTAAAACTTTCTAAATGTACATTTGCATTTGACTTGGTGCAATACTTAGGACACATAATAAAATACAATTTGATTGCACCAATAAAAGATAACTTTATAAATATAAAAAATGTTCCAGAGCCAGAAAACTAAAGAAATGTCCTACAGCTTTAAGAAAAAATCAATTTTTACATTGAATTTGTACCAAAAATTTCCCTTGTATCAGAACCGTTACATAATTTAGTTCAGAAAAATCAAAAATTTATTTGGTCTAAGGATGGTAAAAAGCATGGTATAGCAATAAAAGAAGCAATAAATATTGGCAACATTGGCTAATAGGCAGACATTTTACAGTATATTCAGACCATAAGCCCTTCGAAAAATTAAACATAAAAGCTAGAACAGATGAAGAACTGGGGGACCTCACATACTACTTATCATAATTCCAAAATTAAACAAATCACAAAAGAGATAGAAAACAATTTACTTAGAATGCATAGCAATAAAAGAAGCAATAAAATACTGGCAACATTTGCTTATAGGCAGACATTATACAGTATATTCAGACCATAAAATATTATAAAAACGAAACGTCAAAGCTAGAACAAATGAAGTACTGGGGGACCTCACATACTACTTATCACAATTATATTTCAATCTAAAATACTACACCGGTAAAAATAATCTTAAAGCAGATGGGATAAGTAAAAATCCTGTATTAGAACCACAGTAAGACGAAGAGAAGAATTGATGACTGTTAATATAATAAAATTAGACGATATAACAAAAAATCAAAAAAATACGCCCTTGCGAGTAAGCCTCGCGCACTCCGAAAGGCGCCGAATTAAGATACTCGATTTATGATAAGGAACTCTTAGCAATCGTCTTTGCGAAAGAACAATTCCGTCCTTACTTATACGGACGTCGATTCACGGTAATGACAGACCACGAGCCGCTAAATCATTTTCATACTACCAAAAAGGTTGATTTAAGGTTTAATCTCGACTAAAGGCACAACTGCTGGGTTACGAATTCGACATCATGTATAGGCGTGGAAAAGAGAATTACGTGGATGCCTTCTCTAGGAATCTAGTAATTGCGAATGGAGAAAATAATCCGGAGTTGCCAAAGAAAAACTTTTACTAACTGGCAGAAGAGCGGGAGAAAGACGGGATCTGTCTCGAAAGCGGGCTGCCGGCAAGGATGTTTGCGGTTCGGGCTAAAAGAGTACAGGATGATGAAGGAAACGGCAAGAAGATTAAAATCGACGAAACAAGTATGCAGGTATCGGATTCGGATTCTTCGTCAGCCGACTGCAAGAACACAGAGTCAGACACGGAACTCAACACTGTACGGACACGCAAGAAATTATTTCAAAGGCACAAAAAGCCGAAAGAATTTTCCATAAACTCGAATGCAAGCGATACATAGAAAAGAAGCATTAAGATCAAAACAGAGTCGAGTGAGACAGCAGTAGACCCCTTAGGGAGTGGATTTCTAAGTACCGAAATTCGAGCAGCGAGTAGGCCGTTACAGAAGTTCGCTATCCCAACACGAGAAGACGTAATAATACCCTTCGGGGCTTGCTTATCTCCAGTATAGGACAGCAACAAATTCAATAAAGAAGCGAGCTATTCAGATATCACAGAAAAAATCACAGTCACCCAACGAAAGCGGACGAATGGGGAAAAACTCAACTCATGGCAGCAAACAAATCACAGGGATGACTTACACTTACTCTAAGAAACGCAAAGAAATTTGAACTGGAGGAAAATAGCCAGCAGCATTTTAAGCAACAAGCCTGGAAAAACGGTCAACCTATACATAAAGATTGAGAAAACAAAAACATTAGAAGGCAAGCAGGGAGCAAGAATAGATATATAGGAAGATCAAGAGGAGGTGTATGTGGACAGCCTCAGAGTGTCCCTTCTATAATCACCAAACTGCTTGCAAAAATGATCAGAAGCAGAACCACACTCATGTAAACGCAAGGGTTGATCAGGCACAGTGCAGGACGGGCTTACTAAGTACATAATTTTAATACCGGTAAGGCAAGCAAACGCAATAGAAACAGCTGAAAACCTCTTAAATAAGGTTTTTTTTATTTTTGGTCCACCGGACCAAATACTGTCGGATAATGGTACACACTTCAGGAATAAGCTACAAGAAGAATTTGCCCGCTTCTTCCGAATCAACAAATATTATACAACTACATATAGGCCTCAATCCAATGGCAGCATCGAACGTATGCACCATACAATAACCGAGTATCTAAAGGCATATTGCAAAGATCGAAACGACTGGGACAATTGGTTAAAGCTCTGCATGCACGCTTATAACACGACGGTGCACGAAAGCACGGGCTACTCACCACACGAGTTAGTCTTTAGTAGGAAAGCACGAACCCCCACAAGCGGTGGTTCACGCTCCTAAGCCATAGACGCAAACGAATGTATAAAAAATTTATATAAAACACTACAAGAAGTACAAACTATGGCGGCCATGAATTTAGCACACTTGAAATATTGTTCCAAATATTTTTACGATAGGAAAATTAATTCTCAGCACTTTAGAGTAGGAGAGGCAGTATTTTTACTAAAAGAGCCGCACAAAAATAAAATTGACACTCAATATATAGGGAAATCGTAGGTCTTGATTACGGCTCACACAGCGTCAAACTTCGAAAAGGGAACGAACTAAAAGTATCACACATCAACAAAATTAGACGTGCAGCTACCCTTTTGTCACCACCAAACGACTTGTAGCATGTCTCCCTTCTTTTGCGGCCCTCAGACGCAAAGAAAGAAAGACACCAACATACACATTCTTCGCCGCATAAACACTTACATATCTCCGCGTTACAGTATTACCAATACATATAGTAAGATCATGAATCTAGTCAAGCACAAAGCACAGTCTGCAAACATCATACCTCGCTACATACCACAATCTGTCACCAAATTATACTTGAAAGTAGTACCCCAGTAAAGCAACTTCTTTTTGCTGCCCTCGGACGCAAAAAGAAGAGATTGACGCAGTCAATTAGTCAATTACTTTTTTTATATGATACAAAAAAAGACCAGCTAATACAGCAGAATATACTGTTGTTATAGGGCACAGACGATCATGAGAGAGAAACCACGGAAGATTAGTAGAATACAGGGAAACCCCGGACTTATAATCGAATATATATCACACCTGGCGACGCGAAGTCCAGTACATCATGGAAGGTTGTAGAAAAAATTGAAATAGCAAGCTTCATGTCTAGAGGGGAGAATTTAGTTCAGGCATGGAGGAATCTAGCGGAAAGACCAGAGTTCCACTCATATATAAGCGAACAACAGCTTTTAGGCATAGAAAATACAATAAAATTAGGCATCCAACAAGCTAACATGGAGTTAGAGATGGTTTCTGTACAGGATGGGAGCAGTAGAAAACGTTAACGCCGAGCGATTCTATCAATCATGGGGAAAGGATTAAAATGGTTGTTCGGAACTATGGACACGGAAGACCGAATACAACTAGAACATGCAATTAAGGAGAACTCCAATACGTCGAGTAAAATAGCAAACTTGATTCAAAAGCAAACTTTAATAATCCATTAATCCATGGAGGATCTGAAGAGTAGGTAGAACATAATAAATTTGGAAAACGATTTAGCAAAGGTGAATGCCAGACATTCGTCCAGCGTCTTCAAAATCAACATCATGTTGACATTAAGCATCTAAGCAGAACAATTTTTAAGGGACGTAAACACAATTGTGGACGCCATTTTGTTCGCTATAGAGGGAGCGGTTTACCCTGGATTCATCGATCCAGGAACCTTTCGCTTTACAGCGATACCAACAAAGAAGACTAAACCGGAAATCGTTTTTCCCCTTACATACACCAATTCCATCACGGAACTTCTTGAAATATCTGAGGTCACCATTTTCTTCAGACACCCTTACTTAATATATCACGTTTCGATACCTCTGTTAGACCTTCTCATGATTGACTTGTATAAAGCAAGATCCCTACTCACAAAGCAGGACTTGGGGAATGCCACCAACAATTTCACATATGTATGGCCAGAAAATCCTTACCTGGCTCTCAACAATGCGTCGCACATCTACATGCCAATATTGGCAGGAGACATTAACAAATGTAAAAAATTAAGGTGGTTCTTCACCTAACCCATTTACTTAAACTTACAGGGAAACTTGGAGGGATTGTTATTAAAGTTATAATGCATCTTCTCTTAAAATTTCAAGTCCCTTTATCAGGCAAATTTTTGAAAACAAGTCAGTCAAAAAATGCACTTTTAACATGTATTCTTATGTAGGTTACTTTTCCATACTACGATATCATGTAATATCTCGTAAAGTAGACTTAAGATCGTAATAGAAAAAGTTTGTAGTGAAAGAAGAACTTTTCAGCTTTCTAATAATATACCAAAGGTTAGGGCTAATCAGGGAAATAGTATACGATATTTAATCGTAAACGAAATGTCTGCCGTGTAAACTGCGGCAACGTCTGCTTGAGTAGGAGCGTACATGCCATTTTCAGAACCTTAAATCAAAAAAAAATTTTTTTATAACTCTTACTCTGACTTTATTAGCTTGTTTATTTGTATTTAAATGCAACGATATTATAGTCAAGTGCCAGTAAAACATATTTTATGTTGCAAATAATACGCTAATCGAAAATTAGAAAACCACAGGGTTCCGTGTCTCTTTGATACGGCACCATCGTGAAGAACCACCTTAAGTATTATCAGGATTTGTAAAAGTACGGTACCCATGAGGGATATAACTAATAATTCAGCGTGCGAGGTAAGGTTTTCGGTAGGATGGGGGGACTCATTCAACGATGGTTGTGAGATAAGGGTCGCGCAGCTACAGGATACCTATTGGCATAAAATGCACGCTCAGAATATTTGGGCCTACTCCACAACAGACGAAACACCACTAGAGGTAAAATGCACAGGCTCTAATGACTACATGACTACAATTGATGGAGCAGGCACCTTAACACTCCAAGCAGGATGCAAGGCACGCTCAGGGGGTACAAGATTGGTTGCATCGTCGACAATAGTCTCTAAAGACAATATTACAACGTTTTGGAGTGCGGGATTAGACATAAACAAAATTATTGACAAGGCTATCCCTTTCAGCAACTCGTCAAGGTTACAAGAAGCAATTCGGGAGCTACTACTCAGGGAGAGAGTAACGATGATAAAAAGCCAAGGTAAGGTTCTAGAGCAGGAATTGAATCAAGGCCCAACTCTACACGACATTATTTTACAAGCCCGAGAGCTTCAAGAATATAAAAGATTGAAGGTGGAAATAACAAGGGTTGAAAACAGCATAGGGAAATATGTCATGGGCTAGCCGGCGTTCTGTTAGGCGGACTCGCAGTGTGGAAAATACTTATGCCAGGGGGGGGGGCACCCCTACTACTAACAATCTTACGGGTTACAAGCGGTCCGATGCGGCAACAAATCGAAGAGCGTAAAGAACAGCTCGTTTCCGTCAGCAACCATTGTCCTGGGCAAGCACACCTTGATGCACATGGACAGCAACCCAGGAAGCAGTGGCGGACGAGCAGAGAGTCAATTGTACAAGGGGACCAACCATATCAGCTAAGATATCTACGAAAAGGAACCAGTCATAACAACAAAAAAATACATTAAATAAACAATGCACATTGATTCGATATATTCAAAAAATAGAGAATTTATTAAACTTTGCTCTTTACGTACATTGATGAGTTAGTGTTATATTAGTTAAAAATAAATTTATTTTGTTCTCTCTTTATGTGTGATACGGGACACTTTTGTGGGTGCGATGAACGCTTCCAGGTTGGAGCCTGATCCCTTCCCAGAGGCCGACCCCGACGCTGATGTACCCCACAAGCCCGTGGCACTCACATCCGAGCACCCGTCCGCTCAGATGCCCAGATTCTACGGCCCGGATAAGAAGAGACACCACCGCCACATGACGCTCCAATGGGCCCAATGACATCCTTTGGGCCGCATTGGGCGGCCCGTCTCCAGGCGTGCGTACAACTAGCGCAAACGGCCTTCCTCTCGGGCAGCTCCCTACGTAAATCACAGGGCCACCCTGGAAGTCGATAGCGAGCAGGCGGAGTAAGGGCCTGCCCAACTGGCGTGGGAGTGCCAATAAGCACTCTTACCATACGTCAACGACGCGCCGGAATCTGAACTGGAATAAAAGCGTGAGCAGTTATAAAAAAAAGGGGGGGGGGTGTTCACACAAAACAAAAAAAATACAAAAGAGCAGACACCACTCACACAATGACAGAAGGGGCATGTGAGCTCGAGTATGGCCTCCCCGGCCGCGGACATCAACATGCCGATCCTTGGTTCACCACCCATCGTAGTGCCCAAACCCATGTCAGCATATGCATGCGTGGTGGAAACTATAAGTAGTGTGCTGCTAAAGAAACAAAAAAAAAGGAAGAAAAACCACCAAACAAGAATTTGGAGGTATTTTTGTAAAAGTATATAGAACTATAATAAAAACTGTGAAAATCGAATGCAGTCGCGTTAGGAAATAATACAATACGAATGAGTTGAGCAAGTTTTTGTTTTAGATACTATGAAACGTGCATGAACTTTTGAGAATGAAAACTTGGCTGCATAAGTGACAAATCGCGACAACAAAAAAGGGGAAAGAAAAAAAAGTTTTCTAATGCATGTCAACTTTATACAACAGTTTGTCACTTATAACAGTATCTAATATATATGTACACATATGTCGAAAAAAAGAGAAACAAAAGAGAAATAAAAAAAATTTCCTTAGAAAGCATACATTCGCACATACTAATAATAACAATGCCCAGAGTTTTGTTGAGAATGATAATCTGTCGAGCGTGAGGCAATAAAAAAAAAGGTTAAAAGGAAACAAATATTAAGATCTGCCGAATAAAACGACAACAAAAAGACACTCGCACATACCGAGAAAAACTACACAATTCACTCACCTTCCTGCACCTTCCGCAGACGTACACCACCTCCTTTACATCGGAGAGTTTAAGCATAAAGGAGAGGTGACTGTCATCACTAGTAAAGTTGAGAGGCTAGCACCTTCGTACCTCAAATTTGTGGCGCAATTGGTGAGACGCCAGTCACCGGGAAAAGTCGGCTGGTGAGAAAACTGCAGAACGATCCATCTCAAGTTTTTTCTTCAATTAAAAAAAAAAAAAAAAAAAAAACTACCAGCACTAGTTCACGCGAGTCAAAAAGTCAAAGTCAAAGAGCTGCCGAATACAACAGATGCAACTATATTGTACGCTAATACCAACTACAAAGTACAAAACGCTTAAAGAAGAGGAAGCAGAAAAAAAAAAACAGAAAAAAACCCTTTTTTCTAATCAGCGCCAATGAAAGGGCAAGTGTGGAACAACTAAGCTGAGATAAGGCACAGTCAGCATATCGGATGTCACCTGAAGATCCGGTGCTCCAGAGAACGCTGGCCACAAACAAAGAAAGTAACGAGAGCTTCCTCTAACGCCTACCCTACTTTCACAGCATATACAATGTTATAAATGTTGATACTTAGTAAAGGAAAAAAAAAAACAAAAAAAAGTAGTACCATGAACTCACAACTTGGTTCCCTCACACTCGAGAGTCAGCGCAACGGTAATGATTATATATAGTTTTTGGCACAGGAATGCCGAGTATATTATTCATTCCTTGGGTAATATAAGTATGTTGGTGTGTGCGTGTGGGTGTTCATTAAATGAGGTAATAACAACCATGTCACGGAAACCTCAACACTTGCATATTTCATTACAAATAATCTTGCTATTTTTGTTCTTTTTTCTCTCTTTCGGAACATACGTGTATATATATATCCCTACATTAGATAGATGTATTGACGGAAGTGAGTCTCAGCCCCCCTGCTCCACTCCACTCCCCCTCAGCTCCCCCTCGATTTACGTAGTTATTTGCTTGCTTTAACGTCATTTTTAATCAAATTATAATTAAGTGAGCTCCCCCCCGCTCCCCCTCCATCTTCCCTCCAAAAACATACTTATTTATTTAATGTCTTACCATCATAAATGTTAAAAAATATACGCAATTTAGTACTTAAGTCGTACCTCGTTTTTAGAATTTTTTTAAGTCACTAATCATAGGTCTCCCTCTGTCTATTCGCTTCCCCTTACTCACTATGTGTCTTTGAAGTACCATTATTTGTTTAACTTGATTCAACTTTGACATTTCAAATCTCTTTCTGGTCCTTGTCTACTTTACCAAATACAAAATTCTTAATTACTTGAGGACTTTATTAAGTAAAATACAGAATTAAGAAGAAGGTATAATTAAATAGACAAACACAATTAAGCTTTTAAAACAATAATTCATTTTGTTAGCTTAATGTTGTGACATTTTATGTGTCATTTTAATCCATCTATTCTTTTAAAACCCTTCCCACATTTTTCACATATTTGTTTTTCATGGTTTTTATGAATTAACATACTCTGTCAATTAACGTAGTCTGTTTTAATGTGACGATCTTCAAAGTTACATATTTTTGAATTACTGAAAAATTTCTAGCTAAACAATATTTTTAATTTCTGATTTATTCTCGGATGCAATTTGAATAAAAATTCTATTTGGATTCTTACATCTTAATAAAGCAACGTATAAATGTCCGTAAGAGAATAAAGGTTTTTTAATATACAATCCTAAAGAATTAAAACTCTGTTTTTCTGATTTTTTAATAAATATAGAACATGCTAATACAAAGGGAAACTATTTTCTATAGCAGACAAAAGGTAATGATAATAAGGTGCCAGTATTCAATGTTATTCTAGGAATATAAACTTTGCTTTTTTTCCAATAATTGTTTCTGCTTCTATATTATACTTAAACTATCTATATTATGCAGGGCCTGGGAAGAACAGTCGTGCCACGACGGTGGACGGCAGTCAAGATTTGATAGAGCTTCCGGGCAGTTGTAGTGCTTCCTCGCAATCTATTCAAATAAACAAGATACAACTTATAACCGTCTCTACCGTCCTTTGTTGGGAACCAATCATTGGTGATGACTTATAAATTTTTATTTTTTTAACAGCCTGGTCAATTTCGTACTTTTTCTGATCAAACATTAATGAGAATGGTGCTGTTGCATTACAGAATATTCAAGTAACTATGCAAAATAAAATATATTCTTATTAAATACGTTTTTTCTAGAATTTTTCATCAGTATGCATGTGTATAATAGTTATCAGCTCGATTTTTAAAAATAAAGATATCTATAGACCTCAGCTTTAGGGGGGTCGAGCATTGGACACCGCACTAGCATGGACCAAGTGGGGTGACATAAATATTACTTTATTTGACACGCTATTGTATGTAAAATATAACAACAATGAAAAACATAATTAGAAAAAATATTTAATATCGTCCATATGGTACAAAGTACAACAAGTATTATCGAGTGACAAAAAAGTCCTATAGGCAGAAATAGTACATTCCGTATAAGTTCGCAAAGACTTTATGAACCTCGTCACAGCCCTATTCTCTGATTCGTGCAGTAAACTTCTTGATTTGCGAATACAAGCCTTTGAGACTAGAAGGAGGAAAGTGATATCGTACACGGATTCTAAGTGTGGCTCTAGAGTGCAAAGGTTCTGTCGGACTATGTGTCTGTGATGTGATAAGTACTTTTGATTCTATAGATCATCATGTATTTCTTTAGCTTAAAGTGCAAAATAATCCATTAGGGCATAAACCTTGAGCCGGTGGAGAAAAAAGTTATAAAAATGTTCCATTTTCAAAATCACCTACAATCATGCAAGAGCTCGTTAGCTTTTTATACGTAGTCTAATTTTTTAATTTTTTTTAACCCAAATAGAAGACTCCTTTGTTTATAAAAATCTGAGTCTGATTTTTCTTCTATGAAAAAGTATGTTTATGCTTTCTTGCGCCAACTAATATAATACCATGATTTTTAACGTTTATATAGCGTTATCAATTTTTATAAATAAACTATCAATTGTTACATGTATGAGAGTTTACTCTAGGATTTACTTTATCTTACTAATATAAAAAGCAAAGTCGCTAAAACCGCTGTAATCGCTAACCACAAAAACTACTGAATAGATTTTGCTGAAATTTTGCACACTGATTCGTAACACTTCCTAGATGGTTTGACTATAGTTTTTATCTTGAAAAATTTAATAACAATAGCAATAAATAAGCTCAAAATTTTGCCGAAATACGCCAACTTTTCACTTCAGTTCAGTAGGATCCGCCAGGTGGTGTCGACATAAAATCAAGGCTACCTACGACAGAATTAAATAAGTGTGGTTATCATACGCCGGGGAATCTCCAAATCTTCTGCAGGTGCCTACTGGCAGTTCATCGAGCTGCATTGAGAATGTAGATAATAGACGTGCAGCTGGGAAACCCGGTTACCGGTGACACTCTTCTCTGAAGGGCAAGTGACCCAGGTCTACTTCCATCCTAAATCTCAAGGATTGACGAGTGTGACCAACAAAAAATTTTTCTACTCCATGAAGTCTCCGGAGTAATACCAGAAGACGAATCTAGCCAGAGCACAATCTGCTCTAACACTTTAGAGTTATGTGTTCGTACCACCATCCCTCCTGATACCGTCAGAGAATTTTTGGCTACAAATGTAAACCAGGGAAGACAGCCCTGAGGAGCACGAGCAGCCACAACGGCTCCGTTCTCAGTGATCATATCCCCAACGGCATACCCACTTTTTCCCGACTAACGATGAGCAGTTGGTTATCCAGGGAACGACTCCAAGACGAGATATTCTTTGGTCAGCGGCGTACCTCCCTCCATCACAGTCTCCATATGTAGAGACTTCGAGGGTAAGAGTCAAGCTACCCGCAGCCCGCAGCCAGCTCTTCATCATCAGGAATAATGATATGGAATAGCTGGAAGTTTCACCACTGGCCCTTTTAAGGGCCATTATAAATATTCACGCTCCCTACTTAACCGTCAATCTCATCGGTTCTTTTAAGGACCAGCTAAGTTTAAACTACCTTGCGAACAAATACACTACCATTTCCGGAAGCGATTTTTCGACTAAAAGACTATATTAACTAAAGACGGCCACTATTAAACCAAGTCAGTCATTCACTGGCAGTCATAATGAGCGGAGTTGTTTTTCGCAAAGCTGGGAATCCCGCTGTCCAACGACGCTATGTTACCCTCTCGACTCTAAGCATTCAACCAGGAATCACCGATCCTCTCCAAAGTCTGCGCTGGGCAAACCTAACAGCTATAAAGGGAATCAAAAACTTAAACCAACGGGCAAGCATCAAGAACCAATGTCCCCATCTTAGATCACCCAAAACAACTGAGTCTGCAAAAAAAAAGGTGCTTTAGACACCAACGTCTTCGACGTCATACCGGGAGACGTTGGGAAAGATCTCTACAACTAGCTCCAAAGCTTCGGACATTGTAATTTTTTTCCTGATCAGTCTAGGGCTTGCCAACAAATATATTAGAACTTAACAAAGTTGACAGAAAACAGCCTTTAGGGGTCACAAGTCTTAAGCATGCCAGAAGTCACAAGAGAGTGAATTGGAAGAAAAACTTCAAATGTATCTAATAAATACAATTTCAGGCGTCAAGAAACCGACACAGAAAATTTATCGAGATTGGAACAGCAGCATTAAAATCGACAAATAAAGAATCCATTACGTGGGAGATCAGCTTTTTATTGTACCCTGACAGTAATCTCTCAAATCTTTAAAGATCTAAATTAAGTTTTTCAGGCAATAAAAAATATAAAGATTAAGCTCCAGGACTTTGTTGCTCTGGTTATAAAGTTGTGAGATAAGAGAAAAAAAAGTTTTTTTAATTTACATTTTTTGGGAGTTTAAAATCTTAACAGCTCTAAAAAATAGCCCTTCTCGTAAATTATACGGGAGAAACTGCAAATTAATGGCTCTTTATGGCCAACAACCATTTTGTGGCATAAGGAACGCACTGTACTTTTTAGCATAATTACATTTTTTTTATTTTTACAGTTTATAATTTGACCAAATAAACTGTATGGATTCCAAACAAATATGTTTTTAGTAAGAAGATTTTTGTTCTGATAAGTGTCAGGAGTATATGTAAAATTTTTAACTGAAAACATTTCACATAACATGTCAACACACTACGGTGTTCCATTTAGTAATTCTCGGGCGAAGCCGAGAGGGGGGCCGCTAGTTTATTGTAGTAAAATATTTGCTTTTCGTGCCTAATATTAAAAGTTTGTAATGTTTTAAAAAAATACTTAGTCTAAAAAATTAATAACGAATGTCGAACTAGAAGACTAGGTGGAAGCAATAGTAGAAGGGCAATTTTAAATATATAATTACCCTTATATATAATTAAATATAGTAGAAGACATGATCAATCATGTTCTTCCTGTTTCAGTGTATAAAATATTCAACACGATGACTGTGATTGATCAGGTACTGTTTGTACTGCTACTACCTATAGCAGTTGAGCTTGTACATTAATTATCCTCATTCAGAATGATTTCAAGAATTTTTCATATTTCCAACTACGAATCTTTATTCGTCTTTATGAAACGTGCTTCATAATTCAATTCTGATGAAAGAATTTATATACATACACTTTTTTTTTAATTCGTATGAACTAAAGCTTTTAGGTCTGCAAGCTCGATCAAACTTACTTAAGAACTATTAAGTTTGATTTAAATTCAGTATACTCAGCTTATCTTGCAGTTAAAAGTACAAGCTAACTGGAGCTTGCAGCTTTTTTAAACATACATATATCAGTATTACTGATTATTGAATGAACAATTTATCTTTTATAATAATATTCTAAATTTATACCTTGTAGTCAAACTTCAATCAAAGTGCTATTAATTTTGGCATTTCTGAGTTTCTTCAACAAAGTCGAGAACAAATGCATGAAACGTATCAAATATCTCCGGTAAGAAGATATTCCTGTAATTTTTTTTTTTATATACATACATGCGTCTGTGGTACGAGCTTATATAAACAGGGGTACAGAATTTATCTTTTGCTGGGTCAATGGTTCAACACACGTTAATACGAACTTCATAATTTTTTTTTGTCTAATGGGATCTAAATATTGTTTTTCTTGTTAAATCTTAAAACTTAGGACGAATTACAGAAAATGTTCAAGAATAGTAAAGTCTTGAAAATTCCTAATTAATCCAAAAAATTTTGATTTTAATACGATACAAATTTTTTTCAAACAAGATAGAATTTTCATTCGGGAGTAAAGTAATTTCTGAGCCTAAAGTATGCCCACGTCCCGAGGTATGAGAAGTAACATTACGGTTATTTGGGCCCTAAGTCCATTCCCACCTTCATTCCATCCTTGGGTACTATATAATTGCTGTGCGCATAGAAATTGGTTAGCTCATAATATGCTCACTGAGACTAAACAGTACATTGCGACCTCAGTACAAAAAAATGCCATTTAGAATTAGGGCACAACTGTTTAACAACCACATCCCCCAGGCTAAACATTGTTAATTAAAAAAAATTCATAATTACAGCTGAATGGACCTACACCTAAAGATGAAAGTGGAACTCATAACGGAAAAAAATCATTAAAGTTGAAGAAGCTTGATAATACTATTGATGATAATATTCCTTCTCATCCTATAACGGTAAATACATTAGGATATCATTTTTGTCGAATGATTACTGATAATTTTAACTGTAATATTATGAAAAATCATCGATCTTACGCTGTAATAACAATCGTATTATGGGTCATTAATAAGTTATTAGTCACGAGTATGTATATTGGTGATTCTGCAGTAACTTGCTCAGATTGTGTCTAGTACTCGTAATCGCGTGCCGTAATTACATCAAAAACTTTAAAAACGTTAAGTTGCGTTAAATGTTGTCAACTTTATTTGACATATAGTCTTATACCGAAATGTTGCCCCTCTTCATTGAGATAATCGATGATTTAGAGTCAAATTTTCCATTCCGACCCGTGTCCTCAACTCAATTTCACTCATAAAAGCTTTCACCAGTGACAAATAGGGCTTATCTCCCACTTAGGCGTATACGCATTATATGCTATAGCTATTGCGGATTAGACTTGTACCATAGGCACACTAAACATTGACAAATAAGAGTGAGTTTTTACTGCAAACATTTTGTCCGTAGATTTGCACCACAATCGCAGTTTTAACAAAAGTCGGTTCAAATTACCAACTTTTTGGGTTGGAAATGTTAACCAATGGTCACTTTTTAAAGTATGGGACTAAAATAAATAACCCCGTACGACAGTAGTGCCAGAAGTTGTTATCCCTCTTAATTCTAAAGCCTCTCTTTTTTCGTATTTCATGCGTATAGAAGTTTCACTCTGTTCCGACTCTCCACGAAACAACCACTCTCCATTCCAAACTTTTCCATTCTGACCCTACCTAAACTCAAAGTGTCATTTTTTCTCGTTTTAAGAGAGTTCACTCGTACCTAACCTTTCTGACGCATAAGATCAACAGTATTGTAACCTGCATGACTATATGTACAGATATAACGCGACGTATTAACGGCAGCTGTCCATGGAGAATCATTTTATTCACTAGTTTATTGCTCGTTTCATAAGCCATGAGTAAAGATGAGACTATAGCTACGCAATCACCAAGTTTTTAGCTATTTTCAAAAAAATTTCCAATAAAATCTTGACGTCGATTATCCAGATATTGCAACTTATGTATTAGAACAGTACTGATTCTCATAAGACTGCACCTTAAAAAATAAAATTATCAATATCTTACTTTATAAGCCATAAAGGGACTTGAAATTTGAATCGAAGGTTTTTCATACACTAATTAATCTCAGTTTAAAGTATTGTGAATATATTGACGTTAATTCTCTTAGCGAGTAAACTTCTAACGTGAGTAGCCAAGTGGTACACTATATAAGGTGGTCCCACTAGGGCTCAAATGGAAGCTAAAACAAAGCCCTGAAAATTGAAAAAAAATGTTTGTTGTATTTCGTTTTACCAGTCAAAAGTTATAAGCGATTAATGAAAGTTAACGAATTTCGGCCAAATATCCTCAAAATTTCATTATTAGCAATATTTACGCTTTAGTTCGAACAGCTGTAACTTTTTATTAGAAGTATAATGCTTTTGATTATCTGACAAAGTAATCATTTCAATAATTTTGTGCTAATTTATTGATTGTCTCATTTAAAAAAAAATCATACATTTATATTGTGATAAATATACATTCATAATATGGTAGTTTAACTAAAATGATGATTTAGCTATAATTTCAGCAAAAATGCATCTGGCAGTAAAATCGGTTACGCATCAGTGCAAAAAACAATGAAAATAGCTCGAAAAAAGTCGAAAACTATTGAGTCTGCAAAATACAGATACGGTTCAATAAAATAAATTTGCAGATCACATAGGCAAAAACCCAGAGATATTAGTTATGAAGACTGAGGAAAAAGATGCTAAATTGTCTGTTTATTTAGTTTTATCAGGTATAAATAACCACCATTTGATTTTGATTAATGACAATCTATTGAATGAATTTAATAATCAAAATGATATGTTTGTTGATGCTACGTTTAATATTAGCAATAGCTGTCCAAGTTCTTAAAATATCGAGTGTCCAATAATCGTTTTTTTCTTCTTATCTAATTAAAAGATTCACGTAAGATCTGAAAATTTGTTTGCAAGTTATATGATTATTTATGAATTCTTATATAATCCTACGAAAAAAGCCGCTAATGTGGTATAAAAAAGAAAAAAAAAATTTTTTTAAGACGCAGTCTCAAGTTTTATTAAAATGATCTCACCAGGAATAGTTGCGAGGTGCCCATCTTCTATTTTTATGATACTGTAACACGTGGAAGAAGATAAAAAATAAGAGACACACTTTATACTTTTTTGTAAAAAAATCAAAAAACTATAGTTAAAGTGTTTCGGGGATATGATCAAAAACTCAATTACGGGAAGTTACCTACCCTTACATTTACAAAATTGCAATTTGGTGTTCAAAATGTAAGCAAAAAAATTTTTGCTTAAATTTTATCAGTATTTACTTTTTTTTTAGAGATACTAAGAAAAGTAAGAAAAGTTCATCCCCTAAAAACGTTTATCTGCCGATTAAAAGAAACACGTGTCTTTAATTTTTTTATGTTCTTCAACATGTTACAGTTTCATAAAAATAGGCTCCCGGTAATACAATTAATTCTAACAAAATATCAATAAAAAAAATTACCTACAATTTTTTAAGTACATGATTAGTCTAATATTTCAGAGGGTATTGGGATTCCAAAAGGTCACGTGACTCTCGCGGTATATATATATATATTCACTTAGGAGAAAAGTAACACAGGCCTTATAGTTGCAATTCTATTTTTACTTTTTTTACACGTTTAACGATTGTTATACCATAAAAGCCTTTCAATAACATATTTTTGAGGAGATGACAATACCTTAGCTATTTTTTCCGAGGAATTAAGCGAAAAAATTTATGTCCAAAAATCAGTTAACTCTTACGTCTAATTTTTCAGATATTTTAAAGTGCACATCATTTAATGAATTAATTTCACAATATGCTGAAATTAAGGTGACAGAGGTTGGAGTATATTTTCGATAGATATTGTTATTGATTTTCAAAAATGTTTTAAAAATTTTTGAGTTTATGAACTCAGTTCTTTCAAGATGATAAAAAAAAGTTTACAAAAAACATTACTCATAAATTCTCATAACATTTAGTTCTCAATATATTATTCATTAACAATGATATAACAATATGTAGATGAAATTATTAAAGTAAAAGAAAGGTCAATAACAGATTTAGAGCGTGCTAAAAACTTAATTCGTTTAACTGCAAGTCATTTGACGACTCAAAAAATTCGAAATGAAATTATAGAGACAGCCTGGAAAGAATTAGAGTCTCGTCAACCATGGTCTGTTGAAAAATTTATGAAGGAAGTAACAGACTAAAGTATGATCGAGGCAATTAAAATGAGTACGTAAACTTTAAAGTATGAATGCTGATTGTTTCTATAAAATATTTAAGGGGGTTAGAGCGTTACAGCCAGTCTCGAAAGTTAATTCAAATTAAAAATTAGTGTATTTTATGACTATTCTTGATAAATCATGTGAGCTATTTCATATCGTACAGCAGAAGATTACTAACAAGTGAGAAAATGAAAAATTAATACTTCAAAATCGAATTTATGCTCCATGTTTTATTTTTCATCTGCTGTTTATAGATATACTAA
Source organism: Copidosoma floridanum (assembly GCF_036245765.1). Classification (NCBI taxonomy): domain Eukaryota; kingdom Metazoa; phylum Arthropoda; class Insecta; order Hymenoptera; family Encyrtidae; genus Copidosoma; species Copidosoma floridanum. The sequence goes on along the minus strand of NW_028321898.1, from coordinate 3,282,522 downwards.
TAGCATTTTCATAAAATTTTTAATTAAAGTATTTTTAAACTGTGACGGCTTGCTTCCTCAAATTTGGATATGTTATTTTAATTGTTACTTACAATTACATACTAGTTTTTTGAAAGAATTGTAAAAATATTTTCCAAGTTTTTGGTAAAAATGTACATGTCGCGACGACGTTCTAATAAGATTCTGTGTATAAGATACTAAGTTTGCTATTTTTTTTCTCAAAAACTGTGACACTACGGTTCCTGAAATTTCAATATGTTGGTAACGTAATGAAAACAAACGCATTATAATTTTTCGAAGACTGTCGTAAGAAATTTGTTTTTCGCTCTAACCCCCTTAAGTTGTTTCGGTGATAACTGAAAAAAGTTTTTTTTTGTATTTTGTTGTATACAAAATATTTAATAATGAATAGACAACTAGACGGGTCAAAATTGGCGGCGTCGTGCTAGATCAATAGCAAAGGAATTTTTTTGCGTAAATCTATTCATTAGATCCCACAGATTAAGAAACTTCATATTGCCACTGCGCAACCTGGTCACAATTTGTTTAAACTTACTTTTCTTAAACAAATTAGTTAAAGTCATTTTTTCGATCTAAAAAAAATATAATCACTTTCTTTCAGTCATTCTGAACAAAAACCATTGGGGATGTAAATACCTAGACCCCACAGTTTTCGAGCAAAAAATTCCCAAAGATCTGAAAAACGCGAATTTTTCAATTTTCAGAGCGTTTGTGAAGAATGAAAATAAAACATTTTTGGAAGGTACACCACGTAAACATGAAGTGTTAACTTTCCTCTACAACTTCCAAAAAACGAAAATTGAAAAAAGTAATTGCAACATTGTTTTTTTACAATAAACATTTAAGTTATTTCTGCGCGCACACGAGCTGACTCCCAGTACTAGCGTATGACTATATATATCATCACAAAAGAGCGAGCCCGAGTGCGCCTGCTGCGTCGATGATATATACAGTGATACGCACTAGTACTGGGAGTCAGCTCGTGCGCGCGCGGAAATAGCTTAAATGTTTATTGTAAAAAAACAATGTTGCCATTACTTTTTTCAATTTTCGTTTTTTGGAAGTTGTAGAGGAAAGTTAACACTTCATGTTTACGTGGTGTACCTTCCAAAAATGTTTTATTTTCATTCTTCACAAACGCTCTGAAAATTGAAAAATTCGCGTTTTTCAGATCTTTGGGAATTTTTTGCTCGAAAACTGTGGGGTCTAGGTATTTACATCCCCAATGGTTTTTGTTCAGAATGACTGAAAGAAAGTGATTATATTTTTTTTAGATCGAAAAAATGACTTTAACTAATTTGTTTAAGAAAAGTAAGTTTAAACAAATTGTGACCAGGTTGCGCAGTGGCAATATGAAGTTTCTTAATCTGTGGGATCTAATGAATAGATTTACGCAAAAAAATTCCTTTGCTATTGATCTAGCACGACGCCGCCAATTTCGACCTGTCTAAACAAAGTAGAGGACTATCAAAATTTTATTTTGTTGTCAAAGTCACACATAAGTTAATGTAGTTTAGCTGAAAAATCACATATGTTTTATTTATACTATTCTTCGATTTAAAAAAATTTCTGTCTAAAACTTCTGATGCCACTAAGATTTTCAAAAGCCACTTATCTGAAATCAAATCTCTTGTGTAATTCATGTTTATTTTGTACCTTGCTATATCATTATTTGAAACCGAAGAAAGTCTAAATAAAGTTTTTTTTTTATTTTCTTCATACAAAATCTCGTCAGTAAGCTTATATTTACTGGCTGACACTAACAGACGTCTTTATAAAATATACAAGAGCAAAAATGAAGGCTAAGCTTACTCACTACATTTCTTGTAAGTTTGTCTAGTACCAATAGAAATTTATATACAATAGAAAGTTTTTCAGAACGTTTCATTGATAAATACTCATTAGCAATTTTTATTGTATTTAATTCTTTTTTTGCAATAGTGTGCGGAAAATAGGTGTTATCCACACTATTTTCAGTGTGGAAAATCGATTTTCTCACAAAGTGTGGAGAAAAGGTGCGTGGCAAAGCTTATTTCACACATCGAAAATTTTCTCGAACATCAATTTGATGATATTCTGAACAACTTTTCGAATATTTTATCACCAATAAAGAAAATACCAGAAAATATTTTATACACATTGAAAGTTGTGGGGTTCAGTAACCTTCCTTCCTAATGACTTTTCTTTTTTATTATTTCATAAAATATTGTGTAATTTTTTTGTTTCCTTTAATTTTATTTGTTGGATTAAAATTTATAATGTTTTAATACTATATTTCTACAAAACTATAAAATTTAAAAAAGTTTGTTACAGTTGTAAAATTCATCAAAAACATTTTTGTTTCTGTAAATCAAAGTTTATTTTGTATAATATGCATTTAAAAAAAAGAGTTCAATTAAATTAAATTTCTTATTCAAGGCATGAAAAAACTTTTTATTTTTTTTTAAAACGATCATTTGATATTTTTGCAGTCGGGGGGCGAAGCCCATACCCCCACCGGGGGCTCCATCCTCTGGGCCTCCACCAGGGGTCGACACTCCTGGACTCTACACAACCTTTCTCGCGAGTCATCAATATACTCAACTTACATGCATCCTTTATACCAGAAACAATAGTAACTTTACACATTTAACATGCTTATAGTTCAATTGCTATACACATATACATCACAAGATACAGAATTAATAACACACCTTTAGTAAATTTTTTATTTTACAAATTAAATTTCTTTTTTTTTCAAAATTTATATCTAATTTCTTCACAGCTACTGCAAAAAAACTTGTATGCAACTCGTGCGGGACGATTTCCCACACTCATGTTATCGTCTTGCCCTCGTGGCTGGTGATGGTAACTCGTGCCTTGCGATGATACTCGTGCTACGCACTCGTGTGCTCAACTGGAACTTGTTCCCGTCAACTCCAACCACTCGTGCAAGTCAATCAGGATTCGTGTGGGAAATCGTCTTTTCCGACTTGTTACGTAAATTACTATTTGAATCGCAGTGGCTCAAATAAAAGTTCTTTACATTAATGAATTTTTTATATCAATGACTTTCAATTTTTGACTTTTAAGTAGCTACGTAGTAACCAACAAAAAGGAGAATACTCGATTCTATTTTTTAAACATCTTATATACATTATTGATAAACAGATATCAGATACAACAGCAAAGGCAAAGGAGAATCAGAGGAAGATTCAGAAGATGGAAATAATGATGATTCTGACAGTGAAATTGAAGAAAATAATGATAATGATGATGATGATAACAATGACATATTTTCTTTTGACACTGATAATGACCACGTGAACTATAAAATACACGTTAGTTATAAAGAACAAACTAAAACTATTTATATTCGCTTGAATAAATACACTTTTCGAAGTTTTTCAATAAAATTCAATTAATAACATAGAAAAATCGTAATTTAAATGAATCTTCTATGTATAACGATTTCTTTCAACACAATAAAAAAAAAAAATTAATAAATAAATAAAAAAATACATATTTATTTCAAGTTTAAAAGGTTTACCCATGTGTTCATGAACATTTATTTACAATAGGTTATTACTATTATTTATAATTTAAACTAGCAACGAAAATATTTTTGATTTCATTCAATTAAAAAAAATAAACGTAACTTTCTGCAAATCATTACATAAATCTTGTATGTATAGCGTCTAACCGAAAACACTGACGAAGACCATAGCAATATTTATGCCTCCATTGATGTCGATCTTGCAGAAGAGGGAGATATTTTGCCACTTCCAAAGAGATGCTCACCCTTGCACAGTTCCATAGTACTTCTTATCATGTACCTCTATTAAGCTCCAAGAACACTCAAGTAGTCACAGTAAAAAATTTTATTAAAACTTTAAACTGTGCAACACAAATATTTACTCAGTTATTGTTGTTAACTGATAACTAGAAACTATATGAGGAATTCAAACGTGATATAAATTAATCAAAGAGATTTCAACCATTTCCAGTAAGACCCATTTATTCAAATCTTATTACTGTTTTAAAGGTAGTTGTGATTAATATCTATTCAGCTCGATCAACTATAGCTGCACTGCTACACCTAAAGTTTTCATGTGATTTTATTGGTTTATTTAAGTTTATTTGATGTGTGACAATTTAACTTTTGCAACTATTTTACCATCTACTTACTTTCAGATAGGGAAAAACTTCATAATATGTTTGTCTTTGATGAGGTGCAGTAAAACCACGAGATTACACTTGATTTTTTTGCTTGTCAGCGGTATCAACATAACGTGTAGTTTTCAAACTGATTTTATGATAGTACTGTGAAGGGTGGAATTATTTTTATTTATGTGGTGGCAACTTTCTATTATTTGAATGTTTTCTTTAATAATATAACAAAAAATGTATTATTATGAAGCTAATTTAAAGATTTTTCTCTACGTATAGAATTTTCCAGACAGTACTGATGAATAATGCATCAATCTTGATGCTAATCACAGACAAGGAGGAGGGCTTTTGCCGTTTTTCAAGAGCTGTCCACCTTTGCCGAATCCTATTTCCTATCCCGTAAATTTAGTGAGCTTTGTGAACACTCAAGTTGGCGAGTTAAAAAAATTGGTCAAAACCTCATAATAACAGTTTACTTAGCAATTTATATGCATAAGTTATCTGCATACAATATTTGTTTCATTTTGCAAATTTGTTCTATCATTTTCAGTGAAACCAAATCATTCAGAGTTTATATTATTTTGAGGATATTTTTGTTTAATTTACGAGGCTTATTTGTATTCTATTTTATTTTATTTTTTTAATTAATTAACTGTAGCTTTTGTCCATTATTTAGTATTAAAATTCTATTTAATGCAAAAAATTAACAATGCTGCACTTTACGATATTTTGTGCAACTTAATCCGTCGTGCTAAGTTTATTCGTGACGAGATAATTCAAATATGCTAATTTTTTTTTCATCAATTTGCTATCAATAGAAATTTTATTAAAGAAGTGATTGTCATTGATAACAGTGTGCAGTAAAGCCATATTTTTTGTTCTTCTTTTACGTAAACAATATTGAGTTACGTTTAAGTTTTTTCAAACTGATTTTATTAAACACCACTATTAAAGTTACATAAATATTCTTTCTCGTTTATTATCACATTTTTATTGATTGTTCAATTATCTTAGAAAAAAAAATTATTATTCTGCAGCTTATTTGAACTCTTTTATACATAGAAAATAGAGGTCAGCACTGACGTAGGGCGCATCAATATTGTTGCCAATTCCAGAGAAGAAGGATGTATTTTGCCGTTTTACAAGTGCTGTTCACCAGTGACCCGTCCCATTTTCTGTCCTGTACTTGTATCCAACTCCAAAGATACTTAAGTTGTTCAAGTAAATAATCATAATGTACATCACTGTGAAATAGGTAATAGAAGCAATAACTTAATTTTCATTATGTAGAACTTACAGCCAGAAATTTAATGGCTCAAAGTACATGTGTAAACCACTATTTAGTGTTCTAGGCTCTTTTATCATAATCCTGTTAACTCGCTGACTATACCAGTAAATTTTTGTAATTTTATCATTTTATTTACGTTACCATCTATTAGACGCTCTACTTCCTTCTGGTGTTTCAAACATTATTTTTGGCATAGTTCTCTCTTCTCACTTAATCTCGATGTAATTTATCACGCGACTTTTTATCTGTCTGTTATGTACCATATATCATTTATAAGAAATCCTTTTTGAGTATCCTTCTTTTTCAGTTAGCCTTGTAACTCTTTGGCAAAAAAAATCTTGCAGTAATACTTTTCTTTTAAAGGTTGAATTTTGTTTTCTCTATTGGTGGTCTTCCACGTTCCGCTCATAGAAGGTAAATGGTCCAATTCAACAAACGCTGTTTCGAGTAAATTTTACGTTGAAATTTATCACAAGGAGTAAAAGCATACTAAAAAAAAAAAAAATTTATTAGTTCCTCATATGTTTCCAGAATGAAAATAAAATTTTATACTCTCAGAGTATTATCAAGGACTTTTAATATTGTATTAAAAGTGGGCAAGGTTAAAATGTCCCAATTGAACGAACAATAATTCGGAATTTCGAGGTGTTCCAATCTCACGTCTCAGTTTAACGAACTCCTTCGTATTAGTAGTTTTTCACCTAATTACATACTTGTAATTTATATTATAAATTATATAAATAAAATTATAATTAAACATACATTAATCATACGAACAAAATCACAGAATAAGTGAAAAGTTTCACGAAAAAATAATACAAGGCAACTGCTATCATTTATTTTTAAAACTTATTTAACTCATATTTTTTCCGTTTTAATCTGTTTCTTTCCAGTTGATAAGCTGCGTATGGCATCATCAATTTCTTTTTTCTTAGCAGCTAAAGATTGCTTACGCTCCTTCAAAAGTCGTTGTTGCTCAGCAGCAAGATTTTTCTTTTGATTCATAAGTTCTTTTTTTCCTTTTAGCATTTTCTGCTGCTGTTTTTTTCTTTTCTCTTTCATCCAGAGCCATTTTCATACAAGCATCAGACGTCACCGTACTCATTTTCTTACTCTTTTTTTTCAGCAGCAGATTTAACTTCATTTGATGTTAAATTATATGACCGTCTTTTTTTCTTTTGATTATTATTAGTTTGGACACTTAAAATCTTTTTCTGAAGCTCTTTTCTTCTTCTTTTTACAACTTTCCTGTTTCAAGCTTACAACTGTTAAGTAAACAAACAAAGTTATTGGTTAGGATTCTTTATAACACTTCATTCGTTAACGCACACCTATTGTATACAAATTTTACCAAAAAACACGATGAAAAAGTGCAGTGATACTTTTTTTACTGAAATTAAGAAGGTTTTGTGAATTTAAGACACGAAAATCGTCTATGCAAGTACTAGTCAAACGCGTTCACTAAACTGGGCCAGACTGAGATTGCTAAGGAACATCAAAACTTATTGTTCCGTACACTGGGACATAAGTGAAAATTATGAACCAATTTAACGAACACACTGATTTATTAATTATCATTCATCCATTCATTAATTTGTGAATAAATATTGATACTCTATGATCTGATAATTCGTTTGAAATTTTTTTTTTTTTCTATTTGATCGATCGCATTGCATTATTTACAAACATAAAGTTGGTAAGTCACACGCTTTTCGCTACCTAAACACAGCTGATGTTTTTAGGAAAATGGAACGAACTGTATAAACAATTTTTTCTCACTGGTTAAATTTTAATTTAAGTATGATTTTAATGATTTTCGAAAGTTGATATGTACAGAAAGCCTAATTATTATTATTATTTTTTTTTTTTTTTGACAAATACAGTGATAAATAGCTTTTCACTGCGTTTTTCATCAAAGTGCTCGTTAAATTGGGCCATGTTCGTTCAACTGGGCTGTTTACCTTATGTAGCAGTACGATTCAAACTATTCAATATAAGATTCAAACCCAGTTGCTTATTAACTTTGTAAGTTAGTGTCGGTGAAATACAATTGTGATTTTATTATATTTTGCACAACATATTTTATTATTTTTATCGGAATCACAATTTAATTATTTTAATTTTGTCTCAAAGATATTTTATTCATGTTTCATTCGTCATAAGCTAATTTGATTTCTTTGACTATACATTAATCAGAATACATAATTAATCATTACAATTATAACCAATACAAAAAGCTGACGCTGCTGTACTTCCCGACTTTCTATGCACTTTTGTAATATTCATTAAAGTTTACCTATGATGAAATGATTTTGATATTGCGATCTTTTAACAGTTGCTACTAAAGTTCTAAGAAACTGTCTTAGAGAAATATTTGTTGAAAATAACACTATAAAGCAGTTTCAGGACATAAAACAATTTTTTTCATTAATATTAAAATGCAAATGCAAATTTAATTTTTTTTTCATACAAGTTGATAAACATGCATGCTATCAGAGGCATGTTATTATTTCTATTCTAATCTATAACTATTCAAAAATTTGTGATATACATTTTTTTATATAAAACGATAAAAATTTGGTGATATGAAAATTGTTATTTTGTTGAAACTAAAAATGTATAATTACCGAATATCAATTCTTTCAAAGGTAGCCGATAACCCGAAACAATGGAAGAAACTGCATCATGGTAGAAAAAGAAAAAATAAAGTTCCATTAAATGTCATCAAGTGCAGTAAGGGACACAGAAGAAGAAAACAAAAACAAGACGCAGATTTTTACTACCTGTAATTGTGAAATCAAGATCCATTTTAAGTTTTCTTGCAGACTGTAAATAATGTTGTATTTGTTAATATTTATAAAATATGAATTACTTCGTTAATGTGTCTAATGTCACTTTTGTTTCTAATACTCTGTTTTAAAAAAAATTTTTTGTTATGATTCATTATTATTTCAAATAACTCCAAACAATGCTTTTTATTTGTGTAAGCGAACTTCTTTAATTACATGAATTACAATAAATTCATTGCACTAACAAAAAGTTTTTAATGTATTACTATGTTTATACAATAATACTAATAGTGCTATTTAACGCTTAAAAATGCATAATTTAACAGATGTATGAGTTAATAATGACCAGCAAAATGACGATGATTTAAAATTGTTAATGGATATGTAGCTAATGATGAAATAACAATTTTACAAATTAAAGACCAAACACTTAACATTGATATACTACGAGTAAAAAAGTTAATTGTATATATTTGTAAGAAACAACAAAATTTTAATGTACAACAATAATGTCCCCATTTAAGATAAATCTTTTTAACGTTCTCTTTTTCTGTGTTATTTGTAAAAATAATATTTTTATGCTGAATTTTACTAACAAAAATTTATTTATCAATTTATTTTAGCCCCCAGTGAGGGAAATTTATGGAACCATTATGAATAAACAGTACTTTTTCCCTTGCACTGCCCTGTAAATAATCTCTGCTCGTCGTTGGCTGGCTGCACGGGTGCAATTTTTGAAACCAGCAAGACTCGATGCTTTTAAATATCCTGTGGAGAAGAAAAAGATTTTTACTCGTCCGTATTATTTTGTAGAATTGTAAATTTTCGGTTAAGAAAACGAAAAAACGTTTTAACAAATGCTAAAATATTAATTATTTATACATAAGTGTACTGGCTAATAAACTACAATTCTTAATTATTTCTAAAGATGATATATGAAAACATGAAAATAAAAATTGACAGTCGCAATCGATTTTTTTCTTGCGCGTTTTAACCAAAATTATATGTAACGTAACCAACTCTTTCAATGATTGTGGATTAATTTGAAAATTTTCAGTTTTTTTAAATTTTCTGCAGAAAAATATTTTCAACGTAGTTCTTAGGCCCAAATTATGAGTATGTTTTTTTTTATAATAGTGAGAATATAGTATAATTAGTTTATTGTGCATTACCTCGTGTTTAAAATTGTGTGTCGAAAAGTTTTGTGAAAAAATCGATTAGTGCAATACAATACACACAAATCCTGGCCAGGTCATTTTTTGCAACAGTTTTATCAGCTCATTTTTTTCGGCTTCGTTGGAGAGAATTTCACACGCTAACTTTTTCGACGGGTTGATGCAAGAAGGTCGATTGATCTTAAAAGCTGAAAAGCTGTTACTGTCGTAAGTTAATCCATATGTGTAAATAACTTTAAATCCAATTATACTTAGAAACATCGGCGTTGTCACAAGTATCCCCATTGCAATTTTTGCCGATACTACTACATGCTAAGCCAGCTCTCTTACAAGTGCACATTTTCATACTATAATTTGTGCGACGAACACATGATATCTGTACAAAATATTGAAACTGTTGTAGTATTTTTATCATAGTAATGTTGTATACAGTAGTAGTGTTGTATACATGATCATAAAATTGGTTACGTAACCAATAATGCATCTTTAAAAGAAACATTTTATGAACAGTATTTTTTATGATTGGATTTGAAGTTATTTACACATATGGATTGACTTACGACAGTAACAGCTTTTCATCTTTTAAGATTAATCGACCTCCTTGCATCAACCCGTCGAAAAAGTTAGCGTGTAAAATTCTCTCCAACAAAGCCGAAAAAAATGCGCTGATAAAACTGTTGCAAAAAATGACCTGGCCAGGATTTGTGTGTATTGTATTGCACTAATCAATTTTTTCACAAAACTTTTCAACACAAAATTTTAAACACGAGGTAATGCACAATAAACTAATTATACTATATTCTCACTATTATAAAAAAAAACATACTTATAATTTGGGCCTAAGAACTACGTTTAAAATATTTTTCTGCAGAAAATTTTAAAAAACTGAAAATTTTTAAATCAATCCACAATTATTGAAAGAGTTGGTTACGTTACATATAATTTTGGTTAAAACGCGCAAGAAAAAAATCGATTGCGACTGTCAATTTTTTCTTCCATGTTTTCATATATCATCTTTAAAAATAATTAAGAGTTGTCGTTTATTAGCCAGTACACTTATGTATAAATAATAAATATTTAAGCATTTGTTAAAACGTTTTTCCATTTTCTTAACCGGAAATTTACAATTCTACAAAATAATACGGACGAGTTAAAATCTTTTTCCTCTCTACAGGATATTTAAAAGCATCGAGTCTTGCCGGTTTCAAAAATTGCACCCGTGCAGCCAGCCAACGACGAGCAGAGATTATTTACAGGGCAATGCAAGGGAAAAAGTACTGTTTATTCATAATGGTTCCATAAATTTATATAAATTAAACTGGATCAGGCTGAAATCTCAAGTTTTGATTTTTGAAAAACAAAATAATAGTTCTTGATTGCGTTATAATTTATCGTATCGATGCATTTTTATATTATGTTGAGCATAGAGTATTAAAAATTCCGAAATACATCAAGCTGTGCATCTTTTAAAATTCTATATTAATATTCCAGTTTTACCTGTTTAAAATTATTTTGATTTTTAGTTACTTTTCATGAGTTTATTTTATAAAAAGATACTTTTGTCCATTCAAACTTTATTTTATGTACAATTTTCAAAATAATATGTAGTCAATAAAAATAGTAAATGTTAAAAAAAAACGGATTTTCATCAAAAAAATTGCATATCAAGCTTATGCTCAATCGACAGGAAATTATTAAAATCATGAAAAAAATCCATATATATAGGAAAAAACAGTTTCCATTATAAATTTTTTGTGGCTACTTTAAAAACGTTCGAGCTGGTCGTCTAAAAAATCTGTATAGGCATACAAGAAGCTTCAAACGATATTTCAGTGGATTGAGTGAGTTGGTGCTTCACCGTTGGATAAGCCGTGTTGCCGTGTGTGCACGTGTGCAGCAGCCACACTTACAAACACTCACATTATCTCTGGTTCTCTCTCTCCTTCGCTGCTACTGTCGGTGGAATAGTGGGGGACACTGCTGGGTGCAGGGGACTCGGTCGCTCTCTCTGTCTCACTTACTCTTACAAGTTAAGTACAAAATCTTCTTCGCAATTTTTTTTCTCGAAATTTTGTGCTTGTCTAAATAATACAAATAGACCAAATCGATAGGAAATTTTCCGCTCTATACGCTGTTATTTATATTTTTACTATAGCTCTTACCGTTACTGAGATATGAGCGAAATAAAATTTCAAATGCGATTTTAACATTGATCCACCACTCGAAAAAATTTTTATTTATTTTTAGCGTAATTAGCAGGTCAAATTACATAAAATATCAAAAACGCCTTCTTCTCCAACAACTTTCTAATTCAGAAGTTTCTCGGTTGGTCTAACTAATATAAATAAAAATTTGAGATCTGATGATTTGGAGGACCATTATTAGGCTGTATTTGTTAACCAGCAAAACAATCTCTACTATTGATTGTCAGGTGAGATCTCAGGTGATTTCTCATCTTGAAATCTCACCTTAGAAATAAAATTTCATGCTTTGATTTTTTTACGTTATCAACGTACTTAATCAATTTCCGACAACTTTTGGAAAGTTGAGACTTAAAATTTTTTTTCAATTTCGGACTTACATTTTTTTTTTTAATTTTCAAAAAATTTTCAAGTCTAAACTTTCCAAAAGTTGTCGGAAATTGATTAAGTACGTTGATAACGTAAAAAAATCAAAGCATGAAATTTTATTTCTAAGGTGAGATTTTGAGATGAGAAATCACCTGAGAAATTTTATTAGGGAATGTAAACAATAAGGTTTGTGATAATAATATAGTGTAGGGCAGTGATGATACTACTAAAAACCAGCAGCAGACAGTAAAAAATAATGTAAATTGAAATGTAAAGCACGCTAAGTCTGGCAGAATATTTAAAGATCCAGCTCGTTTTGAAGATTACGATTTGTCCCTGACATCTTAATGTTTACATTTACTTTATATTATTACTTTCAACTTTAGTTTATTAAAAGACAGGGGATGTCATGATGGCTAGCGCCATCTTATGAGTTTATTGAATGAATATGTGTTTGGGCAATGCTTGAAGTCATTTGCAGTCTGAGCACTCTGAGCACCTAGTCTGGCAGGTGGTTTGAGCTCGAACTGTAAGCCCTCTCCCAATAGTTCCAATTGCAGATGCAATCAGATGCATTACTCCTGTATAATAAGCAACTTTTCCCAGTCAATAAATGTATTTATTCTTTTTACATTACTTTTGTAATTTGTCCCTTATTTGCTCACACCTATCCTTTAATGAGAAACATGACACAGACTATCCGAAAAACGTAATAGTCTAGTGATCTCTGCATTTTATTATTACTACCAAACCTCTTCACGTAAAGAAATCATTAAAATATTTATTGGTACAATAACTCCAAGAGTGTCATTGGTGAGTTATTGTAATTAGTTCCAATAAAAATGTGAAACCAAAAATGAATCATTAAACATAAATATTTCGGTTCCTACTTAACAATTAACTGAATTGTATTCAACAAAGAGGTAAAAGAAAAGTCCTATATTAAAGGCAATGTGTGTCAAAATATGTCTCATAGAGTATGTCCTAGTGCAATGTAACTGATCCCTTTGTATAATGTGTGATACCAATCCCTTGAAGCACAATTTAATACTGATTGTTCAGTTCAGTAAAGCTTCAAAATACTTTGAATGCAGAGATTCAATTAATTTTTTGTCTTGTAGATGATATTTTCTGTACAATTACAGCGCAGTAAGTACTAGAATTGTGTAAGATAACTACCTAAACTTTCTTTTTTCTGCCAGAACCTTAAAAATTCTTAAAAAACGTACCTGACAAAAAAGCAAAATAGTTTAAGAAACTTTTTTTTTTCAAGACATGATGCATTTTTCTGTTCATTTAAAAATTTCGTACATCAAAAAAATTTCATCAATTGTAAATAACTTCAGAGATTATAGAGAACTAAAAAAGTTAGATCACATAAACACATTTCGGGTGTATTCCGCAAATGCTGCCAGCAGTTAAGTTACGTAGGTCGTGGTAACGCCGCATAGTCGGGCGGCGCTAGCGTCAACCTGTACTAACTGTCGGTGGGTTCCGCATCTCCGCATGTCAACAAACTCCGAAATATCAGATGGCATGGGAGCGAAAACATAGTAAAAAATATCAAAGTTTGTTGACATGCGGAACCCACCAACAGTTAGTACAGGTTGAAGCTAGCGCCGCCCGACCATGCGGCGTTACCACGACCTACGTAACTTAACTGCTGGCAGCATTTGCGGAATACACCCACTAGGGGCACTAGGTCGAAATCTCACGTCTGAGAGCTTCATGTGTTGAGTGACATACATCGATGTATAAATTAATAAGCATAGAAATATAAAAAATATAGACTGCTCGTTCTTATGTACGGCACTAAAGGCTTCAGCCTAAAGCACATAAGTAGTAGGAGACACAACATCGCACGTGGACATCTGTCTTTCTCGTACATTGCCAAAGGTGGGGATGTGCAAGAGACGGATACCGTGTTCAATGTTGTGTCTCCTTCTACTTGTGCTTCAGCACCGTACATAAGAACGAGCAGTCTTTATTTCTTATATGTCTATGATAATAAGTAGTTGGGTAGGATCGGCGTTGGCTCAGTGGTAAGCGTGCTTGTTACTGATACAACGCAGTTCTAGGGGTCGTGGGTTCGATTTCCGGTGAATGCCGGTTTTTTCAAAAACTGTTTTCATGGGGAAAAGTTCCTATGTAACCCCAGCTATTTCGGGGCGGGTTTTTCCGTGAAATTTTCCTTCAGAGTAATTCAAGGGTTTTTTTCCTTGCCCCACAGGACAGGTCTTCGGGCCTGGGTAAATGCGAAACAGTGTTAGGGCTATAAGTAGGGATTAGCGGACCCGATGCCAGGCGTCGGGCAGGGATCTGGGATCGCCGGAGTGGACGAGGAGTGGCCCCTGAAACACGGGGCTTCTCCGGTGATGCTAATTAGCCTGGATCCGATGCTTCGGCAGAGAGCGCCGGCTTAACCGGCGAGGAGTGGACGTCCTGGAATAATGGAGTCTTCTCCGGGGAGAGGCTACACAGTGGTGAGTGGACCCGATGCACCATCGGTGCAGAGAGTGTCAGCTTAACTGGCAAGGTGTTCCACCGGAGATACTCATACTGTGGATTCAGGTAAGATGCGAGGAAAAAAAGGTTTAGAACTGGGTGTGGCAATACACCCCCACACATAGGTGGTGAGTGGGTACCCCAGCGACTAGGCCAAGTAGGCTGTCGTGGTAATCTGGTATAAAAATAAAAATAAAAATTACTATCTAGATACATATATGGTGAATTTTAAAATTTTTTGTGCATAAAAGCTGTTAGAATAGCTAATATAAATTAGTAAATACAAAAAAAAGCTTTAGCAAAAGATCTTACCTCCACTAAGGGGATTTGAACCTGGTCCGGAGAATCCCTAGTCAAGTGTACCCACTTGGCCAGAGTGGATTCGATACATGGGAAAGAATAGACGTCCTCATAAGGTACATCTGTTACTAACATCGATGTTATTAAGTTCTGAAGTTATTGCTTTTTACAATCTGTGATACTAGTTAAGGAACGTGTTTTTCCACTTCTTATTTAAATCAAACACTTTTTTTTAAAACTTAATTTCATATGTAGTAACTTATATTTTAAGAATTTATGTATATAATTTTTTGAATAATGTGTAAATAGGTGAGAAATTATTTTTGCTGCTGGCTTTCGATACCGACATTAAAGTATTGAAGAGAAAAAGTTAATCCTTAACTTTGTTGTAGCAATTACAATAAATTTATTACACTTTTAAAAATAGATTATCTTTCTCTTAGAACAAAAAGTATACTCAGTTAAAAATTTATAGCTATAATTATACCTATAAATTATAGCTAAAACTACCTACCCTACTGATTGATATTTTGTAATCACATATGTAACTTCATCTTTACTTACACTTGTAAAGTCACTTGGAATTCTACTTGGAATTCCACATGGGATTTTGGATTGGAAACTCCAAGTGTCATTCCAAGTGGCATTCCAAGTGGAATTCCAAGTAGAATTCCAAGTGACTTTACAAGTGAAAATACAGATGAAGTTACATATGTGATTACAAAATATCAATCAGTAGGGTATAAAACAGCTATAATAATGTATAAAATTCAGCTATAAATATAGCTATAAATTACAGCTGTAATATTTTCACAAGTTTTAAAACAATTAAATAAAGTTTTATTCAATTGAATAAAAATTAGTTTGAAATCAGATTTTTTCAACATATATCGATCAGTATAGACGGTATCATCCGTGTGATAACAGTAAAACTGAGGGCCTAAAGTATTTTTAAATAATTTTTAAACTTGAAATTGTGTATGATTTCTTGTTTTTTTTTCTACTTATTCAAAAATACTTCAGGCCCCCAGTTTTACTGTTATTATACGGATGACACCATCTGTACTGATCGATATAATATGTTGAAAAAATCTGATTTTAAAATAATTTTTATTTATTATTTGTGAAAAATTTACAGCTGCAGTTTAGAGCTATATTTATGAGGCTCTTTTACCGTCAAGCTTGAATCAGATGGCGCCAGGGCACGTCGCAGCTGTCATACTTACACACCGTCAAATTTACAGTTGTGTATTGTGTTCGTGAGCCTATCTGTGTAATGAGCAAAGCAGAAGACATAACCTTTGTAAATGATTGCTGTTGTTTGCAGACAATTTTTGTTTGCATTTACGTTTAAAGATAGTAGGAAAAATGAAGTGCAGTGTAATATTCTGCGATAAGAAAGTGAAATTTAAATTTCCTTCTGATAGTGTGATAAAAAAAAAGTGGCTCGAAGCAATTGGGAGACCAACATTTTTGCCGCTCCCAAGTCATGGCTTACCTGTCCACGAGTTCTGCTTTTCTTTCACTGACTCTTGCTCCTTTCCCTTTTAAAAGCTTTTTCAATTCTGAAACTTTTAAGCTCCCATAATATTCTTTCTTGTCTTCCTTATTCATTTCAAAATTTCAAATATTGCGCTTTACCACTACACTTTAATTTCCTATGTACATACAATGGGTGTAATCCGCAATCGCCGCCAGCAGTTACATATGTACGACGTGACAACGTTGCGTGGTTGGGGGCGCTACTGTCGATTTACTGGTGATGTGATCCGCAATCTCACCAGCAGTAAAGCAGACGACGTCGGTCTACTTGCTCTTTTTCGTGACATTTTCCGACATTCTATCGTCTGCTTTGCTTTGTTTATACAATCAGAAAATGTCACGAAAAAGAGCTAGTATAGACCGACGTCGTCTGCTTTACTGCTGGTGAGATTGCGGATCACATCACCAGTAAATCGACAGTAGCGCCCCCAACCACGCAACGTTGTCACGTCGTACATATGTAACTGCTGGCGGCGATTGCGGATTACACCCAATACTGAAAACTAATGTTGTGTGAGTGAGACGGCCATGACAGCCGCGACGTGCCCTGGCGCCATCTGATTCAAGCTTGACGGTAAAAGAGCCTCATAGCTGAATTTTATACATTATTATAGCTGTTTTATAGGTAGTTATAGCTATAATTATAGCTATAAATTATAGGCATATTAATAGCTATCAATTTTTGACTGAGTAAGTAAAGTTCAAATAAAATCTGTGAACGAAAAGTAGTTGTGAAATCAAATACTAGATTTGTTGTCGAGAAACGCATAATCAGACTGCTTCCGGGATCTTATGCAATTCTGATGCACGGCAAGTGCATAAGACGCTTTGCGGCAGATTTGCACAAGATTTGCGTGCAGGAGAGTTCACAAGACTCTTGCGGGAGAAGTGCATAAATCTGACGATCAGTCGAGTGCATTATTCGTCTGGACTCGTCGCACTCCTGATTGCGGCAGATTTGCGTGCAGGCGAGTCTCAAGATCTTGGAAGCAGATCAGACTAGATGCAGACTTACACAATTTCGCTGTCGATGTAAATCTTGTGGAAGAAGTACGGAAAAATTGCAAAGACTGTGCTACCAGGGTGGGCTTTCGTGTTTATTAGTATTGAAATTGAATGTCACTAACTCTACCCATTCATTCTTCTGTTGTTCACTTGTAATAAACATTTTAAGATATTCAGTAAGGGTGTGATGTGATCTTTCAAGAGAACCGTTTGATTGGGGGTCGACCGCGATTGTTTTAAGCTGCTTAATTTTGAATCGACTAGCTACCCTCTTAATTAATTTACTTAAAAAGTTAGTGCCTTGATCCGTTAGTATAGCTGCTGAAGATCCATAAATACAAATGAATTTCTTAACGAAAGCGTCTGCTATTGATGCCCAGCTAAAAATTTGTCGTAAGTTCTTACATAAGTTCTTATGTAATTTCTTATGTAATTTCTTACATCTGTACTTATGTAAGTTCTCATATAAGTTCTTTAAATAGAACTTATGTCAGAACTTGTACACGATCTTACATTTGCTTATCAACCGAGAACCAGAGATTAGTAGAGAGATTGCTGACTGCAATGCTACGGCGCGAGTTCACTTTTGGCCACTGTTTCGAGCGCCCCGTCGCGGCCAAGCGGTCGAACCAGGCACACATATTTTTTTTTTTATTTGAGAAGCGTGGAGGGGGTACACCGAGTGTGTGCCTACGGATTCGCGTGGAAATGGGCATGTAGGCACATACTTTGGAGACGCGTGGAAGGGGTATACTGAATATGTGCCTACGGAGAGAGGAGTGGTGTGTGGTGCATGGAAATGCCGACTACAGCTATATAACTATATATACCCGCGTATATCATAGCGAAAGAAAGCGACGAGTCTTTCTAGCTATCTTCTTTCACTAACTTCTTAAATAAGGTCTTAGAAATTAAGGGGAAATAGAGAAGAAAAAAAGATTTCACATCTAATATTTGTAAAATAAAAAAACCTATTTTAATTTATAATTCTCTATAACATATGAAAGTTTAAGAGAGGCTAGCCATATTATTTTTCGAAAATTAAATCATACAAATAAATGTTTACGCAATTGGAAGCTCAGACTTTCAAGGCATTTATTTTTTAGTTCTTCTTATACTTTGGATTTTCGTTTAGTACTGCGTATCAAAGTACGTTGAAAAAATATTTAGCTTGAAATATTTTTTGAGGTTGATAGTATGGCTGTAAGCACCTTAAATATAAATTATTATTTTTACTTATCATAATCGCTATGAACTGTAGGCCAAGCTCCGGATGGTATCAATGAACATATGTGACTTTAGGTTATATAGGGTCCGAAGTTTGAATAGCTGAGATGGCTAGGGCTTATGCCTTCGACGGCATATTTTGGCGATTTGGGGTTCAATTCTGATTGCCCTTGGATTTTTTTTTTTTTTTTAATATAATTCAGTATTCTATTTCAATTTCTTATTTGCAACTTTCATTTTAATTTATGAATATTGTCAACACTTTTTTTTCGGGCACGTTAAAAAAATTTTATTTTTAATACTGTGTCACGTACATAGAATCCTACGCAACAACTGACTATTAAATAATTTATTACGTTAATAGTTATAGCTGGCAAGGCTAATTCATAATTTTAAAGGTAATAATTTGAATGATAGTTACATTGATAACTAACTAAATACTTGGTAGATCATATAAATCTTTATGTGCGTATTCGTATGCTTGCATGTGTGTGATCTCAGACTTTTTGACCGATGTCAGTGATTCAGGACTCAGAAGGATTACTTTTTCATATTGTTACGATGGCTTGGGAAAAACAATCGTCATAGCTTTTTAAGGTTGTCATACCTCTTGACGATTTCTTGATTTTTTTAAGCAGATTGTTGTATTATTCAGGTGAAAAATATTCTTATACATATTTTAGTTTTACTTAGGGAAAATTCAAACAATTACATTTTTTTTAATCTCTCCATACGTTATACAGTTTCATTTAGAACAATAAAACAATTTTTTTTCTTTCGATTCATGCATTCAAAATTAGTATTTCAATAAGATTGATAGAACAATTCCCTAATTTGTAATTTTGATTAAATTCTTAACAAGATCTTATTTCATACAGTACGAAAAAACCACATTTTCTATTTTCGCACACTCCATAAGAGTTTTTTTTATAGGATAATTTTACTTTAATGTGATAAATATTATGATTTCATTGACAGGTTTTACACATCTGAGCTTGTAATTTATATATGTACATTTTAATACTTACTGTAGCTAAAAAAAAATAAATGTAGTTTGGTTTGTTCTTAAATATCTTATACGATTGTTTCATTACAAAAAACTTTAGATTACAATAAATGACTAAAACTTTCAATTTGCTACTCAACATAATTTAATATTGTTGAATAAATTTCTACCTGCAGAGAAAATACTGAAACATTTAACGATAGCTTTTTAGAGTGTCAGAAAACTGAGTGGATTTTTGAAGATTTTGCACTAAAAATTTGTTTGTTTCAAGTGAGGCCCGATTTTTATTCATAATTTAGGATGTGGTTCAATTTTTTTTATTAGTCTTACAATTTCTTGAATCGCTGAATAATGTCGGTGGGTCAGCGCAAGCAATAGTCTTTTTAGAGTAGAATTTAATGTTCAGTATTCAGGACCTTACTTAGTGCTCGACACATGGGTAAACGGAAACGTAAAAATAAAGATCAACGAAACACATAGTAAAATAGTACACAGCAACTGCTTATCCCACTTATACATCTCTCAGAATCCCTAAATAAGTAAAAAAAAAAAAAACACCCATGCACACATACTTACACACGCATGCGCTATCTACAGATAAGCATACCTTTTTCTTTGCCTGCTAAATGCTTGTGTATATTGCCGTTGTCATTTTTGTTTGATGTGCTGTAAGAACCATGCCAAAGCACGAGGTGCATACGGGGAAAGTAAAAGAATATTCGTAAAGGGTTACGCCACTATCACTTGAGAAGAGCGTTACAATGCAATAGATTGAAACAATAGCACAATAAGACTCGAATCGGGAACGTCATGTATCTTTGCTGACGATCACTGCATTGATAGCGTTTACGGATACGCATTTCGAAACGTCATCCGTATTGACTCATGCGACCGTAATCGCTACAAAAATCTGTTTACAGGATACTTAAACAGACGGCTGATGAGCATAAATCTCATAGTGCGCAATCGATTCGTCAAATGCGACTGGAGACTGAATACTTAGAATCTCGTCCATTTTGTATACAACAAAAAAGTATCCAATTTAGTTTCCACTAGGGCTTTTTATTTTTAGATCACGACTTCTTATAAACTGAATGTTTTGATGAGTTAGTTTTTGATGTGTCAATCGCTTTCTTGGAAATCTTAATGCTTTGATGGACTTTTTTCTCTGACGTCTCTACGCTTTGAGAGCTCGTTGCTGACTGAGTGCTGGAGTGCATATTAAGAAGCCTGTATGATTTTTCTGATTATAAATGATACCCATTATGAAGAGGGTTTTATGTGCAATCGTTTATCGTTATGACTTCTCCACGAATATTTACTAAATCACCATCCTGATCTACAATGCGTAGTTGTATATAATCAATGATACGTACAATGATTAGTAAATAAATTATTTGTGATAGAACTTCAATAATCTTATATCTGGGTGGTACAGCGGGAAAAAATTCATGAACCGTGTGTACTTTGTGACTGTTTATGTAAGATCCACTTGTGATGTTACATTCAACTCTTAATGCGTTTATTTTTAGAATAGCTACAGGTAAGTCTGAAATATGAGTGGTATTATATTTTAGAACTCTCTGAGTAAAACCTAATAGACGGCCTTTGGAATCTTTAGGTCTAAAATCAATAGTATGACTGCACTTGATAACACTTCGAAGCGTATTATTGTTTGGCTTAATATCGAGAGTTATGTTGCGAGGTTGTAATACCTCAATAAAAAATGATCTAATATCTTCAATCTCATAACTGTCTGTTAGTAATACAATAACTTGATTGCTGACATAAAATTTATTACAATTTTCATCAATATTTGGGATGGAGTTGAATGACAAAAGTTCTACTAAGCCAACAACGTAGTTGTGTTTTGGTGATAATTCAATCGGTAGAAAATACTGCGCTTCTAAAACAGAAGAAGTACCAGAAAGGCTAAGTGTTAATGTTTCTTTCATGGTTTTTGAAGTGTAATTAAATGGTTTCTCCCCATGTAAGAAAGTTATATTTGTTTTAAAAGAAACTTTAAGCACAAATGACCGCAGTTGTAGGAGTTAAATTATTTATATCGCTTATGATTAGATTTCGCTTTACTAACTTTTAGATACAACATTAAGTCAGTAGGTGGCTGCAGATCTCCAAAACTGTCAAAGTACACAACATTATTACCATGTTTTCGATAAGCCACCCAGTGAGTCCAGGTCCATTCTTATCATCAAGATTTACTATAGCTGTTTCACAAAACCATGGACCGTCAGCAGGTAAACTGTTTCTCATGAATACTCCACGAAAATGAGGAATTTTAAAGATTTTAGAATATTCCATCAATTCTATGTTGGTTAGAGCTCGATCAGGTAATTTTTTTTCTTTGAACTTTTTTTGAGATTTTTTTTTTTTTAAACCTTTTCCAGTGTAAGGCTTTAGATAGACTCATAATCCAGTTTCATGCAGTTTGAGATAAAGACCTTTTTCAAGGGCAATAGCTTCCATGGTTTGATTATGTGTCTGACTTTCTGCTAGCTGCTTTTTGTCTAACTTAGCAGCATTTATGCTCTTCATTATTACTGCTTTTCCATTGGCTATTGCACCGGTTGCACTTAAAACAGCCAACAAGGGAATCAAAGGTGAAGCTCCACCAATCAGAGTGGGAAGGCGTAAGATGCGCAGAATCCTAACACACTTTTTTCCTCCCGATTTTCCAACTGCACTACGAGCACCTTTTGAAGCACTACTAATGACATCTCGAGCACTTTTGCTTATAGTATTCATGTCTTGCGAGGCAGCCTTAATAACTGCACTTAAAGCACTACATTGTTTTTTCTTTTACCTACCCATCCTTCTTTCCCTTTTTTTAATACTTTGTTTTTTCTCTTGCTTCAACCCCATACCAAATTTACTTTTAACCTTCATAGCACCAATCACTAAGGCAGGTGCTGCTCTTTCACCAATACATGAATCTAAAGCTTTAATTCTTTGCCGAGCCTTCTCAGCTAAAATTTTATCTGCTTCATGTCTGGCTTTCAAATCTTGTCGATTTTTTGAGTACGCTATATCATGCTCTTTCCACGCTGCGTCCAGCGGATTGACCCCTGGATCGCTTTTAGCAAGACACTTAGCCAGCTTAGTATCTGGAACGCAGTACTGATAGCTTGGCAAATGAAGCTCTAATGGTAAAGAATTTATGATTTTATTTACAAGACTATGTCCTCTCCTAAGATGCATGAAGATGATGATGATTGTTCTTCAGAGGTTGGATTATGACTAAGCGTTCAAGAAAATGAATGATGTATTTATAGTAGACAAATTCGTTGACAAATAAAGAGCTCAAACTATTTAAGTGTTGTACTATTTTATTAGAACATGAGTTTGAACTGATTATTCATACAGTATAGATATGAAGTTCAAAGAGCAATTCATAAAATTGCAAGTTCCTAATTTTGATGCTATTGTAAAACAAGAAAAGTTCAAATCGACATGGCGAACTACTCCCTGACAGTATTCCCGCAGGACTTTGCGGTCCATCTAATTGCGGTAAAACTAATAGATTATTAGCTCTAATCGTGCATCCCCATGGATTAACATTAACATTAACCCTACATCAGCTGAAATACAAGTTTTTAAAAAAACTATTTGAGTCTATAGAGGGCGTGAAATACTTCCCTTTCAGTGAACACGAAACTGTAGTCTCACCAGATGATGCTTTACCGAATTCTATAATGAATTTTATGATATGGCCTGTGAAAAATACGATAATGTAAAGGCCTTTCTCTTTATGGGTCGACACAAAATTGTTGACTGCTTCTATCTTTGCCAGTCATATGCTCAAGTGCCAAAGAGCATCTTGTAAGGGATAATGTCAACTTTTTAGTTTTATTTCGTCAATATGAAGTTAATTTGAAGCATGTGTATGATGATCATGTAAACTCAGACATGCCATACATTCAATTTTAACATTTATGCTTTAATTGCTTGAATGATGATAAACATGGATTCGTCGTTATAAACAAGGATAGGAAAATAAATAATGGTCGCTACAGAAAAGGCTTTGATAATTTCGCAATACATTTAGGACATACCTATAGCGCAATCGTTACAGTGTGTTGCAAGACATTGGATCATCATCATGTATCAACAAGAGAAAAACGTTCTACGCTAGTTAGTAAACGCGCGAGAGGTGGTTCTAGAAAAGTACAGACTGTTGAAGTTTGGAAAAAATGAGGCTGAAAAAGTACTTAGTGAAACTTTCAAACCAATAACAGACCCTTTACTGGAAATTGTCACCGAAACAAAAAAACCCAAAAATAATAGTAATAATTCTGTTACTCACAGTTATTTTTATAATAAAAACGATGAAGAAAGTACTAAAGTTGATAAAGTGAATTAACAAAAAAAAAAAACAGAGAAAAATTCAGTGATCATGATTTAACATTCGAGTCTGCCATATATTAGTGCAAGTGATGATGATACCGATCTAAATGATACTATTCAACATCAATCTCATGATTCTGTTCATATCAGTAAAAATTTATCAAATAATTTTTATTTACAAATACTTGACCAGAATCACAAAGATTTATTAGATTTAAAGTGTGGTGTGCGAAAAGAAAATGAGTTGTACAAACTTGACGATTCGCGAATGGAATTTAAAATACTCATATCAATATAGATGATGTAAAGTACCCAATAACTCCGAGATTAATTGAGCTACTCCTCAAAAAGCATCCTAATGAATCTCTGTTGACACAGGAGGATTTTGAAAAATACTACGTATTATTAAAAATGTCTAATGTTTACAGAAAACGGTTAAAAAAAAAAAAAACGGAGCTACACGAACCCATAATAGTAATGAGTTTAATAAAATGATGATTGCTCCAATGTTCGATCTCGTGGTTCGTAAAAAAGGTGGATCGTTGCTACCTCGGGATGATCCTAATGAGTTAGTAGATCGTTTATGATTATTAATAGCTGAAAAGTCGGCAGGAAATACAGGTCATGGCAATAAAATTATATCAATCATCGAAGAGCTTTGTGAGGGAGGATATCTATAATAATGCATGAAATCATTGCTTCAGTATTAAAATGAGTGTCGATGTATTCGGTCGAAAATTGGCGGGTAGGACCGAAGGCGGTAGCCGAGGTCCTTCCGGTATTGGATATAAACTTACCGCAGATGGACAGTATGACTTAAATAATAAAAGGCTGTGCAATGTTGGAACACCAAAACAACTTCAAGATGGTGTAAATTATGCTTACTTGATTGAAGTTATTAAAAGACTTGAAAAAAAACAGACGAATTTCGAATTTTTATATACAACTTGCAAAAAAAATTCCCATTTATTTAAGCTGATTCAAAAGCTTAAGCCTACACAATTATTACATGGAGCAAATCGTTGATGAACTTCATAAAGCAGCCGGGCGTAACTATCCTCGCCGAAAATTCAGCATACGTGGCTTAGACGAAACTTGGCAAGCAGACCTTGTAGAGATGCACCCTTACGCTTCCGAAAACAAAGAATATTGGTATATGCTCACTGAAATAGATATTTTCTCCAAGTACGCATGGGCTGTACCTGTCAAGAAAAAAAACTGGTGAAGAAGTAACATCAGCAATGCATTTGATATTGATAAAAGGACGGATGCCCGTGAACATGCCAACTAACCGTGGCAAAGAATTCTACAATGCAAACTTCCAAAATCTCATGCAGAAATATAAAATGAATTTATACTTAACTTACAGCAATCCATATAAAGCTTTCATATACGAGCGATTCAATCGTTCTTTAAAAGATTTGATGTGCAAAAAATTTAGTTCGTAAGGCAATTATAAATAGTTGAATTTGTACGTTACTATTAGATATATTGTTGGCGCGTGTAACTGAATTTTCACGCATGCGCAACAGCAAGAAGACGAGATGTCGTGACACTGCACTTCAGCGTCAAGTAACTACAGTTTGTTCACTCTCGCGCGGTCTTGCAAAACCACAAAGAACACCAATGGCGACAAACCAAGTCCTGAATCGGCAAAGAAAAGACAAAGAAGAATCGGGAGAAACTGGAGAGCAGAACAAAAATGAAACTCAAGAAAATGAACCCTACAGAGAAGCAGTTGGAAGCCTGCCCTTACGGAAGTTTATATGCATAAATAAATGCAAAAAAAGTTGCAATAAAATATGCAATAATATTTGCAGGTTTCTTTGCATTGTTGTTTGCATATTTTATTGCAACTTTTTTTGCATTTATTTATGCAATAAGTATTTCAAAAAAAGGAGCATAAATTTCGCGATGCAATAATTCTTGCAAATTTTCTTGCATCCAGTTTAGAATTACTTAAAGCAATCATTGGTCATTGAAGCCGATTTAAAGGTTATCAAACAAGATTTATGGTACCTGAAATATCTAAAAATTGCAAGCTATCATGCAATAAAATATGTATTGTGTTTTGCATGTTAGAACGCATATTTTCATGCAAATTTTCTTACATTTTCCAACGCAATAACTAACATGGACAAAAACTGACCAACGTTTCATGTCAGAAGAAGAATGGCAAATTGTCAAAAACTGCTTAATGGCGTAAATTTTGTTTTTCAACAGTGTAATTATAAGTAAAATTTTGTTTTTGTACTAATAACACGAAAATAACCACTAATACATAATTGTTGCATTTTTATAAGTGTTAGTAGGCATATTTTCTGAACAAGTTTTTGGAATCGTCTATGCATGAAAGAATAAAACAGTATGATAATTATGTAAAACTTATTAATATAATTTCACAATGATTTACCTTTTGCAATCGTAGAAATGATAATAAATGAATTTTAAACTCTACCTACCGACTATTTATTTACAATTTGGCAGAATCTTCTATCTGTAAGACACTAGTAGCAATTCCTCAGCGTATTTGATTCAAATGTGTGAGTAAACTTATTTTGACAAGGCCAATATTTGAATTACTTGTCTGGCTAATACAGTCAGACCAGAAATCTCGTACTCTGTGAACGTACTAAGCAGACTAAATCTGCTTAACTGAAGATGACTGGAAAATTGTCAAACGAGTCTTTCGATACCTACAACACATCAGAACTCTGGGATTAACCTACAGAGGCCGGAAAAATAGACTTGAAGCCTTTTCAGACACGGGTTTGGCAGACTGTAAGGTCTCAATTACGACAGGTGGATCTTGCAGCACTCAACAAAATCGCTGACAGTGACTTTCTTCGTACGAAGAAACTTTCGGAATTAATACCTGATCAAAACTACATGGTGTCAAAACTAAGAAAAGTTTGTTCTAAATTCGGACCTAAGATAGTTGCAGAACTTGACGATGACTTTCAAATTTTTCTGCAGACTAAAATAAGCTCAGCTCTATTTAAAAACGAAGGATTTTATAATGATTGTTGGGGGCTGTAAATAAATTTTAATTATTTGTAGTGTATAATGGAAAACAAATCATATTTTCCTATGCATAATGTAAAAAGGTGAAATGATAAATTACAATTTTTCTAAAAATTTTGAGTATTTATTTAAAACATTCTTACTATGTAATATTTTCATTATTACTTGATACATATTAAAATCTTATAATTTTGTAACTTAACGTAATTAAAAAAAAAAATCTTATTTATTCGTTCAACTATTGTGAATATACTGTCAAAACCCAACCATTTCACAAAAACTTGATTGCCACGTATCCTTAAAGAACCTTCTCTACGAGGTATACATCAGGATGCTTTGTTTTCTGCAGTTCTTGTTCGTAGAAACCTCCAGAAATAGGTTGATTTTGGTAATCTTTGAGGTAATATGTTATTGGATTTGTTGCTGCTACTCGCGTGATGGTAAATATTTCCGTTGACCAATTTGACGTATATCCTTTTTCAAATGTTTGTTTGGTTTTGCTCACTTGTACTTTATCACCATTGTTGAATTTAGGCTTAGACTTACTGCTATTTTCACATTTTCATTTTAACTTCTCCAAAATTTAAACTTCATTTTCAGCCACAACATTTTTGGTTTCAAACCAATTGTTCAGTGTTTTCTATTATTATAAAATTTAATTAACGTTCGTAACTGTTAGCAGTATGGGTTTATGCGCAGGCGACTTGGCAAATAAATGTACACCACTCGTGATTTATAATCAAACACAGACACGTTTATTATTACTATCTTTAGGCTTAACTATCCTTAGTACAGTAGAAAAAACGATCAGAAAAGTTAGGATCTACGATCTAGTATAAAGGTTATACGAGTACAGAGAGTGCGTGTACGAACAGACTGACTGACTGCGCGAGAGTGAACAAACTGTAGTTACTTGACGCTGAAGTGTTGCGTCACGGCGTCTCGTCTTCTTGCTGTTGCGCATGCGTGATAATTCAGTTACGAGCGCCAACAATACATCCAACACTCTCTCCCATTCGTATCTGAATTTAATAAAATGAAAAGAAAAGACATATTTCAAATTAACACTGAGTATGAATGAATTATTAATCGGCTGAGGATGTGGAGCACGTCGGCTTCTGGGTCACTTATTGTGGTTGATTGCGACGAGCTAAGACATACACAGAAAAATACATTAATCGGCATGTCTACTATCAATATCCATCTATTATCAATTTATTGATTTCACTATCTCAAGTTCAACAGGGTTTTTGTAAAAATATCTGCTAGTTCCGTAGATGGAATCCATTTAAAAATTATTTTTCCTTTGGATACACATTCCTTAACGTAGTGAGCCTTTATCTCGGTCATGTTTCTCAGTCTCTTGCCACCATCTATCTAAGAACTTGCTCCGGCTACTTTGTTAACACACCAAAGGTCCACAGACAACATAGTACATGACAATATTAAGCTGATTGAAGAGAATCTTAAAAATGCTGCGAAGATACTTGTTATGGGAGATCTGATACAAAAGTGGCTTGAAAGATTTATCTTTAAAGTCACTGATATGACACCGTTTGAACTTCCAAGATTAGTTACTACTTGTGCTCATCACAACGGTGCTTACAGATCCATGTGTGCTCTTCATAATGTCAAACGAATGAAAAAGTTTTACTTTAACATGGAATGGGTTGATGTCGATGATGACAACAACGACGATGACGATTATAATAAAGAGCTGTGAAAATGTACTGTATTTCATGAATTAATTTTTCGAAAAATCATTTTTGTAAATGTACATTTAATAAATTAAAAATAAACTCATTAATCAAAATCAAAATAAGACAAAAATCTTAACAATTATTCTTCCACCACTCTGCATTACCTCCTACATTATCATACAACGCACTCGCTTACACAAAAATGTATATATTCATCGCGTGCACAAGTTGAACAAGATTTCGCATATTCAAGCTAATCTCGAGAGGGCCCTATATATATCATATTTGCAGCTTGAGTATACTCTCCGCACGTCAGGGTGCTCTACGGGAAGAGAGCAAGATTTCGCAAACTCAAGCAGCGCATTCGGCGGCCCATCAAGTAACAGCAACAGTTCGGGGGTCAGACCGCTCTCGAGCATCCTTGCCGCAGTTCGGCCATGGTTGCCGCATGTCAGGGGCAAAGAGGGTACGTGAGCCACAACCACCAGGCAGTTATGTCTCAGTTGAGCCAGAACCGCCATAGCTTATCTACTCTGGTACCTTTGCCGCGATCGCCCGCCGGCCTATAATTTTGCATATACGATTCCATGATACACCTGTCCAAGTGGGCAACCAAAACATCGTACCTGCTAACGGCGTCGGAGCTGGAGAACTTCAGGGATTGAAACATGCTCACGGAGCCCACCAGCCGCGACGCTAATTTACTCCAGTCGATCAGACTGTTCTTATGTCTATAGCGCTTTTTCTAACCACCTTATCAGCTTCAAGATTGACCTCGATGACTATGGGAAAATGATCACTCCTCCATGGGTCGTCGAGCACCCCCTAGTGAGAGACCATCGCAATCCACATAGAAGCAAAAGTTACATTGATATTTGAATACTTGATCTTTGTAGAGTCATTCCTATCGAAATAAAAATGAGTATAGTCGTGGGTGATAAGTAAAAAAAACTAGTCCCAATCAAGTAAATCTACCAGTTTGTTACCATTTTTGCACTCGCTTTCACTATACCCCAGTTTGTATGGTGGCTATTGAAATCGCCAACCACAATGAAGCTGGGGTAGCTACTACTTCTGATCTCGAGCAGCTCGAGCTCCCTCGAGGTCAGATTGTTGCCACGCGAGGGCTGTCTATAGCAGAGGCGACTAGGCACAGATTCTCCATGCTGACGTGGATCCTCACCACTCCGATCTTGAGGCAGTCCAGCTCGAGATCCCAGTCTTGTCTATCAAAAATCAAGCCGTTTCTGATGAAGATGGCGATTCCACCACCACCCCCATCCGAATTCCTGTCAAATCTAACGATATCAAAACCATTTATATGAAAGTTATGTTCTGTTTTTAACCATGTTTCTACAATTACAATGACATCGTAATGTTTATTATGTTGATGGATATCAAATTTGTTTGATATGCTTCTCGCGTTCCATTGTAAGATTCTTAGTTGTTTGTTATTGTTATTATTTATTATTTGGTTAGTATTAGCTTAAAGCTTTGTTGTATGAATGTGTATATGTATAAAATGTATAAAATTTAAAATGTATATATAAATATAGGTATGAACAAAAAAAACTTTTTTTTCCTAATTTTCTTTCTTCCTTTTTTTTAAGACCTTAAAAACTTTAAATAAAAAAATATTTAATAAATATAATATATGTACCTTAGTAAAAAAGGTACAAGTATTTGACTAGTTGAAAGTGATAAATTTGTTATTAAAATACTTAGTTGTTTTGTTTCTTAAGGCTTTTTTAACATGTTGCTCGTTGTTGCCATTTATTGGAATACGCTCATCCCCAACGGATGAGGAGCCTAATCTAATTGCTAGTTATGTCGTAATTTTATTAATTATACTACCTGCTTCGCATGCGTTCGAGCTTATATTTGTAGTCTTAAATTCTTCACGTGCTATTATCTCTTCAAGGTGCCTTACATCTTCTCTCGCCCAAGGATCATCCCCTCGGGTTCCCTGAATGTGTCCTGCAGTTCCAGTAAGTGTAGTCGTCTGGGCCCTACTTACTGTTTCTCGAAGTGCTTTTTTCTCCTTTTCGTATTTTCGTTGCGTTCCATTCTGAGTCCCAGGATTTCGATCTTTCGTCATCTGGCCACAGCTATTAGCCTCTTGCTAAGTACTTATGCCCTTAATGGTAGAACTTATTTCCTTTGGGGCTAGTTGTATTGTTTTGAGTTTGTTTGGCTGTAACTTGGCTGTAGCTTTCTCAAAACAACCTTGTTTTCTTCTTTTGCAAAATTTCTGGAAAATTTTCCTTCGTCCTTGAAGGTATCGTTTGCAAAATTATATTACCGAGAACTTTTTTGCTGGCTTCTGAGAATGACAGATTATCGAAGACGTAGTGTTTATGTCTAGTGAAAAAGTCAATATAAAAGCCGCTCCCGCTTGCGGGTAGCTGTGCTTGATAATTACAACGGAAACCATAGATAATTGGGATAATCGTCCCCTAGAAGGAGCGATGAAAGTAGTGGAGAATAATTCCAAGCGAAGGCTGCCTACGACACGTAAAGAGGAAGAGCAGGAAAAAAAAAAGAAAAAAAAGAAGGGGTAAAACTGCTGCTAATCATCTGCAACAATCTTTAGATCAAGCCAACGGCAAAGACTCAGAGAATCGAAGAGGAGAAGGAGATCGATAGAGAGACGAAGGTAAACAGAAACACACACCAGCGTACTGATAC
Source organism: Copidosoma floridanum (assembly GCF_036245765.1). NCBI lineage: Eukaryota > Metazoa > Arthropoda > Insecta > Hymenoptera > Encyrtidae > Copidosoma > Copidosoma floridanum. The sequence continues at coordinate 3,251,168 of NW_028321898.1, read as the reverse complement.
TAACGTATCAGACCTAGAAGTTACAAACGACAATAATAAGACACCGGTAACTGACTCCTTCAAATTTGATCAACACAACAAAGGCCCATACGGAGTTTGGATAAAGAAAATTAATAACAACAAAGAAAAGATTATCAGTCTTGCCTAGTACGACGAATTGGAAGCATCGTAATTACCTTTCGCGTAGTGCTTGAAGTTTTGCCGCTTACAGGTTGTGTCATCTGCAGGAGATCTTCGCCGCCGTCTTCGAGCCCCAGGACTCAGAGGACATCGTCATCGAGACGCTATTGGGTCTTTTATATTTAATTGTATCTCACCTTCATACTTATTCATATTTCGTCGATCTTCATCACCGTAGCTCTATCTAATCATTTCACTATTTACTCTTTACATTCCCACATTTCTCATTAATCGCATCTCGTATTCGTGTTGTACCTCTGCATCTCTAATTCTCATTCTTTAATTCATCACCCATCCAGCAATCTCTTGCTCGTCTCCACCGTCATCCTAACCCTTTCACCTCTCATTCGTGCTACTCTTCCTTTCTCTACCCAACCCTCCTCTACTCGAAATCACTTTCAAACTGCTCTTGGCTGATCTTTTTCACCCTTCTGCACGTCTACGCTTATCACATCTGCATCATATGCACCCTGCTCAATACACATCTCACTAATTCTTTTACCTCACGTCCACAAACAGCTTATCATCCGTACGTCACTCATTCCACAAACTCTTATCATCATCCACCCCGTATCTCCGTCTACATATTTCCCCCATCATCTTAGGTTAAATTCTCTCCATGCATCTGCACATATCATACATATCACACGTCTATTGCACCTACTCAGTGCATCTCGTTATACCGCCGTCTTCAATACCGTTCGCCCGCTCCATTTCATCTCTCGTTCCGGAATCAGGGTCCTCACCAGAATACGCCACTCACAACAACCATGATTACTGAGCTCATGAGCTGCCGCAGGGTCCGTACCATGTAACTTTTCTCCGCGAAGCGGAAAGAGTTATATGGTACGGCTCCTGGTGATAGCGACTTTCGGGCGTCAGCATCAGCCCACTTTCACCAGCCTTGCGCTGACTCGTGCGACTGTGTAGGGCCCGCCGGTTTGCAAAGGAGATCACTCCTTCCTCACTCGCCTTGGATTCATACACACCAGGAGTCGTTACCACCAGGTCCTTCCGCACACCTCACACATTCACGTACCAACACAACACATGTTTACTACTGTTCCTATTGTTATTGGTATAATTAGTTTAATTTGTTCTTCAATTGTATTCACTCTGATTCGCTTTTAATAAATCTAGGTTTTTTATCAAAATTTTAACCAGTCTCCACTTTCACTAAAATAGAACTTTACGATTAGTGGAGATCCGAAATATTTCGGTCATATTTTATCGTGATGAAGAGTTATGTGATTATAGTTGTGACATGTGATATTTTTTATTAACCAGCCGCAACTTACATTAGTGGATAAAAGATTAAAAAAAATTCAACTGGAAGTGCTATTTGCGGCATAAATGCATCTTGTACCCGAAAATCGAATTTCAAAAAAGTAGACCCCTTACCCGATCTGATCTTTAATCCTTATGGAGCATTCTTTATCAACCGGACACCCCATCCTCTCGAGAATTTGTTAGTCTCCAAAATATTGTCCAGCAGTGAAAATGAAAGCTTGAAACCTCTACATTTGAATGCCGTCTGGCCAAATTTATACAACTCATTCTTAGACACAATATGGCGGCCTTGCAATGTGGCTTTAGTTTATTCACAGAGCCAGTATTATTTTGAGATTCTTCTTCAACCAACTTTCCATAGTGACTCACCTTTCTATAAGCCTAGGTATTAGTAGTACATAAAATAATAAATAATAAAAAATATTAGATCCAATATGTCGGCTGAACTTATAATCAGTGGTGCAAAAATTATTTTAAAATCGTTATTCAACTCGGTTTTTATTGTCATTCAAAGCCGCCATATTGTGTCTAAAAATGAGTTGTACGAATTTGGCCAGACAGCATTCGAATGTAGAGGTTCCAAGCTTTCATTTTCACTGCTGGACAATATTTTGGAGACTAATAAATTTTGGAGGATGGTCCGGTTAAGAAAGAATTCCCCTTATCTGAGATAATAGATGGTGCACTCCCACCTGAAAAAGAAAGACGGAATTCCATGTGTGATTACTTCTGGGGTCGTACCATGTAACTATTTTTCAGTTCGTCGGCCTATGTTATAACATAGGCCTGCAAAGCAAAAAAAAGTTATATGGTACGGACCCTGTAATACCTTCAGGAAAGCCATGTGGCATTACATGTGGTTTTACGTATGGCATTACATAAGGGGTTTGAGCTTGGTAATGCCATATGTAATTCCATTTGAAAAAACACATATTGGAAAAAGGAAAAAAATTTTTTCATCTAGAAATAACTGCAGAATACTGTAATGCGTCATTTACTGTGAACAATTAGTGTCACCATCTGGATGATAACTCGAAAACAAGAGGATTCAAGTTATATTTCAGGAATATAAAAAAAAAATAAAAAAAAAATTTTTTTTTCTATAGATGTAAAATCAGCTGAACCCCCTTGTTTTGGAATTATCATCCCGATAATAAGACTATTTATTAGCTGCAAATAACTTATTATGGTATTTTGGAGTTATTTCTAGATGATAGAAATTTTTTTTTTTCCCATTAGTAATTCCATGTGTTTTTCCATGTGGAATTACATATGGCATCACCAAGCTAAGACCCTTTATGTAATGCCATGTGTAAAACCATGTGTAATGCCAAATGGCTTTCCTGAAAGTTTCACAGAAGTTATCAGTCGTAAACTACATCCTTGATTCAGCGTTTATTCCATTTTGAATCAATGCTGATTCAGCATCGAATCAGCGTTTTTTGAAAACAATAATAGTAATTAACTTCAAAACAGTGCATTTTCCATGGTAGCATTGCAGTTTGCAATTAAAATAGATTATTTTGAAGCTTACAACCTGTTACAACAACATGTTCTCCAGTTGATAATAAGTTAACGTTGATTCAACGCTGAATCAGCATTGATTCAACATGGAATAAACGCAGAATCAACGATGTAATTTACGACTGATTTCAGCATTGATTCATCACTGATATTTTGGATAGGGATTCTACATAGAATTCCGACATTTTTTTTCAGGTGGGCTGTAGAAAACTTTATAGATAAGAATACAATATCTATATTTTTGGAGGTTGATTTTCGGGTACAAGATGCACTTAAATCTTGCCGCAAATGGCGTTAATACATGACAACTTTTTATTGTCTATGCATTGGTGTAAGTTGCGACTGGATTATAATAAAGATCAAATGGCACAAGTATAATTACCACATAACTCTTTACCACAATAAAATGTGATTAAAATATTACAGATTCAACGAATCATAAGGTTTCTCAATTTTGGTGAAAGTGGCGGCTGGTTAAAATTATGACCACCTTTCGGCCTCAGCTCTTGGTCTATATTTGTGTGCTTGTATAAATACACACGTCTCTGTATTATACTCATCGGCAGACGAAGGAGCTATTCACATAGACATTTTTTGCTTATTTCATTGTGAACGTTCATATTGAAAAGGGGGTTCTACTGTTCCGCTAAACTCAAAGTAAGTGAACAGACTGAGCAGACCTATACCTCTTTTTCCATCAGGCAACAAAGCCTGTGGCCTATGGTCGCAACTATGTTGACTGAAAGAGAACATGGTATAGGTCTGTTCAGTCTCTTCACTCAATTTGAGTTTAGCGGAACAGTGGAACCCCCTTTTCAATATGAACGTTCACAATGAAATGAGCAAAAAATCTCTATGTGAAATGTGAATAGCTCCGAAGGAGCTATTACCATAGAGATATTATAGATAATGTAGGCAAGCCACCGATTCTTCTGTAAGTGGCAGCGTTAACACGATAAAAAGAGATGCAACATTGAGCTGCCTTTCTATCTCTCTCTGTGCTTGCTGCTGATTGGCTGCAGATGTTTTACATATATGTGGCCATAGGCAATTAGTAGCGACCACAGAGAGAGATAGAAAGGTATCTCGATGTTGCATCTCTTTTTAACGTGTCAACGCTTGCACTTCCAGGCTTGGCTTGCCTACTCTATCTATCATATTTCTATGGCTATTACTGATTACTGGGCAAAAGTCATGCCAAGTCAGGTCAAGCTGCGCTCAAGGTGGGCGGCGTGGCAGCCAAGCTTGGGCCCAGTTTTCGCCCACTTTTAATTTCTACTTGGGTTCATACACTATACACACCAAAGCAGCACTTGCTTAAATGTTGTTGCAGAGAGGGACGTATTTCTATCATACATTATATCTCTATGATTTCTATATTAACTAGTATTTGTATTTAATTGTTTTTTAAAAGTATTAACGAATGCTGTAAAATTCATAACCTGGTAGTACCATCTTTGTAAGGATTGAAATTTTTTTGTATACAAAGTTTTTGATGAAAAACAAAAAGTGTATGCAATTGCTTACAAACACGAGTGTGCTGGAAATATGCTTAAGAACTGCGTCAGATTAGAATATCAACTTTAATAATGAACAGATTCTTTTTATATTTTTCATTATTAAAATAATGTGCATGAAGTATTTATGGAAAGGAGAAAAAAATTTCAGTTTCATAACCTGTGGTATGTAACAGAAAAGTTGAAGCTGAGCAGTGTGCATGTTTGCTTATTATTTTATAGATACGATGCGTACATCCAAAACTAATATCGAACTTGATTTTTTAGGTATGCTAATGCGGTTTTAAGCTTGCAGTCTTCTAAATTACTGTGTACTATGCATGTTTGCTTCACACGCAAAACGTATTGACCTAAAATTATTGTAGTGTTTATATAGACAAATAGTCTTGTGTGCAACATGACAAGTTTAGAAAAACTACAATAATTTAGGGTTTAGGACTGTTTTTCAAGTTTAGTGTGCAAAACTACATGAGTTTCGGCAGAGAATATAGAAACACGTAACACGCTCATGAAGGGACGTATTTCTATATTCTCTGGTATAGGCCAACAGTCCTGAATTTTTTTGTTAAACAAACATTTTGGTTACTGTTCTCTCAGTCCATTGCCTGGAGACAAAAAAAAACGATTTAATCCATTTTTCAAAGGAATACGAGAAAAATAGTTATGTCTGATTTAAAAGTCAGCTTCATTTATTTATTCAACAATTTACGAACAAGTGCAAATTTTTATTTAGTTTTTTGCTCAAGTCTTTGCTTCTATCGCCATTAGAGGCATTTTCCTACCTTCAATTTCTTTGACATCAAACTTCTTAACAATAGACACTTCTTTAAATCCATCAATTGTCTAGTGACGACTTTCATAATAATTTTACAATGATAAAATTTGTAGGCTCTTAAGAATGCTCAACACACCTATCGAAGCACTTTTGAAATGGATGAAATTGAAATCCACAGTCAAAGAGTATGTTTTTTACCTCTGCAAAATTTCAGCATAGGTTGCTCCAGAAAATTTAGTAAAACGCGTTACAAGTAAGCGTCTTATACATAGCCTCTTATGGAGACGATACTTTTTTCACCTGAAATCTCATCATAACTCTCTCAAATTACTTCCTAAATGAACAATTAACTAGAGACATGTAGTTTAATTATCACTCTTTCAATTAAACATAATAAATATATTGGTTGCTGCGGAGTTTATTCAGATATTTTCTTCTGAGGTACACTAATAGACAAGATTTATGGGGGAATGTTATTGTGACCGATGGTCGAGACAGGTTGCTTGGCAGTCCCCATTGCTGCTGGTGTTAACGATGTTACCCAGGAGAGGAGGCAAGCAGGATAATGAAAGGCCTCGGTTAATAACTTAACAACGATAAACCTTTAATATAGAAAGTTACATGTGCCTATTCTACACGAGCTATAGTTATAGCCCTAAACGATGTTGCTTCGGCAACGAGCGGAATAAGTCTGGGGTGGCGGCGCAGCCAAGGCTCCCAGATTTTAGGGAGTTCGCCGCATGGGCAGTGCGCAATCACCCTCTCTCTATAGAGCAAGCTGGAGCGGGAGAGTCCTCCTACCCAGACCTTTAACCTAAGCCCCGCCCACTTTTCACAACTAAAGTATGACATCTTGTCTAGAAGCAGTAATATCGTCGATAGCCGCGCGGGTTAATTCTTTTGCCCCAACTAAACTTGCCAGCTTTCGAATCTCTCTGATAATTTTTTTTTTTTTTTTTTTTTTTTTTAATGTACGTTATACATCAAGTGTTATAACACGTTTATGTAAATAATTATATGTATAACGTTTTAATACTAAGACATAATTTTAAAAAATACTATGTACAAGACAAGGTAAGTAAAATTACAAAACAAAATATTCGTCACTTATTAAGGAAATAAAAACATTAATATTTAGTGAGTTAAGTGTCGAGTTATGATAATTAAAGTATTATTTAGTATTTAAAAATTACCAAACGACTCGTCTTGATCATTGTTAATGTAATTCACTATTACATTATTATGGTCGGTAAGCAACACTGTTTAATACATTAATCTGTCCCGAATTGCACGACCTTTTTTTTGATTCGTATATCATTAATAACTTACTTCGCTACAAGTATTTATTCTTGGAAATACGTCTCGTCGAAAAATATGGATTGCCATAAAAGTTCATGCTGCAATTTCTCAATATTTTTCTATATGTATCCTAAAATCACTCGACAAAAAATGGTGAAAAAATTCATGCTGATTTCAGACAGTATAATTAATAAAATCTATAAATTTTTAGTTGTTAAATAAATAATAAACAACGTTTTTTTAGCTCAGAGTATGTTTATTACAGCACGCTCTCTCTGTAGTTTCTCCGGGCTTGAGACCGGCACATTTACTGTGGCCACATTACGCGCGCGGCAATTTATTTACATTCACGTTTGAAATTAAGAAAAAAATAAATAAATAAAAATAAAGAAAACAAGGACTAGGCAACAAAATTCGAAAAATCATTTAACATAAGTTGCAAGGTTAATTGACGTCAAGGTAGCAACGTTAGAACCATTATTCTTTTCGTAAACATTTTAAAACTGGAATTGAAGTTAGTTAACAAAAAATTAGTTTAAAAAAAGGTCACAAACACGGTACTGCCGCTTCCCGCTAAAAGATTAAAAAAGTATTATTATGGGTATTATTCCAGTTTTTTTGTGTTTTAGTATTAAATGAAGAAATAACTTATGAATTTTTCAACTTTTTGCTTGCATAAACATTTTCTGCGTTAAATAATTGAAAGTGTTGTTGAGACGCTTTAAAATTAAGAGAGTTTATACCTTTGACAGTGCAGTAGTTTCTGATTAAACAATACGCGTTTATAAGCGGTGTTCCCATAGCCGTTTTCTTTATAGATTTGATGTCATTAACAATTGAAAAAATTCTCTCTGGCAACGCGTTTGAATGCGGCAAAGTTAAAATACGCAAAACTAATTTTGTGAGCTCAGGGAACTGTAAAATGTCACCCACATCCTGTTTTTTGCAAAAGATTTTACCCCAAAGTTGATCGATTTCAAGAGATCTTAATTCTACAACTTCTTTTTCAGAAAAGTATAACGGTAAATTTCTCCATTCAATACTAGCAACTGATTTATCAATATTTGGAAAATACTTGTTGCAAAGATCATACAAATCGGGAATCGTTGCTCTAACTGATGGATCTAAAGCGTTTTCCGGCTTTAAAAAATCTAATTTGCTCAAAAAATCGTCGTTAATAAAAAAAAGCTTTTTCATTTCTTCAAACAGTTTTTGATGATACTGCAAACAAGTATTTTTTACAAAATTAACACTTTCGGAATCCATTTCCCTTAGTTTGGCCTCACACTCTGGTCCGCAATAAACTGTATTAAAGGGCAATAAATTTGATGCATCGTAAGGATCAACAGAACGAAGGTTTTGAAAAAGTTTGGGATTTAAAAAGTTTAACGTGCATTTTTTAAGCATCATGTTGCAATTATTTGAAAAAACGTGCAAAACTACTTTCGATGTTTGAAACTTTTTACTAAAATTATTGAAGTCTTGCAAGACGTACAGCAAAAATAAAATAATACATTGAAATGTGTCAAACTTCATCAACAAAAGCAACTTGTCAACAGTCTTCGCCTCTTCAGATGACTCAAAAACTTCTACGATTAAAAATTGCTGCAATGGAACCCAATTTTCTACAACGCGTTCAATACATTCAAACACTTCAAGCCATCTACTTCCACATATTTTTAATATTTGATTTGTCTTTACCTTTGCGTCTGTCTGAAATTCTTTAAAAACTGTAGATCGTTTTGGACTTTTCGATAAGTAACTTGCTATCCTTCGTAAAAAAAAGTCTACATCTGTAGAAAGACACGCATAACTGTGCTTCGCGACGAGGGTGGATAAATGACAAATACAATTCATAAGCATAAAATTAGGTGACAGTTCTCCCAAATGACTAGCGAATGAATTAAAACGACCGATCATGACATTTGTATTGTCACGTGCTAACCCAACAACATTATTCCACGAAATTCCAAACGTTTCAAATTTATTTTTAAAAGACTCAAAAATTTTTTCTGCTGAAGCCAAAGTTGCGTCCAACTCAATGAAAGTTGAATGATGACCCACGATTTTGTTTAATTCAAAATCATAATATTGAACTGCAACACACAAAATTTTTTTATTGCTACGATCTGTACTTTCGTTTGTCAGTAAAGAAAAAGGTACTTTTTTCAAGATTTCTACCACTTTCAATTCAATGTCACGAGCTAAAACATAAACAATAAGTCCCGAGCATTTCGTACTAACAACTGACATAGACTGCGTGGCTTCAGGATTCTCAGACATTTTTTTAATTAAAGGAAGCAAGTCATTTATAATGTCAATACTAATGTTATGCTGAGCGAAAAAAACGCTTAAGCTGAGCTCAGACTGTTGACACTGTTCTTTTTTCGATAAGGATGTTACCGCAGGTGCAACAAAATTTACCATTGCTTTGCCATGATACTGTGTACAAGCGTGCTTCAACAAATCATTTTTTGTACTCACACAAATATCTACTTTACAAGCTAAGCATTTAACTTTACCATCAGTATCAGATGATTCAAAGTAACAGTGAAATCTTTCGTCCCGCAACCAATCTACATTAAAAGTCTTCAGTTTTTTGGACTTCTCAGAATGTGATGCCTTAAATGTAAATAAATTACCGCGCGCGTAATGTGGCGACAGTAAATGTGCCGGTCTCAAGCCCGGAGAAACTACAGAGAGAGCGTGCTGTAATAAACATACTCTGAGCTAAAAAAACGTTGTTTATTATTTATTTAACAACAACTAAAAATTTATAGATTTTATTAATTATACTGTCTGAAATCAGCATGAATTTTTTCACCATTTTTTGTCGAGTGATTTTAGGATACATATAGAAAAATATTGAGAAATTGCAGCATGAGCTTTTATGGCAATCCATATTTTTCGACGAGACGTATTTCCAAGAATAAATACTTGTAGCGAAGTAAGTTATTAATGATATACGAATCAAAAAAAAGGTCGTGCAATTCGGGACAGATTAATGTATTAAACAGTGTTGCTTACCGACCATAATAATGTAATAGTGAATTACATTAACAATGATCAAGACGTGTCGTTTGGTAATTTTTAAATACTAAATAATACTTTAATTATCATAACTCGACACTTAACTCACTAAATATTAATGTTTTTATTTCCTTAATAAGTGACGAATATTTTGTTTTATAATTTTACTTACCTTGTCTTGTACATAGTATTTTTTAAAATTATGTCTTAGTATTAAAACGTTATACATATAATTATTTACATAAACGTGTTATAACACTTGATGTATAACGTACATTAAAAAAAAAAAAAAAAAAAAAAAAAATTATCAGAGAGATTCGAAAGCTGGCAAGTTTAGCTGGGGCAAAAGAATTAACCCACGTGGCTATCGACGATATTACTGCTTCTAGACAAGATGTCATACTTTAGTTGTGAAAAGTGGGCGGGGCTTAGGTTAAAGGTCTGGGTAGGAGGACTCTCCCGCTCCAGCTTGCTCTATAGAGAGAGGGTGATTGCGCACTGCGCATGCGGCGAACTTCCTAAAATCTGGGAGCCTTGGGCGCAGCGCCGCTTGCTGATGCAAGAGCGAGAGACGCGCATATTTATATATGTAAGTATATATATAGTAGTTATAGTCTGATGGGACGAGGGACGAGGTCCCCACACACTCCCCCCCGAGTAAACGCAGTACAATAAAATTAAGTTAATTTTTGCAACGAATTAAGAAAAAGGAGAGCGATGACTACAAGTTTGCATAATACAACTTAAAATTATATGTAAATGTTAAGAGTATAAAAAATTCGACGCAGTATAACTTGTCTTATTGGTTTCTCAGTGAGAATAAATTATTCGAAGAACAAACTTTGTTACATTAAGCTCTAGTGAATCACGCAAGTACAATAAACGCACAAATCAAACGTTATTACAATTCATAACTGCAAAAAAATTGGTGCAAGTGCACACAATAAATAATACACTAGTTTCTTAAGGTACGATAACATGTGTTTAAAGCGAAGAAAATTGACATCGATCAATTACGATAAGTCATAATTTAGGTTTACAATGTAAGTCAGTCTCATCGGTTACAAACTATGTTACACTCAGGCACAAATTCGGCTATAGATTAGAAAAAAAACGCATGACAATATAGTTAACGTTATCGTTAATGCTAAAATCACAGTAAAAAATTTCTAATTAACTAATCGAGACATGACTAACTTACATAATGATCAGGTGTCGCTGAGAGGAAAACTAAAAATATATTAAAAATTAGTTTCAAGAGTTTGTTCCTTTGTATTAAAATTGACTACTTTTTTGCACTGCGCCGTGCAAGGAAAAGTCTTAAGAATAGCTATGGGCTTTTGAGGCTGAATGCAGGGAACGGTGAGATCAATCATCGGGGTGGCAAGGTCATCCGGAACAAAGTGAGCAGGTTTGAGTTGCTCTGTAGAGATAACTTACGAACACTGTTAACGTCGATCTTGTAATCAAGATCTGAGACACGCTCAATAATTTTGTAAGGACCGGAGTATGGTCGTTCAAGGGACTTTGTCGCTGGACAGCGACGAAAGACATGTGAGCAAGTTCGAAGATCTTTGAAAAAAAAGGGACGACTTTTATGACGATGCTCAATCGGCACAGGTTTGAGTTCTCTCATATGTTGACGATAATTTTTAATGAAGATCTGAGGATTAGCGAAAAAATCGTCAGGGCCGAATAATTCTCCTGGGAGATGTAGAGGAATTCCATACAAAAATTCAGCCGGAGAGTTTCCATTGTCGCTTCGCACAGCTGTGCGAAGGCCCAAAAGAACTGTTGGTAAAAGTTTGACCCAGTTAGGGTTATTACGGCACATAACTGCAGCTTTGAAGCTACGGTACCAGAGTTCAATAAAACCATTGGCAGCCGGATAATAAGCTGCAGTCCTTTTTCTTCGACAACCTATAAAAGAGAGGTATGCCTTGAAAATGGCTGACTCAAATTGGGAACCTTGATCGGTAGTCACGTATCTCGGGGCGCCGAATCGAGCGATCCAAGTTTCTTGAAAAGCCCAAAGTACTGTAGAAGCCTACATGTCCCTAAGTGAAACAGCTTCTACCCAACGAGATAACCGATCAATCATCGTAAAAAGGTATGAGAAACCTTCACAAGTTTTTAATGGACCAACTATGTCCATGTGGATATGTCTAAATCCATCGTCTGGGGCAACGAAATGAACGTATATCAACGTAGCACATCCACTCGCGAACCCCATGATAAGAACTTATAAGAAATTTGTAGCTAATTTGTAGTAAATTTGTAGTGCGAGAATTGATTTTGTAGGGCCTAAATAACGCCCCATACGCTCGGATGTGCCAACTCGATATCAAGCTACCACATCTTACCGCGATGCGAGGCATTCAGGGGGATGGAAAAAACGATATATTTTGTAGCTAAATTGTAGCTTTCAGATGCATATCACAGATCTAGTCTAGAAAGCACCCTTGCGATAATAGGGGGTGTCACTGAACTCTGAGATCGGCCAAATTTTGCCAGTGCAGTATCGAGCGATCTAGATCGGTCTATAATTAGTAGCTAATTTGTAGTAAATTTGTAGTGCGAGAATTGATTTTGTAGGGCCTAAATAACGCCCCATACGCTCGGATGTGCCAACTTGATATCAAGCTACCACATCTTACCGCGATGTGGGGCATTCAGGGGGATGGAAAAAACGATACATTTTGTAGCTAATTTGTAGCTTTCAGATGTATATCACAGATCTAGTCTAGAAAGCACCCAAATGTCGCCAGTGTTCTATTGTATATTATTTCTAGACGTCGAGTGCTTAAGATCTTTAATTTCGAGATTTTTTACGTATTAGTGTATAGATACACCTATATGCGAAGCAAGTACTCATAAAATTTGGATACACTGTGCATGTAACAGAATTTATACTTTGATATTATATATTTACTGATGTAAGTGTAAACTGAAAGAGTTATAATAACTAACGACAGTTAAAAGTAAATTGAATAAAATATTGTAAATGAATAAGAAAATAGAAAAACTAAATTTTTTTTACATATAGTAACAGCCGTGGCACAACTTTGTAACTACGCGCTCGAAAACTCGACGATTTTTTTAAATCATCTACCTCCATCCAAGAGGTATTTCCACGACGGTAAATGTATGACACATAATGATTGGTCGTACAGTTATCATTACTACGGCGTCTTAATCCTCCAATTCCTTTAAAACCGACAACACCAACAAGAAAAATTTCTTCTTTTCCGTTTAAGGGGTTTTTTATACATTTATACAGTTGGTCTAGTGTAACTGCATGGTTCTCCTCTTCTTGGTTGAATACATCAAAGACGATAAAGTCTTCTTAAACAAACATGTATTGTATGAATAATACTAGTTTTGTCAATTACTGTTATTATTTCTGTATTAATTCAATACTTTAATTTTCATTGAATGTAAATATCTTTAATGAATTACACCGTGTAGTATATGTTGTGCAGTGTTCCCCTGAGACAATTCTTCCTGCCATGTTTCTTTACGTAATAATAAGAAAATAGTAGGAAGCGGGTATACATGTTATGGATCAAATCGGCACCTTTGACAAAGAAAGCGTTAACAAAAAAATTGACTTAAAGAAAGTTATTTTTTATTCTTGGGTTTAAGAGCAATATATATTTTGTACAAAAAACATGTAAGAAATAATAGTCATAAGTGATCGTGTGAAAGCTCACTAAATTCTAAAGATAATAGCTTTTCAGGGCCATTTCAAGAACTGCAAAATTGATGAGATGATTCAAACTCTGTGCCTTTTCAATCTTTATTACGAAATAAATCTCTCTAAGCGCCTTCCCTAACCCTATTTTTAGTTAGCATTTTCTTTCAGGCAATTTTAAGTTAGCTCTTTTTTAGAGTAAATTTTTAGTGAGCGCTTCTTTCCAGGTAATTTTGAATTAGCACTTTCTTTGACCGAGGCGTTAGAGTCAGTTTGTCAGAAGATATTAAAAGAAAAACCAAAAAAATTCGAGAAACCGTTATTTGATTTTTTTTTTTAATAATACTCTAAAATAAAATTAAAAAAAAAAATTTTTAAAAGTATAACTTTAAAAATAAAATGAGTTTTGCTGAATCACAGTCCACTATTATCTATTGTCTATACAATATAGATATTATCTCTTACATATAATATACTAGCAGCCCCCCGTCTCGGCTTCGCCCGAGACTTACTAAATAAAACACCGTAGTGTGTTGACATGTAATGTGAAACATTTTCAGTTAGAAATTTTACACATATTCTTGATACATCTAAGAACAAAAATCTTCTTATTAAAAACAAATTTTTTCGGAATCCATATAGTTTATTTGGTTAAATAATGAGGTGTATAAATTCAAAAAAATTATTATGCTAAAAAGTACCGTGCGTTCTTTATGCCATAAAATAATCGGCGGCCCTAAGAAGCCGTTGATTTACAGTTTCTCCCGTGTAATTCACGAAAACGGCTATTTTTTAAAGCTGTTATGATTTTAAATCCCCAAAAAATTTATATTAAAAAAAAATTTTTTTTCTCATATCTCACAACTTTATTACCAGAGCAACAAAGTCCTGGACCTTAAACCCTACAATTTTATTGCCACAAAAACACAAAAACATTTTCTACTTTTATAAAAATCTGAAGTAGGATCTTTAAAGATTTCAGAGATTGCTGTGAGGGTACCATGAAAAGCTGATCTTTCACGTAATGGACTCTTTAGTTGTTAATTTCGACGCTGCTGTTTCAATCTCGATAAATTTTCTGCGCCAGTTTCTTGACGCCTAAGTAAAATTGTATTTATTAGATACACTTGAAGTTTCTCTTCCGATTCACCCTCTTGCGACTTTTGGCATGCTTAAAATTTGTGTGACCCCTAAAGGCTGTTTTCTGTCAACTTTGATAAGTTCTAATGTATTTGTTGGCAAGGTAGTTCGACGTCCGATGGCCCTAAAAAAGACCGGTGAGCTTCTTAAGTTAACTCTTTCTTGACTGCAGTTAACAGCAATTGTGACTGCCTGGATACCTCAGGGTGATCTTCTCTGGCCTGCTGTTGAAAACCCAGACTGATCGGGAGAAAAATTACAAAGTCCGATGCTTTGGGGCTAGTTGTAGTGATCTTTCCCAACGTCTCCCGGTATGTCGAAGACGTTGGTGTATAAAGGACCTTTTTTATTTGCAGATTCAGTTGTTTTTGTGATCTTAGATGGGGAGATTGGTTAGTAATACTTGTCTAGTGGAGGCTGTCCCGTTGGCTCAATTTTTTTTTCCTTCATAGCTGTTATAGGTTTGCCCAACGCAGACTTTAAAGAGGATCAGTGATTCCTGGTTGAATTCTTAGAGTCAAGAGGGTAATATAGGGTTGTCGGTCACCGGGTTTTCCAGCCTTGCGAAGAACAACTCCGCAGGTGACGTCTGCTAGTAAATGGCTGACTTGGTTTAATAGTGCCCGTCTTTAGTTAATATAGTCTTTTAGTCGACGAATCGCTTCCGGAAATGGTAATAAAAATGTATTTGTTGGCAAGGTAGTTTACACTAAGGTGGCCCCTAAAAAGAACCGATGAAATTGATGGTTAAGTAGGGAACGTAAATACTTATAATGGCGCTAAAAAGCGCCAGTGGTGAAACTTCCAGGCTATTCTTATTCCTGATAATGAAGAGCTGGCTACGGTTGCTTGATTTTTACCCTGGGAGTCTTGATGTACGGAGACTGAGATGGAGGAAGGTACGCTGCTGACCAAAGAATATCTCGTCTCGGATCGTTCCCTGGCCCCGGATAACCAACCGCTCATCGTTAGATGGGAACATGTGGGTAAGCGCATTGGGGACGCGACGACCAAGAAGGTAGCCGTTGTGGCTGCCCATGCCCCTCATGGGCTCAGAGCTGTTTTCCCTTGCTTACATTTGTAGCCACAAATTCTTTAACTGCACCAGGTGGGATGGTGGGACTCCCTCACAACTCTGATGAGTTGGAGCAGATTGTGCTCTGGCTAGATATTTCACCTGGTATTGTGGCAGAGACGGCATCGGTTGGAATTAATTTTTTTTTTTTTGATCGCACTCGTCGAGATTCAGGGTGAATGGACACTTAGGTCCCTTCCCCCTTAGAGAAGAGTGTCGTCCGTAACCGGGATACCCAGCTGCAAGACTATTATCAGCATTCTCAATACAGTTCGTTCAGTTGCCGAAGCTCGACTACAACACTATGGAGACGCTCCAGTGTATTATAACCACACTTATTTAATTATGTTGCAGGTAGCTTCGATTTCATGTCGACGCCACCTAGCAGATTTTACTGAACTAAAGTGAAAAGCTGGCATATTTTTGCAAAACTTTGAGCTCATTTATTGCTAATGTTATTAAATTTGTTAAGATAAAAACTATACTAAAACCATCTAGGAAGTATCATGAATCAGTGTGCAAAATTTCAACAAAATCGGTTCAGTAGTTTTTGCGGTTAGCGATTACAACGGTTTTAGCGCTTCTGATTTATATATTAGTAAGATACCGACGCCCCAGACGAAGTTTATGCCCTGCTTCGAAGCCTGGACGAAGACGATGCCTTTTTACTAGGCCCAGACAAAAACTATGCCTTTTACTCTATAGTTTGGACGAAGACTACGCCTTTTTTTCGGAGTTCGAACGAATACTAGCATGATTCACGAAGAGTTACCATAATAAAATAGCTGTCAGTAGCTAAGCTCACCTTGCATTTAGGTTTTTAATTAGAATACTTTAAATTATCGCAAAATATTTGAGTAATCGTTTTGGAACAGAAAAAATAATTCATACCAAGAAAAAAAAATATAATTATCGTCCAAGCTAAAAAAAGACCACATATTTCGTCAGAACACGAGAAAATGGCATAGTTGTCGCCTGGATTCGAAAAAAAAGGCATAGTTTTCGTCCAGGACCAAAAAAAGGGTATAGTTTTTGTATAAACTAGAAAAACGGGCTTAGTTTCCGTCAGGGCTCGAGAAAAAGGCATAGTATTCGTCCGTCTGGGACCAAAAAGAGCATAGTTTTCGTTTAGACTACGAAAAAGAGCATAGTCTTCGCCTGGGACGACGAAACGGCATAGTCTTCATCTGGAGCATCGACATTGTATAATCGACTATTATATAAAATTTTTTTACGGAAAGCCTTGATTTCTACTATTTTCCTCATTACTTTCGTGTTAAGAAACCTGCCAGAAAGAAATTTCCTGATATTGAGGTTTGTGCGCTGTCAAAAATAAATCGAATTTTGGAATAAAGAAAACTGTAATTGAAGGCCTTAAAACAAAAAAGGGATTTAGTGTACAATCCGAATCTAAGTATTCGAGCAAATTAAAAAAAAATTGTTCATACTTTTTCTGCCATGTCGCGCTATTTTCTCTCTTTCTGTTTTAAGGCCTTTGTTTTTGCCTTTAGTTTTATTTAAGAAGACAACTTAAAGCTGCTCAGGACAATTACTGGCATATACATATATACATTTCAATACTACTAAAATGCCGTGAGTGCTTCATTCAAAGTTCTCGAATAAATCTCTTAACTGCCCAACAATTAAAATATTTGTGACGCGATGAATCTGTATTTTTTAACATCCCAATAAAAAAAATCCATATGGATCGAAATCAATTTTGTTTCATGACTCTACATCCGCGTAAAAGTATATCTATGTAAATTGTACATATAGATAAGTTTTTTTTTATTGGGTTAGATCCTCTTTATTGCTATATATCATAGTTAATCTTTTATATCATAAAGTAATTCGGTAATACTTGCTCAGATATTCACATACAGCAACTGATACTGAACATTTTTTAAGCTAATTTACTGATTGTTATTTGATACATCGTCTCGTATCATTATGTTTTTCTTGGTCATCCTCACCACCCTTCCTTATACAAATTTCCAGCCAATTAAAGCACATCTGTTTCATTGCCGTGTGAATAAATTAAACTTTAAAGTATAGTAATATAATCATAAAGTATGTATAAAATATTGAACTATTAAAAAAGTCGAAAATTTCATTACGAATATAAATGTTGCATTTAAATTGCAATTTAAAATACCTTTAATAATCCGCAAATGATCCTAATTCATTATTGAGAAAAAAAAAAATTCCATGTACACGCTGGCCTGATCTGGGGATCGCTAAATCAAAAATTACTAATATTAGAAACTGCACTTAATAGATAAGTAAACGATCAAACAAGTTAAATAGTTAGATATATTCATTAGGTTACTCTGTAAACATCATCCAGTGGAAATTTCACTATTTGATCCAGTTGAAAAAATTTCACTGAAGAATTAGAGAAAAATCCACTGATCTTTTAAGGCCTTATTCATCCCACTTAAAAACTAGTGGAAACGTTACTGATTTAAGCAGTGAGTTTAAACTCATAAGTTTACACGAGGCTTGCAGGATAACATGTATTACAGGAGACATGTGTATATTAACAGTAGATGAATTTAACCACAAAAATCATTTTAAAAAGTTATGTTGTCTTAATTGATTGGATTCATCAGACCTTGTATTTAAATTCGTTCTGGCACGGTAAGTATACGTTTTTTGTATTTTTGAGACCCTAGTCTTATGGCCAAAGTGGTGAGACATCTGACTAGAGTGCCGCAAGTTGGGGGCTCAATTACCTGGTGTGCCAAAACTTTTTAGAAGTACTTTACTATTATAAATCATATTTGTAAGTAAATTTGTATTGATTACTATGTTTCAATTATTCAACAATATGTTATACAATATAAATTATTATTCATTCATATTCGAATATAGTATTCTGAAATACATTTTTTTTAAATTTTGTGTGTAATTACTATTGAATTTTCAATATTATTTTTAGAAAAAGATTCATGGATTTCTCACTGTTGATTCAGTGAAAATTTACACTGTTCATTCAGTAAGTCATCGGTGAAAGTTCTACTGAATTGAAATAGTGAATATTTCACTACTTGAATCAGTGAAATTTCACTGAACTCTAGTGGAATGATTTTCACTACCCCATTTCGGTGGAATTTCACTGGATGATATTGAGAGAGTACCCTTGTCCTTTATTCATAAGTTTTTAATTAGAGATCCAATTTTGTTCTGAATTTTAAATTTAAGTATTTGTTTATTTATATAATTAGAAAAAAATTTACTGTGCTAATCTAACTGTATACAAATCGCTTTCTTATTAAACTACTGTTCCGTTAGCTAGACCAATCAGGACTTGGCTAGAGAGAGATAGAATGCACTTCTACTGGCCGCTCCTGATCAGCTTTCTTAACAACAAGGAAGTACTCTTGGAGGGCTCTAAAGTAGTAGCTTAAATATGCTAAATAAAATATAGATAGGTATACAAAAGCATGGCGTGTTAAATTGGCTCCCATAGAATTAAACACCACTCACCCCTTGTGGTTTCCCCGATTTGATGTGCACCAGGTGCGAACTCTATTTTTCTTACTCAGGACGCAGTAAACGTCTTAAGTAGTAACCTTTGAGCTCCATTCTGTGTAAATCAACTAATTTGTTTTTTTTTAAGTACACATTTTAAAACAATATGTGCATAGTCCAATCTGTTCACCTGCAAATTTATTGTTTGTTCTAGTCGTTAGTAAAGATACACGTATACGAATGTAAATGAAAAAACTAGTATTTTCAAGCCAACTTGATTTAAATTAACTCTTGCTAAACGAATTCACTACAAATCAGCTACCGATCTAGATCGCTCGATACTGCACTGGCAAAATTTGGCCGATCTCAGAGTTCAGTGACACCCCCTATTATCGCAAGGGTGCTTTCTAGACTAGATCTGTGATATACATCTGAAAGCTACAAATTAGCTACAAAATATATTGTTTTTTCCATCCCCCTGAATGCCCCGCATCGCGGTAAGATGTGGTAGCTTGATATCGAGTTGGCACATCCGAGCGTATGGGGCGTTATTTAGGCCCTACAAAATCAATTCTCGCACTACAAATTTACTACAAATTAGCTACAAATTCCCTATAAGTTCTTATCATGGGGTTCGCGAGTGGATGTGCTACGTTGATATACGTACGAAACGACAAGGTTTATTCTTGACATGACGCGAAATCTTTGATTTCTGGCAATCAAGGCAGCCTTGACACCAAGTTTTGATGTCGCGGTGCATGTTGGGCCAGACATAGTGTTGTCTAATCAGTTGGTCAGTGACCTTTGCACCAGAATGAGCAGAAGAATGAAAAAAAATCAAAAATGCGTTTACGCAGCGTTCTGGGGAACGTAAGGGCGTAGAATTTTACCAGTCAAGTCGCAAAAAAGAAATAAGTGATTGTGTCCGAGTTCGATGCTCTTGATATTGAGTGAGCAGTTAAATGACTCGAGAAGTAATTTAAGCTCGACATCATGTTGCTGATGTTGTATTAGTTCAGAAATTTCGATGTCCGTCGGGAGACGAATCATACCGATCTGAGAAGAGACATCGGCCGCAGAGGTTTCTGAGCCAGGTAAAAACTGAATATCAGCAGGAGTTGGACTGAGTCTATTCGAGATAGAGCGTCAGCAGCTACATTCTCCGTTCCCGGAAGATGTTCAATGACGGTGGAGAATTGGGAGATAAAGCATAACTGCCGACGTTGTCGAGGCAAGGCTTTGTCAGCTTTTTGCTGAAGGGAAAAATCAATGGTTTATGGTCTGTGACAATTTTGAAGTTCCGGTCTTCGAGAAAATATTCAAAATATTCAATAGACTCGTGAATAGCTGTAAGTTCTCTGTCATAAGCAGAATAATTAAGCTGTGAAGTAGAGAACTTTCGGGAAAAGAAAGCTAACGGTTTCCAAGTACCATCAGTGAAAGGGCTGCGCCCATGGCAAAATCCGATGCGTCAGTGACGAGCCTGGTTAGCGCGTCAACAGAAGGATCACGGAGGATTATTGTCTAAATGAAAATCGATTCTTAAAATAGCGTCCTCGTTAATTAATGTGTTGAAACCAAAAAGTACGATGTATGACACAAACATTTCAAGTGCATGCAGCATCATAAAATTAAGGTGTATGTAAACGGTTATATTGCGTGCATACATTGCTAAACTCAATGTCACAATACATACACCAAAGTTTTCAGTGAACGCTCTTGCATTCACTGAAATTTCCAGTGTACGTTGAAGCGTTCACTGAAATTTCCAGTGTACGTTGAAGCGGTCACCCAAGTTGAGATTTTGTATCCATATACCATGATACAATGATACGTTAATAAAGTTATTGATACACGCGAAGTTTTTAGAAAGGGTTTGACTTTTCAATAAGTTGCAAGGTACAAAGTTTTAATGATGCGTTTGTGTAACCAGGAACGTTTGATACTCATAACCATATGATACGAGCCACATAACCTATAAAGTGTCAACTTATAAATA
Organism: Copidosoma floridanum; assembly: GCF_036245765.1. Taxonomy (NCBI): domain Eukaryota; kingdom Metazoa; phylum Arthropoda; class Insecta; order Hymenoptera; family Encyrtidae; genus Copidosoma; species Copidosoma floridanum. The sequence continues at coordinate 3,230,171 of NW_028321898.1, read as the reverse complement.
TCCTACACGGCACCTTAAGTTTCACCGAGATTTTGGATGCATCCTGCGTCGTACATCGAAAATCTCGGTGTACGCTGTGTCGTACATCGAGAATTTTGATGTACGATATATTTACACGCAAAGTAACCGTGCACACACACCTTAATTTTTTATTATCAGTGTACGTTAAAAATAACGTGTCATACATCATACTTTACTGTTCATACATGCTTATTGACGATGCTCTTTTATTTTCATCCAAGTTTTCAGTGCTTGCATGTGAGAACAGTGATTATTTAGGACAATAATCCTCCGCGATGGATGAGAAGACACGCGTTGACTAAGTCTGATTTTGTTTTTTTCAAAGGGTTGAACGGCCTTAGGTGACCAGTCGATGTCTGTTTGATCATTTTTCTTCGAATTGTGAGTGTAAACGTAAAGCGGAGCTTGTACGGAAGCGGCATGAGGAAGGCTGCGGCGATAAAAGTTGACGAGGCCTAAGAACCTACGAAGTACGACAACAGGGTTGGGCCTGGGGTAGTCATTAATCGCCTGTACTTTGTCCTAGGAGTGTTTCGAGCCATTATGGTTGATGAGATGACCAAGACAGACAATCTCCGTTTTACCAAATTCACATTTCGGAACGTTAATACAAAGGTCAGAACTTTTGAGCTCTTCGAAAACAACTTTGAGATGACCTTCATGTTCCTCTGAGGAGGAAGAAGATACCAATATATCATCTAAATAGACGAAAACAAAATCTAAATCTCTAAGAACACGACTGATATACCGTTAAATCGACTGAGCCGCGTTACGAAGGCCAAAAGGCATGAACACATATTCAAACAGGCCAAAAGGCGTTGTGACAGCGGTTTTGATAACATCAGTGGGTGCAACAGGGATTTAGTAATACCCTATCAGGATGGTAACACCAAAACAGAGGGATTCGAAAAGTTTTTAAATTTAGAAAGTTTGTTCCCTATTCGAGAAAATTTTTTTTTTTATTATAAAAAATACTTGAACCTCCCGGTTTTAGTCTTACCATCCCTGATGGTAGCACCTACAAGGCCATCTAATGCTTTCAAACAGCCCTTTGTTAATCAACAACCTATGTAAATGACGTCTTTTGAGACGTTGTGGAGTACGTCTTTTGTGACGTCGCAAGTGACATCATATTGACGTCAATGTAATGTCATTCACGACGTCATGAATGATGTATTTTTCGATGTCTGAAATGACGTCATCATTGACGTCATAACTTGAGATAGGGTATGCTCTATGAAGATCGAGCTTTAAAAAAATTGTTTTACCTTTGAGAAGGACGGCTTAGTCGTTAAGATATGGTATCGGGAATTCGTCAGGGACTGTGCAAGAGTTTAGTCACCTGTAATCTCCGCACATAAGCCTTTTTCTTACCACGTGTATTGGGCTAGCCCAAGGGCTTGTAGAATATTTACAAGGGCCCTTTTTAACCAAGTTCTCAAATTCCTCCTTGGCAACCTGGTACTTTTCCGGATCGAGGCGACGGGAGCGTTCCGTGACCGGAGGACCATAGGTTTCAATATGATGAAAAATATCTTTTGCGGTAATAGGTTGCGTCGGTTTTTCACTGATGACTTCTGGGAAGTCAGAGAGATCATAAGAAAATTTTGAGTAAGAATTATATAAATTGACTTTAAACGAATTGGATAGTTGAAGAGAACCAATCGTGAAGGTATTCGAGTGAGGATCAATTAGTCTGCGCCTACGGACATCACAAATCAGACCAAAAAAATTCAAAAAGTCGGCACCTAAAATTGGGCTCGGGACATCTGCACAGTGAAATTTCCATGGAAATTGACGTCTGAGGCATAAATCAAGACAAAGATTGACTTCACCATAAGTGTTTATGACTGTGTCATTAGCAGCAAAAAGTTTAAAATTAGAAGGCTTAGCATTAGGGTCGGGTTTAGGAAGCAGGGAAATTTCTGCTCCGGTGTCGACCAAAAAAACCTTGCTAGATTTAACACCACGAATGTGGAAGCGTTTGGACATGATGGGATTCCCACTCGAAGCTTCCGTACGAGAAGGAGAGACTAGTTTTCCGAGAGGATTTCCAAGCATATTAACCTTTGCATCGATGTGCTTTGTCTCCAAACTTTTCGTAATAAAAAAAAAATTGTTTAGTGTCATTTGATTTTGCCTTGTTACTTTTGCTCCGGTTTCGGTTGTTATTAGGCTTACGTGAACGAGAACGGCTGCGCTGAGTAGGATCATTGCTTAAAATTGCAAGGCGTTTTTTAAGACCAACAACATCCTCAGACATCTTTTCGAAACGTTGCAGGACCTCACAACCCATTCAAGAAACCTGAGTTTTACTCAACTAGGGGACAACTGTTCCAAAAAAACTATTCGAAGGATTTTGTCACCGCATCCAGTCTCCAAATTACGCATGCGACTTAGAATGAGAGACGGTTTTCCCTCCAGCGAGACCTGATTTCTTAATAATTGTCGTAGGCGTTCTTCTGAAGAACCACCGTAAGCGTCCAAAACTCATTTTTTTAATTGTTCGTAAAGATCAACAGGTCTAGGATCTTTATTTAATAACTCTAGAGCGCAGAGTACATAATATCTAAGTTTTTCTGCTACAAAATCAGCTTTTGTAATTGAATTCGTAATCTTCGCGTTACGAAGTGAAATTTCAGCTAAAGAGAACCAAGCATGCGGGTTGGTTCCACCGAACATCGAAATTTTAGGCGCATGGTAGGCCGAAATAAATAAATAATGACTCTGTGAGTCGCGAGCGCATAAACTTACTAATCGTAAGGAGTATTACATGCAGTTCCGAAGAAAAGCATGTAATACTAAAGGTTTTTGGTCGCGACACAAACAAGCACAAACACGCGACGCATGAATTCCGAGAAAAACTGGCGGTACGTGCTCATGTATAGGCACGCACAGAGACGCGAGTCTACACGTGAATACGCGTGCAAAGTTATATTTTTTTTTTTTTTTTTTTATTTATTTCATACTCCGTCCCTTACGGGTTTGGAGGGGTTCCGTAACATTTTGTACATTTAATATCTACTTAATCTACGCTATATAATATATTTATTTTTACTTTAACTGTTCTTAATATTCTACTTTTTCTTTTTTAAAATAATATTGAAATAAAACAAATTTAATATCACTACAATTCCAATTCTTCAAGACTCAATTCTCAAACTTCAAAATTAAACACATGCCTATCAAAAATTCAAAAATTTCCAACTTAAATTAACAAAATTATCAAAATTTCCTATATTTAATTCAGTAAAAAATTTTTCTAATACTACTTAACTATCAAAAATTTTCAAAAAATTAACAACTTTTTTCTTTAAATTGTCCATATATTTTTTGTATTCTTCATTCTTCCTTGCATTTCTTTTTCTCTCTTCTTTCTTGTCCTGCTAATCCTTCTTCTCTCTTTACTACCTTAACTTTCTGCATACTTTCTTTTATCTTTTAGATCTTTTCTGACTCCTTCCTTTTTCTGATTACTTTTCTTAGCACTTCTATCTCTTTTGCATCGTGGCTTAGTATTTTTTCCATTTCTTCTTCATTTCTCGTATCTCCGCAAATCTTTAGTATGTGTCTAAGATCTTCTTCCTCCTCCTTGCATAATCTACACTTCTTATCCTCCTCTCCTTTCCAGTATTCTCTACTTCTGCATTCATTTCCGCATCTAAACCTTGCTACTAACTTTCTATCCTTTAATGGCATATCCTTTTTCAAGTATTCTGGTTCATCTTCTGTTCTTATACCTTTATATGTTCTGTTGTACCGTGAATTCTCTATCTTTTCCATTCTCTTCTCTTTTTCTTTTCTTTCCTTGTTCATTAATATTTTTTCTCTTACTTCCTCCCTAAATTCTACTCCTTTCATAAATCTTGTTTCTTTTACTTTCTCTTCCCGTAGTAATTCAGCTCTCTTTTTTGAATCCTTTCCTATTCTCTCTCTTTCCTTGTCCTTGTCCTTTTCCCTTATGCATTCTTTTACTAATTTTATGTCTGACTCCCTAATTTTCTCTTCAAACTTTAACGCTCTCCTTAACGCTTTTATACTCATCCTTTCTAATCTACACTCCTCCTCCACTATATAATTTGGTGTATTGCTATCTAATCCTAATATCCATTTCATATATCTTCTCTGTATACTTTCTAGTCTTTCTTCTTCTTCCCATCCCCACACTTCCGCACCAAATAGCGCTATACTTTCTACTAGGGCTGTAAATAATTTTCTTCTTCTTTTGTAGCTATTCTTAAATATTCTTTCTCCTATGCTCCATGCATTTTTCATAGCTATCACTGCTTTTCTTTTCCTTTCTTCTATATGCCTATCGTTTCTCCCATTTTTCTGTAGTATATATCCTAAATATCTTATTTCATTTACTTCTTCTAATTCCTTACTCCCCCACTTCCATCTTCTATCATTCCTCTTTTTTTTTTCGAACACTAAAATTTTCGTTTTTTCCTCACTTAAAATCATCTTCTTTTTATTTGTGTACTTTTTGAATCTTTTTAACATCTCTTTCAATTCTTCTTCTCTATCTGCTATTAATACTATATCATCCGCGTAAGACAGACTCCATACTTTTTCATTACCAACTCTGCATCCTCCCACCTGCCCTTTCTTTAATTCCTGCTCCAGATCCGCTAAGTACACGTTAAACAGCGTCGGGCTCAGTGGGCAGCCTTGCCTCACACCTTTCTCTGTCCAAAATTCCTTGGATTCCTCTTCTCCAACTTTAACTACATTTCTCGTTTCTTTATAAATATCCATTATCCTATTTCTTAGTTTTTCACTCACTTCCATTTCTATTAATCTTTCTTTTAAAACTTTCCTATCCACTCGATCAAATGCTTCCTTTAAATCAATAAAACATGTAAATAATTTTCCTCTTTCTTTGCTTAATTTTTCCTCAACAATGTGTTTCAATGTATATATAGCTTCTATTACTCCTCTCTTTTCTCTAAAACCAAACTGACTTTCTGATAATTTACCTTCGATTTCCTTTTTTAACATCTCATTTAACATACTCGCATAAATCTTATATGCTGTACATGTCAATGTAACTCCTCTATAATTTTCTAACATATCTTTATCACCTTTTTTGTGAATCAAACAAATCGTACCTTGTCTCCACTGATCCGGTAATTCTCCTTTTTCCCATACTTTTTTCAGCAATTCCCACAGAGCTGCATCCACTTCTCCCGGCATGTACTTCCATACTTCATTTTCCAGCTTATCTTCTCCTGGTGCTTTTCCTACTTTTAATCTGGCTATCTGCCTCTCGAACTCTTCCTTGCTCATTTCTTCCTGATCCTCTGCATTTGTTCTTGCCTCATCCTTTCTTGTCTCTTCCCTCACAATTCCTTCTTCATTCTTCCCATCTAACTTTTCCATAAAATACCTTCTCCACTCTTCTACTGTGAACTTTTTGGATATTTCTCTCCTTCGTTTTTTCCTGTACTTGTTTATATATTTCCACACTTCGCCTTCCGATGTTGCATTTTTTATCTCTTCTTCTTCTAATTTTTCAAACCTTTTCCTTTTTGCCTCACACCAGTTCCTATACTCTCTTTTTTTATCTATGTAATAACTTCTTTCTATTTTCTTTTTCCTCCACCTTTTCATTATTCTTCTTAAATCCTTCTTCTTCTCCTTCCATTCTTTATCGTGCCATTTTTTATCCCCTATCTTCCACACTCTACACTGTTTTTCCACCTTAGGTACTGCACTATCTATTTTTTCTTTCAATTCACTCCATCTTTCTTCAATCTCTTTTCCCTTTCTCTCCCAGTCTTTACACCGTTCTCCATACTGATCAATCAATTCTTGAGTCCAATCCCTCCTTGCCTTTGTTCTCTCTTCTTTCTCTACAATTCCTACCTCTACTTCCTTTTCTAGGTATACTTCTAGCGGCATATGATCTGATTCCGTTCTTTGTCCTATCTTCATTTCCTTAATCTGATCTAACGCTTCTTGACATCCTATTGCGTAATCTATTACCGACTCTCCTCTGCTACCAACGTATGTGAATTCTCCTTCTTCTCCTTTTTGCCCATTTACTATACACCATCCTTCTTCTGTTATTTCTTTTATTAGTCTTCTACCTTCCTCATTGATCTTTTCGTCTTTCGACTTTCTTAACCTTACGTCCTTGTCGTCACTATCACTCTCACTATCACTTTCATTAATCCAACCTCCTTCTCTCCCAGTTCTTGCATTCCAGTCTCCTAGTATAAGTACGCATCCACTTTCCTTCGTTTTTACTTTTTCCTTTATAATTCCCATCGTCTCTGCTACATTTTGACTATATACTCCTATGATCTTCCAGTTCTGATTTCCGTGTTTAATCTCCTGCATTACTATATTATCGCTCCATACTTCATGATTTCTACTCTCCAATTTTTTGCTTATTCCTAATATTACTCCTCCTTTCGCTCTACCTTTTTTATGCTCTCTAGTCGCTGCTATACACTTCCACTCATAGCTTTTTGGCAACTCACTTTCTACATTAGTCCACTTGTCCTTTTCCAACCATGTCTCTACTAACATTATCACATCAAACTCACTTAAATACTTCCACACTTCACTGTCTTTATTTAGCACTCCCGCAATGTTCCACGCACAAACACTAACATTATTTCTTCTCACTCCCTCCTCCTCTACATCTTCTTGTTCTCTTCATTCTTGGCTCCTTCTTCTTTCCTCTGTAAAATCTCCTTTCCTTTCATCAAATCTAAGCCATTTACCATCGATCAAAATCTTCATATATCCAACTTTTGTATTTTTTCCTTTGTTCCTCTGCTCTTTTGACTTGTTTAAAATAAATTTTTGGATCTCTCTTTCTCTCTCTGTTAGATCGCTTTCTATGTAAACTCCCCTCTCCAGATGTTTTTTATTTCTCATTACTTCTTCTTTCATTTCTTTACTTGCCAGCCTTACTACCACCAACTTCCTCACATTTTGCCCAGCGTTTACACTTATCACTTTAGCCTTCTCTATCTTGACTTTTATTTTTATCTTTTGTTCAATATACTCTTCGACCTTCTTCTCCAGATTCTCTCCTTCAATATTTGCTCCTTTTATAACAATGTTCGGTCTCCTTTTCTCTCTCTCAGCTTTTTCTGTTTCCCATTCCAACTTGCTTATTCTTTCTTCTAACGCCTTCTTTTCTTCTGTCCACTGTTGCCTTTCTTTTATCCACATCTGTTTTTCCTCTTTCCAATCTTCTTCTCTTCTTTCTAGACTACTAATCATGCTGTCCAACTTCCCTTCTAACCTGCTCATCTTATCGTTTCATTCTTCATTCTCCTGATTTTCTTTTGTAAAATTCAATAGAGTCTGTTCCTTTAATTTTGTATTTGTATTATTTCTTGTATTCATACTTGCTGCAGGCGGCTTTCCTGCCATTTTTAAATTTTGCCGGTAATGCAGTTTTCTAATTTACCGACAACAAATTCTATCTGTCAGAGATTCTATTTACCAGCCTTACTCAACAAAGTAGTGCTCTTCCTTACCGACCTCACTATTGTTTTTCAGGGACCTTCCTTATCTACTTCTCAGATTACCCCTTTTATCGACCTCTTTCTCCAATTGCCGCTTCTTTCTTCCTGTAATATGTTTTCTAACCTCACTTTCTTTCGAACTTCACTGCACTTTTTCTTTTACTATCACCACTTTAACACTGTTTTCCTGTCCTCTTGTCTCTCGTTTTTCCGCTCACTAATACCTTTCTTTATTATCCCCTATTCTTACTACCCACTCCTTACTTGCCTTACACGTGTTCCCTTTACCCAGACACTACCACACTAATCTCACTTTATCCTTTCAAACTTTCAAAATTATTCACTTTACACTTTTTTCTCTGCTGCTTCTTCACTTCTTACACTTCCTCTTACTTTTATTTCTTTTAATTTTTACTTTAATTCCTTTTTAATTACTCTTTCCTACGGAGCGCTTTCTCGACACGTCCGCACTCTCTCGCATGCACAACGGAACTTCGCGTGCAAAGTTATATATAGGTATATAAACCTTAGTCACGATGCACTGTAAATTCACCGCAGTCACGCATACCTGTGACGATGAACAATGCCAGGCGATGATCCCTAGATGAGATGCACTGGCAATAGCCGTTGTTGATCGCTCGTTGTTACCTCCTTTTTTGCTCTCCAGAGAATCTTGATGTGAACGTCGGGGTCACCAATATGGGGGAATGTTATTGTGACCAATGGTCGAGACAGGTTGCTAGGCAGTCCCCATTGCTGCCGGTGTTCACGATGTTACCCAGGAGAGGAGGCAGGCAGGATAATGAAAGGCCTTGGTTAATAACTTAACAACGATGAACCTTTAATATAGAAAGTTACATGTGCCTAGTCGGCACGAGCTATAGCTATAGCCCTGAACGATGTTGCTTCGGCAACGAGTGGAATAAGTCTGGCGCGGTGGCGCAGCTTGCTGATGCAAGAGCGAGAGACGCTCATATATATATGTAAGTACATACATAGTAGTTATAGTCTGATGGGACGAGGTCTCCACAGATTAGAAAAATGTTGGTTAGAATGTTGTCTGCAAAAAACGCGCCAAGCAGAAATGTATTCAAAAATTTATTGTGAATGAATGGAATAAATACATTTCTTTACATTGGAACAAAGTAGTGCAGTTTGATAAAAAAAAACTAAATGATTTAGAATATAAATAGTTATGCGTAATGCTTTTATTTAAAGTATTTATTAACTTATAATAGACATTTCATAGACATTTTTAAGCGACCGATATTAACTATCCTTATATACAATAAACGGTTATATCTACCTAAACATCAACCACCTCATGGAGCATACGTAGCTTTTGTTCTGCTCTGCAGTGAAAGTAATAATATATATGGCGATGGTCATTACGATACCTATATATGGTGTGTTGAGCCTCCTTAAAAGAGTCATTCATAACGAAAGTCGTCCCCTAACAATTGGTAATTTTTAAAGCTGACTGTGTACTTCGTGGCTCTTGAAAGTGTCAAGTGACAACCGAAACCAGCCGCTAAGCCTTAACGCAAGAAGTCAGCAAGTGCTGGCCTGATAGCGACTTGCTACAGTGGGCGAAGCTATGCTAACAGGGAGGCAGAGTCCGTCCAACCGCTGAGTCGAAAACTTTCTGGACTTCAATTTGAGAAGTGCTGCTCGAGAAATGAACAGTTCTTTCTTTGCGACTGGAATAACGCGATAAGCCAGCGAATGAATCCGTTTGGTTTTATTTTTATTTCTACAATTTCAGAAGTGGGATAGGGGAGCAAGCGCTTTTAGTTTATGTAAGACAAAGAAATTTTGATTAAAACTTTGCGCGAGGTGCATTTCTTTCCGCAGCGTTTTAGTCTGCACCCCGCTGCCGCTCATTGAGTGCAGTTTTCAATTACTAAAATAACTTGCTAAAGAGTGATTTATTGTTCTTTTATTTTCTTTGTATTTTTTTTGGTACGAGTAATTTTGGAATATATCAATTTAAAACAAGTCGAAAAAAGTGAAAGCTATTTTAACTATCAATCCAATTTACCCGAAGCTGCTAGAAAAAGAAAGATACGTTAACACATATATTTTATGAATCCTTCTCTATTTTTTTTTCCTATAAACAACTAAGTTGTTCGCCTGCCTGCTGGTCCTGCAGCATGTAAAGCAGTGTAAGACTACAGTCCACAACCTTCAGTTCTTAATCGGAGGCAAGGTTAAGGGGGTAGTGTCACAATATCCAAAAAATTAGAAACGCTTTAAGAAAATTTATAGAAGCTAACAATTATATGTAGAATAACATTAAAATTTCAGACACCCTAGCTTCACAGTTTTTGAGAAATAAATTATCTATTTAACACGTACTCTTATCGGAAAAAGAGTATTTTACAGATACCAATAAAAAAAATTTCAGACTTTGCTGAAATTAAAATATAATGTAAAATAGTGTGTTTTAAACATATTTCAGGAACAGTACTCGTAGCTGCATCGTTGTTTAGTTAGAACAAATTAATAGATTGTATTTAAAGATTCGTTAAGATGTTGCAAGCGAGATTTCACCACCAACTCAATGTTGACGTACAATATAACCTCCGAACTTATCTATACTTATACGTATGGATATACAGAGGGTTTTCGCCTCATGCGACGTTGCCACATTTGTTTTCACTTGTCTGTTTCGAAACACATAATGTATTTCAGAACACGCATTGACTCTACATTGTGACCCTACCCCCTTAAGTGATAGTCATGAGCATTTAACATTATTTCGTTGGCTTTCTGGACAAACCGACTAACTCAATTTTTTTTTTTTAATTGAGTTAGGACCAAATAGCGTATCCTTTTTTGGTGTACTTTTGTCCAAATAAATTTTTGAAATGATTCGAGTTACCAATTTCCCGTAATCAGCACAAAACCTAATGGATTATCTGCCATTTTCTCGGCCCGACCGATTAAATAAAAAAATCGTTGCTACAGCAAAAACGGATGATTTTAAAGAGCAGAAATCATCGAAAACTATTTTATTGAGTAGTTGTCTTTTTTAAAAAAAAAATTTAATCCTAATCGTGTTACTTTACGTTAAGATCATCGTTTTGTACGAAGCAGTACAGTGCTAGTTTAAGTAATATAAATGTAATTCTTCATGACAACTAATTAGCAAGCAGGCATAGCATATATTCTCGTGGTTAATTGCGTGTTTTTGTTGAATATTCTCAAATTTGAATAAAAGAATTAGTTTCCATTCCCGGCCTAATCGATGAACTCCAAAACCGACTCGTAGCAAAGAAGTCGACTGCATTTTCTTAACACCCACGTAAAATATCAAAGTCTTGTGTTAGTACCTAACGTTGGACACTACAAAAAACGTGCAGTTTTTGTGCTGTCAAAAAGTAGTATTTCAATCTTTAAAGTCGTTTTGCTCTAAAATCGCAAAAACTGAGTTAATTGGGTTGTCTGGGAAGCTATAGATTTATTCTTTATAATACGTAAATGGACGAGAAAGTGTAAACAAATTTTTATACCGTCAAACTTTTGATCGACGTAATGAAACAACTATCATGTTAATTTGAATGTAACTGTAAGAAAATAAAGATATTAAGTTGCACAACAAAAACCTACTTGTAAAATGGTAAAATATTAGATTTCTGTTCATAAAAAATTGTCTCAAGTACAACTTTCAAATGTTATTAAAAACCTCACGGTCAGCGCTTGATATTTTGCTTTAGTAAAAACATTGTTTTTGATGTTAAGAAAGATGACAAAGAAAATGAACTTTGATAATTTTGATGTTTACTCATAAAAAATTTTGCTGTACTTCCGCATACCACCTGCTATTGAGCAAGCTAAAAATCAGTATACTTATGTTTATTGAGGTGCTCAAGACGAATATGATGGTCTCGATGACAATCCAATGACCGTAATAATATCATAATGTTGCCATGATACAAGTTTCCACCAGTCATGCATCAAATTGAAATTAAAAATTTTTTTTGGAGGTTCTGATAATGATTCAAACTATTAAATTTTTTAAAATGTTATTTATTATTTCATCTTAAAATTGCATAAAAAATACGTTAAATAATATATAATAAATATTCACTTAAGTAATCAGATAGGTTTTCTTTCCTTACACCTTCATGAGATACTACGTGACACATAAACTGTCAAGAAGCCTGAATATTTTCAGTGAATACTTCAGTTTCCGGGTCAACAAAATTTTTAGAATGGTTGACTGTAGAGTAGGTGTAACCGTTATCTTCCAGATTTTTGTATGCTTTTCATAAATCCGTATAGATGATGGATTTAGGAGCTACACGCTTTTTTTATCAACTTAGTCAGAGTTCCTTGATTTCGCTTGTTATTAGGGTACGTCTCAATGCGTTACTAATCTGGTTACCCTCAAAATATTATCCTTCAAATCCAAGAGCCTTTAACGATTCTACTTCGTTCGTACGTGCGACGTCCAGTCTTACATTCTTTGATTTCAACAATCACACCAAATCCCCCAATTTTTCTTTCCTCTATAAAATATGTATCTAATGCAATCATGCAGACTACCCAACAATATTTAATCCGATCTGAGATTGTTTGCGAAGATATATCCTGATCTTCTACGATGCTGCTTTCACGGATTGTCTGCTTAAAAGTAAAACCAACAGCAAAGCAGTACGTTATATTATTAACTTCTGCAACAGATACCTTCGATTGACTTAACCACGTATTTTCAGCTACCATGAGACAATACGTATATGTTATTTTGTAACTAACCAATTAACCGCATACAAGCTAAGATATGCACAGATTACATTATTATTTATAAATTAAAAAAAATATTATCATAGTTATTTACGTAACAAGTGCGGAAAAGACGATTTGCCTCACGAGTCGTGATTGACTCGCACGAGTGACGGGAACGAGTGCCAGTTGAGCACGAGTGCGTAGCGCGAGTTACCGTCACCGGCTACGAGTGCGGGAAATCGTCCCGCACGAGTTTTTTCGCAATAAGTGTAAGGAAAATAGGTGTTTTCCGCACTGATATTAGTGAGGAAAATCGATTTTCCCACATAGTGTGCGGCAGAAGTTTTTCCGCACAGAATGTGGAAAATATTTACCACACACTATGTGGGAAAATCGATTTTCCACTCTAATATTAGTGCGAAAAACATCTATTTTCCGCACACTACTTCGAAATGGTAGTTTTCCTACCATTTCAAACAGTCTTTGTTTGCGAACCGAAAGGTTTGCGGCCCGAGCCGAAGGCGAGGTCCGTAACGAGGTTCGTAAAGGAGACTTTTCGATTGAGTATCGGAAAACTGCTTTTTTACTCGAGGAAGTACCAGCCTCCCCAAACCACCCGAGGACGAAAAAATATTTTAATAACTTTGCGTCCTGATAAAAAAATTGTTACACCTAAAAAAATTGATGCAATTATTTCAGCTAAAATTCCTTCTGGTAATACGAAGCTCACAAAAATTAGTGATTAAACACATGCTTCATAGACCTCATACATAACAAAGTCCTTGTATAATTGATAAAAAAAGTACAAAAAATTTCACCAAATCTTTTACAAACGTAACTTCATTTCAAACGAACGGTGACCCTGAATGTACAAGAAGAAATGATACTTCCGAACAACATGTTTATAAAATTTGGAAAAAAGAAATTTTAGTAGATAATTCAATGGTCATACCGTACAATAAATTTTTGTTGATGAAATATAAATGTCATATTAACATCAAATTCTGTGCATCTATTTAAAGCATAAAATATATTTATGACTAAATACTCAAAGGTAGTGACAAAGCATACATCAATATTCAAAAATTAAAAGACCAAGATAAGGAAATATTTGATAAAATTAATAGTTACGTTGATGCTAGATATGTAGGTCTAATGAAAGCAGCTTGGAGATTACAAATAATCCCAATTTGTAGGAGAAGTTATACAGTTGTAAATGTAGCTGTTCACCTTGAAAACAAACACAAAGTGGTATTTGAAGTGAAAAATATTGAAACTGTTATAGCAAACTACAAGACACAGATTACAGCTTGGTTCAAATTAAATAAACATGATGACTTTGCAAAATCCATAAAGTATGTGAACATTCCAGAATACTACTTTCTTAGTAATAAATTAAAAATTTGGTAAAGAAGAAAAAATGTAATAAAAATATTGCAACAGGTAGATTAAATATTTTATCTCCAAAAGATCATAAAAGTTTTTTTTCTAAACTTGTATCAAACAGGTAAACTGGTTTGACATTTTACAAAGATATTAAAACATATAAAGGAATAACTCATTAAACTTTAAAGGTTCTGCAATTGCAATGGGTTTAATAGACAACGATAAAAAAATCGATGATAGTTTTAAAGAAGCAATTGCTGTTATGTTTCCATATCAATCAAGGGAATTTTTTGCTTGGTTTTAAATTTCAGAAAACGTTCAAGGTGATAAAATATGGAATAAATACAAAGAATTTTTTATGGGGACGTTTGCCGAATAAGAAAGATTATTTAGCTCTTTCACATACTAACCAAATTTTAGAATCACAAGATAAATCATGTAAATGCTTTAATTTACCTACAGCAAAAGATGGAGAGTAAAAAAGTATATATAGATAATAAAATGTGTTTTAGTAAAGAAATGTTCAACTCGATGTAAAAAAGTTTGAATAATGACCAGAAAAATATATTTTATATTATTTGTGAACAAAAAAATAATATTTTCTATATAGATGGCCCTGGAAGGTCGGAAAAACTTCATTTATATAAAACGTTAATTTATTTTTTTATTTCTCAAAACAAAAAAATCATGTTAATGGCATAGCATCAATTTTGCTTTCAAAGGGGATGACCAGTCATAGAACTTTTAGACTTCCTTTAGATCTTAATAATATAGAGAGTGCATTTTTATAATTCAAGTCAGATAAAAAAAAATTAAAAAAAGTTGATTAAATTATTTGGGATGGGGCTTCAATGATTCCAAAAAAAGGCATTGGAAATAGTAGACAGAACGTTAAGAAATTTATGTAATATTTAAAAACATTTTGGAAATTAATTAATTATTTCAGGAGGTGATTTTTTTCAGATTCTCCTAGTGATAAAAAACGGTAATATAAAAATTATAATGAAAAATTATACAAACTATTAAATCTTTATTTTCATGGAACTCATTCCAAATTTTAAAATTAGAAATCAAAACTTGTTCTGAAGATAAAGAATTTTCAAAATTTTTATTAGAAATTGGAAAAGGAAAAATAAAACCTTTTAACATTCCTAAAAATTGAATCTCAAATGATGTATATTCTCAAATATTTTCTAATATTTGCCATTGTTCGATGAAAAGTGTTATACTTACATCGCATAGCGAGTACATTTCTTGTTTAAATAATAAAATTTTTTTAAAATTAACTAAAGAAATTAAAATTTACTACAGTATCGATAACACAACACTGATATAGGGGTTGATAAATCGGACGATAATATTTATTTAAATTTTTCGGTGGAAATGTTAAACAATATTCGTGAATGATTACCACCCCATGAACTTAATCTAATAACTGGTCTAATAGTAATGTTACTGAGAAATTAAAGTATATCAGATAGACTCTGTAAACGGAATGCGCTTACGAATCACAAAATTATTTTAGTATAATATAGGAGAAATAACAACCAGAGAAAAAAATGAAAATAGAGTCTTCATTCCAAGAATAACTTTAGACACTGAAAACTCCTCAACTTACTTTTTATTTTGTATTGTAAACAATTTCCAACCGTTGTAGTATTTGCTATGACAATAAACAAATCCCAAGGTCAAAGTTTTGATAATGTAGGTTTGTATTAAAAAAAACCGTTATCTTCTCATGGTCAATTATATGTGGCTTTATCAAGATGCAAAGATAAAAAAAAATTGTTTATTGAAGTAAAAAAGCAAAAAAATACAGAAATAGAAAATATTGTTTAGAAAGAGATTTTTACATAATTCATTGACTTTACTTGATGATTTTTATAGATAAATCGGCAATATGTATGGCAATAAATTGAAAAATATTAATAGATATTTTATCATTTCACAAGTGTACATAACATGATGTATATTTTTTTTATGTGATGATAATTTTTGTTGAAAAAAATTAATTTTGAATTTTTTTCAACAAAAATTCTAATTTCTTAAACAATATCTATTGAAATATAATGGCTTAGTATACGTATTATAAGAAAATTATTATAGCTATTTTTAAATCATTTAATTAATTTTATTATCATTAATAATTTAAATGGCAGTTATAAAGTCAAATTTTGATTTATTGATTTACAAAATGAAAACACAACAAAAATTATTTCATAACACGTATTCGTTGAAGCAATAGGTGAGAGCCAGTTGGGTTCTTTAAATTGAGATAATTGTATTTATTAGATACATTTGAAGTTTTTCTTCCTATTCACCCTCTTGCGATTTTTGGCATGCTTGAGACTTTTGTGACTCCTAAAGGCTGTTTTCTGTCAACTTTGTTAAGTTCTAGTATATTTTTTGGCAAGGTAGTTCGACGTCCGATGGCCCTAAAAAAGATCGGTGAGCTTTTTAAGTAAACTCTTTCTTGACTGAAGCTTACAGCAATTGTAACTGCCTGAATACCTTAGGCTGATCTTCTCTGGCCTGCTGTTGAAGCCCCAGACTGATTGGGAGAAAAATCACAAAGTCCGAAGCTTTTGAGCTAGTTGTAGTGATCTTTCCCAACGTCTCCTGGTATAACGTCGAAGACGTTGGTGTCTAAAGCACCTTTTTTTGTGCAGACTCAGTTGTTTTGGTAATCTAAGACGGGAAGATTGGTTTGTGATGCTTGCCCGTTGGAGACTGTCCCATTGGCTCAAGCTTTTTTTTCCTTTTTAGCTGTTGAGTTTGTACAGCACACACCATGGAGAGGATCGTTGATTCCCGGTTGAATGCTTAGAGTCGAAAGAGTCGTCGGTCACAGGGGTTCCCAGTCTTGCGAAGAACAACCCCGCTCGTAATGACTGCCAGTGAATGACTGACTTGGTGTAATAGTGGCCATCTTTCGTTAACATAGTCTTTTAGTCGACAAATCGCTTTTGGAAATGGTAGTAAAAATGTATTTGTTGGCAAGGTAGTTTAAACTTAGGTGGCCCTTAAAAGAACCGATGAGATTGATGGTTAAGTAGGGAACTTAAATACTTATAATGGCCCCTGAAAAGGGCCAG
Organism: Copidosoma floridanum; assembly: GCF_036245765.1. NCBI lineage: Eukaryota > Metazoa > Arthropoda > Insecta > Hymenoptera > Encyrtidae > Copidosoma > Copidosoma floridanum. Next base: position 3,213,448 of record NW_028321898.1, on the reverse strand, counting down.
TGGTAAAATTTTTATCTATTCCTTATTATTATTCTTGATGCTGAAGAGCTGGCTGTGGGTAGCTTGACTTTTACCCTTGGAGATAAAGGGAGGTACACCGCTGACCAAAGAATATCTCGTCTTCGGGTCGTTCCCTGGATAACCAATCGCTCATCGTTAGTCGGAAAAGTGGGCCTAGAGAATATCTTCTCTGTGGGTATGCCGTTGGGACGACTACTAAGAAGAAAGACGTTGTCGCTGCCCGTGCTCCTCATGGCTGTCTTTCCTAGCTTATATTTGTGGTAAAACATTCTCTGACGGCACCAGGCGGGTTGGTGGAACGGCCATACAACTCTTAAATGTTGGAGCAGGTTGCGCTCTGGCTAGAAATGTCTCCTGGTATTCTGCCGAAGATGTTATCGGTATGATTAATTTTTTATTGGTGGCACTAGTCAATCCTGGAGGATTAGGGTGGAAGTAGACCTAGGTCACTTGTCCATTAGAGAAGAGTGTCGTCGGTGACCGGGATACCCAGCTGATCAACTATCACCAACATTTTTGATGCACTGCTGGTAGACGACTGCAGAAATTATCAAGAGGCTCTGGCCTGTTATAACTACACTTAATTAATTCTGTTGCAAGTAGCTTCGATTTTATGTCGACGCCACCTAGCGGATCCTACTGAACTAGAGTGAAAAGCTGGCGTATTTTCACAAAACTTTGATCCTATTTATTGTTATTGTTGTTAAATTTTTCAAGATAAAGTTTATACTTAAACCATCTAGGAAGTGTCAAGAATCGGTATGCAAAATTTCAACAAAGTCGGTTCAGTAGTTTTTGCGGTTAGCGATTACAACGGTATTAGCGACTTTGCTTTATGTATCAGTAAGATCAGTAAGTTATTTTTAATTCTGTAAGTTTATCACCCTCCAAAAGAGTTTCTTAAGCCTGTAATTGTGCCTTATACGTTTTAAAAAAATAATACCATTAGAACACAAATGTTTACGAGTTACATGCCTCCTCCTCTGAATGATGATGATGATGATGATGTTGAGAGTATGCGTAAATTTGTATGTAGCAATGCTATACCACTATCCTGTCAGTTGTTTAAGTGCCACATTTTATTTACAAAGAGTGAGACATCTTTTACTGTACTTTAATGTAGAATTTTTTTTTTGAAAACATTTGTGTTTTAAATACCTACGAAGGAGCTTTAAAATATGTGCAAAAGACATATCCAGATAGTGATTTTCAGCATTTTCTTCTCAAGCCTCTGATAATTAACCAAGTATTTGGGTTGTGTAATAACTAAAATAAATAATCCAGTAAATCAACACCGAAACTGTTAGATGTGGGTGTACACTCAAAACAGGATGTGTATAAGCTTTTTCATAATTCTGATTTTCCGCAGAAAGTAAACACATAGAAGTTTTATATTGTTATTCAAGTTTTATCTTAATAGTGATATTTATCACAAATAATTTGATTTTTTTTTAAACCAAATGTGTTTTTTCAGGTCTACAGAGTACTGCTACTGTTGAAGAAAATATCATAATAAAATCTGTTGCCACTTAGACCGATGACTTTGACCAGTCAATGTCACTGGCATTGATGCAGTCGAGTATAGGTATTATTTATTTTACAACCTTGCAGTATACAAGTACTTTTATTTTACTTTACTTTGATTTTGCAGATGTTGTTTCAAAAAAGATGGACAAGTTATTGATTATAAAAACGATGAGGACAAAAAACACAAGAGTATTCACGGTCAGTTAGAGGAGTTAAAAAGCTTGTGCATTTTCAAAAACCTATTAATGGTATGCTAGTAATATTAACTTTTAAAGATTTTGAAAATAGGCACCAGGAATACTGATTTCCGATAAAAACGATGGACGATTCTCCATTTTTTAAAACGATTTAAAACATAATGCTAGTGTAACAAAAAAAGACCTTGTAGGTAGTATAGTAATTACCTCATCAATCATTCTATACTGAATCATTTTTCTTATTTTTTTTATGAAATTTTAGAAACAACATTGGATTTTAGTAATAAACTTCAACTCAGACTCATTCGACAACGTTTCAACGATCATAAAGAGGCGCATGTCTAGGGAGGTGATTCAGCATTTCACTGTACAAAGATCTAAGGCTGGGTAACTCTGTTAAAAAATACAGAGTTGTACAACTTACTGCAAGATAAACTCATAAGCTCAACTAACTGTTGCAGTCACATTTGTAACTATAATTTTGTACTAATTTTTCTGCTTTCTTAATGTCAATATAGAACAGTAATCTTTCCCAAGATAAAAACATCCAGGAAAAGGACATTTTGAGTGTGCTGAAGACAATTTTTCTTTATTTAACGTATTGGACAGGAAGAAGGGCAGCAAGATTCAATAAAGACTTTTCTAATAAATCCGATTAGTTATAATTGTATGTTCTTTTATTCATCCGTTCATTACATTAATAAAATGAATTATTGAAATTTACTAACCGATATTTTCTTTTTGTATCTTCTAAAAATTCTGCAAATCGTATAAAAAAAAAATCATTATACATACACAACTACACTGTGTACATAGGCATATTAGGATGCCAAGGTACGGCCAAACTCTTCCCGCGTAACATCACGCCATCTAACGCAATGCATTTGCCACACTAGAACCAACGTAGGTTAGCTAGGATATCAATGCAGTACCGAGCTACTGCCAAGTTTCGATTTCTGATCAGGATTTGGCCGACTGCTTGCAGTGCGCATGAGGCAAAACACGGGCTGTGGCTGGCGTTTGAATTTAAACAAGTTGATGTCCATAATAACATAGTTACAAACATAGTATGTTGCATTTAACGAATTTGTTATGTAGTTTTTTTAATCTTTTTATTCTTGAATTCTGTTTTTTTTTAGCCTAGTATATTTTGATTGACCTATTATATATCGATTGTATTAAAGGGAAAAAATTGATACACTGAAAATAAAGATCCTTATTTTTCTAATGCAATGGGCACTTTAAAGTAGTTTTACTTGCATAAAAATGTGTCTCCAAGTTTCCCTCGTCCAGACATTATAATGAAGAAGACTGAATTACGAGGCACAAGAACGCAACAGTTTAAACACTGGTAGATTCATCCACTCAATACAGTAAGTATCGATAACTCTATCGGCATCTAAAACAAAATCGTAAACATGATGATGGTTTCGCATAATACGTGTCCAATAATAATAATCATAACAATTATTAAGCGTATATACCATATACTTATGGTATTTATACTTTTAATTATAAAGAATCTATTATTTGAAAAAAAAGATAGGGTTAACCCTTTAAATTTTGAAAAAACAGTGAGGAAAACGTTGAACGTAAGAATTGTTTTGTTCAGATATTGTAAGTTGCACATGCGCTGTACATACATAAACATACAAGTATAAAGATTTAAGTCTAACACAAGTATAAGTATATAATAGCAGAAGAGAGCAAGAGAGTACGATGTTGTCAGTTTTATCGTGGCAGGGCCGTCATATTTACACAAGGTATCTCGGGAAAACTAATAATTTTTAAATATCTATTTCCCGGTGACTTTTCCGCGTATTATAGTCCTTTACCTACAAGACCTTAAATTAAACAGTTACTTGACTGGCAGTACCGACACGTTATACGTTATTACGTTTACCTACTAATTTTGGTGCACTGTTGCCATTTAGGGCAAATGCAGGGACAGTATCACTTACTCTTGGGTGTACACGCGTTGGCTGTATATTCCGCGTCGTGCAAAATTTAAATTTACTGTGACTTGACAACTTATACGCAGTGGACGTATGGTGGGTGTCTCGCGCTCGTTCATTTTTTTAGTTTTCGTTAAGTGACGCTTTTGTTTTAATTTTTATTATTTGTCTTTATTTTTAACCTTTGTAGTACCTGATGAGGGTAGAGATATTGTATCCAAATGACCGAAACGTTGACTTTTATATTAATAATAAAAAGATTTGACAGTAATATAATCCGACGTATTATTTCAAAATTTTATTCACTATCATTTGAAGCATCTTACAACAAAATGTTTGGTTTCTTATCTGCTATTAAAACTTGCGGTTTTCCGGGCCCATAACGAACACTTGTATGTGATACGAATATTTTTCGTTTTGCCACTCGTACTTAACAAGGAATTTTAAGTATGTTTTAATTAAAACTTTAAAAAAAGTAAAATAAAAACATAAACAAATCTTTTCAATGGCTCACTCGTGTCATTTCAGAGGTTTGTGACATCCGAAGGTAGCAAATCATCTGCCTTCTCTGGAAAAATCATACCCCTTATATTATTTTTCTCATGACTTTACTCTCAACGTATGTTTGAATTTTGGGAATATGTGATAGCTTAATATTGAATTAAGAAATTTATCATGGATTCGTAATTAATGACGTCGAAGACCCCCGAGTATAATTTTTTGTCGAGATTTGGGCACTTGATCAGATTTTGGTTTACCATATTGGATTCACCATTTTGAATTTTAAAACATTTAATCTGGATTTGTAATCAGTGACCTTGAAAACCCTTGAGTATAAATTTTGGTGATGGTGGTGGTGATGGTGGTGATGATGGTGGTGATTATGGTGATGGTAGTGATAATGATGGTGATGATGGTGGTGATTATGATGATGATAATAATAACAACAATAATAACAGCGTCTATTTTCATAAAGTGAAACGTAAAACTAATGATAATTGCACTTTTAATAATTATGCTCTCATGGAATACAATGAGATTGTAAAAGAATAGAAATAAAAACGTATGTAAGGAAATAAGAAGTGTGTTGGACTTATGTACATAGATTTAAATAGCACACGAAACGAAAGACAGTTTGTAAAAGACGTTTATTACTTGTCTACACTGGTGTCAGTACTTGTGTATATGGAGAGGAGGAAAAAGGAGACAAAAAGTTGATCACCTGTGTACAGTGATGACAGCACTTGAGTGATAAATTGCTTACTGGCTTGTAATTTGATCTGTGTATATAAGGAGGCGGAAAAAGAAGAAAGAGAAAGAAGAAAAATAGTAGAGACAGAAACAAAGAGAGAGTGAGAGAGAAAGATTGAGCACACGTTCGTACCAATGCTAACGCTTTCCTGAGCAGTAAAGTATATCACTCTGACACACAAATTTTCACGAAACATTAAGTTAAAATTATTCGTGCAAATATGGGCACCTCAAATTTTGACATTTCATCATAATGCACTTATCTATAATCTGCAATAATTTTCGAGGCGGCACAATGTGGAACATTTGACAGTTTTTGCTTTACAATTACGAATTTTTCTAAATTTTTAGATTTAAAATCACGTGCACCACTCTTTCTCACAGTTTTGAAGTTATACTTTTATAAACGCGTTATGCGCAAGGGTTAATTAATGATCTCAGATTTTGACCTTAAGAAAAAGTGTGACGGAAGTGGATTTTTCTCGGTTTGCCCCCCTTCCTCTCGTCCCCCGTGACGTACTACTGGTTCCCTCTGCACCATATAATGCCATGTCACATCACTACACCACATATTTTTAATTTTATGAATTTTATTTCTTTTTTTTGTAACCAATTGTAAAGAAAAAAAAAAAGAAAGAAAAACAAAGAAAAAAAAAAAAATTAGTTCCCAAAGAGATTTAAACCCCGGACCCTCTGCACACTAGTCAAGGCCCTTACCCACTCTGCTACAACCAGTCCCAATATAGAAAATTCAATTTCTGCATCTCATGGTGCATTTATAATTATAAATTAAATTCATAAATAATTTACTTAACAGAATAAATTTTTTTTTTGTAATGTTCTTTCAGAAAACTTGAAAATTAGTATATTTTAGCAAAGTACCTTTCCAATGTATTAACAAATATTTGCTCCTATATAATGATTTTGTTACTTTCACAGTAAGTAACCAATATTGCTTATACAATTTTTCGTATTTTTTCCATATTTTAAAAAATTAAAAAAAAAATTTTTCGTACTGCTCAAATACAATTATAAATTTTCATAGTGTTTTTTTTATTTTTATTCGTTTACAATTTTTTCATCAGGATTAAAGTGATTTTTTGACATAAGGACGTTCTTCACATAGTTAGTTGGGGAGAAGTTGAGAAGTGAGAAGAACGCTAACGTGTGCATGAAAGCTAGAAATTGTTTTTCTCGTGTGGATGTACTCACATACATGCTTTTATGCGCACTTTATCCCCTCTTTCTAAATTTATTTAAAAACCAACTTGTGGGTGTATTTGAAAATTCGGTAGGCTTATCTAAATGTAATCTTTCATACTGATAAAACTGAGAGATTCCTACAAATCATATTAATGCCATTTTACGTGATTTTTTCACAAGGTTACAGGTTAAATATCGATTTTTTTAAATTTAACATACATAGAATAATGGTACAGTCAAACGAGCTGCAATTTTTGTGGATATTTTCTATGCTATTTCAATTTTCGTTTGACGTTTGAATAATATCTGTCAAAAAAACCTATGTGTGATTAACGTCTTGAAGGGAAATTCACTGGCATGTAATACTACCCTATTGAAGACACTGATACTACAGGATGGTTTTACGTAATCTTCTATCTATAGTTTTATTTTGGGTATTGAATATGGACTAGGAATAAGTGTGGGATCATATGTGATAGATGTTAGCGTAATGTTACAGTTGTAATCAGCGTATAGGCAGTAGGAAGTTGTTGTACAACCATCGGAAGATTCGATGAAAGCGCAATCTTGTACTGCTTAGCCTTAATATAATTTTTATTGTATTGCGCCGTAATATGTTCTTTACTATCGTTAGCTCATTAAACATTAATTGAAATCAAACCCAATCAACGGAGGTATACTCATTCCCACGATAATTGCACCACCTTAGTAGACAATATTGCTTCATAGAACGTATTTTTCTACTCAAAATCATATTATTTGCCACATAATTTTATAGAAGTATAACTTTATACTTGTTTGCTTAAGACAATACAATTTTGTGGAAATTCTGTTATACATTACTTACTTGTAGATGATCCCATTTTATTCCAATAGACTCAATAATTGTTCCATTTTTCCATTTTCGTAAAATGAATCATATGTCTTCTTTTCCTCTTTTAAACGTTCGACTGCCTGATCGTACGAACGCTTTGTTACAACTAACATCTGTGCAGCTACAATCGTATTGGTAACGTATAACGCGTAAATGTAGCTAATCCTAAATAAAAAAATTCCTATGTGACACTTTTAATTTTTGGATTTTTGTCTGGATTTTGTAGATTCGACCCCATTGTGAATGTCCCAGAAAAATAAGAAAAAATTATGTAGATTTGTCCGTTATCTTTATGCGGTAAAACTCTGTTGTATTTTATGTGATCCCCCTCTCTTACCCTGCACATTTTAAGTACTACTATAACCACTCGAACACACTTTAAAACTATACTTAAAACACATTCCCCCGCTCCAGCATCTAAGTAATGTTTAAGGAAATTGAATAGATGTGTTCGTTGTTCATAGTTATCTACCTTCTTTCATTCCATTTTTTATTTCATGTTAAATTTGATAAGTATTGAATCTCAGATGCGTTAGATTTTTTTATTATTTCTTTTATATGCTTAGTTTTAAATACTAACGTGCAATTCTAAAACATAATATGATCATACACATTGACCAAAATGCAAGTAGTGAAAAAATAATAAAAAATAGAGATAGCCTTTACCAGTAGCTCTATGACTTAAGGAAAAAAAGTCAGTGTAGACGAGAAGGTGGCAGCTGCAGGGTTAGAAAAAAAATTCAGTAGACGGAAAACAAGTTGATACTAAATTAAACGAAAAGACAGAGTTAAGATAAAACTCAAGTGAAAATTTATCCGCGTGTTTGGACAGTGATAGTGATTCGAAGGGAACTATGGTGGATAACAATTCGTTGAAATTTTGGTTGACGACGGGCAATTAGGAAACATTTATAGAAAGGCTCGAATTGTTGTTTAAAGTAAAGGATATTAGAGGGTTCCAAAAAATTTTTGGGGTCCTGATAGGGTCCAAAAACATCTTTTTTTACGTTTTAATTTTTTTCTCGCGCTCTAATTATAAAATAAATCTGGAAAAAGTCATAAGTACATAGTTTTACGTTATTTTAAATAAAATTTTTTTTTCATTATTGGAGTTGAACGTAACCTTGAAAAAATTATTTTAACTTTTAAACGCTATTTTTGCCAGGTTCTAATACACCTGCACAAAATCTGATTCTTTTATCTTGAAAAGCGTCAAATAATAAGTTGAAAACGTACTTTTTGAGATTTCTTTCAGTGGTGCGCCATGGTCAAAAATGTAAAAAACCGTTCTTGTGACTGCAACAGACTTTAAACGTAGCACTTTCTTACGTCTTCTTTTTTTCTTGCTTCCTAACTATCAAAAAAATCTTAAAAAATTTGTATAGTTTAACATTACTATTCGAAGGAATTTTTTTTTTAATTGTTGGAGTTCAACATAACTTTAAGAAAAATTATTCCAACTTTAAAACCCTGGTCAGGTTCTGTTACACCTGGATAAAATTTTATTCTTCCTTCTTGTAGAGCGTTGAAAAGTTAGTCGAAAATGTTCTATCACTTTGCAGTAACGATATAGGCATGGTACAAGTATACAAGGTTCGTCCATGCGCACGTTTACCTGAATCGTCCAATCAGACGAGGAGCCCGTATAACGTTATATCCAATTAGATATCGAGCCTGTTTGACGAGATTCAACATTTTAATGTGATTTCAATGGTATTTTGTCTTCTTGTACCATGGATATAGGTATAGAAGTAATAGAATTGCGTGTGGTGAGAGGTGCTATAAATGGCGGAGCAAATTAGTGCCACGTGACCCTATTCTCCCCACTGTCTCTTGACCCACTGTATCACTGGCGAGTGTTCCGCAAACCCCGCCAGCAGTAAATGTCGTATGTTTGTTGACTGTTGACCACCTGTTGATCGAAAAAAGGCCTCTTTTTTGTCTTACATCGTCTGCTTACTGCTGGCGTGGTTTGCGGAACACTCGCCAGTAATCTAAACCAACGCCCTCAAATCATACAACATTGCCAGGTCGCATACAATTTAGTGTTGGCGGAGATGGTGAATGAGGCTTATTCTTCCGACAAGAGCGCTCGCCATTTCATAGGGGGTCAGCGTACATTTTGTATATCTGTATTTACCTGCTGCGCGCTCATTATATGTATATGAATATACAGAATGCACGCTTGCCCCCTACGTGATGACAAGCGCTCCTGTCGGAATAATAAGCCCCATATATACAAAGTGAACTGACATGTATTTTGCCTGTATTAAAATTGGAGATCCATACGAAATCACAGGGAATCAAACTTATCGACGCAAGGCGAAGGACTGGCTGGTTATGATGAAGAACTGAAGAACTGAACTGAAACTGGACTGGCAATGTGCACATGCACCTATACTGACCCTCGCCTTGGGCTAGGTTATACCAGGTTACATGCTGAGTATATTGAATCATTTATTATAAAATAAATTTAGCGTATTACGCTATATTGCATTCCCTAATAGTAGAGAGCGTCTAAGAACGTTTTTAAGACGTTTTTAAAACGTTTTAAAGACTCAAAATCGTTTTTAGAACTTTTTTGAAACCTTGTGTGCTACTGGAAATTTGCATACACCTTCGTCATTTGAAATAAAATTGCAAACGATTGGTTGCTGTTCCAATCCTCTAGGCAATACTTCAATGGCAAAACCATCGTTTAATTAAATTTTTGCTAACTGTCTGTTTTTTTTTTTTTTATTAAGAAAGTAAGCTCTTAGCAATTTTTGCAATTCAATTGCAAAACCTGCAAACGATTCCGCACTTTTAAGTATTTTTTATTTATTGCTGCGTGCAAGTTGTTCACACTGTTCACGGAGCTCTTATGCGCACATGTGCCAGAGCGCTAGCGAGGGCTGACCCGATTGGAATAAGTATATGATTGGCTCGGCGGCTCGGCCCCCGTCGACGCCCTGGCATATGTGTGCGTAATCAATATAATTTAGCTCTGAATTAACACAGTTAAATGATATACTTCTGAGTATACCCATACATACATATATATATATATATCTATATATATATTCTATGGGCAGAGAATTCGTATACTTATGTTATTTGCGGTGCTGAACACGAATGTGAGGTAAAAAAATACGTATATTCATATTGTTTATTGATTTGAAAATGGTAAGAATTTTAATTTATTTTTATTTATTATTGCTTCCCGAACAACACAGATCAAAGTATATTTTATCTATTGTTCTCAGCTTGGTTGCTGATACGCTCTTTTTTTAAGCGTTATTAGGTTGTTGACAAAATGACCACTTCTGGTCCCCTATGGAATATATTTTTTCTATATTTTTCTTTTTATGTTAATCATGTTTCCCACGCAAAAATACATAAAAAAACACCTTCACTTTAGTTAAAAGAAGCAAACTCCATTTTTCGTCAATATAGCGATACATCTCTAAATACAGGTATTTCGAAAAATGCACAAGTAAAAAATTTTTCATGATTTGTTTCTTATTTCTTACTATTAAATTAACGAAATATCACACTAATATTGCACTTATACATAAAAATGATTTTTTCGACTACTTAGTTCGCTATCTCAAAAAGTAGACAGGTAGAAATTTTTAAATTATGTTTTCCATTTTTCTGACACTAGTATCAATGAAAAACCACACTCAGATCGTGGCACCATAGAAATTGGAATCTCCCTTATTAATTGACAACTAAATAATATGTATCTTTTAAAAAAATAAACAACTATCAATTAGAAAATTTTTTGTTGCATGGTGATAACCAAAATTATTGAAATACTAATTAGAAATCAGACATATTATCATATTCGTGTACACACTGCTAGGAAATCAGTTTAATTGTGTACCTTTATGTCATGTTTCACCATCCTAGTATATATCTATGTTTCACACCATAACTATACTTAATAGGGATGTAATATAAACCTCTTGAAAACTGTCACATGGTAATCATGTGATAATCATAAAATTGTTTTATTTGTCAGTAGGGTAAGTTGAAGATCAAACATTGAACTTTTGCATGTAACGTTCATTGATGGAAAGACTTTGATAGCAGTTGCTTGGTTACAACATATTTTGGCCTTTAAAAAAATGATTTGCACGATAGAAAACAAATGAACTAGCAGCATAAGAAATTATAAGCATTCATGATTATTATCAATAAAGAATAATTTGTTTGGGGAAAATTCTAAGAATAATAAAATGTATAATAATTTTCTAAGAAACAGTGGAATATTTAAAATGTTGTGAGTGATACTTATTTACTTATGTGTATGTGACCCTTTCATGAATAACTTACCGAAGTATTAAGTGAATAAACACATTTTGAAGTTACAGAAAAAGTGATTGTATTTATTTATTATCTGCAATCATTCTACGAATAGTAGTGTTTGTATAGGTGAATACACACATGTGTACGTATGTATGTATTTGTAATTTTTTTAATGCTCGTTACTAGATACAAATAATAAAATAATATTTTTTATATAATACTTATTCAGAGCACAAAGCATTTTCATCTTTAGGGGTTTTTTTTTTCCAACATCACCGTTTCCCCCCACTTTTAAGGGATAAAGTAGTAGTACTTATTTCTGTTTCAGATGCAGTATCAATAGACGAATAGCCAGTGGCTCCATTTGCCCAAAGACGTCTTGGATAACAAAACATTTTTTTTCAGCAGATTTAAAAAAGAGTATATCCTACAAAATAGATATGTATATCTGTGTAAGGTAAACGTGATAAAAATTTTTACAGCATTTTCAATTACAACATATTTTAAGTCCAATATAGTATATTACGAACGAGTTTGTAAAGGCTTCGATTTACGAACCGAGAGGTTTACTGCACGAGCCGAAGGCGAGGGCCGTAATAAGGTTCGTAAAGAAGCCTTTTCGAACGAGTTTTGTATACTATTTTTCTGCCTGAGAACCCAAAATCAAACAGCGAAGGTGCTATTTTGAGGTTAGAAGGTGGAAAAAATATTTTTTGAATTTAATTATCACTCGAAATAATAATTTTATGAATAAATGTACATTATTTCGTAAAGACTTATCATGATCAAGATGAGCGGTTTGACCTTGACAGCGTGACAGTCAGTGCCCAGCGCAATAGTGGTGCTCTGGTGAACGAGCGAGCGCAGAGAGTGTGCCACTGCCTGCACCGTACTTACTTCTCTGCTACCTAAGCTACTGTAAGCATTGTGCTGAAGTGCTTTCCTTTAGAGTTATTTTTTGAATTTTACTTTTAATTCAGCAGTAATTGTTTAAAAATTTGTTTTTAACTCTTTAATTATTTATTTACAACCGTGGTAAGTATATTGAATTCACTTCATTCAAGTTCTTATGATTAATTGCTGAGTTTTCATCGTGGAGAGTGCTTCACGAATAGGGGCTTTTACCGTACAGATATCAGATATTTCACATATTAGCCAAAATACAAAGTTTAAAAAAAACGTTTCATTCCGTAAGTATTGAAATCATCTAACCTTTTGTTGTTTTCATAAAATATCAATAACCTTCTGTTATTATTAAAATATTACTTTAAAAAATCAATATAAAGCTAAAATATTTCCTTAAATGCCAAAGCATCATTTTTACATGTAGTACTAACAAATACTCATAAACACATGATTTACAGAAGATTAGATGAGTTCTCCAAATGAAGAGCCTCCAAACAAAATACGTCAACAGAATGACACTAAATGTTTTAAGTGTCAAGTCTTCCTGCGCAAGAAAAAAAAACAAGTATTTGAAAACAATTCAAACGAAGAAACAGGCTGAAGAGTTTTTAAAACTTATAACTGTTATGTAAAACCAAATGATACTTTTTGTCAAACATGTTTCTCGACACTAAGGTATGAAAAGAGTCAAGTTTGTAAAAATCTTACAACAGAAGACACTGATCGAAACTCAGAGACTCTGCCAGAACAGACAATTTCAACCGAGTTTCAAAGTGATGATATGGAACTATCACAAGCCTTACCTGAAGTTTCGATAGATCGAGACGAGATAAAAACATTTAATGAATAATCATCACAAAAATCGACTCAGTTTTAACCAAAATCTAACTAAACTTCATCAAACCAGGAATCAAGTGAACACTCGATGTATTTCCCAACGGATGAATCTGAAGGTGAAGAGATTGAACGTATCATCATGCTTTTCGAAAGAATGGTTTTTTTCAAAAGAATATTATTTTTTATCTAGAGAGAGAAACAACATAATCGATATGCTCGTCCTCAAGTTTTTACGAAAAAACGTTTGTTCATTCTCAACCGGAATCGATGCTGTCCTAGCCATCTGATTAAAAAAAGGTTTTATGAAAACTTGATATCAACGATGTCTGTTTATTCGACAGAGACTATGATTGAAGCTGGAAAGGCTAAAACATTTATCAAAAACTGTCAAACCAAGCTAATGCAAAACTACGTGATGAAATTGATCAGGAAATCCAAATGCATTGATAGCTGCTATTTTTGAAGTTACTGAAAAGATTGTTGAAAAATCGATAAATTCTATTTTGAAGTGCTTTAAAGAATGGATACTTCCAAAGAACTTTGGAATTAGTGCTCATAACCGAAACTTTCTTTTGAAAGAACAGGCAAAGGCTGTGGAACTTTTGTACAATTTGGATGATACTTTCTTTGTTATTTTTGATAGTATTTATTTAAGACACGAGAAAAGTGCAAATAATGCTTATCAGCAAAAATCTTATTTTAGACAAAAAAAGTTCCATTATGCAAGCTTTTTACTATTTGTACCACGAATGGATATATTATTGATCTTGCTGGGCCATTTGAAGGTACTCTTAATGATGCCACGATACTTCAACATATTATACAAGATCCAAATGGACTTTTGAGTATTTTAAAAGAAGGAGATGTTTTCATTCTGGACCGTGGATTCAGAGAAATCAGAACTCATTTAGAAGAAAAAGGTTTTAAAGTACTGATGCCAGCCTTAAAAAGAAGAAGAAATCAACTTACCACTAAAAAATCGAATGAATCAAGGTATGTTACGAAACTTCGTTGGTTTGCCAAAGCTATACATGAAATTCTCGCACAAAAGTATAAACTGTTACATCATCAATTCAGAAATCTAGCCCTTCTCGATGCTGGAACATACTGTCAAGTTGCTTGTTTCATTCAAAATATCACTGGACCACGACTTAACTTAGACATTAATAAATTAGATGTAATTATCGAAAGAATCAACGTGTAGAATAATGTCGTAAATTATTTAGCTGAAAAAATAGCGAATTCAAACTACAATCAGAAATCAGTACCATTTAAAAAAATATCTTCTTCTGCTTTACTCAACTTCCCAGAACTGACATTAGAAGAACTAGAACTTTTCTTCACGGGATCATATCAATTACAGCAAGCTATTTTGTATTTAGGGGAAATAGTTGAAGATTGTAATACTCTTCATATAAGTTTTTTAAAAGCTGATACAGATATTGTAAGATTTGAAGTAAGATCTAGGCATATTAATAGCAGAACTTACTAACGTTACATTTTTTACTATCCTAATAAGGACAATATAACTGCTAGAAAAGGATACTGCTGCAGTTATGCTAATGGCCTACAAACAATTGTATGTTGCTTTTATGTTGCTGCGTTTCTGTATCATTTATCACATGGCAGATACTTGTCGAACGTGATTCGAACCGTTGAAGTACTGACTAATCTTTTTAATATTAGTAACGTGTATCCGGTGATCAACGAGGACAGAAAAGTATATATATGTATATATTAATTAGTTTTCAACCAATTAGGTCCAGAAAACGGACTCAGTACAGTGATCAATACAAACAAAATTGTAACCTAAATCCTAAGGTTTTTTACCTTTACATAATTTACATAGTTTACATAATCTCCATACTTAACATACCTTACATAAATTATTTAAATCACAGTCCCAATTTTTTTTACTAATTCTACAATCTTTTCACTTTTTATACAATAACTTTCAATAATCCATTTATCTTACTTGCTACTACATACATATTAATATTCATTCAGTGCGTATTACAGTTTCGGCCCTTTTTTTCTCATACAAATTATTTAATCTACCCCATATTTTTGAAATTTTACACGAGCTAACCTCCTTTAACATTTTTTGTACATCTAGCTCTCCGTTCATTAGGTTACATACCTTGTTTTCCTTTACAATTCTACATTCCTTTATTAAATGTTCCAAACTCCCTTCCTTACAATTACACAATGCGCATAGCCTTTTATCATTTTCTTACCAATACCTATTTCCCCCATCCAGATTCCCACATTTGGCTTTTGCCACATGACTTATACAAATCCCCTAAATTTGCTTGCTTAAATACTCCTCCCTTCCAATCCCCATAATATCCTTATGCCTAGGGTTGTACTTTGAGTTTTTAATTTTAGCTTCCGTTACTTGATTGCTTATATCACTCATACGCTCTCCTATCCTATCCTCTACTAATATGTCTTGACTTCTCCATATCTCTACTAATTTTTCACTATACCCTAGATTATTTAGAAATATATTCCTTTTCTTTTTCAACATCCCTCTTGTCTGGTTTTCATACGCTTCCTTGTAGCACAGTTTCGTGAGCCTGTCCTCCCCCTGCTTGTACATTTTTTCATTAAACCTTGTTGCTACTTTTCCAAAGTGTATGCATAACTTTTCTAAACCTGTCTCTTTCAATACGATGTATCTAGGCGTGCAAAAATCCAACCTTGAAACCCAACAATTATAGTCCATTTGAATTCTTTTCAACACTTTCCACTCTCTCCACCCAAAGATTTCGGCCCCGTAACTTACTGTACTCCTAACTAGATAATTGAACAACATTCGCCTTTCAAATTTCCCCCATGAATACTCCCTCCCCTTGTGATGATATTATTCGCCCTTTCTTCTTTATCTTTTTCTTGTACCAACCTTTTAACTCGCAGAACGTCCCTAACTGACAAACGGCTCACCGCACTCGTGCCAGACGTTCTGCTCCGCCTTGACGATCTCCCGATGCTGCTGATGCTCGAAGCCCCTCCTGCTGACTTCTCATCGTCCGAATCCACCTCCTGCCATCTAGCGGACCACGCTTCCTCCAACTTCTTCTCCAGCCTTTCCAATGTGCTTGCTGTCTGCAGCTCCCTCTCCTTAACATCGACTATCTCTTTCTCCAACCTTAACATGTTTTGTTTTAATCTCTGTATCTCTTCTGTGTAACTTTGCCTTATCTTTATGATCTCCTCTCTCTCTTGTCTGCATCTCATTAATTCTTCTTTAAACTCCACGTAATTCTCTTTTTCCACTGCACCGTCATCAGTTTTTTCGCGATCTGCTTTCTTAAAAACTCTTCTCTTTCTTTCTCTCACTATCGTCGTCCTTTGTCTTTTCGCCAATCGTCTTCCTCGATTTCTGCTCTTTTTCTCTTACCTTGTGCTCTGATTGAGATTGTGCAGGTTTCAAAACTGATTTCAAATGAGCGGCAACTACACGACCTCCGGTGCGTGTGTTTAGCCTTTTTCTTTTTCTTTCTCCTTCTCTATCGTCGGCCCCATCTCGTACTCGTTGCCTATACGACTCTCCCGCGCTTTGTAGCTGCGGTTTTCTAACCTTCAATTGCACTCTGACTTTTCCAGCCTCTTAACTGCCTTTTTTCCTTCCCCGCCTTCTACCTTCTTACTCAGGATCCTTTCCCTTGTCTTTTTATCTTTTAACCACACTTTCATCACTTTTTAAGCCAAGCCACACCAAAAATATGCACACACAGCACGGACACTATTGACGGGACGTCCGTACGCTGCGGCGCCCTCACACCGAGTCTGAGGACAGAAAAGTATTCATATTTTTATTCAACTGAATCTTATACTGTTTGATTCGGCAAGGCTACTATAAAGTATTTTTTTGCAGCGCAGATGGAAGTGACTTTGGAAAAATTCAAGGAAATCCGTAAAATATTCTATACGTGCATGCGTAGTATAAACATCTTAAAACTCAAAATATCACCAGTGTTATAATATGACTCAAGGCGAAGATTCACAACAAAAACGCGTCATTTACGATACCTTAACGATGGTGTGTAAATTCATGAAAGATATTAAGATTCTGTAAAATACAACCACTGAACATTGCTAAAGCTTAATCAATAAGTACTTTATTTTTTTTCTTTTTTTCGAAGAAATAAACTTTTGAGGAAAAATGATAGCTTGAAATGTTAGTATTATCATTATTTACCTGCGAAAAAGGTATGGCTGTTAAGAACGTTCGGTAGTATTTGAATTTTCCAACGAATTTTTCTGAAATTTTGACCATACGTTTTTATTGTTGTTACAATAAACCAGTCAAAATTTAAAGAGGTTCCTCTGTTTCGTTTTCGAGATATTGAATTTCAAAGTTAAGTCATTTTAACACTGTCGCTTATGGGAGAACTGACTAAATCACAGTTTTAAGCAAATTGGGCCAGTGAATTTGGCCAATTTTTTTATATGTTACAGATAATGTTATTAATTTGATGTATACCAAGTTTTGCGACGATCGTCTGATTCGTTTATAAATAAAAAATTAAATAAAAGCTCGACCGAAACGCAACGGCAACGTCGCAAGTGGCGGGAAATTCAAAATGTTCCAGGATGTTGATCAGTAAATATCTCAATATTATTGTAGATATTTATGCATTCACGCATAAAATACAAGCTTACGTGTGTGCGTGAGTGTATGTACAGAACAAATACTTACAGCTTTATCACAAAAACATTGATACACGAACGCTGTCGTAACCGACGCAGCACGCAGCAGACGAGCAGACAGTGTAGAGTGTGCAGAGACACCTGATGCGTGTACATGAACACTCACACATTTAAGACCCGTACGACGTTGCCAAATCTTCATTCATCGCTGGTTTCCCCTCACCGCGCAAATGTTTCCCCCCGCTAACACTACCGAACGTCCTTAAATTGTAGGGTATGCAGATACATTATATCGGTAGAAATATATAAGACATTTTCAGTCTAGGTCAAGGTCCCTTGGAGTTAAAATAACAGTTTTTTGCATTTTTGAACATGGCGCACTACCGAAAGAAATCTCAAGAAGTACGTTTTCGACTTTTTATTTGACGCTCTTCAAGTTACGAGAATAAAATTATATGCAGGTATAATAGAGCCAGGCAAAAATAGCGCTTTAAAGTTAAAATAATTTTTTTAAAGGTTATGTTCAACTCCAATCATTAAAAAAAAAAATTCAACGAAAGAGTTATCAAAAATTATATACTCATGAATTCTTTCAGATTTTGTAAGTGATTAGAACATTAGAAAAATAATAAGACGTGAGAAAAAGTTATGTTTCAGGTCCCTTGGAGTAAAAATAACAGTGTTTTGCATTCTTTAACATGGCGCATCACTGAAAAAAATCTTAAAAAATACGTTTTCGACTTGTTTCTAGACTCTCTACAAGATACAAAAATAAAATTTTGTGCAGGTACAATAGAACCTAGCCAAAAAGCGTTTTAAAGATAAAATACTTTTTTTCGAGGTTATGTTCAGCTCCAATAATTAAAAAAAATATTCTATTCATAAGTAATATGAAACTGTAAACTCATGATTTTTTCCAAATTTATTTTATGATTAGAAAGCGCGAAAAAAACTAAAACGTGTGAAAAGATGTTTTTGGGCCTGGTCAGGACCCAAAAAATTGTGGGGCCTACGACCTGGTGGTCCCTTCATTTAGAGCTCCAAGACATACTTTTATGCTGTATGAAAAAAAAAAAAAAAAAAAAATTGAGGGCATTTAACCTTGTAAAACCGAGGATACCCTTTTAATCGAAAGTTTTTCATACACTAATCAATCTCTGTTTAAAGTATTATCGATGTGTTTACGTTCATTCTCTTAGCAAGTAAACTCCCTTAAAGAGGAAAAAAACACTGTGAATCTGTTAGCATGATAAGACGAGGAAGCCTTTATGTTAGTAAGAAATCTGTGTACTCCAGATAGATTTTTCACGAAAACGTATGAAGTCTTAGCTCAAATGATAACCAGAAGTTATGCAGCGGTGTTTATTTAATCAAGCAACATAGAGCGAAAATAAGTTGGTGGTGGAGTTTGCGGTCAGATTGAAAAAGTTATCACTGTATTGTAATTTCAATAATTCAAGTACGGTGTTCAGAGATGAATTTGTATGCGAAATAAAAGATAATGATACTCGAATCGAATTAGTTGAGACTGCGAATTTGAAGTTCGATAAAGCAGTCGAAGAACCCATGGGCAGAGAAAAAGCAATTATAAACGCGGCAAAATCACCGAACGTTCTCAAGCATGGTGAGGGACAAAAGACTACAGGTCGAAAACAATAACAGTCCAAAATTAAGTGGCGAGCGCCGAGAGTCTTATACTTATTTTTAATGTGGAAAACCGAATCATAGAGCAAAGTATTACCAACATCGTTTCAAATTTTGTAATATCAGTAAGAGATAGGAACATTTGGAAGCACCATGTCGGAGCAAAGGAGCAGCGTCAACAAAATATCTACAAAGCGAAGAGCAGAGAACGTCGGATAACAATAGCACAGAAGCGAATGAGCGACGCCAACAGGACTAATTGTAAAAAGCGATGGCAAGATCGGTAGATGTAGTGACTTCAAACTAACAGAAAATCCACACTTAATTGTGCATAAACATCCACTTTCAATCATCGAAGCACATTCGAAGTGTTACAAGGGGGGCAAACGTTTTCTCAGTTAGAGTTAAAACATGTGTATATGCAAATTTCGGTTAACGAAGAGTCGAGAAAATATTTAACTATCACAACGCACTTAGGTTTATACAAATATACCCGAATAGCAGAAGGTATAGAGTCAGGACCGGGCGAGTTCCAAGAAAAAATAGAATATTGTATACGGGGTATTCCGACAATAATGGCATTTTTGGACAGTATTTTTGTTACAGCTAAATCGGACAAAATGCATTTGCAGATCCTAATGTATGTATGCAAACGTTCGAACGAAAGTGGATTGCGATTAAATAAAAGAAAGTGTGAATTTATGAAAGATTTAATTAAAGTTTTAGGTTTTGTCATGGAAAAAAATGGATTGCATACATTAAAAACTAAGCTACAAGTGATGGTATAAGCCCCACGCCCAACAAATGTCAAAAAGTTAGAATCTTTCTTAGGTTGTATGAATTTTTACTCGCGATTTCTTGAAGCTAGATCCAAAAATTCGGAAGCATTATACGAAGCAGTGAAGAAGGAAAAGTTTTAATGGAATAAGGGGTATAGAAAAGTGTTTGTATGGGTTACAGTGGTAATAGTTTCCCCCATTTTGATCCAAACGAAAAGATAGTATGAGCGTGCGATACATCTGCTTATTAGTATGGTACAGTAGTTTTTTGGCCCAGAACAGTCTGACTAACACGAAAAAAATTAAGGTAGTAGTTTTAATATATTATAACAAATTGAAATAAAATTTAACAAGTAGTAATGTCAGCAAAAGCCCAAAAAAGAAGGCAAAACGTCCAAAACCTATTTTTCACGTCTAGAAGAAAACCGAAAGATCGTACAATAAAAAGTATTGAGTAAAAAAGATGTGCAATTTTAAAACAAACAAAATGAGCTGCGTTAGGTTCAGATTGGTTTAGCCGTTTTCTCGCAAATCGCAAAAAACTGCCATTTTAAGCCATTTTTTCGAAATTCAATAACTCACGTTCTGTACAATATTTAGATCTGAAATTTTAACACATGACAGATATGATAACCCTTATCGTACACACAAAATTTCAGCTTAATCGGTATTAATCTTTTCGCGAACCACAGCAAAAACCAAAAAAAGTTCTTCTTGGAAAATGTCCATAAAAAAGATTTTAGCCAACATAGGTACATTTTTTATACGTTTTTCGCTTCGTTTGTATTTACTCTACAACTAAAATGCCATTCAGTTTTTAGAATTTGTAAAAAATAGCTCAAAATGGCAGTTTTTTGCGATTTGCGAGAAAACGGCTTATCGATCTGAACCCAACGTGGCTTATTTTGTTCGTCTTAAAATTTCAAATCTTTTTTACACCATACTTTTTTATGTACGATCCTTCGGTTTTCTTCTAGACGCGAAAAACGTGTTTTGGCCATTTTGCCATTTTTTGGGGCTCTTGCTGACATTTCTACTCGTTCAATTCGATTTCAATTTGTTATAATACATTGAAACTACTACCCCATTTTCTTTCGAGCTAGTCAGAATTCCGGGGATATCGTTATGATTTTTAGCTAATCCTACCATACTATATGGTTTATTGACAATTTTGTCGCATAAATATATTAATGGCACAGAAAGACCAATATGTATGCGTCCAAGAAAGTTCCTAAAAAAGAAATATATCATGCAATAATTGATGAAAAAGTGAGTGCGATTGTGCTTAAGTTCAAAAAATTTTATGATTTTTATGCGGTTGAGAGGTAATTCTAAGAACGTATTACAAACCATTAGAATTTACATTGGGTCTAAAAGAGGGTATTCCGATGACGGCAGCCAGTAGGTTGCAACGTTGGGCTTATTATCTGTTAAGATTTAAGTATGTAATAGAGCATGTAAGCTCAAAAGAAAAACTGCCATGTGTTATCAAGATTACCTATTAAAGATGCGACGGATATTTTTGATAATGAAGTATTAAATATAAATTACATACAGTCCAAGACAGGTATAGCTGATTGGCATAATATTGCAAAGGAAACGGTAAAATATGTGACACTAAGGAATATTTTGAAATATGTAATGAACGGTTGGCCAGTGAATTCGAATAATTTGACTGATAGAAAAAAAAATTTTTTACCAAAAGAAACGATATCTCTGTTGAATTGGATTGCTCATTTTGGGGTTATAGAGTACACTGGAAAAAAGTTGGGTGGACCGTCTGCTTAATTTACGGTAAACAGTGTCCCCAACTGCTTGATGCTGCTGCTCACTTAAGTTGGGTGAACTGTTCACCCAACGTAGGCGAGCAGCACCAAGAGCTTGGTAGAGCAGTTCTCTCAAGTGTTGGTGCAATAGATGCACATCATATGAAAAAGTTGTACAAAATTTTGTAGGCATTAAGTGTGTATAGTATCAACTTAGGTTTACCAAAACAGATTGTTAGCGATGATGATAGACAGTTTGCGAGCGTGGATTTCTAAAATTTTTTTTTAATGTAACGGCCTCTACCACAGTTTTTCACCTCCATATTACCTTTCAACGAATGATGAAGCAGAAAATTTTATGAGTACTTTTAAATCGGGGTAAAGACAATCGTGAAAGTGGAAGGGAACCTGTAAGATGCGATAAATTTGTTTATGTTCGATTACAGAAGTATAAAGCACTGAATGACGGGACAATCGCCAGAATATTTAATGTTCAAACGGGAGATGCGTTCGTGGTTCGATTTATTAAAGCCTGATGTAAGCGATGCAGTCAGTAAGAATCAGTGAGCTCAAATTGTTGGTAGACCGAATTCTCGAACTGAATTATTCAATGAAGGTGGTAAAGTAATGATAAACAGTTATAGTGTCCGAGAACCAAAAAGAATCGAAGGTGTTGTAAAAAAAAGTTATCGCCTTCATCAAGACCGGACCAAGCGCCATACTAAAACGCCATAATGACCAGATGCTGTGCAAAGTCGTTGCTCTCCGTTATTCACCACGAATCGTAGCTAATTTTCAGAAGCTTAAGAGCATGTAGTACTGCTCTGTATTATACACTTGTAACTCATTAAATACTTATTATTCACTGTTATATCAATGTGTTGTTTATTGAACCCAATTATTCAATAATTTTCAAGATGTAACAATAAAGATACGTAAAGCTGTCCAAAAAAATATTTCTTTTATTAAAATGTAACAAACGATAAATTTTAAGCACATGAATCAAAAACAATACGATAACTTAAATTAAAGTACCGCTGTAAGGATATGTTCAAGTGCTATTGTAAATAATAAATTTTTCAATTGATAACGAAACTTCATTGTTTAAAAAATTTAGTACTCTTTCAATTTGTCACAAAGTTAATGTGCAAGTAAACATTATTTACCTGTACAATTGCATGATTTCTTTCTTTTGATAAATGAGTTAATATACTAAGCTCTTGAAGTTCACGTGCTGCACAGAAATGTCAGCTAATAAGGGTAGGAAGGAGTCCCACTATAGTATACGAGAATTAATACGTAATGTTTGTATGGCTTCTTCTGATGATGTGATTAATAGTGGTATGGGGGAGCATAAATAATCATTACCCGATTCAAGAAGATGGCCTTCTCCACCGTCTTTGCCCTCCCCTTAGATTCCCTCGAGTCCCCCTCTAAATGAGGTAGAATTCTATCTATTTTTACATCATTTTTGTCAGGTTAAATTATTGTTTAACCCCCCCTCGACCCTTTCCTTATCACTAGCTTACAATTTTAATAAACCCTCTCTAAGTATCCCCTCAGCTGGGTTGATTTTTCCGTTTTTTTTTTTTTTTTTTTTTTTAATTTCTCATAATAGTTTGGAAAATTTTTAGTAAAAAAACAAATATTGATATTCAGTTTTGGAATACGAAATAATGACCAAAGATGTAATGATTTAATACTTTTTTGTGTAACCATACTTCTATTGCTGTTTTTTTAAACTTTGAGGATTTGTCTAAATCTCCTAGTAAAACAATAAACTTCTTACTAAAATTAATATTTGTATAGCATTAATCACGCAATGTTCTTTCAACTATTTATAAGGTTCTTCTCAAAATTACAAAGGCCTTATCCAATATAATTGAACCAACTTCTTAACATTTTTGTTTTACATACAAATCTCGAGAATGAATTTTCTATATTGTTAACGTGTTATGGTGAAAAAAATATTCAATATTTGGTCATTCCCTTCCAAAGTACTATTAATGTTATACCAGTCAATGCCATCGATAAAAAAAATTTTTTTTGTTTGACTATAATTTTGAAAATTGTGATTTAATTTTAATGAAGTTCTATCGGTTACAGAATTAACAATGAGAAATTAATGAAAATTTATCTACAAATAAATAAAACCATAAAAATGGCACTGTCAAAGTTTAAAGGCGTAAGGGTTCCTAGGAGCCGAGTCATTAATATTTGTATTTAGCTAATTTTTACATGTAGACTAATAGGATGTCGTCTTTTTAAGCGCTTCTACTGCATGTACCTCGCTTATTAACAATGAAGTTGAGATGAGAATTTTATTAATGATAAAAAAATATCTAACGATTGTTTCCTCTTAGATAAACTTTGTTAGTGTTGATAAATGAAAATTTCCACATTACTCATCTTAAAACTCTAGTTTCACAAAACTGCTCCTGTCTATTTTGACGTGAATGTATTTAACAAAGATTTTTTTACTTTTTTTAACTTTTAAAGGCATACTAAAAAAATTACATATTTAACAAGTTTTAAAAAGTAGGGGTTAGCTCGCGGAGTAAGCACGAGAGCGAAGCCTCATTATGTACAATATATATAAATATCCATATGATATTGATAGTCCCGAACAGAAATGAAAGTCGGTTGCCTCTCTAGTTCGTGAGGCCCTACTTAGGTAGCCTACTGAGGGCACAAGTAGGCGCGTCAGGGGGCGTGTGTGAGGTACTCATTAGACAGCCTACATAACCTACCTTTATCTTACTTCTCGAATAGTAAATACAGTTGTATTAGCTACAGTTGCAGTGTAAACTGTAGCGTAAAATTATACACAGGTACACAAGTTGCAAGTGTCTTTCATTGAGTCCTATACAAATGATTAATGAGTATTCTTATACATATGAGACTGACAAAATCAATCGAAATTAAATTTGTTGTGAACTAAATAAAGTTTCTCAAAGTACTAAATGAGAAATAATAATTGTTGCTTCAAAAAATTTCAATAAAAACTATTTAAAAACCGTACTAAGATTATGAAATTTAACATTCAACAGCTTATACACTGTCATTTAGATGTCTGCCGTAAAATCAAGTTCATCTGTCATTTAATTGAATCAATATGTTAAAAAACGTGTCGTGTAATACAATAAAAAAAGTGTCGAACTATACAGGAGCCACTCAGACGAAGTTCCAGTGGCTTGCACGGGAAAAGAGCGTGCATCTGCAGCTCAAAATTACGTGCGCGCTCGTACCGTGTTTTTTGCTGTCTGTGCACGTTGTTTTGCGCTCTCACCACGCACGCTGTTTTCGCCAGCAGCACTGCACCGCCTTAAGCTGTGACCGAATTTGTCCGTGTACACATGTATACTAACGGGATTCCGCCCCCTGTGCGCTTCGTGCGCCAACCGCATACAATTAAATTGTAACTTGAGTTAAAAACTTTTTTAAATAGTTTCCTTTTTGGTTTTTCGTAATCTTACTAACCATTCCTGTTGTTTGATTATTAAGTGCATACAAAACTAACTAATAAGAAAATGAATATAGCAATAGTAAACTTCAATTACAACTGGTTTATTAAAAATATTAATAGTCTTAATTTTACAAACAATATTTTCAGTGAGATTTCAACAAAATAATCACATTATTAATCATTAAACTTGTATAAAATAATAATATATACTGAATTTGAAGTGAATAATAACTCTGAGTCGATGAAAAATAACAATATAATAAAAAGCCGATTGTCACTGAGTAATACTATTAAGTGTATAAGCACTGAGTGTACCTACATTTACTTGAGCAGATATAATAGTGAAAATGTCTGTATGCACTTGATTGTCCGTGTGTGTGTGTGTGTGTGTGTGTAACTGAAGAGAGTGTATCTGTGTGAGAGAGTTTCAACTGAGTAAGAATTTCACTAAGTTTAAACTTCATGAACAATACAACACTTGGTTACAACCCTGTTGCAACAAAGGCACAAATGAAATAGACATGGTTGCATTGAGCCTTATTCACTGTATTATGAGTCTTGAATGAAATTTAGATCTCGTTAAAATAAAATTTTTTGATAGCATGAGCTTTTCCCTAGATCGCAATGCAGACGCGTTATACGGCAAAATATATGCAATAACAGCGAAAAAAACGTTTCTTGTCTGCCACAGAAATTAATTCTAATTCTACAAAAAACAATAACTTTGAAATTTTTACAGCTCATCAAAATAAAACTTTTTTGTAAAATAAGTTTTTTTCCGAAAGTGTAGACTCTTAATATTAAAAAGTGTTTGAAAATGGGTGAAAAATCGTTTGTCAGTTCAAGTTTAAACTTAGCATATTGATACTAAAACTCAGTAAAATATCATAACGGAATAACATTTTAATTGAATTCTGTTATTCAAATAACACTCTTCGCTTTTGTACCTCGTGACTTGGTGGTTGCCTACATGAAACACATAGTGTTTTGCATAAATTTAGCCGCTTGGTTATGTACATTAACTTTATATTATTTTTATGAATCATTTTGCAAAAATTTAGTTCGACATTTTGAACATATTCTTAAATTTTCAGGATAATTATTATAATCATACAGTATTTATTATCTTCACATCTATTATTATCTTCATATTTATTATGTTCACACAACCCAAGAGGCTGATAGATCAGCTTTACAGTTGCAAGTAATGTTAAAACATTTTTTTTTAAATAAATATACAGTTTATTAACTAAAGTAATTGTTTTTGAAACTAGCTTTTACGCTATGCCTGATAACAAAATTTATACTACGTTATTTATTTTAAAATTATTATTATATTTATATGTGAAAATCTAAAAAACATGTCTTATATGATATACATTTAAACTTTATTTAACGTACAAGTTTCTATATTTTGAAAAAATGTATTATTTTAAATGCCCCACACATTAAAAATTATAGTATAAAAAGATATTTTAGAAGTATATTTAAATCATTTTATTTTATCGATCCTATGGAGTTGTGATTTTCTTTTCCTTCAAAAAATTTGAAATAAAGTACTGGTTAATTAATAAAATTTTTATTAAGAGGGGAAAACTTACTATGTTACAACCGTATTTATATAGGCTGTCTTACAGACCATATGAAATTGATTTTAGTTTATTATTATAGGGGGGGCGGTTGACACAACAATTTTTGTTTTTCTTACATAGTGATAAAACTTAACCGTTTAAATTGTTTGAAATATAATTTAATATTATCAAGGTTTATTAGACGTAATTTTAAATAGCGCATCCAATATTTCTAAAAATTTTAAGACTAAGAAAAAAATTAAAAATCTTTTTGTACTTCGATTTACATGTATCAAAAGCTCAAGATGTATGCTAAAACATTTTTAAGATGCAATGTCTATAATGAAACAATATGGTGGACTAGATTTCTTTGTATCAGTAAAATTTTAACCTATGTGTAAATAACTGAAGTTAATTTTATCAAAATTGCGAAAAAATACAAGACCAAATGATTTTCCAAACATGACTGTGATACTATTTCACTTGAAATTAACGTCAGTTTTGGATAACATCATTAAAAATGATATATTCAGTGATGTATTAGCATACGTCTATACCATTGAATTCTCAAGCGTTGTCTATCTCGTGCACACAGTTTTATAACTTAGCACCCTGATAACAAAAATTATTACTTCTGCACAAATTAATGCAATTATTTTAGTTGAAATTCCTTCTAGTAATACGAAGCTCACAAAATTAGTGATTGAACACATGCTTCATGGACCTTAAACGAAATAAAGTCCTCGTATAATCAATTACAAATCTAAGGAAAATTTTCCTAAATCTTTTACAAACGTGACTTTATTAAACAAATGGTTACCCCGAATATACAAGAGCAAATAATACTTATGAACGACATGTTTGTAAATTTTGGAGAAAAGATAAAATTTAAGTAGATAACTCGATGGCTGCACCGTACACTAAGTTTTTGTTGATGTAATACAAATGTAAATTCTTAAGTAATCTATTAAATTCTGTGCATCTATTCGAAGTGTTAAATATATTTTTGTCCACATTAATAAAGGTATTGACGAAGTATACATCAGTATTCAAAAAGTATAACATCAAGACAAAGCAATATTTCATGAAATTAATAGTTACGTTGTTGCTAAATATGTAGGCCCGTTGAAATAAGCTTTAAGAATTTCTAATTTGTATTATAAGTCATACAATTGTAAGTTTAACTTTCATCTCAAAAACAAAAAAAAACTTTTATTTAAAGACAATAATGACAAAAGTGTTGTAAGAACCTACGAAACACAGTTAACAGCTGGGTTTAAATTACGTAAACATAATGACTTTGCAAAATCTATGAAGCATGTAAACATTTCAGAATATTACATTTTTAGTAATGAATTAAAACTTTAAAAAAAAAAAAGAAACAGTGTAATAAAAAATATTGTAATAGGTAGATTAAACGTTGCATCTCTCAAAGATCATGAAAGATTACCTCTAAAACTTGTATTCAATAAAGTCACCAGGTTGACTTAGTTCAATGATATTAAAACATAAAAAAGAATATCATATGAAACGTTCAAATGTATTACAATTGCAATAGGTTTAATAGATGATAATGGCACAATAGATGATATTTTAAAAGAAACAATCGCTGTCATGTTTTTATATCAATTAAGACAGTTCTTTCTTAGTTTTTAATTTTAGAAAACATTCAAGGTGATAAAATATAGAATAAATATAAAATTTTTCATAGTGGATTTTCCTATTACTAAAAATGATTCATTTTCTTACCGTGGGCCCAAAGTGCAACTGCCGCTTTGCGCCCTCGGGTCACACTTTGCGCCCTTGTAATCACTTTGGGCCCACGGGCAGAAAAGTTTTTTGCACCCTCCGGGCCCAAAGTACTTTTCTGCCCTAGGGCCCAAAGTGATTTACTGGGCGCAAAGTGTGCCCACGGGCGCAAAATTGCACTTTGCGCCCTCGGTAAGAAAAACATTATACGCTACTCGGGCACCAACCTACAACAAGCGCGCCCTTCGGGCGCTCATGTTTGTACTTTGTGCCCTAGTGACGTAATGTACCATTCTTTTATATACTACCCAATTTTATAATTAGAAAATGAATCATGTAAGTGCTTTAACTACACCAAAAAAAGGAAAAAAAAGTTATCTAGATAGAGAAATACGTCGT
Source organism: Copidosoma floridanum (assembly GCF_036245765.1). Lineage (NCBI taxonomy): Eukaryota > Metazoa > Arthropoda > Insecta > Hymenoptera > Encyrtidae > Copidosoma > Copidosoma floridanum. The sequence continues at coordinate 3,184,354 of NW_028321898.1, read as the reverse complement.
AGTAAAGAAATGTGTAACTCGAAGTTTGTAAGTTCGAATAGTGACCCGCCCTCCAGGCCCAAAGTACTTTTCTGCCCTAGGGCCCAAAGTGATTTACTGGGCGCAAAATGTGTTCACGGGCGCAAAATTGCTCTACGCGCCCTTGGTAAGAAAAACATTATACGCAACTCGGGCACCAACCTACAACAAGCGCGCCCTTCGGGCGCTTATGTTTGTACTTTGTGCCCTAGTTACGTTATGTACCATTAATCAAACTCATACATTTATTTATTATTTAAATAAATTGTGCAATAGTATGAAGTACATAATTTAGAAAAAAACGCTCCGAGTCCTTAGGAGACACTATTTTTACTGGATCGATTGTTCAATTCTTTTGAATTCCATTCCATTTCACCCAAGTTTTTGAGACTGAATTTGAACTGTAGTCTTCTAAAATATTAACATGGCGAATTTTGTTCTGCAAAATTTTGGCAAAGTGAAAGACAAAAATTGAATTGTTATAAATTTGGAAGAATATTTTATCTGCATTAAGTTCGTACAATTAAATTTAATCAACTATTGCTAACGATAATGATTTTTGATATTTAATGAGATATAACAATAGTTTTTTCTTTTAGGCATTATTAGGTTAATGTCATAAGTAAAGAAAGAAAATGTGTTGATAATTTAAAAATTTAAGGTCAAGTTTGGTCAAACTATTCTGATAATCTCTTTTACAGTCAGTTATGTATGTATAGAATGATTTTACTTCTATAGAAAATCGTTTGCAAAAATAGCTTGTTTTTATAAATTGTTGTTTTTAGTGTACAACATTTTTTATTGTATCTGTTTCATTTTTTGAAAAATTATTTTCTCTACACAATTAGTTTTTGATCTTATTTTACTAATTCTAACAATTAACATTTTTATTTTTTTATTAAAAATCGTACTATTGTATTATCTTGCATTTTTTTTTTTTTTAATTATAATAATTTTTGTTCATGATTTCCTTAATTTTTTTCTTAACTCTGACATTCTTATGTTGTAACAAATCATAATGCCCGCTGTTATTATTACCAGAAGAAAAGTTTTAAATTTAAATTACTTAAACTATTTCTAATACATCAAGTGAAATTAAAATTTTTATGTTTAATTATTACAGAAAATATGAACCTCAACATAAGTTTTTAATGTAACTTCGGTTCCAAAATTTTTTTTTTTTTTTATGAAAATATTTGTATGCAATATACTTTAGTTTTTAAAGTATAAAATCCCATGACACATAATTTTCGACTATAAATAAAGTAGTTGTATCAAATAACACAACTCTTATTTTGAGATAGAGTATTAGGGGGTATTACGTGGTGATCGTGCGAATCGAGCAGGGGATCCGAGCCCTATCAGAAAATATGCATATATATATATACATTTGTGTGTGTATTTGGTGATGGTGACTTATGCAGACTTTACGTTCTTTTAAGATGTATGTTAATTAAATGGTAGCATCATGACGTCTGTATCACTCCTACTTCGTCCGCACAATTACTCCCACCCCCTTACATGCATATAATTTTGTGCATAAGTCGCCTTTTTTAACATATACATGCCTATTCATGTATAGTCCTAAGAACATCATTTTGTTAATCGTTCACACAACCTTTGCTTTGCCGGTGAACTACATCAAGTTTTACTCATTTTTGAGAGGTGTCACAGGGTGAGTGATCTTTTTTAATGTTATCAAAAACTTGTATTAAAAAATTAATATATATGTCAACATCAGATTTATCCTTTGCTTGGTAAGTAGCAGTGTCTACACTATGATATGTTACAATGTTTTCTCGCCTATTATTAAACATTTAATTACTTAAAAAGTAAGTGAATTTATTGTGTGCAGTTAAAATTGTACTCTTGACGTTTAGAATAAAAAAATTTTCCAAATATCTTGAGCATATAACAAAAGTACCTCAAATTTTAGAAATATCCAATTTTTTGATATCTTTATTTCCAACAATTAACAATAGTTTTAAAAACTCGAATATATTTATCGTGTATTAGTTTATTGTTGACAAATATCTAAAATAGTCCCATAATCATGATGATTGAATTGTTTCAGGTATTTTCATACTTCTGTTACTTTTTTAAATTACGGGTAAAATTTGTCGGAAATATCTACTTAAGTCTAGTAATTATTATTGTCGTTTATACAATTGACGACATAAGTCACCTTTATATATATATATATATATATATCTATATATAATATACGTATAGACACACTAAATCTACGGTAGGCATAATGTGTTAACAGTATCATGCATTGACTATGTATGTACACACGGAAATGGAACTTTTCCGTTAGACCATATATTTACATAGATAGATAATTGAATAAATGTAGTTTACAATACAAAAGTTTCTCTTTTAAATCCTCCTTGCCCAACGCTGCTGGAAACTGCAGAGGACTCTGATGCTGCTGATAACAGTGCGAATTAGATCACAGCAATGTATTTTCTGGAAGCTATCACTCCACCACTGGATGAAACGCAAAAGTCGTATCAGATCTCACAAACTGAGTTAGCTCAAACTGCTTGCAAAGTCTTACGCCATGTTTTGTTCCTAGATGAAGACAAGTGGGTCTCTTGAAAGGGAGTTGATGTAGCGGCTCGGTCAGACCGTATAGTGATACGTAGAGTATGTAAACGAAAGCTCGTTCGAAGAGAGCTTTTCTAATATCGGCAGAGGTAATTGTTCGCCCAGTGCTCACAACAGCTTATCTTGCTCCCACAACGGTACGGGATAATGCCTCACCTTTAGTGCGTGTGAGGAGCTTAGCAAGAAGCTTAATCTTAGACTTCTGCAGGCGAATTTTGTCCAGAGCAGTCACGCTATCTGGGAATATTGACTACGCCTGGCATGGCGAAAGCAATCTACATGTTTTAGCGGTGTATAAAACCATCAAACACTTTAAGCGTATTTTTGAAGGATGGACCGTTTCTATTTTTACCCATGATCGTCTGTTTATGTTTTTTATTTATGTTTATGTGTCCGTTTATTAGCAGCGATCGCACAAGGCCACCATATCCATGCCACATGTTACAACATGTATGCACTGTTATCCAGGACATGGTATATTAACACGTATACGCACATGTTAATATTGAAATGTAGGCCGAAATGACAGAAACGCACCTTCACTTGTGTAGCAATAGTTGTGTAGTAGTGGTAGTAGTGGTAGTAGAAGCAGCGACAGTAGCGAGGATGATGATGGTAAATATTATGAGATACATTTTTTTCTCTCGTTATTTTCAGCATTGAAAATGTTTTTTAAGAATTACTGTTGCAGAATGGCGAAGGAGAACATCCACGTTTTATTATCGGAAACATAACAACTAGACGTTATCGTCGATTTAGTTATCAAGGACGTGAAATTCAAGGTAGATTAGCGAGACCACCCCCAAATAATAATATGTACGCATAGCTTGAGGATTGTATGAGTGATTAACATAATCATGTAGTGGGAAAAAGTAATCCTAAAGACTTTATAAGTGTTACTATAAATTCCCAAATGTTTCATCACCGCCCATTGTGGGTATCTTTTAAACCTACTTGAAAATTTTATTGTTAAAGATTTATAGGATGTTTAGTTAAGTGCCGTGCAGAGCTCGAGTGACTTTGAAATCGATGACAGTTCTTCAATTAATTGTGCCGTTATAAGTGGTATCAGTAGAGGATGACGTGTAGCCTTGACCGTACGGAAAAAATCAATATTAATGATCTATCACAATAATGATATGTGTTTCCCACAAGCTCTGGCAGCGGCTTACGCTTACGTCGTCCGAGGACAAATCCGCACAGGTATGCTACATAATTATTGAAACCTTATAAAACACGATTACGAACCCACTTAAAAGAGAGCTGCTAAAGAGCTTTTGCGATTGATAAAAATTTGTACACAGGATTTGGTCTCGCAGAAGTTCACGAGTTTCAAAAATTTGTTCCTACTTACAAGACAGCAATTGTCGTTAATTCGTTTCAAAATTTCGAACGTGGTCATAGGCCCCTGTACGATGGTACTCGTTTAGTTTTAGAAACTCAAGGACAAATCATTCATACGTTACGATTAATGTACTATGAAAACGCTGAGCATTACGAGCCTATACTAAATTTTATCGGTGCAAGCGGTAGTTGCAGATACTGTGTACCATGCTATAAGAGTTATTGGCGTATCGAGGATCACAGATGCTCAAACAAATGCTACAAGTGTATGCAATCTCCTTTTTTCTCTCCTCTCCAAAGACTTTTCAAACTCGTAGGAAAACTACTATTTCTACATTTTTGTAACAAACCCGAAAATCAATCGTACATAGGTCCTCTACCACCGCTCGATGTATATTTACCCGATAGCATGCACACGAAAGATCGAGATCAGTTTTTAAAATGGTCGGGGAAGGGAAGCCGGTATGGGCGCCCCATCTTTACGAAACTCTAATTAATAAGTATCTAGATAAATATAAACGATAAAGGTTGGTATTTCAAGTATAAACTCTAAAGATTATGATTCAATAAAATTTACGTCCACATATTTAATTAATTTTAACACAAGAAATAATTGAAAAAATATCAATAAAAAGACCACCAAGCCTCCTTACGGGGCAGGGTGGTATAAGAGAAAGGCACGGTGAGCACAGAGAGATAGGAAAAATTTATTCAGACACGAAGGCACATACTTAGTTTAAAAATTATATAAATAAGTGTTTATAAATGTTTTTTGTTTTTATTCAATAAAATTGCAATACATATGTTTTTTGTATTTAACAACAATTTTCAATCTTGCACATTAGTATCACATTCATATCTTAATTCAGTAATATCACTATGATCTTGGGATTTGGTTTAATACTATTTTTCACTTGATATCACTGATCGAGTAATAACTACTTTAGGTGACTGAAAATTGATAAATACATAGAAAATACGTGATTTTTACCACGGCCTGATTGCGTACAACAATCTTCCAATGGGATTGCGTTGACAAAAATAAAATTAAAGTCATTTTTTACTATCTCTTCATTGATATCAGCTAATGGCATTCTAAGCAAAGCCATTACTTAGTGGCTTTGAACTACTTGAGGCCTTTTTTTTAGTTCTAAAGGATTTTTCAATAATATATCAGATTTTATTTTTACCTCTTTTTTTTGTTCTTTCTTTAATTTAACTTTTGTAACAGTTTTCTTTGATTCAGACGTGATTTTCTTACTTTAGTTGACATTCAATTCTTCAATGTAAATGTCGCTTGTTATTACTGCAGCAACTTCTCGCTTTCTGGGTATGACGACCTTTGGTGCCTGCTTCTTGACGCTTTCAGAAAAAATAGAATAATTTTCTGTTTTATCACTTCTGATTGCAGATTGCGAGCCTTGATTTTTGTGTTTGTCAACAGCTTTTTGCTAAAAAAATTTTTTTTTTCACTATGTTGAGTATTCAACATCAAAGTATTAAATTATGATACTTCTTACTCACAAAAAATGAGATGATGTTTTTGACTTGGGAAAGACTGTAGCCCACTATTGGCTCTGATACTGCCGAGTTAGTCTTTCGTGCTAACTCAATCGAAGCTGATGATATACAATGCACACTACTTTTAGTTATATCCACAGTCGAAGCGAAGTTTATGTGACCATCGTTGTTAGATTTACTGTTATCAGTTTTGTTCATTATGTTGTTGAAAGTGTTTTTATACTCCAAAACATTATTAGGATCTGTAGTTAAAAAAAATCATGATTTATAAAAACAAATTGCTTAAGATGCATATAAATTGAAATATTTTATAAAAAACTCACCTAAATCATGAGTAGACTCTTGAGTGTTAAAAACATCAGAATCAAAAACTGAATTATCATATGGTCAAATTCCAGTTTTTTTGAAAGCATTGACAGCTGTCTCCATTTAGCAAGCTCTTTGCCAAGCTCTCCCAAAAATACATGTTTCATTTACACTTGCACACGACTGCGTTGAAATTTGTTCATCTCGTCAGTGCAATACGAATTTAAGGGTTTTATGAATTCAACATCTAACGGTTGCAAGCGATGTATGTAATGGAGAGGAAAGCAAAGAATGATGACACCATTTTTTTCCTAATTTTTCTACCTTGAGGTTTTTTTACGTGAGAGCAATGCTCATCCAGAAAAAACAACATTGGATTCTTCAGTGTTGCTTTGAAGAAATCAACGAATTTGATGAATCATTCCGTGAAAGTATGAGTTTCCATCCAACCACTTTTGTGGAACATACCCCAAGATCCTTCTGGTTTATTTTCCAAAAACGAGTCATTTTTTTTTAACATGCCCGCATGCCGGAAAAAATCCGCATTGGAGGCATGAAGACACCTGTTGCTGACCTACACAACTCAGCTGTAATAGTCTCTCCTCGCTCAGCTGATTTTTTATTCTAAATTAACGTCTTATTTTTTTAGTGATGATTCTTGACTATGACTTAGGCACAATCGAAGTTCCAGTTTCATCCACATTCCAAATATTGGCAGTGGGAATCTTATATTTTTCTAAAATTTCTAGTAGAAGTACAAAAAATACGTTGACACTGTGCTTATTAAATCCTGAAGCCCTAGCAGTAGAGGTTGCTTCAGCTTTTCTACTTGAAAGCTCATGTCTTTTCATAAAATTGTTTAACCAGTCCTTGCCTGCCAAACCTGTAAGGCAATGTAAAAATGTAATTATCAGTTTAAAAACACTTCATGGGAAGAGTTGAACTCTTACAACTCAGTGTAGGTATGTATGTTACCAGTGTCATCTTTAAAAGGATTTTTAATGCCAAGATGAGTGGCAAAGTCATAAGCTAACTGTCTTAGTTTAATTGCTAATAGCCCCATAAGCCGTTTTTCCATGTCAATCACATGCTCATACAGTGCTTGCTCTTTCTCGCTGGAGAACACTTTTTGAAAGCCTGAATAATGCTCAAATTTACATAATTTAACATAGACAAGTAAGTGATCACTTGCTTAAATATATATTTTGAATCTGTATACTTACCAACACTTTTTACAGTTTTGTTTTGCAATCTTCTTTGGAGCGTAGTCCTAGGTATACCTAACTCAGAGGCTGAACTCTATATGGTTTTACCACTTTTTACAGAAACAATAGCTAACTGCAACTGTTCTTCGATCCGCTTTTTGTCTTCTTTCTTTTTCTTATAGTTACGGACCATCTTACAATAAAAATACTGAAAATACTGATTTATTCCGAAAAAATCAACTACAGTAAAAAACAAAAAAAAAAGTTAGGAAGGATCAGCTGTTCTGCTTGGCGCCGATAACGCAGACTTCCCGTGCTCACGCTGACCCTCTCATGGGTGTCTGCCCTCAAAAAGTGCTTTTTAATTTTGATACTACTTTTTTTCTGAATAGCTTACGCAAATAAAAAAAATTGCTGCTTGAAGAGCTTGTTCACATATCCCAAAACATTAAAATTAGACATCATTCAAGATTTCTTCCGTTTTGAAAAAAAAATTCAAGTTATCAACGGTGTACGACCTTTGGATTTGAATTTTCAGAAAATTCTTATTCGTTTACAATATTTTCTTTGAACCAAATACTTTAGGAAAAAATAGTAGTCGCATTAAATTTCAAGAATAAAAATAGTTTATATAGTTACATAATTTTCTTCTATTATAAAGCTGGGTGTCCAATTTACCCGTCGAATCCGCCCTGCCCCACCATCCCCTACAATGAACAAGTAAAAAATAATTATGTATTTGCCTTTGAAAATGAAATTATAAAATACTGTAAACAAGACGTGAAAACTTTGAGATTAGCTGGCTTAGCTTTTCGAAAAACCTTTGAAAAATTCGAGGTGGACCCTTTTGGGGAATGCACAACGATCGCTTCGATCAGCATGCTTGCGTACAGAGAAAAATTTCTGAAAAAAATCAAATTGGTATAATACCACAAAAAGGTTGGTTATAGAATGGCTAACAATCAATCTGAAATAGCTTTAAAATGACTTTATTGGATAGAAAAACACCTTCTCCAGCGATTTATCGAGCACGTTGGACACTACCAAAAGAGACGCTTACTAGAAGGTATTCTCGTCGATGGATACTGTACTCCTCTAGATGGTGTGCATGATCATCGCGGAATCGTAATACAATTCTAAGATTGCTTTTGGCACAGCTGCCCATGGTGTTACCGAATAAACCGAGATACCATTTTGACGACCGGAGATACAATGGATGAAAGATATGTGGAAGCTTGCATAATTAACGAAAAGTTGAGAAAGTCAAATTATGAGTTGATACAAAAATGGAAATGCTACTTTAACTGAGAAATAAGTAAAAAACAGAAACTTTTAAATTTTCAAATACGCGGACGTATGCTGTTTGTACCAAAATATTTGTAAACAAGATATACGTCACGTTGGTCGTATAATGTCCTACTCTAATGAAGCAGAGTAAAAGAAATTAGTAGGTAAAAGTAACGATATTTTCCAAATGAATGGTTTAATTATATGTGATGTGCTACCAGCTAGAAATTTGTATCATCCTGTATTACCGGTGAAAATGCATGGTAAGCTTATTTTTCCATTGTGCCGTACGTGTTGCGAGAATACGCTTTAAGAGCAACGTATCCACGACGATGAAAGAGACCGCATTTTAGGAGGTACGTGGGTATCTGGAGAAGTCAAGGTGGTCGTTCGCGTAGGTTATATCGTTCAAAATGTTTATGAAATACATCAATATCAGGTAACACAGTACAATCAAGAAACGGACAAAAGAGGATTATTTGCACATTATATTAACGAATTTTTTAAACAAAAAACACTAACTTTGGGTTACCCACCTACCTGTATATCTAATGAGCAAAAGAAGTTCTATATCGATAAAATTCGTAGAACTGAAAGAATAAATCCCGACAAAAATAAAATAAACCTTAATGCTGGCTTAAGATGTCGAAAAATTATTACTCAGGTCTTTGTAGGGTACATTGGGTCAACGTGAAAATTTGACAAAGACTGAGGTGGTGACGGTCTCAGAAAGATTAATGAAATTACTTACGAGTGCAGAAATCGATGTGAATGATGTTTTACCCGTCAACGATGATACAGCGTACACGTAACTGGAATAATAAGACTGAGGCCTTAACGTCATTACCATCAAGTAAAGTTGTAGTTGTCACGTTTGTGACAGCACAAGCACGCTTGAAGCTTTTTGAGTATCTGCATTTTCTGGGAGAACGTTCTCACTATGATGACACGGATCTCGTTTTTTGTTTCCTGAGAAGGACTGGACGATTTACCCATTGGCATGACACTAGGCAGTCTCACTGACGAATTGGCTGATAACGGAGTTGGCACATACATTTCTTCGTTTTTATCGGTGGACCATAGTTGTTCGCATATAATATTAAAAAATTAGACAGTAGTGAATATTATGTTTGCAAAGTGAAAGGTATCAAATTAAATTACAGCAATAGTCGAAAGATAAATTTTGATACGATTCGTGAGATGTTATGACTAATATTACGAAAATAACATTGTCAAATTTTTCCGTTTGTCGCACAATTTTTCACGATGTAGTGACTCAATCGGAAAAAAAAAACATATCAACCAGTCTATAGTAAAAGATATTTTGACAGCAAGATCACGAGTTACCCGTATGGTTACAAACGGGATGTCACAGGAGAAGGGATATAATACATGGTATTAGAGAAAAAGATTCACTCAGTCGAGGTACGCCAAAGCTGGTGATTTGATCACTTCCCTTTTCACAGCCGATGCATTAACAAGTAAACGACAAGATGGGTTAGAAATAGAGCAAATCAAATGCTACATCGACTAGCTCTAGGAATGATGATGATGATGATTGTTGAAAACCGCCTATAGAAAAATCATATGGAAAAAAATTATATGTTTTCCGAAATACTTTTCTGAATCTGAAAAAAAATGGATGCAATGTCATACAAGATAGTTAATTCAATTGCAAAACTTTACAAAATCCAATATTTTACAAAAATTTTCATCGTAGTTTTTTTTTTCTTAATGCAAGAGTTCATTGAACGTGAACGTATATTTTTAACATGTGTAGTATATTCTGTGTGGCCTTTTTTGTAGAAGTAATAGGTTAAAATTAATACTATGTAAAAACATGTAAAAGAAGATCCATCTCAATGTGCACGTCTTATAAAAACTTTTTGCACTAAAAAATCAGTGATTACATTTAAATGTTTTTCTTTTCTTGACCATACTATTCTATTAATAGAATTTGACTACCTTGAGTTAAAAAAAAAAAAAAAAAATTAAATCGTATTCATTAATCATCTAGTGAGTAATATAATTATGAGTAATCGCTTTATTACTGAAAATGTACTTCAAAATATACTAAGTATTTTATTTCAATATTAGTGTTTAATACTACACGTCTGAACGATTTTAACATTATTTAAGTGTTCATAAACATGTTCAAAAATATCACTATGTTATCCCTCAGGTCAATTAAACTCAAAATGGCTCAAGTCTTATGTGCTGCGCAGTGAAAAGTTAAGATCATCTGAAAAATAAGTTGATTTACCTCGATATGAGTACTTACAGAGAACAGTACCGCAGCTTGAAGCGAAAAATTAAATTTTTACTCTACGTAAGTTTTTACAATAATTTTGTAATATTCAAATATCATACATGATCCGTTACATGTAGCACACAATAAGTTTGATACTATGGTAATGCAAGTATCTAGATAACCATGATTTTAAAAAATAGTGTAAGGATATCGAAAAGTACAGGTATTAATAGTTAATTTATTTCTCACAGATAAACTGAATCTTGTAAATACGCTAGAAAAACCAAAAAACACTGGAATAATCAAGTGTGTAAAAAATAATTGGTTTTCAGTGCTAAAAACGTTGATTTTGTCTATGAACTTATTCCAATACATACAAGTATCACTGTATCATCTATAAGCGCTTTATAACACGCTATGCTCGTCTGCAAATAGGATGAAAATTTGGAGCAATGCTTATGTAGTTATCACAACAAAAAGGGAATTTGCATGTAAGATATTGTTGTATGCCTGAGTTTATTAACGTACTTGAAATTTTTAACATTCCCTCTCGTCAATTCGATAAATCCAGTGCAAATAAATGTTCCTTAGTGCACGTAAACGTGTATATTATACTCAAAAGGAAGAAAGTACGGCATTTTCTCCCAGGTGGCAAGCACCCGAAACATGATGCCGTACTTTTTTTTTCGAGGCCAGTATACGATTTTTCTCTTCCTTTGCCGAAAATACGACGTTTCTTTGTAATTCCAGGGAAAAAGTGCAACATAATCTGAGGTAAAAGTTGCATTCACTGCTTATTATGAAAAGTATCATGGAATCCTCTGCGAGGCAACCACATAGATGATGGCAAAACTCTTTTCCTATGAGCAGTACATGCAGTTTTTCACCTGGAAAAAATGAATTGAGGGGTAGAAAGTAAGTTGAGAATATGTTACATTTTTTTTAATGATTTTTTTCCACATTTGTCCAAAAAATACCTGAGGCAGCGAGATCCTAATGAAAGAAGCCTGAACAAATCCAAGCCACTGAATCGTCAAATATTAGACTCTGTCTTTTAATTCTGCCGTGATCAAGATAGGTACTAGGACGCCGACTGGTTTTATGGCAAACGTGATGAAGCAGAAGTAAACTCTGAGCTATTAAGTCTATTTTTAGTGATTTGGAAAAATAGTTAGCTTTTCTCTAGGATTTAAATCTCTTTTATTATAAAAACTCAATCCTCAGAATTACCATCAAAATTAATGAATATTGCTTGAAAAGTGTAGTGTATTCTGAAAGGACATAGAAAATTTAATCGAATTCAACAATTATATTTTGCAAACTGTAAATACTGCTTTTTTTGCGGACATTTAATTTCACTGTATATAAATATACGCTCAAAGAAAAGATGCAAGCTATATTTGAAGTATTAGTATTTATTGCAAGAGCGAAGGAAAACAGAAAAGACAGAAACTTGTGCTCTCATGTGAATTTACAAAAAATAGGTGATGAAAATTTGATAAAAGGCTACCTAGAGAAATTTTTTTTTTTAATTTCATTTTACGGTGACCAAGAGGTAGAAATTACTTAAGCTTGACATAAAAGCAGGAGACAATATAATGATGATCACTCATTTTGGAAGCATACTCCTGTTACGTGGCAATTGTGGAGTTTCGGGGTGTAAGGGGATTGAATACACGTGGAAGAAAGTATATGTTCGTTTATGAGAGTCTCAAAGCGAGGGCAGTCGCGTGCGTGGCGTTAGGTTCAGAGGCTGGTCGGAGAGAGAGAGAGCGCGGGAGAGCTGATAACGCTCGGGCCCGCCGCCGAAAGGTGATCATCATACTCTGTATCCGCTGCTCATGCGCCGTGAGAGGTGAGTCTTGGGCGCGAACTTACAAAGGTTTTAGATACTGTACGTCACACGTCTGAGGCCACGCGGTCATCGTCCTCGATGGCCATACTGGTTTGTGTGTGCGAGTATATTTGTGTTATGTTATCTGTGAATTATTTGTGTATGCATAGTTGTTCTCGTTTGCGCTGCTCTCTTTACATTATTTTTGTGTAGTTATATTCTTTGTATGGTTATTATTTATTTAATTATTCTTAATATTTTTTTTTTTTTATTTATTTATTTATTTATTTATTTATTTTTTTTAATCTGTACACATCTTATGTACAACCCTTTTTATTACATCGTCGATCTCAATGATCATCGCGGATTGGTTGTTAACTGAGCTGGTAGTCTTCTGCCTTCTGATCCTACCCGCTCGCCCAGTAGAACTTGTACGTCTCGTGTATTAACCATGGCCCTCTGGGTTGACAAGTCTTGTAGTACTGAGTTGGTGTTTCCGCGGTTCCTCTCCCGTCCGCCTGTAATCATTCTTAAACCATATCATTTTCCAAGTTAATGCGACTGCTTGGATTGGGCCCAAACTCTCCACCAATATTCCAGGGTTTCTTTAAATTTCCTCTATCTCTCCAGGTTGCTGTGTCATCGGCATGATTCCAGCCCTAAAACACAAGATTTGTATTTTTTTTGTTCATACCGTTTTGATTGCTGATCTCGTAAGTCGTCTGAAGGCCACGCTTACGAGAGAAGTATACTATTTTGGTCTTGTTGTTTCTGATATCTCGTTTTTTTTTTTTTTTTTTATTTGCTTCTTACTCTTATGCGATGTGTTTTTGTTATCCTGCTTTATTCCCCGACTTCCCTATTATCTAACAATTGGGTTTTTATAACGCATACTTTCTTGATTTTGTCTACGTGCGTAATTCTTGTTTCATTGCCACGTTTCAGTTTTATATTGTGATTTTTGTAATTTATTCCTACGATTTCGTATGGTCCTTCGTAGTGATCCTCATATTTCTTTCTCGGCTCTTTAAGAACATAGACCATTTCCCCTTCCATAAAAAATCTTGTGTTCAATTTTTTGTCGTAATAATATTTGGACCTGTACTTCGCCTGAACTTGATTCATGGCTGCTATTGTCCTTAGCCGCGTCATTGTTTCTATTACGTCTTCTACATATTCATCATACGTTTGTTCATTCATTGTATTCTTGAAGCTAGATGGAATTCTGGCTGGGTAGCCCAGCAATACTTCTTGAGGCGCTATCCCCGTTGCTGAGTGTTTTGTCGAATTGTAAGCGCACATGCACATGCCCAAATGATCGTCCCAAAAGTCATCTTCATTTACCTACGCCCTTAAATATTCCGTTAATGTATAATGCATTCATTCTATAGCGCCGTTACTCTGTGGATGGAAGGCTGTTGTTCCCATTTTGTCTATTTTAAATACCCTTGCGAACTCTTCCAACAGTTTTTTTTTGGAACGTGCACCTCTGTCTGACAGCATTTTCTCTGGGGCGCCAAAGTATGCAATTACTCTGTTTAAAAGTGCTTTTGCTGTTTCTAACGCCGTCGCTCTCTTTACTGGTACAAGAATTATATATTTCGTGAGCCAGACCTGAATTGACAATATGTAACTATTGCCATGAGCCGATGGTTTGTTTATCGGGCCATAAAAATCAATGGATATTTTTTCAAATGGCCTAGCTGGTGTATCTATTACGACTAGAGCCTGTTTTGTTCTTACTGTAACAAGTTTCTTAGATTGGCATGATTCACAACCTAACACGAACTGACGTACGTCCGGTCGCATATTTCGCCAGTAATCGTCTTTCGCAATTTTGTTGTAAGTCTGGTTCATACCTCTGTGGCCTCCTACCGATGACTCGTGGTATTCTTTGAGTACATCAAATCGTTGCTTCACTGGTGGTACTACTAAATTATTCAAGTACAACACTGCCGATATTTTTGTGTTTTCGAAGGTGTTTTCAAATTGCTCTGCGAAATAGTCCCACTGTAATACGCTTAGTATTGCTGGATCTCGTATAATACCTACTGACGTCAACTTGTTAAACAACATGAGCTGTTTTAAAGACGATATGCATTTCTTAATATCCGATTTTAATCCCGCACTGTCAAAGTGCTCTTTCACGTATAACTGCATTACTGATACTTTTCTTGCTCTAGATAGGAAGACCTCTCCAACCCTCCTATTTTCTTTATTCATGGCTGTTGGATTCATATAACCTCTCTCGTGAAGCGCGTCTATGGCTTCTGTGTCCGGTATATTTTCTGTTATTGTACAGAAGGCTAAGTTGTCAATGTATCTAAATGGGTGTTCATTTATTTTCTTAAGCCTTTGGAATGGTGGTATATCTTTATCTTCCTCTGGCTTCCAGAGTGGTTTTTGTACTGGTAGTCGTGTCCGGAAAGCTCTGTACCTATCTAAACCTAGTATACTTATATTGATTTCCCTATCATCTGTGCTTTCGGCATTATCACCTGCCACCATGTTCGCATTAAGTAATTCCTTTCCATTTTCATTATCGCTAATTTCTTTTTCGTGGCTTTCATTGTTTACGTCGTTATCTGATATTTTTGATATTTTTGTTCCGCTATTGGGCTAGGCTCATCCGGTGGTTCCGGTGGAGGTGGTGGCGGATCGCTCTTCTTTGGTATTCGTTTTTCTTTTGATCCAAAATCTGACTCATTACTCGTCTCGTGATCTGTTTTGTTGTCTTCCTTTGTTTTCTTATCAACTCTACCCTTGATTTTCTGTCTCGTACATGGGAACTTGTTTTCATTCCTTTTCCTCAATGTTGCTCGTCTCGCCCCTCGTACTATCTTACTGTCTTTATCACTTGAATTTTTGTATAATTCATCCATTGATTTATAGCGTTATTGTCCTTTTTCGCAGAGCGCCTGATAGTGCTCCGGCTCATACTGCATGTGCTCATATTCATCTCCTTTTATTCCTGTGTAGTAATGACACATTGGAGGTCCATCTTTTTTTCATTGGATGACACATTGAAGGTCGACGCAGTTTTTAATATGTTCAGAATGCAGTAAGATTTTTCTTAGCTGCTTTGCTGTCAAGTCCAGATCGACCAGTACAATAAGACTATAAAACAGGCAATTACCATCGCCCTTTACATCTACTAAATTCCACTCTTTCCATGGCTCTGCACAATTTCCGTCTGATCCACGTTTGTGTTCATTAAGTGCATCGTTTGAAATCAATTGGTTCTTTTTGCTTGATTCTTCATCATTAAAATTATCGAATGCCCCAGACGTCTCACCATGATTTAAGGATAGCCTTTATCCCTGATTATCCCACGAAAGATTTGCTCCTTCGCTGCTGGTCTTGCCTTCTTTTTCTCTTCCTCACTTTTATCTTCTGTACTTACTGTTCCCTCTTTTTCTTTGTTTCGATCACCTTTTTTACTTAAATTCCTGCTGCTATCTTCTACCTCCCATACATCTATTCTAACTCCTGGTTTTCCCTCTACCTCTTTTTCTCTGATGTCGACAAAAACTTTTTTTTTGAGTCTATCTGTCTTTTCTTGTAAGATGCTGGTAAGGTCGTTAAATGTTTTTGGATCCTTTATTGCAAAATAGTTAGACTCTTTTTGCCTTTCCCGTCGTGGATTTTCTGATTTTTTTTCTTCCCCGGACGTTCGATCCTCCGAAGTACTACGACTTTTAAAGCTTCTCTCCCTACTGTCGTCTCTCTCTTTTCCATGCTCTGATCCGTTCAAGCATATTTTAATTTCCTCCAAACTATTGTGTTTAATTTCTGGTCTTTTTTCCCAATTCACTATTATATTTTCTTCAGTCTGTGTGTTTTTTACAGGAGTGACAGAAAAATTCTGTCTAATTCTGTTTAGAGTGTCGAGCTGCCTTTGTCTTTTCTTCCTTTGCTTTTGCCTTGTTTGGTGGTCTATGACGACATAAGGTGTGCTCGTTTTTTGTACCCCTTTTATCCAGCCCTTCTCTTTCTTCATGTGCTCTAATTTATTCTTTAGTGGCCCCTGCGATAAGATTTTCTCTTCAGTTTGTTGTTTTTCCTCAACTTCTTCTTCCGAACACAATTCCACTTCAGTCTTTTTCTTTCTGGGTTTTTTATGTGATGAATCTGAGTCTGATTCCACTACTACCTTTTTTAACTTACCGTCGATCCGTATTTTTGATTTTGCCCTAATTTTAAACATACGCGCTGGTGGGCCATCACTTACTACACCCTCTTCCTTCTCTTGTTCATCTGCCATTTAATACAGTTCTATTCGCGGTAGTTCTGGGTTCTTTCTGCCCTCTTTTACGACTGGGTTTCTTGAAAGAGCATCTGGTGCGTTGTTTGAGATACCTGGGCGATAAATTATATCGAAATCGTAACCACGCAACTATGCCTTTAATCTGTTAAACCGAATGTCAGGTTTTCTGGACGTGTTAAAATGTTTCAACGGCTCGTGATCCGTAACCACCGTGTACTTCCTGCCATACAGATGAGGTCTAAACTGTTCCTTTGCAAAAACTACCGCTAGCAACTCCTTATCATACGTTGGATATCTAAGTTTACTACCCTTGAGGCACCGTGACGCATATTCACATGGTCTATCCTTACCTATCTCTCCCTGACTAAGGATTGCCCCAATTGCATAATCCGACGCATCTGTTGTAACAATGAACGGTTTACTTAAATCCGGTGCTGTTAATACAGGTTCCGAACATAGCGCATCCACTAGTTTTTTGAAGGCCTCTTCCTCTTTTTCGCCCCATTTAAACTCCGTATTCTTCTTTGTCATTGTAGAGAGTGGTCGCACTATCTTTGCATAATCTTTTATGAATTTCCTGTAATATCCCGCGAATCCAAGAAACTGCTTAATTTTCCTTGTATTTGTCGGTTTTGGATATTCTTTTGCGGCTTCGATCTTCTTTGGGTCTGTCTTTATCTTACCATTTCCAACCACGTGACCAAGGACTTTTGCTTCTTTCTTCAAAAGTTGACATTTTTTTGTCTTTATGGTCATGTTTGCTTTTGCCAGTCTTTTTATCAATTTTTTGAAGCGTTTTTCATGTTCTTCGAGAGTTGCTGCGAACACCATGATGTCATCCATGCATACTTCAATGCCTCGCCCTTGTAGATCGGCTAGAGCTAACGTTTTCGCCCTTAGGAATGTATTTGGTGACTCTGGGCACCCCATTGGCATACGTTTATATTGATAGTGCCCGTCGGGTCCCGAAAATGCAGTTTTATGCGCGTCCTCTTTTTGAATTTTAATCTGGTGGAATCCGCTCTTCAAATCAACTACTGTGATGTACTTAGCGGCCGCTAAGTGCTCCAATATGTCGCTTTGAAAGAGTAGTGGGTAACAGCTTCCAACAGTTATTTTATTCAGCTGTTTGAAATCTGTGACCAGTCGCCACCTTTTCTCGGCGTTTTGTCCTGGCGGTTTAGGCACTATCCTATTGTATTATATCCAAATCCATCAATTTTTGGATTTCTCTCCTGACGTTTTTCTTCACCGCGGGCGGGTATCTATATCTTCTGACCACTACTGGCTTATTTGTTGTAGTGTCCATTTTGTGTTTAATTAAATGAGTTGTTTTTAACGGTTCTCCGTCCAACCCAAACACAAACGGATTCATCGATATTAATTTTCTTACGTGCTGTAACTCTTCTTCGTCACAGCCCTCAGTGTCGATCAGTGTCATAATTTTTTCAATTCTTTCTTCGACACTTTTTATATCACAGTCTTTTTCCGCGTACGTGTCGATTTCTTTATTTCCATCTACGCTTTTATATCTCAATCTGTATTTTTTTTCTATTTCTTTTTCTTCCAATTTGACTTCCTCGAACAAGCCGACAAATGCAGTCCCTTCTTCTCTGGCGCCGTCCCCCACGTTGCCAGTTATTTCCAATTTCTTCACTTCTTCGCACTCTATCAGATCCACTTCCGGTACTGTAATTCTCCTTTTTTTGTTTAAAAAATTCACGCATTCCGCATATATTTTACCTTTATTATTAGTGCCGTAAAAGTCTCCAAAATGCACATGTTCTCCCACATCTTGAAGTGGCAGAAATCCAACTTGACTCTTTCCGAATTCTTTTTTGACTCTTGCATATATAACCTGCCTGGATCTCGCTGCTATCTCGAAATATTCTGCTGTCTTTAGTGGGGTTTTCACACCACCTAGGCTAAGTGTATTTGTTTTTGCGCTCACCTCGCCATTGTATTTTTTAAACATATCCCATCCAAGGATTCCGTCTACTTCGATCGGAAAATCTTGCGAGACTACATGGAAAGTGCATTTCATACCATGGATCATTGTGTCCACCGTGCCTTTTGTTTCACGTTCTTCATGAGTTACTCCAATTATTTTTACTTTTACATTCTCATCCAATGGCGAATTTTCTTTTATATAATCTTCTTTTAGTATCGAGATCTCAGCTCCCGTGTCAGCATAGAAATCTGATCTTTTATTTCGGAAATCCTCACTCTCCAGCGTTACTATTGGCGGTCTGCGTCCTACTGCTGCATAATTAATAAGTACCGTCGTGACTTCTTTCTTGTCCTCTTTTCCCATCGATGTATTTTTATCTTTTAGATTTTTTTTTTTAACTTGGCTCGATTTGTTGACGAGTATTAATTTTGTTTTTGTTTATCTCCTTTCCCTACACCTCCGACTGTATGGGTTTTCCTTCTTTCTCTTTAATTTTTACATCGTTTACTTCTGGTCCTTTACAATACGTAGCCACTTTTTCCCGATGCTCGATGTTCGGGGAGTACTTCAAGCATCGTTCTAAAAATTCGGCTTCTGTTCACTAGAGATTTCACCCCGTCTAGGTTCAGCCTCCCTTGCGTCTTGTGTCCCGTTTGTGTGTCTAGGCTCATAACGCTCGTTACTTTTCCAATCATAATTATTTCGGCTATCATCTCTACCACTGCCTCTTTCGCCCTCATTTCTGCCATTTGGCTGATAATATCTGTTATTACTATTGTTATTGTTATGATTTTCGCGATAAGCATACCCTTTTTCAAAATCTCTCCCATATCTGCCGTAGTTGTATTTATTCTCTGCTTGAGCCATATTATTATGTCTGTAGTCTCCGGGTCTTCTTCCGCTATCATTATATGATCTTGCACTTCTTCTTTCTTCACCCCTATCCTGGTACCTTGTATAGTACGGTGCTCTGGTCTCCTCACCGCGACTTTTCTTCACTAGCAGCCCTTTTTCTATGTCGTGCCACAATGAACGACACTCTTCTGCTTTGTGCCCAATTCGGCCACAATAGTTACACTTGTTTACCTCGTCTTCCTTTTTATTGAATTCTTTTTCCCATCTCTCATATTTATTGCTGTCTATTCGGGGTGATTTTATAGCCATCATATCCTCGACTTTCAATGCCAATGTAATGGCTCTTGTTAGCGTTATGGGCCTATGCATTGAAACTTCGTGGTTGTACGGGGGATTAAGGCCCTCTATATATTGGGTCACTACTTCTTTTTGAATATTTTTCTTAAATTCCTGCTTTAACATTTCAGAAACTTCAAGGTTTGCTTCTTGAAGCCCAACGGCCCTGTTAAAAAACTTTTGCATGCGATCTGAGTATTCTTCTACAGATTTCCTATCCCTTTGTCGTTCCGACCTAATTTTTGCCATAACTGTCTCTGTGCTACTGATGGCCCCGTACCTTTCCGTAACCTCCTCGAGAAATTCTCCAATAGACTCAAACTGTGTGATTCTATCATTTAAATGTGCTGCCGCTCGACCTTTTAGCCGGCTGGATAGCGTTGCCAAAAAATATAGGACGTCTTTGTCGTCCACCTGCCGGCCTATTGCCCTTACTACCCTTGTGAACGCCGACAAATTTATTGGGTCCCCTGTAAATATTGGTATTGTTGGGATTGTTGTGCTCAATTCTTTAATTGAGTAATTTATATTCCTCTCATACTCCCAGTGATGCGGCGATCTGTGTGTAGATCCACCTGTTGTTTGCTCCCACCTCTCCTGGTTATTTTTAAAATTTTCGAACTCCCGCATCGGTCTAGCTTTCCTTCTATCTTTGTTGTGGAATTCTCTTTCATTTTCTCCCCCCCCCTCCCTTTCTGGCCATCTCTGGAGCAACTCTGTCTCCCTTCTCCAATTGCCAAGCTGATTCCTAGCGGGCCTCCTATCTGACTCATCCCCTTCCTCTCCACTATCATCACTACGCAGGGGCTCTATATATGATTCTGAGGCTTCGTTTCCTCCAATTATTTGCTTAGGGCCCTCTTTTTTCTTATCTCTAAGCACGACCGTTTTCATGCCTTTAAAAATTTTTCCAATTAAGTCTTTTGTTTTTTTGTTCGACTTTTCTAACTCTTTGACCGCCTCGGAATCGTGGCAAAATTGTAACCATAAACCGTCGTCTGTTATGACCTCCGCGTCTTCTAAGCGGTCCACCGCCCCACCTACAACGTTATTAATTTTTTCCGACTGCATTTTGTTTTATTTTTCTTGGTTGTTTTTTTGTTGTGGTTTTTTTTGTTTGTTTGGTTGTATTTGTTTGTTATGGGCCTATTTGATAAAACTTATCGCCCAGCAGTAACATTATTTACCGTTTATATGAATTTTGTCTACCTGGACAGTATTGTAAGCAGTACGATCCAAAGCATTTCCGTGTCCATAAACAAAGTTTGCAAAGAAAAATATTGCTACCAGAGGGTGTGTGGTGTGGTGTAGTTTCGTGTTTTGGCTCTCCCTTGTCTTATTTCCTGACGGTGCCGGCCTCCTGGATGGCTGCTGTGCGCTCACGCTGGTACTTGACACCTGCTCGTTTCTCACGTGTCTCGCCGCGTGTGTCTTCTTAACACTGTATTTTTTTTCTTTTCTTGTTATTATTTACTGTTTCTTCTTTGAATTATTTTTTTTTTTTTTTCTTTATTTCACTTTTATTTTAACGATAATTCTTTTTATTTCCACTTGTGCTGCACTGTGGGTGCTTCCCGAAGACGAAAGAAAACCAAAAAAAAAAAAAAAAATTTTCTATCACTTTGTCGTACACAACTCGCCATACGTCGAGCGCCAAAAATTGGGGGTCGGGTTATCTACAACCTCCTGTTACGTGGGAATTGTGGAGTTTCGGGGTGTAAGGGGATTGAATACACGTGGAAGAAAGTATATGTTCGTTTATGAGAGTCTCAAAGCGAGGGCAGTCGCGTGCGTGGCGTTAGGTTCAGAGGCTGGTCGGAGAGAGAGAGAGAGAGCGCGGGAGAGCTGATAACGCTCGGGCCCGCCGCCGAAAGGTGATCATCATACTCTGTATCCGCTGTTTATGCGCCGTGAGAGGTGAGTCTTGGGCGCGAACTTACAAAGGTTCTAGATACTGTACGTCACACTCCAATCTTAAAAATGAAAAAGTTATTTGAAATAATTGTTTACTAAAAAGTGTTATTAACTGTTGTGCAAAATAATTTATGACTGAAAAGTATAAATAACAGTTTAAAAGTTTACATAACTCATCTGCCAGTTTTTTGGACAATTTTAAATTTATCTTTCTTTTGGTTACGTACGTCTGTAGAATACAACAAAAATATCAAAATTGTTGACTTTCTTACCATAAAATAGATTTACGGATACTCACTGCTTTGTAGTATTCCATGTCATATTATATATTTCAGTAAGAATGTCGTTCAAACTCAGTTTACTCTGCATCATTGCACTGTTTGTTAAATATGATGATTATTAGTTATCTTTACATCATGCTTAATTTTGAAACAATATGTAATCATGAGAAATATAGATTTAAAATAAACCACACAGAAAATTAAATGTATTCGACTTCTGACTTCGTCCATTGTTAAATAATGGTTTCTGGTGTTCAGAAAGCTGCAAAGGTAGTATAAACGACTTACTAGTATCTATCCCTGTATCAAGCGGAATAGTTTTTTGTGACAAAGAAGATAGTACATTATTGTTAAAAACACTTGAATAGCTTCAGAACGTCATTATCGATTAATGATTTATGTTTAAAGAAGGAAGAAAGTGGGTAAGTATTATCTGTATCTGTTGCTTTTAAAAACTCTGCCACTGTTTTCATACGTTAAATTGTTGGAATTCCTTGAACCTTATTTGCTGCAACTTGGATCCATCTGACTGACTGTCGCTTTACGGCATTGATATCATTGTTGTGACATTTCCTTATTAAATAAACCGTTTATTCTTGTTGATAAATATAAATTCAGCATATTGCTGAATTAGTATGGAACGAGTATCATTCGTGTGGACCCAGTTAAGTGTGTGTTTTACATTTTTCTACAGTATTTAATTTTTAACGCAGTATTCATGTGAATGATACCCTCTTGCTTTGCTTATTGAAAAAGATGAAAAATCTCCTACAAGTACCTTAAATTTTGATTTTAACAATGTACCTAATCCAAAAAGCAGGAGTAACAATGATGAGAATCTCATTATAAATCTTCCAAAATATTTTAAATCACTGCTTTGGAAGAGTGAAATGTTAAGATAGCTAAATCCAAGACAGCCAAGAGAATAAGACATCAGTGGATAAGACTCGTTTATTCTTACGGGGCAGGCAAAGAATAAACTGTTCTTACCTTCTCTCCTTGAAAGCAAACATGTCTTATTCACTGATATCTGCTAAATCTGTTTCTCTCAGTTCTCCCAGTACTTTAATCATTCATGGCAGAAAGTAGATACTTGGTAAGTTCGTCAAATCTCATTTAGTATGATGAGCTTAAAATTTTTACCATTAAAATTCCTATTGGCAAATAAAAAATTTGATTAGGTTAATTGAGTTATTTAAAATTTACTATTAGAAAATATGATGTCTGAAAATGACAGGAAATGGCCAAAAAATTGCAAAACTGGCAAAAACAGGTTTTATAACCCTAAAACGTCAGCAGTCATAAATATAAAACAAAGTTTAATACAAAAAAAAATGCGCAAAAAAGCCTGATAAAACTAACTGCATTGATCCCATCAGTTTAGTAGTTTTTTTGCCAATTGCAAAATACCACTACTTTTGCCATTTTTTTAAATTTATAACTCCAGTTTTTTTGCACGTTAAGGGCTCAGATTAAGAGAAAGTATTCTTCCAGTGAATCTTAAGGTATGCTAAGACTTCCGCATTAATTCGATTTTTAGTTTTTGCAACTGGTCGTGTAAAAAAAAAAAACCTTTACAAACAATAGTTTAAAAAAATTTTTGGGACCAAATAAGACTATTTTTTAAAAGCGTTTCTGTCCTTTTGGAGTTATTGTACCACATACTTAAAATCTCTATTTTTAACTTGGTAGTAGGCCCTGTGAATGATAATCTAAAAAAACAGTGATTTCCGCTTATAGTCTTATACTTTTTTCCAACCATTTTTCGGTTTGCAAAAACTCCAAATTAAATCAATAAAAAATTCTTAGCATACTGAAAGTTTTACCACTAAAACATTGTCACTAAATTTTACAACCCTTACATGCAAAAGAACCAGAGTTATGAATTTGTTAAAAAATGGCGGAAATAGCAATATTTTGTAATTTGCAAAAAAAAACTACTAAGTCGATGGGGCCAACTTGGCTAGTTTTTTCAGACTTTTTATCGGGCATTATTTTTGTGTTAAACATTTTTTGCTACCTATTAATGCTCATTTTAGGGCCGAAAACATATTTTGGCCACTTATGCAAATTTTTTTGGCCATTTTCTGACATTTTGAAATCACATTGTATGATAATCAATTTTAAATACCTCAGTCTATTGAATTAAGTTCTTAAGTCGGCAATAAGAATTTCTAAAAAAAATAGTGGGTGTAAAATTGATTCTATCATACCAATTCCTGATCCTACTTCTCGATTCAGCCATAACATAACGATAAAGGAAAGAGTTAAGGTACTGGGTCAGATACTCTAACCGTGTTGAAGTGTAGCATAGCAAATAGAAAGCTCAAGAAGGTCTGTAAGTAGTCAATAAGTCAATATCAACTCTATTGGCTGTGTTACACGCTGGAACAGTTCGAAAATATGGCTGCTTTATTCATAATTCTGAGATCGTTCTATATTGTCGATTAGACTACATGTAATAAATTGAGAAAAAAACATATTTTTGTTATCTTACTAATATATAAAGCTAAGTCGCTAAAACCGTTGTAATCGCTAACCGCGAAAACTACTAAACCGATTTTGCTGAAATTTCGCATACCGATTCTTGACACTTGACTTAAATGGTTTTAGTATAGTTTTTATTTTCAAAAATTTAATAACAATAGCAATAAATAAGTTCAAAGCTTTGCAAAAATACTCCAGCTTTTCACGTTAGTTCAGTTGGATCCACTAGGTGGCGTCGACATAAAATCGAAGCTACCTGCAATGGAATTAAACAAGTGTGGTTATAATACGCTGGAGCATCTCATCAATTTCTGCCATCGTTCACTGGCAAGTCACCGAGCTGCATCCAGAATGTAGATGATAGTCGTGCAGCTGGGTATCCCGGTTAATGACGATGCTCTTCTCCAATGGGCAAGTGACCTAAGTCTACTTTCACCCTTAACCTCCAGGATTGACGAGTACCACCAACAAAAAATTTATTCTAACTGATAACGTCTGCGGTGGAATACCAGGAGACGTGTTTGGCCAGAGCACAACCTGCTCCAACACTTCAGAGTTGTGTGGTCGTACCACAATCTGGCCTAGTGCCATCAGAGAATTTTTTACTACAAATGTAAGCCAGGGAAGACAGCCCTGAAGAGTATGGGCATACACAACGGCCAACTTCTTAGTGGTTGTTCTAACGGCATACCTACAGAGAAGGTATTCTCCAGGCCCACTTTCCCGACTAACTATGAGCAGTCGGTTATCCGGGGAACAACCTTAAGACCAAATATTCTTTGGTCAGTGGCGTATCTTCCTCATGTATAGTCTCCGTACACAGAGACTCCGAGGGTAAGAGTCTATTATCAAGAATAATGATAAAGAATAACTGGAAATTTTACCATTGGCCCTTTTCAGGGCAAATTTAAGTATTAACGTTCCCTACTTAACCGTCAATCTGATCGGTTCTTTTAAGGGTCACCTAAGTTAAAACTACCGTGCCAACAAATACAGTTTTGCTACCATTTCCGGAAACGTTATTCGTCGACTAAAACACTGTGTAAAGCCAAGCACTATTAAATAAAGTCAGTCATTCACTGGCAGACGTCACGAGCAGAGTTGTTCGTCGCAAGGCTGGGAACCCCAGTGACGACCCTTTATTACTCTCTCAACTCTAAGCATTTAACCAGGAATCACCGATCCTCTCCAAGGTCTGCGCTGGGCGAACCTAACAGCTATGAAGGAAAAAAAAAACTTGAGCCAACGGGAGTCTCCAACGGGCAAGCATCACAAACCAATCTCTCCATCTTAGATCATCAATACAACTGAGTCTGTAAATAAAAAGGTGCTTTAGACACCAACGTCTTCGACGTTATACCATAAGATGTTGGGAAAGAGCACTACAACTAGCTCCAAAGCTTCGGACTTTGTAATTTTTCTCCCTATCAGTCTGGGGCTTCAACAGCAGGCCAGAGAAGATCACCCTGAGGTATTCAGGCAGTCACAATTGCTGTAAACTTTAGTCAAGAAAGAGTTTACTTAAAAAGCTTACCGATCTTTTTTAGAGCCATCGGACGTCGAACTGTTGTGTCAAAAAATATAATAAAACTTGACAAATCTGACAGAAAACAGCCTTTAGGGGTCACAAAAGTCTTAAGCATGCCAAAAGTCGCAAGAGGGTGAATTGGAAGAAAAACTGTAAATGTATCTAATAAATACAATTTCAGGTGTCAAGAAACTGACGTGGAAAATTTATTGAGATTAGAACAGCAGCGTGAAAATCGACAAATGAAGAATCCATCACGTGAAAGATTAGCTTTTTTTTGTACCCTCACAGTAATCTCTTAAATCTTTAAAGATCTAAATTCAGATTTTTAAATAAGTAGAAAATGTGTTTGTATTTTTGTGTCAATAAAAAATGTCAAGATTAAGTAAGCTCTAGGATTTTGTTTCTCTGGTAATAAAGTTGTGGGATAAGAGAAAAAAAATTTTTTTTTATATATATTTTTTGGGAGTTTAAAATTTTAGCAGCTTTAAAAAATAGCCTTTTTTGTAAATTATACGATTTTTGTTCTGAGAAGTGTCAGGAAAACGTTTCATAATACATTTCAACACACTGCGGTATTCCATTTAGTAATTCTCGGGCGAAGCCAAGACGGGGGACCGCTAGTTAAAAATATATAGGTACAAGCACGGCATAACATGCCTTGAGCCCAGAGTTTCTCTTTTGAGAGATCGATCCTTGAACTCTGCTTCTTTTATGCTATATTCATTTGTAAAAAAAAGTTTTTGGAATTGCCTTTAAAATTGAGAAGAATAGATCCTTCCAATAGTGTGCTGTGTGTTGAGTAAATAAAATTTTACATATATTCTATGTTTGGCAATTGTATTGTCCGTATTTACAGGGATAATTTATCGTTTAACGGACAGCGAGCTTAGCTCACCTAAGCGGCTCAGTCGGGTGAGCCGCCATCATCCCACTACCGAGCCAAGTACGCCGAGCGCGAAGGACCTCTTTTTTACCATTAATGTTGAACATACTTGCTTATATTTAAATGAAGCGTCATTTATAGATTTTATAGATTAACTCTTGACGGACAAGAGCGTTTTTTAAAAATGAAGCTACGTTGCGGCAAAACTTTTTTATGGTCATTTTACGAAAAGACCTTTTTTTTAGTTTTTTAGCGGTACGCGAAAAGCTTACAACCGATCTTGCTGAAAATTAGTGAGTATATTAAGGGCTCTAATATCTACTTTTTGTCTAAATTTGAGCTCTAAATATTTAATAGAACGCAAGTTATTGAATTTTCAAAAATGCCCGAAAATGACAGTTTCTTGTAATTTTAGAGAAAATGGCTTAACTGATTGGAGCTAGGCACGGCTTATTCTTTTCGTTTTAGAATCGGGTAACTTTTTTGTATTCAAATTTTTTTTATATGATTTTTAGTTTTTTTTTCTAGGTGCCAAAAACCTGTTTTGGCCACTTTTACCATTTTTTAGAGCCTTTACTGAACTTTTTAGGTATTTGATTGTAGTATAATTAATTATAAACATCAAAAATCAGTGGCGGTAATTTTTTCATGCTAACATTCATTTTCCGAAATTTCAATGGATTTGAAGCTAATTCTATCGTATTGTAAGCCCAAGTCGGTTTTTTCTTGTCGCTCTGTGTCAGTACTTACTTACAGTGATCCACTTAATTGTGTAATTTTTTCGCCTTTTTCTGATAATTTTGTCACCACTAAATTTAACACAAGTTCTACAAGACCTCGTAGGTCATCCCCAGACATGCTGAATCCATCAGAAAGTCGACGTCTGTTAAATTCTTTCTCATCTGTATTCTCTGTGAATACAGTGATAGTATTAAGTGACAATAAAAAAGAGCCAACGCTATCTGACGTCATGAACTGCCTTAATACTTAAAATTTTAAACTTGACACCGCACTCGTGGCTAGATTTGACACTTTAGAAGGTAAACTTCACGATCTGCAGAATAAAGTCACTATGGTGATATGGGGTTTTCGATCTGAGGTATCAAATATCTCAACCCACTCTCTCCTGTGTAAAACGTTCGAACTTATTGTATCGGGCGTGCCGAATTCTGTTTAGCTTCCAAACGATCAGATCGTCGCACGCACTTTCCAAGCTATCGGGTGTGATTACCTTGAAAAACTTATTGCACGGACTCGTGATTGGTCTCCTTTTAAAAAATCTTCGGTGACCTCTACTCCGTCACAGCCAGCCTTATCTACTCGTGGAGTTCTAGAGATGATTAACTCACTTCATATTAGCAACCCAATCTAGTAAACTGGCAGAAAAAAAAGCGAGCGACATTTTATACGCAGGTGACAATGCTACTATTTGTCTACCACCTGTCTACCACCTCTGGCATAAGGCTATAAAGGCCTATAAAGAACTTAGCTATGCATTTCCCGTTACACGCACCGTAATGGTACATATGCATGAAACTGCTTCTTCTGAACTCACACCTGTATACTAAAAAAAAAAATATGCTAGCACTGACTCCAATAAATCATATGAATCAGTGACACCATATGCCCCCTTGTGATAATAGATCGAATTGTACCAAAAACTCATTAAATATAGGACACATAAACGCTAATAACTTGGTTACATACTTCAATGTACTAGAATTCCTCTTCCTTAAGCCTAATTTTGATCTACTCGTGATAACTGAATCTTTCGTAACATCACTCAATACTGATGAAAGTATCCTCATGCAAAGTTGTAAATCTCTTTTATAATAACAGAGTGGAAAAAGGTAAGGTGGTGGAGATGTTCGCGTGTATGTACGTAATGATCTTCCCGTCAAAATACTACGTTCTGATCCTATATTTGATAACACACCTGAATATTTTAAACGGAAAGTAATACTCCCTGCTCAAAAGCTAATTTTTTCTACTGTCTATAGGCAACCTGGCGTTCTTCCCCAATTGTTATTCTCAGTACTGTCTGCTTATTTGCCAATTTATTCTAAAATTATTCTTACTGGCGATTTCAATATTACTATGACATTAGATTCTGACCCTGTTCGTTTGTTCAGCTCCTTTCTGACATCGCACTCATTATTTCTTGTCCCTTTTGAACCTACCCACTTGTCAGCAGTCATAAAATACTCTAAATCTGACTCCCCATTTATCGCTGGACATGATTTTATTGAACTCTTACTTGCACTTCCTAAACCTGAAGTCTACATACATTTCAAACCTTGTTTCTTAAACTTGTAATTTCTTTAATGCCATCATATCTGTCTTTAATAGGCTTACTTCAATCATATCAATCAGCCTTGAATCATCTAAGAAACCCTGGGTAACACATAAGTTGCAAGGACTTATCAGACGCACTTACTATCTACAAGCGGGCGATCAAACACGTGCTATGGATGATATACGCAATCTACTGGACGCTTCTAAAAACAGGTATCTTGCCTCAAGGTTGTGTAATGCTACGGAAGTCAAGGCAAAGTGGCTTATGATGTACAATATGGATCTTACTGGTTCAAAGTTTCCTTCATCATTAATCTGTACCACAATATAAGTTTTTTACAATGTAAAAATCGTATAAACTATTTCATGCTGTCCTCCAGCTTACTGTTGTACATTACATCATTAATTTGCATATGTTCAAATAGTTGTCAATGTTCATTACGACATTTGAACCATTATTGAAAACGCAAATCTTAAAAGGCAAAAAAAAATTCATAATAATTAAATTGACAAATTATTAACAATAACAATAAAGTAGTTGCTAATACTTTATCACGCTACCCAAAACAAAAAAATCATCAATATTTGATAACAAATAGTCAAAACATGACTTTTTTTCTCGAGATGTAAATTTAAAGTTGTTTAATTCAAAAAACTCTAATGAAAAATGACAGACGTGTCTTTGCGACTTAATCAGACATTCGTCAGTAATGATTAAAATTAAACTGTAAAAACATATTTTCAAAATAAAATACAGTATACAAAAGTTTAATTATCAAACTAGTGGATGTCTAACGTTCGAACGTCCATCTTGATAAATAAACAAAAAACGTAAAAAAACCAAAAAAATTATTTTGGCTTCTAAATGTTTTACAACAATGAACTACTTCTTAAAATTTGTGAAAAATTCCAGTTTTTGAAATATACCAATCTTACGATAACATGCTAATTTTTATAGTTATATTCATAAAAACTGTACCCAAAAAAGTGACACTTCTTAAAAGACCATTTTGTTATTGCAGAATATTTTAAATCTTTATGCTATTACTAAATTCATATACTAGATGTTATAACAAAACAAATGAGCTTCTGTTAGGCTCTGTCAAAATATAGCTTCAACGTGAGAATAAATGACACAACTGACACGTTTTTAGTAAACAAATACATTTTCTCAAAAAGTCAAATATATTTTTTTACGAAAAATTTGGTTTTATGCTTATAGGAGACATTTTCATACTTAGTTTTAGAGCTATGAACAGATTTTTTACGAACTAAAAAAAAAAATTTTAGATTTTTGTTGTTATATTTCGATAATTTTAAGCAATTATAAGCCGCTTTTAATGATTTGGGTTCCAAATTGTTTAATTTAACAATACCTGAAAATGGCAAACTACTAAATATGGCTTTTTTTAATTGGCTTAAGGATATAATTGAGAAACACAATTTTTCATATTTTTTGTATAAAATCAATGTTTTAAATATTTTCCCTGTATTTCCAATGACGAGCATTTAAAAGATGTATTCCTTTAACGTTAAATAAATTTAATAAACTGTGTGAGATACTGTAAGGAATTCCATCCTACGGTTTTGCAAATTCCATAAGCCTATTTAGGTGTTTATAAGTAGCAATTAGAACGTTACCTTCTTTGGTGAAAGTCCTGTTAGTGAGAGTGCAGTCTTGTTTAATTATATGGTGGCCAAAAAGACTAAGTTTACCGTAACTGGTGCTTTTATACAGTCTCCTTTATGTCAAAACTATAATGTCTGGAGATGACACAAATGTTGAGATACTAATCTTGAGCTGGCCTTATTGATTGTTGAGGCTTCCAACGTTTTGATAATAGAAGACAGCCGAGTATCTATTAGAGTCATAGTTTATTTGGTGTCGTAGTTATGGGTGCCTTGATTTGGACCTTGGACTTCGTGCTAACATCAACGATATTTGGTATTCCGTTGACATAAGTTCCTTTTTATCGGATCAATTAAAAGTAAGCTCTTTAGCATTTAATGTGAAGGTTATAAAAGCGGTTGCACTGAGTTGGTGTCAAGTCTTTAGAAACTGAGATACCTGCAGGGATTTTTTGTCAATCCATCGGAACACGTATAGCATCATTATGTGATGCTAGCCTAACAATCATGGGATGCCTTATACTTGGATTAACTTTACCTAATCTACATGGATCATAAATTTTTGAAAAATCTAGAGCAGTAAAGGCACTTAAAGCCCTGAGTACGGTAGAACCACACGAGTTATTATCTTCAAAAACGTCATCATGTGAGTTAATAGACTAGGACTTGTCAACTTTGCGCAGAATTATATTTTGGAACATAAAAGTCTTTCTTGTACTTCATCCGTGGACAGATTAGAGTATTTAGCGTTAGACAATGTGCTTTCTTTAGATTCAATACTAGTAAGCTTATTCGAAAAGCTATTCTTGTGACCAGAAAACTGCTACAAAAATTGATCCAGGCAGTGGCTGGGTCACTGGAGCTTTTGAAGTTTAGTAGAATGTTGTATCGAAAGTACATCGTGGTTTAATAGGCTGTCCTATATATTTACTACTGGTGTATCAATATTAGATCTTATATAACCAAAGTTACTGTCAATTTTTTTTGGTTAAGCTTGTTTGCAGAGATTGGAAGGCTTCGTTTACGCAGTATTTGATTTCTGCTCTGAGAGTCATTTTATCCAAGTGACCTATATTTAAGCCCCTGATTTTATTAACAACTATTAAAGAGCTATCTTTCAACGGGGGTGTCTCGTGTGATCTGAAGTTGATCTAAGAGTAGCAGAAAGAAAATTAGATTTAGGAAGGTATGAGTTGTTAAAGCTAACTAGTGGATCTCAATAATAATCCACCGATGCAACAGATCTGGTTGAGTTACTACAAGTGCAGTCAATAAAATGCTGTTACACAGTAAGATTTATTCTTGATATGAACACTTTTTAGACTTGGAAATACATGGAAGATGAAATCAAGCATCACACTGTCTGGATTTGATGTCATATTCTCTAGCAAGTTTGCAGCCAGGAAGACTACACTTTTTAGAGCCCTTTAATTTTTAACAATACTGTCCAGGTATGCGTAGCAGAAATTTAATATATTTGATGAGCCCTTGTCGTTCAAAAGCTTATCAACAATTTTATAATATGCATGATTACAAAATTACTTGCATGATTAGTTGTGTTACGATGAATGCCAGAAAATTACGTGAATAGTGAGGTAATTATCATATAAAGTATATACATAGTCGGTAAACGATGAATAATTAGACATGGAAACCATCTAATAAATAGGCTAATTAAAATTCTGTCCTTGTCCCGCTACACCAGATGTATCTTAGATTGGCTCCTAACCAACTAAACGACAACTGCGCTTCATGTAATCTTTATTTTAAGATTTATAAAAATATCACAAAATTTATACACTTGAAATATATTAACATATTAATAAAACTTTTAATATGATCAAGTTTTACAGTATTACAAAAAATCTGTTTTGTGATTGAGCATTCAAAAACAAATAAATTTTTTTTCTTTTTTTTTGCTTTTAAGTTAAAATAAGATGTCATGATGTATTTGAATAATCGTTGAATCTAATTTTTTTTTTAAATAAAAATTGTATAACTATTAAGTATACAAATAGGCTGATACATTTTTCTTATTATTCTATTACTCATATAAATTAGATACTAATAAATTTCAATAAAACTACAGTTGTTTTTGTTCTTTTATATCTTTCATTGCTTTAAAATAAATTTCGGATTAAATTGACTATTCTCCTTTATCTTCATTTTATTGGTTTTCTGGAGTCTTTTTTTTATTTGAGTATATTCAAATTAACAATATTTAACAGATCATAAAAATTTCAACGGAAAGATGTATTTGTACAAAACTTTTGAACAGTAAGTATTGTAAATAGTATATGATTAAAAACATTTTGTAAATTTAAGATATTAATGGTGTACTAAAAAAAATCAAAGAGATGGAGGTCATAAAACAAGATTTAAAGAATAAAGATAAGGGAGCTTTGTGACAATGAATTCAAGCTTGCAATATCCTTCGTTACTTATCGCTTAAGGCTTTTCCAAAGCACCTGTTTTGTATTTTTGCAAGTTATGCGAAAATTGTATAGCATTTTGCAGCACACATTTTTTTTTGAAATTATACCATTCAAACGGATTTGTTGCAAGTCATACAAGCTGAGAAGATGGAAGTCAGAAACATTCGATTACTCTCTACGATAAGATCGTATTTTCTCTTACAATTTCAAACATTTTTTTTGTTAGTTTTTTAATACGATTTGAATACTCTCAACACAGCTTTCTGCACTACAATTTTTCCGTAGTATTTTTTCTTACAAACTATTTTTTTCCTTATCAGCTTATAAAAATTAATTTGTACAAAGAATCCTTATAAAAATAAATTTTAACGAAACTAACAGTTTGCGAAAGTATGACGTAATGAATTAATATTTTTTGAGGAACATCTAAAGCCTTTATACAGTAGCTACAAACAGTATTCGTTCTAGTAAATCTTTAGCCTTGCAAAATTCCAAAATTAAAATCTAAAAACGGTCAATGTTTTTTTTCGTTTTTATATGCATCTTATATTTTGTATAATACTGGAAGTATTGTACTGTCTTTTACTCATACGCTCACAAAATCAAATTAAGTAATATTAACTTGACTGGTGTTGTGTATAAACCTTACATTAAATAATTTAAATAATGTCCTAACATGTCAATTGACTTACGAAATAGCAAACCATCAATGTATTTGATGTGAGCTTTGCATTAAGTTTCACTCATAAGTCAACATTACTTAGTTTAATTTTGTTTATGTACGAGTTAAAGACAATATAAAACTTTGTGTGCTATACAAAAAGTAAGCCGCACTAAAAAAAGAAGATAAACTTAACTGTTTTTGGATTTTAATTTTAGAACTTTGAAAAGCTTAAGATTCATTAAAAAGAATACTATTCATTACCACTGAATAAGAGCTTTAGGAATTTTTAAATATTATTCTTAAAAAATATTAATTTAACACATAAAATTTGTCTAACCTTGAAGTTTTATTAAAAGGTACTTTTAATTGGGACATCATAACTTTTTAGGAAAATACCATTTCATTATGTTTACTTGAAATCAGTCAATTAAACTAAATATCATTAACATTAGGAAGTGCCGGATGTAAGTCAAGTATGTACAAGGGAGCAATAGTATACTGTAATAGTTTTACAGTGTATTATTATTTTATCCACCACTATATTTATAAAAAAAAACTGCCTATATACAGTCATTTACAATACTTTAATAAATGCTGACTTATTTTGGACAGATAGTTCGTAATAATGTCTAACTCAATATATATTAATTGTATTTAATATATTTTATTTTCATACATATCTCAACTTGCTGCCGAATAGGCATCTACTTCAAAAACGCCACGTATTGACTAGTTGTATGCCTTAATAAAACACCTTAATGGTACCCAAGGAAAAGTAATGAAGTGGAGTCTCGAACCCGAGCCCTCGAGATGGTAGGAAAGCGCTCTACCACGTCTTTACTGACAGCTCCCGCGCTAGAGTCTTAACAGTGCGTGCTATTTGCTGTGACTTAGACCATACCTGTAGTCAATACTGCACTGTTGGTAGAACTACTTTATTTTAAGAACACGCCCATACCAAGTAAACACAGAAAAATTTTGGCTCGTAGCTAACTTAACGATAAGAATATTTTGTAGACGCTGATCTGGGAGAAATGTGAATTTGAGTCTTTCAAGATGCACATGTCTTAATTTCGTTATCCTAACGATTTTTTGCCTCATATTTATCGTCAAAGTTGTAGAACAGAATAATAAAAAAATAAAGAAAACTAAAATACGTTAGGAATAATAATGAAAATAAATAATTTTTGAAATTTAAAAATTCGAGTATACAAATCTGAAGTAATCAGTAATGCGCTTGCCGAGGCTTTGTCTCTTTACTAAAGTTACCAGCGCCATTCTCTCCTGCCATTGATTTGGCGGTAGCATAGCCACTTTGATTTCGTCTGGGTCCTTTTCCCCGGTTTTAGCAGCCTCTAAGATAGCTGCTATAACTTCCTCTTTATCAGAGACTGCCTCTAAGTCCAATACCTCCAAGGTAACTCTAGATTTCCTTGATTGTACCTTTCCTGCGGTTCTAATAGCCAGTGAGATAGCCTGCGTCAACTTCTCTTTGTCTTTGGTGTTGTTGGCGAGCTCCACTAGAATACAATCAGCCTTTGTGCTGCGTATTCAAGTGACTTCCGCACCGCAGTCTCTCGGATCGACAGTGTTACGGAATGCTCCTAGTACTTCCGCGTATGATTTTCCTTCTGCTGGTTTCACGAGGATGGCCTCGTTCCTTTTCTTTACCTTTCTCCGCTTCTTTATTTTCTTTCCTGGCTTATTTTTGTTTGGAGTCGATGTGCTACCGGCTCGTTTTTAGCAGCAACTTGTTCCTTGCGGTTTGCAAATGCCTGCTTTCTTTTGTTTATGACTCCCTTCCACAGTTCGTTGTCGTCGTCGTTCTTACTTTTTTTTTTATGCGCCCCAATCCTCAGTAGCGCCATCGTCTCTACCTTTTTTTTTTTGGGAGCTATCTGATCACACGAGCTGGCTGAGATATTCTCAACACTAACATCTTTCCCACAGTCTTCTGGTGGCGGCCTTTAAAGTCCTTTAAGAGCCCACAGATTTCTTCCACGTAAACTCTGGCTTCCTTGACTATACTGCTGACATTTGGCTGCCTGTCAAATGCTTTTTTAATACTTCGTAGGATGTCTCTCATCTTACCAAGTACTTTTTCTTTTCCTTTTTTGTGTCACTTAGGGTTTTCTGTAGGTAAGTGACTACCGTTGATTCAGCCAGTGCCAGCTGATGTTCATTCTGGTTATTCTGGTCTATATCTTGTGACTCGTTGGTTCAATCGATTAACCAACATCGAGTCGTCATTTGCTTTCGAATGTTAGAAAGCATAGCACTTTCGTGCTGGACGCCTTTGTGGCCTCCCCCAGAATTCATAAGGCCAACACCAGCCACCCGGGCTTTCACTAGGTTGGAACTGGCAGTGAATTCTGTCTTAGAGGTTACCGCTTGGGGTAGGTTGTTTTCATTAGCGTCGACGCTAGTCGTTCTGTGTCCAACTTCCTAACATTCCATCCTGTTTTGCGTGCTATGCCTCTTCTGTCTATTGTATCGGTGATTTCAAAGACGATATATTGGTGATTGCTACCATTTTCGTCCTCAATTACCTGCCATTCCTTCACTCTCGGCGCAAGGCTCTCCAAAGTCAGTGTAATGTCTGGTATTGATTCGCCAAATTTCGATCTTCAGAAAGTCATGGTCCTTCTTTCGCTAACAACGACCAGTCCTAGCCTTGCCGCCATATCTAGGACTGCCCGGCCCTTAGAATTTGTTGTAGTGTGTTTCAACCATGTTTGGTTTCATTCGGAAACCAACCCTAGAATTTTTTACGAGGTTTTTTCCTCAGCATTTTAATCCGCAAAAACTATTTCATTTCGTTCTAGCCACCCGCGGACACAAACTCCGACCTGCGCAGTGCCTCGGAACCATACACCTGTGGAAACTTGCCTTCATCCGCCACCTGAAGAGCACGTGCCCTATAAGCTGACTGCCTTAGCCCGGGGATTATGATCATTATTATTATTATTTTCATCATTATTATTATTATTGTTATTATTATTATTAATATCATTATTATCATTATTGTTGTTATTATTATTATTATTATTATTATTTTTTTTTTTTGTTTTTTTGTTTTTTCGAGGTCGTCTAGAATGCCTTACTGCACGATAGAAGAGTGTACGAACCCTCCCCTGCGTGACACTCGTTATAACCATACCCACTAAACTGGCAAGACCTATCTCCTGGGACACCCAGCTCGGAATCTGCTCTCGCATTTAAACTTCAAGCCGGGGCCACGGAGGCTTAGCCCCTTGTAAAGGTTTCCTTTAGTGTTCCGTTGCCTAACGCATCTTGTAACTTTTGCTTCGACTAGGGTATTTTCTAGTTTCTGTCATACATCTGAGCTGCTCTTCTCTGTTTAGTTGAAGACTTGCGACAAAGGCGCAAGGACCGCACCCACCGCAGAGCCCGCGGGGCGGAAACTTAGGCCACCGAGGCAGAGTTGCTCATCGGCAGGTAGATAATACAGCGAAGCGGTCCACAGGAGCCTGCCCGAATTTAAGCACCCACGCAAACCCTTATCTCGCACACCAAATGCCCCGCAGCCACACCCTGAAAGCCCAGCCCCGAAAAAAAAAAAAAAAAAAAAAAACCAGCGGAAGCCAAGCATATAAGAGCACGGGCTATCGAGCCGTAACCGCTCATCGGCAGGAAGGTGGTAGAGCCAAGTGGTTTGAGAGAGTCTGCACGCGCTTAAGCACCCACGCGGGCTCCCATCCCACACACCGGTGGCACCACCCCGAAGCCCCGCCACCACTCCCTCGAACACCACGAGCTATGCAGCGGAAACACCACCTCACGCCCCCACGATGGCACCGGATATACGCGCGCACCACAGGGCGCCACAAACCGTCCTCCTTTTTGTCCCGGAGATCTGTATGTATGTATTGGGCTACTGCAGTCCATCTTTCTTCGTTGAGTAGCATTTTATCTATTACGTTGTCGGGGTTTAAAGTTCCCATCATTTCTTGCAATACATTTCGTTCGGCTTGCCACTTAGTGCAGTCAAAGAACGAATGTTCTGCGTCATCTTTGTCGTAGCTGCAGTACTTGCACGCAGCTGTCTGTGTTTTTCGCATCTTGTTGACGTACGAGCGAAAATACCCGTGATTTAAGAGGAATTAGATAAGATAGTTATCTACTTCCCCGTGTTATTGCTCAGTCCATTTATTGACATCTTTTATCAGGCGTGCCGTCCATCTACTTATAGTTTTCTTTTGCCATCAATATTGCCAGCATCCCCAGATTCTTTCCCGGGCGTTTTTTTTAGCCTACATTCTACCTAAGTCCTGCTCCGTCAGGTGCTTTAACTGTCGTTCCCTCGCAAGGAGGTCAATGAAGATTATGCCTGCTATCACCATTCTCGCAGACTCTGAGACTGTGCAATAGGCGCAGGTATTCTCAAGGCTCCTATTCTTTGAACTTGGGTGATTTTCACTCTCTTCTTTTCTACGTTCATTTTATCTCCCCATATCTCAGCCCCGTACAATATAATAGACTGGGCCGTAGACATGAGGAGCCTGCGCTTTGCAGGTTTTGGACCTCTAACGTTTGGCATGATTCGGCTTGATACCGCTACTCTTGCCGCTGCCTTGTCTGCTACTTTCCTAAGGTGACTAGAACGTGAGCTTTCTATCCAGCGTCACTCCTAGGTATTTTACGGCATCCTTCGTCATTCCTTCTTCTTCTTGTACCTTGAGGGAGATGATGGTATCTATCTCTTTTCTTGTCAATAGTACCATCTCCGTCTTCCTTGTTGCAACTTTGAGCCCGTTCTCCATCTATGAAGCCACTCTCCGCATAACCTGGTTAAGTCGTATCTGGCCAAGTTCCATCGTGCATTCAACGATCACTACAGCAGTATCTTCCGCGTATCCCACCAAGAACGTCCCTTTTGGCATATCCTGGCGAAGCAGTCCGTCATATGACACGTTCCAGAGATTGGGTTCAAGTATGAATCCCTGGAATGCCCCTGCAGTTATTATCTTCTTTGTTTTGCCTTCTGCTGTCGTATAGGTCAAGAAGCGGTCCTTAAGATATTCTCTCAATACTCTCAAGAAACAGTTTAGTGTTCTGAATGTGTGTTTTAGAACGTGAAGCATGTCCTTTCATCTTGCTGAGTTAAAAGCGTTCTTTACATCTAAGGTGACCAGAAGAACGAGGGGTCTCGCTCTATGGCATATGTCTCTAGTGCTGTGAACTGCTTTTACTACTTCTTCTACTGCTCCTATGGTAGACCTTCCTTTCCTAAATCCGTCCTGCCTGTCGGATAAGTCTTCCGCGTTTTGTATGGCCTGTAAAAGACGGGCCTTAAGCAGCTTTTTGTATAACTTTCCAGACGTGTCCAGCATGCATAACGGCCTGAGTGATGACGGGGAGTTAGGCTCCCCCTTGCCTTTATCAATTAGTACCAGCCATGCGTTTCTCTGAAGGTTGGGAACAACTCCTTTCGCAAACATGTATTGTATAAGTTTAAGAACAGTTGTGGGTATTGTACCACCACTGTCTTAATGACTTCTGCCAGTATGCCATCTGGTCCAAGGGCTTTTCCGTTCCAAGCGATCTGGCTGCTAGCTCTAGTTCTTTCTGGGTGAATAACGGTACATTTTCTTTTAGCTCCAAGTCTGCTCAATCCTAGAGTTCTAGATGTGTCGAGTTCTAGAGTTTTTCTTGCTGTTCTTAATAGCAGCTCGCATCGTCTTTCTTGTAAGCTGGTACTTGGCGTACCTTTGTCCGGCCTCTGGTCTGTTTCTGGCCCTTTGATAGAGGCGTCTGTGTTTGAGACGTTGGCGCCTTAATTCGTTAATTTCCTTGTTCCACCAATAAGTTTAGCGATCGCCAATTCATCTTTTTTTTCTGAGCATGGGAGCCTCGCATGCGATTTTTAAGAGTCGCATTGTTGCCTTGGTGAGCTTCTGTACTCCTTCTACTATGTTCAGGTTTCGTTCATCGCTTCAAATAGCAGTGATGCTATTCACGACTTTTTTCGCTAGTCGTTCTGTGTCCAACTTCCTAACATTCCATCTTGTTTTGCGTGCAATGCCTCTTCTGTCTATTGTTTCGGTTATTTCAAAGACGATATATTGTTGATTGCTACCATTTTCGTCCTCAATCACCTGCGATTCCTTAACTCTCGGCCTAAGGCTCACCGAAGCCAGTGTAATGTCTGGTATTGATTCGCCAAATTCTGGCCTTTGCAAAATTGTGGTTCTTTATTATTATTATTATTATTATTATTTTTTTTTTTTATTATTATTATTACTATTATTACTTTTATTATTATTGTTATTATTATTATTACTATTATTATTATTATTATTATTATTATCACTATTATTGTTATTATTACTATTGTTATTATTATTATTATTATCATTATTACTATTATTATTATTATGACTATTATTATTATCATTACTATTATTATTATTATTGTTATTGTTATTATTATCATTATTATCATTATGGAAATTTTTAATTCTTTGTATAGTCAATTTAAGTATCAACATTCGAATAATTGATGAAGAACTTTTGAAATCACTATTTAAAATTTGATTGAATAAAATCAAGACAGTCGACGTCCCTATAGCATGTGTGACGTGGTAGCAAAAGCTATCAAATCATTTTCCAAATATATCTTTGAGCAAGTCATTGGCGGTTACCGAGTCCTATAGCAACATACACACATACACACACATGTATATTTATTTTATTAAATACCTTAATGACTCAGTAGTTAATGAGTGTTTTTCGTGCCACGGAATACGAGCGAAGGCGAGAAAGAAGGGCAGTAGACGCTGAAAGAAGTCAAATATCTGTAAAGTATGATTTGATGGTATATGTGTGTATGAGGGAGAAAGAAAATGAAGTAGCTCGCGACCCGTTTTCTGTAAATCGAGGGTTGAATCGTCGCATCCTCAACTTATTTTTTAAAACTTCCAACTCTTTTTCAACTTTTGGGAGCCTTAAGGGGGCTCCAGCGGGAGGAGTTAGGAAGTCACAGGTAGCTGAATTGATAGATAAAAACACGCTGATTCCAACGGTGTCCTGATTTACCCCTCTAACCCTGGAAAATTTTGAGATATTTGCTCTCAAAGTTCGTACATTATACATAGCCTCTCATAGAGCAACGTGAGAACATCGGTATTTTCTAACAATAATTGAGGAGTTACATGTCAGGACTGTAACTGTTTTATAGAAAAACATCTCAGCTTTCAGATGGTACCTTCAAAAATATAGGTAACCCTGGAAATATTTGAGATATTTTGTAAAGTATTGATCAAGTCATTGAATTAGCAGGGTCATGACGGGATGCCATCTTGTTGTTTGTAAGGCGCGCGCTTTTGAATATTTCAGAATTACACTGCAAGTACTTACATAAGTTTCATGTCATTTGTAACTCTTTTTTAATCGTGTTCTCCTATGGATTACTTACACATTTTTTTTTTTTAAATAAAATAGAACATTGAAAAATTTTAACTGCAATTATTTTTTATTTTATCAAAAATTGCGTCAATAATTTTTTTATTTGAAATAACTCTTACTTTATTATTTACACTCATAGATAATAATGAGGTAATGCTATTTGTAGGATATTTTTTATATGCATCTACTAATACTTCTATTGATATCGATTCTTTGGCCATTTTATAAATTATCTTATGATTAATAATACATTTTAATACAATTAATTTTTGTTTGTTATCGTCAATTACTTTTTTATTTCTTTTTTGCTGTTGCAAAATCATTTCAGCATCCTGAAAGTCTTGATGACTCTTACAGTGATGTGTGATTTCTTTCATTTTTTATAACACAAAAAAACTAATTCTAAATAAAACGCTCTGTACGTGACAGAAGCTGCTGTTTGTTTACCATAGGTACGGACTTATCATATATATAGATGATGGTGCTCGCTTATATATACACGTATATATAGATATATTCTCACAGAAGTGATACCAACTAACCGAATCGTTTTCGGGTTGGTACCAGTGCTCGCTGGAGCCCCCTTAAAGGTTTTGGATGCAAAGGGAGTGGCGCGCGCATCTATATAGGTATACTGCATATCGTAGAACAGTATTACGTTGGGTACTGGAAGGTGTACTGCGCATAGTACACTATAGCTGGATACGGGAATAGAGTTATCTGGTTGATCCGAAGGAGCAAGTGTGAGGATGCATGCGGGGATAAGGTAAATTTCAGGGAATCGTGTGTCAGTACGATTTTCACATTGGTGTTGCGCGCGAGGATGGTAACGGGAACGAAATATGCATGAGATAGTGTGTGTGTGTGCGCACGCGCGCGCGTGTGTGTGTGTGTGTGAGGTATAAGCCCTTAACAGCTGATGTTTCAGAAAGTCTATATGAGAGCAAAATAAATAGTGCCACACAGTTGGAGAATAGGTATTTTTACGGTGCAAAAGTTTATAGAGACCGCAATTTTTTACCCATTTAGATAACTTTTTTTTTACTCTTAATGTTAGATGATTCGGAAAGCATTGCTTAAGACCAACTTTTTATTTCTTTTCCTATTATTAATAGCACTCAACCGCAAATGTCAAAAATTAATTATTCGTGCTGGAGAAAACTTAATTTTAGCCTACTTTTACTAAATGTCATATCATAATCAATAAATCCGAGATAGTAAACCCAACATTCTCGACCAAAATCTCGTGAAAATCTCTACGCGGGATTTTTAGGGTTGCACATTACGAATTTATGATCCAAGTGTTTAAATTAAAAACGGGAGATCCAATATGGTCGACTATAATTTTTTAAGGTAACAAATAGTGGAAGAGTGGATGTATTTTCTGGTGATCAAAAAAGTGTATTTACAAATCTTTTTAGATAGCGTTGTTTCTGAGTAAAAAATTCATAAACTTTGAGAACTATTTAACCGTACTAGATAAAGCAGTTTTTCTTAATATCACAGTGCCACGAACAAAAATTATGCAGTGAACAACTTCAGTTTAAAATTCTTCATAGATTATGGATCTATATTTAATCCAAAAAAATATGAAGTTTCAAAATATTTCTTTGCCACATTGGGCTCGTTACATTACA
Source organism: Copidosoma floridanum (assembly GCF_036245765.1). Taxonomy (NCBI): domain Eukaryota; kingdom Metazoa; phylum Arthropoda; class Insecta; order Hymenoptera; family Encyrtidae; genus Copidosoma; species Copidosoma floridanum. Next base: position 3,141,382 of record NW_028321898.1, on the reverse strand, counting down.
CTTTATCGATTTGACACTAGTTTCATAATTATTGATTCAGAAATTGTCAGTTACTTAACTTTTTTGGTCACTGATAACTCACCTAATGTGCAACCGATAAAATTCTATATAACAGATTCAATCTAAAAAGAATCAATAGCAAAAGTTGGTCTGAGTGAAACTGTTATGTATGGCACTGTTTGAAAAAAAAAACTTTATTTCATACGGTCAAATATCATTAGAACACTTTTTCACTTATAATTTAAAAAAGATGTATTCTTTAATTTTTTCCAAAATTTGTTGATTATAGAAATTGTTGCCATACTAGATTTGCTTTGAATCTTTTTCAGGTGATACTGTTTCAATTGAGTGCTCTTATTTTGCTTATATAATACCGATTTCACACATTTTATTCTTAGGGAAGGAACAAGACGTAACGTAAAATAATTGTTTTACAACATTCATTGCCTACTGGTGCTGATATTTTGCAAACGCTTATCATACAACCAAATTTTTTAGAGAAATACATATTTCAAAATCAAAAATTAAGAGAAAGAAATTTGAATAAGTGTCATACATACTGGAAAACAAATTTAAAAACTTAAAACTTAAAGTAGTTAGTGGGTTTAATAGCGTCTTGAGTTTCAGTGTAAGGAATATAGTCATCAAGATAGCTTAGACGTGCTTGCTCTCTAGTACTTGTCCTTACACCTTAGTCCCGTGAATGGTCCTGTTCGTTATCTATCATATTTTCTTCTTCGGAATAATTGTCTAGTGCTTGAGTCTCTTTAATAGGTCCTGTGCTTCAGTTTCTCAAGTATCTTCGACAAGAAAGAAGCTTTTACTTGCTGAAAGTGGTTCATCTTCAAAAAATCGTACATCTCTGCTAACGATTACTACAATTACAGGCAATAACTTTTTTGATTTTGAGCATATCCAAGCATGAAACAGTCTTTGGCCCTGGAATCTAGTTTTTGACAATAGTGGCTTGATATATAGGTGAGGGCCTTACAACAAAAAATTTTCAGATCTGCCAGTTAAAGTTCATGACCTGCCCACAACTCCTCTAAAGTCTTCCACGAGTCAAGATTCTGTTGCAAAGCTTTTGGCTCACGGGAGTTGACTGAGACCAACCGTTTGACTCAAACTTCTTTAGGCTTCAAGGAGTTCAAGGGTAACCTGTTTCTGATAAGCTAGCTCAGCAACTACATTTTGTGTCTACTGGGATTGTCCCTAGCTCGTGCTGAATGTAACTTTTGGAAAGATTCGCAGGTCATGTTTTCCTGGCTCCGAGGGAATCCAATGTAATAGAAAGTTCTTACAACTGACCGTGTCAGCCAGATTTACACCCTCTTGCCTCGACCATCTGTCGTCAAGTGCCAACCTCTCAGAATCCTGCCAACTGTGCCTCACGTGATTGCACCATCGTTCAAATATAGAACTTCGCTCTCTGGTAGTAGCACAGTCCCAGCAGAAACTTGGAAGTTCGCTTGAAAATCGTTTTCCTCAGCACGGTGAAGAATGTGACCTTTTAACAGGAGTGAATATTGGCTTATTCGTCCCCCAGCAGGATTTTTTTGATGGTGGCTTACCTGTGCCACTTCCAGAATTCACTGGCCATTGCGAAGCCCAGGCTGCTGGCGTGGCTAACTGCCACCAAAATCTGTGCAGGGTAAACCTATGTTTAAGGCCTAATACAGCAAATTCAATTCCCGCTAGAATACAGCGTGTTGCAAGTCAATCGTGTTATCAACTCTTCTAATTGCCAACTCCAGCTAAACCCTTTTATGGACCTGACCGTGTGATACAAGTAGGCGGTCGCCTGCAGAACTTGATTATGGTTTTATGTTAAATATCTAAATATTAGAAAGAAGAGCGTAAAAAAAAGTATTTTTTTATTTTGTGGAGAATGCAGATAACCCAATAACCCAATAACCAATAACCCGGGAGACAAGGGCGCTCTAAGTACACTGCCTGTCGTCAGCTCGAATTCTTACGTAACACGATGGGTTTTCACAAAATCACGTCTTGAAGCCGTTCTACTCAAAATTATCATCTCAAACTTAGTATAGCTCTTCATGAAACTTTACAATTAAATGCTATATTATTAAAATTTCTAATTTCGAACATTCCCAGCACACTTTAATCGAAAGAAAATCAGATTGGCTATGCTGCGTAATCTTATTTTTTATCTTCTATGAAAAAAATATTTATGCTAATCAGTTTATACTACGAAAAACTAGATGGCTTAAAAAATATTCTGTAATTTTTTTGAAGTATATTATCAATACACCAATAAGTATTGTCGAGTTGAACACAAATGCATTTTCCATATTCAAGAGAGTTAATGTTTCTGGGCTAGGTTAGTACAGCTGTCTTTGTCACGACACCTTATGCACAGTCAGTAGAACTTTGTTCTGTCCCAGACCCTATTATTGAACAGTACTTCACGCCATAGTTCCAAAATAGGGTCTGGGACAGATCAAAGTTCCACTGAGTGTCTGTACACGTGTTCTCCTTCACCCCCCTTCCCAGAGCGACCTAACTCTCTTAACTTCTAAGCAAAGGACCCATTTAAGTACATTTCTCTAACAATAAGTTCCGCGTTAGCTCCCGCGAGAATAGTCCTCGACTATTCTAAGCTGAATAGCTCTGGTTTGCATACAAGTAAGAACAACGACATAACCCTTTGAAGTATTCTTTTCTCTAAGAAAAGACATCTGAACTGAAAATGTTTCAGCGTTTTCAACACCAGTTTTTTTTAAATGAACTCAAAATAGAGCGTAATCTTGATAATAAATTACTCGTTAACTGAGTTTAAGTCTTTGTAGAAAATCTCCGCAAGTGATATAAAAAGAGACTTTAGATCGAAGGACTTTTCTACTTGGTGGAATTCATAAAATATGGTGGAAAATGATTAAAACAAGCTTATCTTCCCCATCAAGAGTCAACCTATGATAATAAATAATTAATAATAAGGCATGTCAGATGATCTCTACTTCTCAAAATAAATTGCTTAGCATCAGAACCGAGTAATGAGTTACTAAAGCGGCTACAAACTTGCGTCAGCCCATCTTTTCAAATGGGTCTGAGACTACGTAAGTGATTATAGTCAGGTGACATCGACAAGTCTTACGAGAAGGATTCCGTCACGTTATCTTGGGTCATCTTGGGTTATCTCACATCACGCTGAATCAGCAGAAAAGTAAAAAGACTCAGAAAGGAACAAGCGTTATATAACTCCGAAGTAGACAGAGTAAGAGTAGCCTGATTGAAGTAAACTGAAATGGCGATAAATAATAAATTAGATTGAATCGGGGAATTGGAAGATATATAAATTCAACGCTCATTGATAAAATTATTGTCACCCTTTTACATTTGACTCAAAGCCTATTATTTCGAATATCGAAATATTCTATTTTAAAAATCTTGAAAATAATTTTGTATCAAATCTTAAACTAGTGTGAGTTAATTAACTTCTATTCTTTCTACAACTATATAAACAAATTAATTGGCAATTTAATCTCAATTTAATTACAATCCTTTTTCTATAAAATGTTTTCTGGTCTTAAGTTTTAATAATAACAATAACAATTTTTTTTTTTTTTTAATCAATATATTAATCATAAAGCACTTAAAATAAAACTTTACAGTCAAAACATTTTAATTATTATTGTTTTTTTTTTTTTTTAATCATTGTCGTCGTGAAAATTATCTCTTGAAAATCCTTGCCACGGTCTTAAATTATCAGCTGATGTTGTAGTTTTATTCGGTTCTTCTCCTCCTATCTTTCGTACTTTGTATCTGTCGTGAGCATTCACCTCAGTTATTTCATATGGCCCTAGGAATTTTAGAGCAAGGTCCCGGTCCCAACTGAGTTTGTTTAACGGCAACGAGATCGCCTCTCTTGTATTTTCTTGCTGGAATACGTCGTTGCTATAATTTTTTTCATTTTCGTGTTGAATTTTTTCTATCTGTGATTTTGCTTCTGTTTGGGCTCTATCTCGATCCTGTTTAAACTGTTCCCGAATCTCTTCTTCGATCATTTTTCTAAGACGAGCATCTCCACTGGTTCTCATTTCGGTTCCGAACAGCAATTTGAATGGACTTCGCCTAATGGACCGTTTATAAGTACTATTAATTACCTGCTGCACTTTTCTTGCATGTTTATACCATTTCTTCGGATCGTCCTTTGCCAACTTGACAACAATGCGGATATTACTCCGTTTACTCGTTCTATTTGCCCATTTCCTCTTGGTATGCCTGTAGTGCTACGTAGATGCTGTATATGTTCATCGTCGCAATACTTCTTGAACTCATTTGATGTAAATGCTGTCCGTCGATCGGTTACAATTTGTTTCGGATTTCTGAAGGTATCTTGCACGACTCGCATTTTGCTAAAAACTTCTGCAGTACCTGTGCTCTTAACAGGAAAAATCCACACGAATTTTGTGAACGCATCAACCATAACAAATAAGTGTTTGTATCGTTTCGCCGTTGACTCCAATGGTCCTACGCGGTCCATATGGAACGTGTGCAAAGGTAAATTTTCTTTTGGAATAGAATTGAGATATCTTTCTGCTTTACATTGTTTTCGTGCACCTAAAATACAAGTGATGCAATTATTAATATAAGATTCAATCTTCGAATCAATCTTATCGATCCAGCTTTCCTTCTTCGATATTTTTTCTATCATCTTGCGCTTCCTAATGTGCGCATCCTCATGTATTTTACATATTATTTCAAATTAAAAACCTTTGGGCACAACTAATTTCTTCTGTCCTTCGCCTTCGTATGATAATCTGTTTTCATAAGAATAATCCTCATAGCTTTCTTGCTCAAGAATTTTTGCAACTGTTCGGCATCGATCATCTTGATGCTTGGCTTGCTTGATCCTTTCGACTAATCCATCCTTGATAACTTAGATATCAGTCATCCGACTAAAAGCATCCACGTGTCTCATGCAAGTTCCACATCTGTGCTCTGTAGTAAACTCAAACTCGGCTAAAAGCATTGTCCATCTGACTATCTTCGGTGCAAGCTCTTATTTTTTCAGTGTTTGCTCGAATGCAGCACAATCAGTAACAGTCTTGAAAGGCTTATGTAATAAATAAACTATAAATTTTTTAAGAGCTTCGATCACAGCCAACATTTCAAGCTCGTAACTACAATATTTTTCTTGAGTCGGAAAATACACTTGTTAAAACTCTCTATCTCTTTCATGATGCTGCAATAAAACAGCTCCAAATCCATCTTTTGACGCATCTGTATGCAGTTCTGTTACAGCTGCAGTACAGGCTTTGTTATCAGAAATTTCTTTGAAGTTGTAAAGGCAAGCTGCTGATTTGGACCGAAACAAAAAAAAACCCTTTTTTTTTTAGATCACTCAGAGGCTTCGCAAATTTCGCATATTTGCGGATAATCTTACGGAAGTACCTAGACAAACCCAGAAATGTTTGCAACTGCTTACTTATTTTGGGCTCGGTGTAGTTTACCAGTGCTTCGGTTTTTCTTGGCGAAGTTTTGATCGTTCCATCTTCGATGGTGTGACCCAAAAACTCTACACTCCTTCTCAGCAGCTTACACTTTTCCCAGATTATCCGTAAACCGTACTTTCAGGCTATAAATAACACCTCTATGTGTAATTTTAAGGCATCTTCTTTGTTTTGAGCCAAAATTATAAAGTCATCATAATGAATAATTATTTCTTTACTTCTTATATGCTTCTCATAAATCATTGTTAAAAATACGGCTGGTGAAATGCATAAGCTATGAGGAGCCTCGCAAAATTCACACTGTCCAGTGGGAATCATGAATGCCAAACACTTCCTGCTGCCTTCCTCTACATTCACGTAAAAAAATCCATCAATCGTATCAATAGTGCAGAACACTTTTGCTTCTGCTAGACTCTCAATCATATCTTCTATGAGAGAGATGGGAAAATGCTCTCTGACAACGACCTTGTTCAGAGCCTTGCAGACAGCCTTCTCGAATTGTGACAAATTGGCATTTCATCTTTCAGCTTTACTCGAATCTCAACGAGAGCTTCCTTAATGAACAGCGGCTTGTAGTTGGACACTAACTTCCTGACTTGCTCTACATGCACTTCTTTCAAACTATTGTACAGCTCTGGGTACTCTTCTTGCTTCATTTTGATCATGCTGATATACTCGCTGGTTGGAATTACCTAAGTGTCGTCACGCAGCAAAATTATTTCAGTATACTCTCTAAGCTCATAACCAACAATAAGCCTATCCGAAATGCAATAAACTGGCACGACTCTATAATTCAAAGGATATCAAACACCATTAATCCAAGTCATAGCGACGGTTGTACCGATAGATTTAAACTTCTTGACACCAGCACCCACGAACACTTTTAACACTTCTTTCAATTTCAGTGTTTTTATCTCTTCAAAAAGATCTTGCCTAAAAAAATTACACTTCGAGCCACTTTCTATAAACTTCATAACCTTCAATTTTCATCTTCTTCATGCTAACATCTTCCTTGCGTTAAATCCGATGAATTTTAGTAATTGCATCATCCTTTCCACCGACTTTCTTCGTCTTCGCTCGATTTTTATTGGCTTTATTTAAATTAGGACAATTCGGTGCCTATATGTCCACTTTCTCCACAGTTAAAACAACCACGTGTAGACTTTGGGCTATCTTTCTTCGTTGGTGCGTGCTTTGGCTTAGCAGTCTGCCCCGCGACGTGTTGTTTACTTTTCGCGTTCTAGTACGAACGCAACAGCTCTTTCAGCTTAGCTATTGTCTTTGCACTGTATAATATAACTTTGTTTGTTGCATCATCAGGACTACCGTTGACTATATTTTCGGCTGTTACGTCCTCGCTCAGCTGTGCGCGCAGTCCGATAGTTATCATGCTTTGAACATACCCAAGCATAGTCTCATTAGGCTCCTTTTTCTATTTCACGAGCACATCATGTATACTACGGCTATTACTCGTCATAGCGAAATCTTCTCGAAGGCTGTTTCTCAACTCGTTCCACGTTACTATGCTACTCTTACGTTCTAACTAAATTTTGGCAGTACCTTCTAAGACTTTTTTTGTGGCAACGAAAATTTTAACTGGTGACCACGCGTAAATAACGGCAAGTTGATTCATTTCTTGAGTCCACGAATCGATGAGGTACGCAACACCTTCATCAGAATATTGCGGCAACGTTCCCTCTACATCTCTCAAGCTGATTTTTGAGTGAACATCATTCGAATTAGGAGGTAGATTTTCTTGAAAGGCTAACGCCAACTCCCTCTTCGTTATATCGAGCTCTCTCTTTAGTAGCTCGTTTTCTCTTTGTATCATAGCTACATCCGATGAACTCGTGGCCTTCCGAGCCTTAGTTGATTGTCTCAGCATTCGCTGAAGTTCTGCATTGTGGCCTGATGCTGCGTTTCCGACAATGTCGGAGTTTATTTATCGGACATCTTCGTTTTGCTTTAACTGCTTCTCTCCTTTTGTTAACGGACGACACTCGTCTTCTTTTTTGCCTCTCTAGGTTGTTGAAATTGTGTCGCTTGAGAGCGAGAGCCACTCTGCTCCCAGTGAGCACTGCTTTGCTCCTCCGTCTCGCTCAATTCGCCAAACGAACGCGTCTTCGAAATGGCACTGTATCGTCTATTGTTAACTACACACAGTGCAACAACAAAGTCCATTCGGAGTGGCACTCTCGCGGCGTCTTCTAAGAACTTCTTTTCTGCGACTCCTTGTTGGCAACAAGTTGTTGCCGAGTTGTCCCTGGCTCTTTTAAAGTCGACCAGCGTTAATTCGACTACTCATTTGAAAACCGTCTGTTCTCGATCAGCAACTAACGGCTAATTTTTCAAAACGTCTTTTTGAAAAAATAGCATTTCTTTTTGCGCGGCTTTTCGCTGCACCTCTGGTTAGATTTTGCGTCTACTCGTTGTCTCACTAGCGCGCGTTTCAGGAATCGGCTTTTCTTGTTTAAACAGCTCAATATAAAACGTCTTTTCAACTTGGCAGGAAGGTTTGTTGCATCTACAATCCTCGAATTCTATACCTCACAACCGAATTCGTTTCAAACTATCACTTAAACCAAACATCTCAGCTGCTCTTACAAATTAACTGGAACATCTAAACTTGACACATTATTAACAAATCCGCATCCCAGCTGAGCCCCCAAGATTTGGGGGGATTGCAAGAATGTAATAACTTGGTCCGAAGATGTGAAGAGTCGGACACACTCATTAAAAAATAAAGAAAGATGTTACCTCATCTTCATTATTCAAATACTAGAGTTGATTAGCTGAATATTTAACAGGCAGATCCTTTCACATATTAGCAAAGCTTTACTGCCTCTTGTGCAAAAGAAATACATCTTAACTCGTCAAATGAAAAAACAGCATGCGTTTGGCTCTAAATTTTTCAAGCAAGTGACCACTGGATTGACAACCATTTACATAAAATTCCTGGCAAATAGTTGAAGCCGCTAATGGATGAGAATCGGTGGAATCACTGGCTAGTTTCTGGAGGACTGTAATAGATGAGTACGGAAAGCTTGATAAACCATACGTGACAGTTTTCAATACATAAGTTTTCATAGGCTAGCTCTTATGAGGACGCCATAGAATAGCTTGATATTTATGATCTTCTAACACTATCAGAATTTTTCTGAACATTTTTTCCACGTTCGTAGTGTATAAGAAGTCATAAGATCTCCGTTGAAGCATATCAAATAGGATTAACAATAAATTTTTACGTATGCAAATTAGAGAGTTAAAAGAAATACCTGATTCACCCAACTTAGAACTGTTTCAAAACAAACATAATTTATTATTCCTCAGAAGGCTATGATAGCGCAAATCAACTATGCACTCAACCTAGAGAATTTCTCTCATATGCCTTAAGTGAAGATATTTTTACATAAAGCGATCGTAAGATTGACATACAAGTGTAGTTGCCGAACCTCTATGTTCGAAATACTGAAGAATGGTAAGGGCGAATTTAAAGGATTGTTTTGACAATGCAAAACTTGAACAAGGATCAGTTTTAAAAAGTAACTCAACTACGTATTTGTCATAAGAACTTTTCACATGGCTGTTAGTCTTTTCTCAGTTTTAGTTTCAACGGTAAAGATTCTTCTCGAAATCAGAATTTACGCACCAAATTATTCAATTTAATTTCCTCCGTATTTTTTATAATAAGTACTCTCATCCAAATTTAAACTCAAAGATAATGGAACTTATTATCCTGAAATCAACCTACAAAGTTGAGATATTAAAGGTGTACGTGTATCTAGAAAAATCTTATGAACTTTACTAACAATAATTACAGCTTGAGTGAAAGTGTCTAGACAACGTCAATCTTATCCTTATTGTAGTATTCTGAATCGGTCGTAACAAAATCTTAATGAGAGCTCATGTTGACTAGCTGACAGTCTACAGAAGGTATTCTGATAATTTATGATACGTTGGAAAATCGTATTTTTTGCGAACTTATAAGGAAAAAGTTTGGAAATCGACATGTAAAATTTCAATTTTGCAATATTATTAATTTTTTTTAAGTAACAACACAATAAAATGTTTTAATTAAGTATTCTTACTTCAGAGTTGCTACAGAGACATAAAATTAGCGGCAAAGTTGGGGCTCATCAACTACCTAAAAATTTACTTCAAAGTGAGGGTATGCTGTACATGCAACGTACATGTAGGTATACTTTTATTTAAATTATCGTCAGCTATTTTTGTAATGCAATGCCCCAAGAAAAATGTAAGCAAAATTTAAATAATAAATTTAGTCCATTCTTACTACTTCCTAAATAACAAAAGGAGTCAGCACGATCACACCTCATTGTTATGAATAACACAGGAATTTTGTTATAAGCGATCTCTGTGAGCACTGATATACTAACGTGCTTTTTTATACTCGGTAGCCTGAAAAAGAACGAAATGTCTGGCAGTTAAAAGAAGCATACGAGAGAGTCAAATCTTGTTTTTACCACAAAATTGCAGGGTAATATTAGATGTCAAAGGTGAAGCAATCAATCCTCTGGATGGCCACGAAAAGAGATGTGGCACTTTCTAATGAATAAATACTGGTTTTAATAATTAGTAGAAAAGAAATATAAAGTAACAATTTTCTCACTTCTCGTAAGACAACGGGTAAGTGGCAGCAATTGGCGGATCCTCCGCAGAATACAACCCGTGACGGGACCCTGCAACTAAAGTGACGACAAGGAAGAAAAACATAAAAATACGTATTAATTTATATGATGCCAGCCAGAAGCTCTCATATAGGGATGAATAAAAAAATTATCTAAAGGACCGTTTGATGGTCAAGAGGATAATCCCAGACGTCCTGGGCCACATCGACTACTACTGTAAAGACTGTCCTATGGCAGGAGCAGCCAACCACCACCGAGTAAGTTATATCCGCATGAAGGAGAGGACAGTATCGACGTAAAACCTGGCTGGCGAACTGGATACGGGGACTCCGATACAGATGGTGAAACACAACCAGGAACGACTTTCTGTTGGATAGTAAACCTCCATGGTCCCAACACCCCCACAGAATGGATAGCGCCTCACAAGCAACTGTGAAGCATTATCGAGCAAGCCAGCCTGACGCAGGGTCTTTGACTCTCTGAATATCAAATAGGTATCAAAAGAAGAAGAGAGAAATAAATATATCGTAATACTTTATACTTAATATTACGTAATACGTAAGCAGGCATACGACATGAAAATGTGGAGTGACTATAAAAAAGAAAGATTAGTATAAAAGGCAGGTAGAAAAAGCTACTAACAAAGTCCTACGGGCACTACAAGGAGTGGAAACGACGTACAGGGCAAGAGTAGACCAAAAAGTTGATAATAGAATAGGATTATAGGACAAATAACAGAAGTGGATGAGAAAAAGATGCAGGAGTTGATAGAGTGTAATTTAACGGACACAAATGATACTACAAAAAACCTAAAGTAGCAAATAAGGATTACAACGTTTGGTAATCATATGCAAGTTCTTTTCAATATAAAGAAGTTTAAAGACAATGCAGGGAATAATCAGAGTAAGGATTAAAAGTATTCGCTGAACTCATAGATGAATACGACAAATTATCGAGAATCGTAGAAGAATTTAAAAAATTGATTAAAGAACTCGTAGCAAAATTTGAAACAGTGATGGATATAAAATATTTAGCTAATCGAGGCATATCACATCTACTGGAAGCAGTGTTTCAAGTGATATCGGAAGCAAAAATATGAGCAGAATAGTTCAGACTGGATTTCAGATTTTCAGGGGGAAAAAACACCACAAAGGAAGAAGTATCAAAAGTATTACAGGAGGCATAAGTACTGCTTAAGAAGAAAATTATATATTACATCGAGATACCGTAAGTGACAAGAAAAAACTTAGACCTCCTTAGGATATCACCGTTACTGGTGGAACAAGAAGAATGAAATATAACGAACTTGGTCGCTTATCTACAGCCAACATATTAATACATAACAAAAAGTACAAGCGCAAAGAGGTTTATACTAAAATCACGGGTGACGGTAGTACAATGCAAAAATATAAAACCAGTAAGCGTTTGTACACAAATAGAGCCAACACAAAAAGTGGAAGAAGATTGCTCAAAATGATTGCTGTTGAGGACGATGACGTCGCAGCTTCGGATTTAATACATACGATAGCATATAGGTATGCGTCCGCATGCTCTTCCTTGTTAAGGCCCCAAGGGTGTAACGTGGTAGCTAAAGCTATCACGTCACTATGAACCTGTGTTTTTGAGCAAGTCGCCGGCGGCTACCGAGTCCTATAATAATGTATATGATCTTCTACTATAGATTCTTCCAGTAAATATCCTCTGAACTGCATATTGCCATCCTGATCCATATATGTATCCTTTATCTCGGTGACATAGAAATCCATACTTGTCTTTTTTCATGTCTCTTTTGTAATGTTGTCTTCTGATATGCCTGAGATTTAAATGTTGTCTCGTGCAAATTTGCCCGTTGAAAGTTCTCCGGAATTGTAAAAATGTATTTGTCATCATTTGTAATTGAGGTTATACAAATTATATTGCTTTTCGGATTTTCAGCAGGCTTCACCTTAAATTCAAACTTCAATTTCTCCATAGTTTTAATAGCTATGCAAATGTTGTCTTATAATATGTAATATCACGTTATTAATGGTTATGTAGAAATAAAAACTTAATTGCGTTTCTGTAAAAGAAGTATTTTATTACATAACTATAAAATACACAACACTGTAGTTCCATGAGTGCAATTATTAGAAATGTTACAAACCTGTAAAAGAAACAACATTTAGAGCTATTCATTTACTCCTACTTTTATATTAATTAATATTGTTAAAAACGAAAGAACTAAAGTCACAACGTGTTCTTGGAAATTATATTAATGGCAGAACTGACACTCACGACATCTAAGCGTGCGTTCAAAAAACTATTCTATCACGAACTAAATTACGTGGCAAATACAAACATTAAATGAATCATACATGAACTTCATTTACGTATATATCTTTGAAACATTATTTAATGCGTGTTCTCGGTGCCGCAGAATACGAGCCAAGTGAAGAGAGAAGGACCAAATGCAATAAGAGAAGTTAAATATGTGTGAGGTATGGTTGAGTGAGTGTATGTGTAAAAGGCAGAAGGGAGATGGATAAGCTCATGACGTGTCGGGAACAAATCAAAAGTTAGGTCGTTGCGTCAAGGACTTAGTTCTTAGAACCTTTAACTATTTACTGGTTTTGAGGAACGTTGGAGGTTTTCAGATGCAAAGGGAAGGGCGCGCGCACCTATGCAAGCTGACAGCATAGCATTGTCAGTATTGGACGGAGCAACATTGAGAGTAGATAGTAAAGAGGGAGAGAGAGAGGGAGTTACAAGGATGTAAGAAAAGTGACAGGTAAGAGGTGGGAAGAGTATTAGCCAGGTCAATTAAAAATAGGAGGTGATGGCAGAGAGAGAGAGAGAGAGAGAGAGAGAGAAAGATAAGTGATCGAAGAGAGATTAGCGTACGGAAAATATAGTAGGAAGAATAAGAAGAAATATAGCTAGAAGAGAAGAGAGCAGCAGTAGATTGACCTGCCCTAAGTTATTCGTGCAGCCGAGCTACTTCGATGACCAGGACAAGCTTCAGGTAACACCAGGTGATAGCGAGGATAGCAACAAGATAGATGTGTTGTGGAAAGTGCACTGGCAGTATATTACGGAATAGACTGTTGGGAGACGATCCGAGCAAACGCGAGAGTATGTAAGCAGGTGTACGTAAGGATACGGAAATCAAAGCAAGCGAGAGTAAGTATGTGAGGGCTTACATAGAGATAAGGTAATTAAATCGAGTAGGAGGTATGTTTGAGGTTGCGTGTGTGTGTGCGTGTAAACTAGGTACCGGCTACCGATAGCCGAGCCAAGAATTTGGCGGTGACAACCGACAGGTGTTCGCACGAAGACACTCTATCTCGATAGCAGTGTATTAATACATTCATAGAGAAGAGAGAGAGAGAAAGTGTGTAATAGTCGAAAGTGTGTACTGGAAAAATGAAAAGTGTGGGCGTGCTATGAAATTTCTAATAAGCGACCCCCTTTTCCTCTTTTTAATTTCTTTTAGAAGTGTTTGGTGTTCCTGAGTTGGACACCTGTGGCAAACCTCCTGGAGGAGAGGAGTCCAGTGTGTAAAGACTATGTAAGGACGTACGGAAACCTTTGTGACAGGAGATCAGGGTGGCTGTTTGTCGGCTGGAAAATCCCCGTCACAAGGGATAAAAAAGCATGGAAGAGCTATGAGCTTAAAACCTCATATTAGAATAGGTATCAAAGGTAATGTATTAGCTTGTCTCTAAGCAGGTATCAAAGATTGTCTTAAATTTAGTTTAGAAAAAAGGTTAACAAAAAATCACATATGTAATAAAACTGATTTTAAATATGTAAAAATACAATAAAAGTTTTCAAAGCAACTTTAAAATTGGTTCAAAATTAGTCTTAAAAATTTCTAAATACTAGTCGAAAACCTATTTTAAAGATTAAGTAAACATTGGTCTTATAATGAATCTCAAAGTAAGTTCTAAAGTTAGTCCCGAAAATTGTCCTTAAATACCCTCAGTGAAAGCATCGTAATGGAAATCCATGTGGAAATTCATTTGAGAAATGATTTAACAAAAATAATCAGGATCATTTACTGTGGAGCAAGAAAGAGGATAGGACTGATTTTGCTTTGTCACGTAGCCAGAAGAGTGAATGATGCACGGTGGCAACATTGCCTTGACAATAAAAAGGTGGGCTTGTTTAAGACTGATCGGCATCACCTGCACGAAAAAAAGGTGGCATGTATGAGGTGACGAAAGGATGACATTAGCGCTGACGCATAGCCCAGATAACGAGAGGGTACTGGGTGGTTATAGTAGCATAAACCAAGCTCGCCTCACCTGCAGAAAGAATTAAATAAAAATCTATTACAAAGATAATAACAAATAAAAGTTCTGCTTAATGTCTGGTGGTAATAAGTGTAAAGACTCAGAAAAATGTAGGTTAAAGCTGTTCTACTCTTAAAAATGGAAAACAAGAATAAGGGTATGCAAGGCTGAGTTCTGCACCTGAAACGAATAGCAAAAACAATAGCTTAGTTCGAGTTATTAAAAAATTCACTTCAAAAAATTTTAGTTCCTCTGAAAATTACAATATAAAGTACAAAAATAAAAAATTTTAAGTAAAGTATCACAAACAAATTCGTTACGAATACATCACTTCTTGAATTATGATTAAAATAGTGCTAATAATAAAGCTGAATTTCTCACTGTACAGTGAAAGACATACAATGACATGCAACTAAAATATACTGTACATATTATGTAGAATGCCATATTATTTTGGAAAGCCATACGCAGTCTTGTTCGGTAGTTGCTAGAGCTTTATGTGCGAAATCGCGTTGGGTCTTCCTCGCCTTATCTGATAGTCACACAATACCATTTGTTTAAAACGTCAGAATACTCGGCGTTTGACTTGCAAATGATTGAAGTTGGAACGCACATGTGGCAGCCATATTGTAATGAGTACATATGAACTGTATCGGCTGCTATTCCAGGTTGGGCTCTTGACGAGTTCTACAAAACAATATTCGCGTCTAGGTCATTGTTCCATATTCAAATTACTCATGCTTAGTGTGAAGAAGTTTATCGGGGTGCCTGTCTGCCAAACTAGATAGACTTACTAACACAGTTGTGAAATTTATACTTAATCTTAGACGTAATGCATCGCTGAAATAGTTCTACGAAAAGATAAGAATAATACGTCTTAGTGTCAGGCGTGACTACTTTCTAACTATAACCATTAATGAAACGCTTACTATACAGAAACTTAGGTATTTGTATGATATCTTTCTGAGTAGGATTTTGAATATGATTATGTCGAAATAAGTGTCTTTCTCTGTCTGATTAGAGTATGCTGCATGCTACAATAAATGTACACCCTTAAGCTTTTTCTCAATGTGCCAAAGGTCTTTGGAATTCAATCCCATCACCTATGAGATTTAAGGACTCGCTCGAATCATTGAAGGCAGCGTGCAACAAATCTCAAGCTAGGTAACAAAGTAGGTAAATTAAAACTGTTTTATTACCCATAATATATTTAAATTTTCTTCAAATTTAATCTCTCTTTTACACAAGCTCAAAGACAAAGAAGGAGATATTGAAATATACAAGTTTATTTTTACAGAAGATGTATTTTTCTGTAACACACTATATAAAATATAACTGATCAATTTTGAAGTAACGTTTTAAGAATTCCCAATTTTTTAATAATACAAGACTTACATTATTAGGCAGTAAAATTTTTTATTTGTTTTATGAAAAATAAATTATTGAGCAGGCATCTTATATAATCTTGTATACACTTTTTTACAAGCTGTATGTTTTGCTTTAACTATTTGTCTTCTTAGGAAAATGAGTGTTTTCAAGAAGCATTGCGGTCCACTCAACGTCATTTATTGAAAGCAAAACGAGATAAAAGTTTCTTACTTGATAGACTGTTGCGTTACGAAAAAATAGATTCGACTCTTAGCGACAAAGATGATGAAACAAATTCTTCAGATGACGAAATTTATCATGCGGACTTAAAACGGTAAGTTTGTAGTTGTATGATAAAATTTATCTAAAGTTAAGCAGTAAGCTGATCGTTGCTTAGTTAATCTTCTCCTAAAATACACGGAAAACGTGTTAAAAACTATAAGTGGCTAAGAGAAAAAAAAAATAAATAAAAGTTTTCATTTCTATGTTTTTACTGACTTACGCGCTTCATAGTTAGATAAAACATTTTTTCTTTTTTTCACGAAAATAAATATTTAATCAAATGTTATCGCTGTGTCTCACTAAAAACTAAAGCAGTATAAATGTTTGAATGCTTGAAAAACACAAAATAATTTACTTCAATCATTGTTAAAGTTTAAAAAAAACAAAAAACAAAGAGAAAAAAATTTCAAAATTAAAAGTGCGAAATCTAACAGATCTTAATTCATTATTGACCACAAAAGATTTCAATTAAAATGTCATAGTGAGACGTATAATATTAAAACAAAAGAGTTTTAGAAATTATTACGTGAATACATATAGGCATGATTTCACCTTAACTGACTCAAAACGGGTTTGTAAATGAATCTAAAAAAAAGTTCAACAAATTTTTTCACATAATATTTTAATTCCTAATAGTATCCATAAGTTTTAAAGTGATTTTATTACAAAGTTATTAAGTCAAAATATATAAGACATTTAGTAAAAGGGAATTTCAGTTAATTTAATGAAAACTACGTCTGTTTCTAGTACATGTTGGTACTTGCAAAGTTAGTGTTGTTACCTGACCTAAACAAAATCTGAGATCAAGCTCTGTCATTATTTACGTTATTTGAATTATTAAAAAACAAACTTTCCTGATTACAGCTAGTGATTACCCTTAGCTTATGTTAACGAAGGTAAGGTATCATTAACACAAGTGTACATACTTTTTTTTATTGCCATTGCTAAGACGCAGTTCTGTTATAAAAATTTTGAGTTCTTATAAATATTAACAAGGATATGAAGAGTTAATGTCTTAATACGTTCAAACTTATTAACTTCTTTACAGTATTCAAAACATTGTTATTAATACAGGTATTTTTGTTGAAATTATTTTTCACTACATAATTTTCTTCTGCTGACTACAAAGCTACGAAGTGTGCCCACTTTTTTCTACTAGTTCGAGCACCCCGTCCCAGCCAAGCGGCCGAACTAGGTGCAGATTTTTTTATTTTATTTAAGTAGTATCGTAGGGGTGTGCGCATATGGAAAAAGAAAAGCATTTCCGTGAAAATGTGCGTATAACCGCACACTTTGAAGATGCTTGAGAGGAAAAATACGAAAAGTGCACGTACGAGGAGACGAGTGGAAATGTTGGTCAGCTCTAGATAGTTAAGCGCATAGCAAAAGCAAGTGACGTCTGCGACTAGTCTTTCTGGCTATACTTTAACTGTATAAGTATGAACATATGGTATTTAACTAATTTGCTTCAATCTTATAATTCAATATTTAGAGATTAAGGGAGCATAAATAACAAAAAAAAAATTTCAGCACATGACTGTGAGAAAAACCCATTGTACCCTTTAAAAATTCTTTTAAACATATGAGAATTTAAAAGAGGCTACTCACAGTATGTATGAGCTTAGAGCGGTTACGATAGCACGGTGGTTTAGGTTGTGGTTCTTATAGCTCGGGAGCATATAAAACAAGGTCCTTATTGATGTGTAAGTAATTCATCACATTCAACCTGAGACAGCTTTTTAATATGCCAATGATGATAGCCTATTCATGCAGCAGTTCTCAGCTTATTGGGCATAGTTCTCAGGAACGGCTGTAAACTATATAAACTATATAAGAAAAAAATGTATGCAAGTATACTTTTTTTTGGATACGTCAAAACATATTTATTTTTTAATCTAATTTAACAAAATAACTTGTTAATTTTATACTACTTGTAACCAAGTCCATTTCTTTATTTCATAATACTAAAATAATTTTTAAAAATATGAATATAATTCATACATTTAAGAACTTTATAAGAAATTCTGAACATCCGTTGATGTGTATTAAAAAAAAAAAAACCATGAATAAAATTATATTAGGAATTGTATTGAAAAAAAATCACTGACGAGTAAAACCGAACCAGGGTAGTGTAGGGTTCATCATTCGAAGTCACACATGCTTGTAGATAACCTCTGGAGCTTGTCTTACCGTTTACAGCAATAATGACAAGTAGAAGTAATAAATTCGTGGTTATAGCCGTACTTAAAACCTCAAAAAAGAGTGTAAACTAAAAATTTTTTCCAAAATATTGCTGAATTTCAGAATGTTACAAGTACAAGAAAAATAAAAAAAAAAGTCTTGAAATCAAAAGCCTATCCATTTATATCTTTCTGTATTAAAGTTATTAAGGAAGGGCTGTCACTAGTTCCCCTCAAAATGAGGCAAACTTTGTCTTATTTCTCTGTAAAACTAACCCAATTAAATTTTGGATAGCCTCATCACCCACCTTGCTATTTCTCAAGTCCGTTAAATTGTTTGTGTCCCCTTCAAGAAAACAAAAATAAATTCATTTTTTCCCTCCCTCCTTCGCTTTCTTCACGTTTTCTGTGCCCCCACTCAAAAAAACTCTCCATTTGTTACCCTCAAATTAACAAAAAGTCATTGAAAAAACGTACCTAAAAAGAATAAGTAATCGGAAAAACGCTTTTAATCGATAAATGTTGTTGAAATATTTTTTAATAATAATTAATTTAATATAATTTTCAGTTTATTAGAATAATTATCAAGCGCCTTTTTTAATACAAGGACAAGCTTCAGTTACAGGAGAGTTGGTGCACAGAATGCAAAGAGGGTGTATATGTATTGAACAGGAGACTTATGCAGACAGAAAAATTGCAAGAATTTTTAATATATTAACAGTACTAAAATTATGCTGAAGCTTCAGTACAATTTATTTCTGCGAAGAGTATTTTTAGTACGTTAAAAACACTACCAGCTTCTAGCACTTCTAAATTTCAGAGCTAGATATTACCATCTATTAAAAACTGAGGTTTGGTTCTGCTAATGTAAACTTACTTTTAGCCTGTGATAATAATCATACAGTAATTGCTTTTACTTTCGTCAGTTTTTTTGTGCAAGTAAAACCCAGCTACAGCTTGTAAATTGTGTCACCAGCTCTCTTTACAATAAAACTCACTGCTGGATCAATTTTAAAGCATCGAAATTAAAACTACTGTAAAACTTCAAAAAAAGTTGAACAAAGTACAAATTAAACTTTATAAATACATTCTTAATTTAAAACATTAAAGCTGTTTAATGCAATATAAAAATGAGTGATGATACATTAACAAATAAACTGTAGTAAATTTTATTTGTGTATAGTATAAATGATAAAGCAGCATTTGTTTAAATATATTAAAATATAATTTAACCCTCTTACAGAACATCTTAGCCCCCCAACTTTTATTTCGTTGTGTTTAACAGGTTCAGTTTGTTAGACATATATAGAACTGATTCATGATTTGTTATTGAAAATAAAATTTTCTTCTTATTTGAAACGGTATGCAATAGAAATTTTGCTTAGTTTACAAATTTTAAATGGCAAAGTTGAGGTTATTTTGTTATTCTTCATGAAAATATGAAAATTTTGTGATTTAATAAAGGTATACTTATTTGAATACAACGTTATTTGATAAATTAAATCATTATTTAACAGCTTATCGTTGTGTTTAATGTTTTAATAGCAGTCGAAAGTTGGTATGCAAAGTGTGGATAGGGGTGAAGCCCAACAAGTAGGTACTACAAAAATAGGTAAGGCATTTTGAGTCGTATGAGGGCTAAAATTTAGCTAAAAATCCCTACTTCAAATGCCGTGTGCCAATCGTGAATAATCCAATCTAGTGGACCAATATGGTGGTCAGATGAAAGCGGCAGTAACCTAAAAATCAGTTTTTTTTTTTTTTTTTTTACTTTTTAGCTCTAGAAAGCTTATAAAAGGCAAGTAAAAAGATCAGATACATTAAGAATTCATTTCTAGAAATGACCATGGTCTAAACTGTAGTTACAAACATGTTTAACGATACCTATTCCCAAAAAACTGATTAATAAGTGATAATAACATTGTACCAACTAGTGAGGTCACCTCAAAAATATGATGACAAATTATTTTCGTACAATAATGATACATTAACTTTGTTACTTTTTTCTATGACTACAAATGTGATTAAACAGCCCTAATCATAATTAAGAATAAATTTTAAGAAAAAATAACCATCGTGCCATGACACTACCTCAATGGTGGTGTAGAAATAAGTTAACAATTCATACAGATAAGATAATTATTACATTGAAATGAGAAATAATAAAATGTGGCTGAGAAACAGAAGAAGGGGGCTGAGGGAGGCTACAATGAAAATTTAACTTAATAGTGCGACGAAGTCGCAGCGTCGAGTACACGAATCCCTAAGCTTTAAAGCTACGTGTCTGTGTGTGTGCTCGGCGTGATCGGGCAATGCCTCTTAGGCCATGAGCCGTGCGCATTCGCTTGGTGAGCGGCGCTGATGTGACTCGGGCATGGGAGGCGTAGCTTGTTGGTTGGTGGTGAGTAGATGGTTCGTGACGGCGCTTTCACTCTTGAGAGAGTGAAACGGTCTGAAACATGAGGACCAGACCAGTGGAGGTGCTGGTACAATTTGCCGGTCAAAATCTTATGCCAATAAGATTTAAGGGACGATTAAAAAAATAAAAAAGGGTGCTAGTGCATATTTAGCCAACCAACAATCATGGATCGACGGTAGACGATCGATCAAGGGTTGCTGGTAGGGATTTTATTCCAAAGCATCGAGCAGGTAGAAGTAGCTGGGCTCAGCAGTAGCAGGTTTGAGTCTCTTTGAGTAGTTTAGTATTTCGTTAGCTGAACGCGATCGAAGTGAAAAACTCTGCAAGGTCTTGTGTGGCTCACGAGTTGTCTGGGTTTTTCTCCCAAGGGTCTTGTGACCGGGAAGAAAGCTTCAGGGTCTTGGCTGGCTGGGTGCGATCCGGTGGCTGTACAGGTTAGAAGAAGATCGGCGCCGGATCCGACACCAAGCAACAGGGGACCCAAGAGACTGGAAGATCACAAGAACCAGGGTGAATACTGTCCGTTCATATAAGCAGCGGTTGTAGTGTGCGCAAGGAGCGTGATACAGAGAGGAAGGCATTACGGGTCCTTCGCTTCGGGTAAGTGGCTGTGGAGGAAGAAAAAACGTAGTGGCTACTCTACACTAAGTGAGAGAAAACTTGAATCGCAAGGTGCACTTCGGACCCTCCTCGAGCATAGTGGGTAGTGGCTCCAGGTCGCAAGTATTGGCTTCGTAGGGGAATAGTAGTAGCTTCCTGGGGGCCTTGTTAGTGGCTTTTTGGAGGTAATTGAGTAGCTCGATGAATTTGAGCAAGTGGTGGTTATTTGATCAGTGTATCAGAAAGTATTTACTGCTCTGCGGGGCACTTTGGGTTGTGACGTCGGGGTACGACAGTTGCATCAAAGAGGCCAAAGCCGCACAGCTGTACCCGTAGCGTTGTACTCTGGGTAGTTGTGTGTGTATGCTAAGCTGGCCGGGTACAACGTTACAATAGGAATAACTTGAAAAAAAATAGAATCTCACTTTATACAAAGGGTTGTTAATGCGGTGCTGAGGGAGCTTAGAGAAGTTACTCACAGTCTTGAGGTGTGAGTGAAGGGTACGGGGTATAGGGAAGCTGAGGTGTCAGTTAAAAATTGTGAGAGGGCTGAGGAGGGACCAAAAAAATTTAACAAATAAAAAAATAACGGAAGATCAAAAAGACTTTACCTGAAAAGTAATAACTTGTACACTCTTAATCAGAATTTATACTTAAATTTGAAACATTATTTTAATTAAGGCTGCTTTCTACTAAACGTAGTCATTGAAAAAAAAGAATAATGTTATAAGTTAAAGTATCTAGAACAAATTTTTAATGATATAAGGTAGTAAGGTAGTAAGCTTATAAGGAAAGGCCGTGAACAAGTAGAAGAAAAAACAAGTTTATGATGGCTCAAACTTCTAAAGAATAATAAAAATTATATTATTTTAGGAGCAGAAGACATCGCTTGCTTAACATTTTGTGTACAAATTAGTTGTATCTAAAGATGGTTTACATTTTTACATACGTTCATGCGGGATTAAACAAGGTCAAAAACTCGTTTAATAATAAAGTTAAATTGTACGGTAAAAATAAATTTAGTAACAGTCATACTACGGCAAGTACTGACAGGAGATGAATCATTTTTTTAATTGCAGTTAAGCGAGCGATATTCACAAGGTAACTATTTCTCACGGTCCTATATGCGTTATACATGCAGTTATTCATTCTACCGGAATAAGCATTGACCTGTACTTCTCTCAAATGATGGTTGCCGTCGATGCGGACACAGCAGCTTATAATGCTCTCTCTATCTGTTACTCTGTTTTGCTGATCGCACTTCTCTTTCCCACGACTCGTATACCCAACGAAAAAATTAGCAAAGACAAGTAAATGGTGACGCCCATGAAACTTTATTTTCTCTCTGTACAAAAACTCTCTGTCTCTCTCTCTCTCTCTCTCTGACAGCCAGACCATGTAGGACCACGAGTCCTTGGACCATTTTATTAAAATTCAATTCAATTCAATTCAATTCTCTCTCTATTTATCTCTTTTATGCGACGATAGCTACTGCTGTCAGAACAAAACTTGCATGTGCGTCCACTCATACTTTTAAGTAGGTGCTGTTATGTCTCTGCTATCACATATTTGTCCGTTGTCGTCTTCTTCTCGTCTCCATTTTTGGCCTCAAAAAAAAAACAATTCCCAGAACATACGAAAGTAGGTGCGACTTTCATCGTCTTGCACGGTGTGTCAGTGAGAACAACTTGAGGTTGGAGGGTATATTTGCCCCGTTACACCTTAACCAAAGTAATGAATCAAAGTTTTAAAAGTAATTCTAATAAGCAACTGGCATTTGAAGATATCTTTTTTTTTTTTTTTTTTTTTTTGATGGAGTGGGGAGGAGAAAATTTTCATAGACACCTCAGCTAATCCGGTGGTAGTGTCGGATTCACCCAGTGTGCCTACCGACTAAAAACTAACCTCCCCGCATGGGACAGGTCCGTGAAGACCACTCCCCTAGAAGACAAAAGGGCATAGGAGAAGAAAGAAGAAGGAAAATAACGGAGAATTTCGGAGGCCAGCTCGCTCTCAGAGCAATGAGAGGAGGGGCACTAACGCATCTGGGTGATGCTCGAATCTTGGCTTGCGCTGGAATAGGGTTAGAAAAGCTTGAAGGTATCTAGTTATTTTGCACAACACTTTAAAAAGTAATGATAATTGCAATGTACTAAATGTTCTCTTCGAACTGAATATACCGCCCACCCCTTACATAAAATTAAAATAATACAACTCTTCAAAGTAAAGAAAAATCTTTAACATTGTAAATTGGTACTAGCACTAGCAATAATTGAAATTGATATTAAGAAGGTATCAAAGGATTAGAAATTCAATTAAATAATATTTAGCGAGCGCTGCATGTCAAAGTGAAGTTGCGATATGCACTGAGAGCGTAGCTCGCTTGTGCGGGTGTATAAGTTTAATGCTATTGCAAGATTGGTGACTGCAATGAGGCACTAACGTCCGAGATCGAGGCATTGAAGTGGGGTATGAATAAACTCAAGTCTTTGTCGACTTCAGTGTGGGACATACACAATAGGCTAGCGATTTTGGAGGGCTCTCTAACCACAGCTCAATGCTTTGATGAGTTCCAGAACAGGCTTACTACTTTAGAGAAATCTTCCTCATCTGGCAGATGAACCTAGACTGCTTTTAGTCTCCTAGGGTAGTGAACTTGAAGTAAGCTACCAAATCTCACAAAGAGCTAGATTACTACCTGATTTTCTAGTCTCTACTGGTAAAACTAAGGAGCAGAGGGCACGCCTGTCATTACTGGCTGACCAAGTAAAAAGGCACAACGTTGTAAATCCATCACAGAAGAAACGAATTAAATATGTTAGAACAATCAAATAAATCAGCGCCTTGTACTATTTAATACAAACAGAATGGAATCAAGAAATTAGCTGGAGGAAAATTAGAAAATAAATTTTTTTTTTTTTCTTTGTTTGGTGTTCTTCATTTTGCAAGATTTCGTTGGCTATTGTGCCAACCTAATCAGGCTAAAAATGCACATTACATATAATGTATTTAAGTATAAAATTTTTTCACACAGGCGATTACGAAAATGATACAAAAAACTATAATAAATTAGTTTTTATCTAATTTTTGCACCGCCTTAACAACAATCATAATTTTGATTGGGACAATATAAAAATACTACACGGAGAATCAAACTACCTAAAAAGCTTATTTTGGAAATAATACATATGAAACGTGATAAACACAACATCAACAAGAAAAAAGACACACACTTATTTAACCGTACATATTTTCCATTATTACAAAAGTTTAATCAGCTTTAACCGTTTTTCCTTAAAAATTATGTATGTCATGTAATATACGTAATATATGTCTGGTAATTGAATCGCTCTGGTCCTTGGCCTTTCGTACACACAATTTGCGGTTCCATTGTTAGTACCTCATTGTTTGCTGACGCGTGAGCACACAATCATCACAATAAAAATATGTACATATTTTATAATTTTGACTATACAATGTCCTTGTAAAATATAAGGTAAAAACGCATTTATTATAGTTGTTAGTGCCATTTCTGTAATCACGTGTGTGAAAAAATTTTACGTATAAATATATTATATGTAATATGTATTTGTAGCCTGATAAAGTTGGCACAACAGCCAACGAAACGTTGCAAAATAAAGAACATCAAACAAAGAAAACAATATATAATTTATTTTCTAATTTGCCTCCAATTGATTGCTGATTCCATCCTATCTGTAACAAATATATTGTTCCTACTATAATTAATGATCAATTACCTCAGCATTTTTGTTAATAACAATTTAAACTGATAAAACCTACATATACTACCAGAATGAGGGAAATTCTAAATAAAATCTGTCTCTGGCAGATGATTAGATAGTCGATGACCTGCGGTAAGATGCTTTTACTGAGCTTAAGTGATGCCTTGTGCTAAATACAATGCATGTACCTTTCAGCAGCACTGTCTTAATGAGAAGCGTTCGTCAAGCGTAAACAATCATACAGTGCGGCAAGTGTTGTCAAAACATGACTAGTATGTCAAAGCAAAATTACAGTGAAGTGTTTGGCATTACGATGACCAATATATCGTGCTGAAAGGGCATAAGTACAAAGCTGAGCAGATGATAAAAAAAAAAATAACATTACTGGACTTTAAAAAACTGTGCTACCAGTGCACAAGTGTGATAGCCGAGTAAAGATGCGAAGAACAGGTAAAGTCACAATGTGATTACTCATCTAGTGCAGCTTCCCGTCCTGACATTCACGAAAGCGCCGACATGCACCAAAGGTATATTCCGAGGAATCACACACTCTGCTACAAAAAATTTTGGTGGAGGTCTTTAATGCTAGTTAGACACAACCAAATTTGTGGCAAGTATTGGGTAAGTGGGTAAAAGAAAACGTACAAGTTAACTAAAATTAAGCTATATACAATTTATTATTTACATGAACTACGACTTGCGCGTTCCTAGAGGAGTGCTCTATTTTGTGGCCGTAATAAGTGTATGTGCTGCTCAGACCAGTCCATATAAGTCATATTGTGAAAAAGTTTGGGAAAAATTAACATAAGCAACAATAGATAAGCCTAATACATTTAATTTCTGCTAATGTTAACCTATAGATGAATTGTGTAAGTAAAAATGTAGCAAATTCTTTGAAGTATTAATTGTAATTTGGGTATAAGTATATCGCAGATAATGAAGGGATAATCTTAAAGCAATGTTATATATCAAAGTTTAGAAAGTAAATTAAATAAGCAACTGTCAATAAATATATTAGTATAAAGTGCAATACTTTTCCATTTATTTTCTTTTTTTGACAAATTCTTCTCAGCATTTATGTACTCGGGTTTTTCTTATTAGCTAAGAGAAAAATTAGAAGCAAATATCTTGATTAATTTTGTGTAACGACCCTAACAACATCAAACGTTTTAAAAACGTTACAATGTTTAACAAACGTTTCCCAATCGTTCGTAAAATTTTTTGAAACTTGTATGTTATTGAAGACTTGTTTTTAGAGATCACGCCTTTTTAAGTTTTAATGACTGGTTTAAGTTTTGAATGAACAAAAACAATATCAGTTAAAATATTGTAAGCTATCGATCAAACTAAGAGTGAAA
Organism: Copidosoma floridanum; assembly: GCF_036245765.1. Taxonomy (NCBI): domain Eukaryota; kingdom Metazoa; phylum Arthropoda; class Insecta; order Hymenoptera; family Encyrtidae; genus Copidosoma; species Copidosoma floridanum. The sequence continues at coordinate 3,115,035 of NW_028321898.1, read as the reverse complement.
TGAAACATAAGCTTATGCAAATTGTATCAAAGCTTTATTCATGTGTGCAACTTTACACTACATTTGTTTAAGATGTATATATATATATGTCTATAAATACATACCTCTCAATCTGTAAGTGGCGCAGCTACTTTCATATATAGAAAAGTATGTTTCTAAAAGTGCTCTTATTTTTGAAATGTTGACTGGAGATTTTGTAAAAACACATTAATGTTAAGGTTTTTTTTTAAATTTTGTGTCTTATGTCTAACAAAAACTTTTTATATAAATAGTTTAACTTGTTGGTATCTAATTGTCTATTGATGGTGTTTTAATGTAAAGTGATAAACAACATTTCAGCAAATTCTCGCTTATACCTGTTAGCCTCCTGATCCAAAGCCACCACACCTTCAAAATCAAAACTCTGTGAACACTTAGAGGAGTGCATAAACAAAGCTGACTTAGTGTCCTCATTTCTGATATACCTTTCGTGTTCACTTAATCTAATCTTCAAAAATCTTTTACTTTGCCCTATATATTTGGCACCACACCCACAACTTATCATATAGACAATACCACTCTTATCCAAAAGTTTGGTTTGGTCCTTTCCTAACTTGACCATATATGTTAATTTATTTGTATTAGTAAAAATTACTCTAATGCTGAAACATGCTAGCATCTTACGAATTGGACGTTCCATAGGATGAAAATAGGGAAGTACCATGAGTATACTATTTTTTTTATCCTCAGTATACGGTATTTTTACTGTCATATTAAGATGACTAGGTTGTAAAATAAGATGAGAATTATGGAAATGAGATTTATTAAGTCGGTTGTGATAACTTATTCTTGACTTTATATACTTGTTTATGAAAGAGACAGGGTAAGCATTCATTATGAGATGTTTTCGGACATTGTGAATGTTTTTATATCTAAAAGTTAGATCAGACAATTTAAAGGTTTTGTCAATCAAAGAAAAAATTATAGCTATTTTTTGAGATACCGGGTTATGTGAAAAATAGTTTAGTAGTCTACCAGAAGCTAAAGGTTTTGTATACAAATCAATAATACATATCGAATTGGGAATTTTAGTAAAAAGTAATTCTAAAAAGGGAATAGAGTTATTTATCTCTGTTTCAAGTGTAAATTGGACAAAAGTATTATAACTGTTAAAAAGATCAAGGGTACTACTTATGCGATCAGTTCTCAAAACCAACAAACAATCATCAACATATCTCATGTATAACAAAATGTCATCTTTGCATCTATTGATAACGGATTTCTCAATAGACTCCAATACAACCTCAGCAATCCATGGTGAACTACAACCTCCCATCGGGATCCCACACGACTGTTTGTAAATTTGGTTATTAAAAACAAAATAGTTTGAATTGATTAACAAATCTATGCCATTGAGAAATTCAATTTTTCTGATGCTCAAAATATTAGTTAAATTGTCAAGTTTGTGCGAGATACACTTTTTTATTAAGGAAAAAGGTAGATTAGTATATAAGGACACTACATGAAAAGAAACAATTGAGAAGTCCTCTGGAACTATCAAGCTTTTAATTTTATCCTTTGCTTCAAACGAATTTTTAATGGAGTAAATAGATTTATTGGAAAATTTGTCGAAAAAGGACGAAAACCACTTATCAAATTGATAAATGGGTGAGCCAAGAGTGGAAACTATTAGTCTAGCAGGAAAGTCTTTTTTATGGGCCTTGATGAGACCATAAGCTTTGGATAACTTACAAGTATTCAAATCTGTAATGTTAGGTTCGGGAATCTCAGAAGCCGCAAAAACACCTCTATCCTTCCATTTACTTACAAAATTTTTAATAGAATTTGTCAATTGTGAAAGGACCTTCTCCCCATTATTATGGTGTAAATTCGTATAGTGTAGATCATTATTGAGAATGGCATTGACTTTACATATATATTCACACTTATTGATCACAACAGTTGCACCTCCTTTATCTGCCCTGGTTACAAACAAATTTTTATGATCATTAAGATAATTTTTTGTCAATTTGATATTACTCTGAATAATTTTGTCGAAATAAGAAATTTTTGAAGAGTTGAGAGTGTGCTTTTTTAAGAGTGATAAACATGATTGCCTAATTTTATAACATTTGGATTGATCAAACTTATTGCCCAATATTGTGCAATCAAGAGATTTCATGAAATTAAGAACAAATTTTGTATCTATATTTTGTATAAAATTAAATCCCATCCCCAATTTTAAAGTAAAATTATTATAATCAGGTAAGATGGTATCTGTTAGGTTTTTAACGAAGTTATGATTTTTTTCTTTGAAAAAACGATCAAACGATATCATTCTCTCTTTGTAATCCTCTGCTAAAGATTTTTTTGAACGACCTATTTCTACCTTATTTGAATGTGAAGTACAATTAAAAAATTAAGAGAACTTATTATCTAACCTTGTTTGCACTATGTAGCATGAATTCTGTTGCATTCTGTAAGTAAATGTAATAAGTGCCCTAGAAAAATCTTTATTAAAACTTTTTTCTTTTTTTTTGTTACATATTTTAACTCTCACAGTAAGTAAATATACATATATATCTATGTGAATATTTGATTTCAATATTAAGTATTTTTCTCTTAGTGTGATAAATATTTTTTTCCATTTCACTCATTGATGAAATATTTTTAAGGGTGAAAGTGTTTAAATAACGCATACTATTATCAATGTGTTTTGCTACAAAGCCATAGTATCTACATCTCAACAAGAAAGTGTAATGCAACCTTGTATTAGACAATTTGTTAATGAGATCAATGTACTGTTTACAAAGATTATGTGAGTAAATATTAGATATTATTTTTAATTGACAATAGAAAAAAAGAAATGAGTAAAATGCGTTAAGAAAAAGGTTATTTGTGATAGTGTCGATTGACACATTGTTAAATTCAGAAATATGTGGTCGTATACTCAGTGTGATTTGGGTGGCTTTGGATCAGGAGGCTAACAGGTATAAGCGTGAATTTGCTGAAATGTTGTTTATCACTTTACATAAGAACACCATTAATAGACAATTAGATACCAAAAAGTTAAACTATTTATATAAAAAGTTTTTGTTAGACATAAGACACAAAATTTAAAAAAAAACCTTAACGTTAATATGTTTTTACAAAATCTTTACACGTTTCATATGTTTTTATAATGTATAATAGATCTTACACATTCGGCACTCATTTGTAATCATATCCCATGCTTGTAACTGTTGCTTTCTGATCTACATGGTCTCGTTGATCTATGCCAGAAGACATGTAGTCTGTAGCCTTTTGCATTTATGTGATCAACTCTTATAATTGTATTTTCGTATGCGCACTCATGTTTTATTGATATTATGCAATAGTTTTTTTTCTTGATTGCTGTTCATTTATTGCTTAAGTTATGTAAATATTAAGTAGCGCTCTTTTGTCTATTTGACATGTTATTTTAGCAGCTGCACATGTAACCTTTATTGCTTATTGTAACATTTAAACCATTTTTGTTTTGATTATACATTTTTTTATAGTGACCTGTAGAGGTTTTCAGAATGAAAACGAAATATTGACGATATGTACAAAATAATATCATGCTCTATATCACAAGTATATTACGTGTAATTTATTTTATTTTTCAATAGAGTTACTGCACACTACTGCTTTAATACAGTTGTGGTAGTTCTTAAGATGCAGTTTTTAGCAAATACGCTATCTACAGCAAGTTAAATAAATTAAAATATGCAAGGCAATTATAATCAATTTAGAACTAAAATACGCTTTATGTTCAGACGGTTCTTTTAATTCTACCTGAAAATCATGTAAAAAAAATCAAAGATTCTATTTTAATTATACAATAATATATTCAGTAATAACTTATAAGCATACTTCATTGTTAAATAAATAATTAAATGTTACAAAACTAATAATATTAGTTAACTTAAGTGAAGCGTGGCGCGGTGCCGGCCCATGGCGCGCGTTAAGATGTCCGAACGTCTACTCTTTGGTATTATTTTACTCGAATTTTTAAGTGAAAGCACATTGTGCAAATAGACGTTTTTAATCTAAAAAAACCTTAGCTTTCCATCTAGCCTATCAAAAAAAATATTAAAAATGCCTTTTTCGAGATATAACATATTTTATGTTTTTTTTTAGCGAAAATGAAATTTTTTCGAAAAACTTACCACACCATCAAAAAGCTGACTAAAAAATACATCGAAAATATTATTTGCAATATTTTTTAGGATAGGAATAAGGCCGAGAAAATGAACTGAAAATAGTGACTTTAATAACGCCTTATATTCTGGTTAAAATTATATGAGATAGCAAGATAAACATAGATAAAATTGAAAAAGATAATAGATTAAATAATTGAATAGAACTTAAATCTAAATTAAAACAAAAAAAATTGTTGTATTCCATTGATCCAAAGATATAAGCTAGCCTACATTTCACACAAGAAAAGATCGAAGAAGACAGAGAACAGGAGTTAAATGTAATAACATGCAGAGATAATACAAATCAAAGTAATTATTAGAAAATGATTCTAATGCTTGTTAATAAGTCAGAAATCTAATATGACTCCAACAGGTATACAAGCAATATTTATACATTTAGCATCGTTTCAATTGGCGCATTTGTAGTTGGCGGCACTTCTATATAAGCACTCGTAAACTTATCCATGCTCTTTTTGATAGTAAGATACTAAAGATTTATACTCAAAATTCACAAATTTTCTATTTCAAGAAAATTTTTTTAGAAATAAACAAGAATAGTAAAAACATCCTTCCAAGGTGCGGATCGAACATACAACCTTGTTTACTAGACAGTTGCTGTACCACTTGAGCAACCGAGGAGCCGTGCATTCACTCGCACCGTAGGCTTGTATAAGTTCCTATTCTTAATTTCTGAGCTGTTTTATCTTAAACTCAATTTTAAACAGCTCAAAAATTAAAAATGAAAACGTGTCCCAACCAACAACGGTTTGAGTGAATGTACGGCTCCTCGGTAGCTCAAGTGGTAGAGCAACTAAGGAGAGGTTGTGTGTTTGATCTCTACCTGGGGGAGGGCGGGATATTTTTTTCATTTTTATTTATTTCTTAAGAAATTTTCTTGAAATAGAAAATTTGTAAATTTCGATTATGAATCTCGAGTATATTTGCTATCAAAAAGGACATAGATGGGTTTAAGAGTACTTATATAGAAGTACCGCCATCTACAAATGCGCCAATTGATACGATGCTAAATGTATCCATATTGTTTGTATACCTCTTAGAGTCATATTAGATTTCAAAAATAATAATACTGGTTAGGACTTTACACGTGATAAAGGTAAAGATGGTATTAACAATAAGGATCATAACAAAAAACGAAAGTATGATGGGAATAATCATGAAAATACTTCGAAAAATACAAAAAACAACAGCAATAAAAAACCATCCAGAGAAAACAAGTTCAATGGCAAGAACGATGAGTGAGGTAAGAATTGTTTTGAAGTTCTAGGTTCTGTATGTAGTACTTTGTGTGTAACTAATCCCGAGTCTCGGCTCTCTAAGTGCGTGAAAGAAAATTAGAGGTAAAAGGGTGTATGAGATCGTAGCAGACGTAGGTACTACCAAACATTTTTCAAAATGTAAGTTATACTTTAGAGATGTCAAAAACTATGATAAAAAATTTACCTTATGTTCTAACAGCGGTTCCTTCGTGAAATTAAAAGTGGAGGAAGAAGTATGTGTTTTGGATAGTAACAATGAGAGAGATTTGATTGGATCATGGTTATTTGCGCTTAGGTGCTGGCTGGTAACTTCCTCTTATTTGAACGCTTTGCTGACTGTGGTATGACGATTTATTATTTTAGTTCTGGTGAGATAAGTGATCTTGATCATTAATAAGTACGACTTGAAAACTTGCCAGCATGATGTAAATACTTTATTTTTGTATGGTGCAATCAAAGAGGAGATTCATGTAGACATAATTAGAGGTCTGCTTTAAAAAGATAGATGAACACGAAACAAAATTTGTAAGCTAGATAAAGCTCTTCATGAGTTCAAAATCAATTCAAAAAGATGGAATGGCTGCTTGACCAGCTATAAAACTAGTATTTCAAGTACATACCAGCAAACCTTTTATCTTGTATGTTAGTGATAGAATGATTGCTAGCAGCTGCAGGATGAAATTAAATGAAATCAAAATAGGTTTACAGAGTGACTTTGAAATGTCTGACGTTGGTGGTGCTAGCACGTTTCTAGGTATCAAAGTAAAAATACATTAAATAGCACATTACAATACTAGAGCATGGTAAATGCAATTGACGCACGCGTGTCAGTCACATGACCTTTTGCACGTATGGTGTATACAACTTTTTAATCACAATGTGCGTGGAATATGTAATTTAGAGCCATTGAATATAGCTCTGCAAAGACCTCGACGTATACACGCACTTGCACAAGTAAGCAGCACTAGCTGTGTGAGTCACGTGTATAAGTCGAGGTCCTTAGAGCCACAACAGATGGCTCACAATCAAGTCCCTGCGCACGGTGTATCAAAAAAGATAGAACAACTCCGCTGATCCACACAGTCTACATCGACAATATGCTGAAGATGTTTGGATTGAAAAACTCTACACCTCATATGACACCTATGGTGACTAACCAAGTATTGAATTGGCAAAAAAAGGATAGAGAAGAATCAGAAGGTACTGAAAAAGTAGATAGAACTTAAAAGAGAGAAAATGTGCTGAACAGAGAAGTAGTTATCAGCTTGCTGTACGTGGAAGACCTATTGCATTCGTAACATTATAATGAGTAATTTTTTTTTTTTTTTTTTTTTTTTTTTTTTTTTTTTTTTTATAAAATAAGTCCCGAAATAAGTTTTTAAAAATAATAAAAACAAACTGCTATTTCTCAATAAAATGATCACAACATAGAATTTTTTTTGAAATATATATGTTGAAAAAAGTATGTGTACATATAAAAGTGTAAATGTGTGTACGTGTGTATGTTAGAATTTACTATTAAAGTTGTATAAAAAAAATTAAAGAATTACTGTTGTTAAAAACCTCTCACGCTCGTTCTGTTAGAAATAAAATAAAGCGATGTTGGCATTTCCAACAGCTTAAAGAAACACTTACGTGTTTTTTTAAAAATATTACATTCTAAATTGCAGCCTAAAAGCTTCAAGTGGCTAAAGATCTTTGCATCCTCGATTGGTTAAATAAAAGTAGGGCCCTGCCCTGAAACATCCTTGTTTGAGTGGTGTTAGTTGTCAGTCTGATAATATGAAAATAAATGTGAATTTTTTTTATGCCTGTGGCTTTTTTCCTTCATAAACGTAGTTTTGTTATTATTTGGTGTTTTAGTTTATATTCTGTTATTTATTAGTTTAATTCTTATTACTTTTTACAAATCATTATTTTGAACACAAATTACGAAGAGACTTAATAACAAAGATAATCTATCGAATCTTTTTGGTGCCGTGAACAGAATACCTAACCTTTCATCAACGTCTACACCAAGTTCATCAGCTCTTTGGCACGAGCGTTTTTTTTTTTTTTTTGTTAACCTCACATTCGCCTTTGCTGCCATGTGGTTGACAACATAAATAGTTAAAATTGAGTTCTATTTTATTATGCGATTTCATTTAAAGTCGCATGCAGTTCTGGCTGTTTTTGTCAAACATTTCACTGTTTATTTATAATTTAACTAGTACATTGTCTTAAAGACAAGCTCATTTAATCTTGTAACGAATTGGTGTATGACAAATATCTCAAAATTTGAAAAGTGATATAATATAATTCTTCATAATCTGTATCGAAAAAATTTTATATTAGAATTAGTAGCATTGATAAAAAGTTCTAAAAAAATGTAGTTAACCTATACAACTTACTTGTGATATTTGCTGCTTTCTTTTTCAATTAACGTTTAATTTAAAATAACTATCCATTTATAATTTGTAAATCAGAAAGCGCTTATCACTATCACATAACGCATACACTTACTATTTACATAATAAAATTCTAAATCATGTAAAAGGAGAAATAAAAACATTACAGCATATATCATGCTACTTACATGTGTTGATAAATCTGATAATGATATTTATATAAATTTTCCAATTAAATTTATAAACAGTATTCGTGAAGGCTTACCACTGCATGAACTAAATTTAAAAATTAAATTAATTGTTATGTTGATACGTAATTTAAGTATAGTTGATGGCTTATGTGATGGTGCAAAATTACAAATTACAAAATTACTTACATACAATATTGAAAAAAAATTATTACTAGAGAAAAAATTGGAAAAAACGTCTTTATACCAAAAATAACTCTTAATTCAAAAAATTCTTTATCTTTATCTTTTATTTCACACAGAAAACAATTTCCTTTAGTCTGGGCGTTTTTAATGATTATCAATAAATCTCAAGGTCAAAGTGTTTATAATATGGAATTATATTTGAAAAAACTACTGTTTTCGCATGGTCAATTATACGTCGCTTTATCAAGATGCAAAAATAAAAATGGAATTTATATGTAAATAAAACGTGATGATAATTTAGAAATAGAAAATACTGTTTCAAAATAAGTTTTTGATGTCAACTAATCGAAAGTTGATACAAAAATTTAGTTTCTTTAGATAAGCAAAAGTATTAAATTGTTGGAAATATTTTTGCACAGTTTATTTAAATAATAAATAAATGTAGTAAATCAATGAAATTATTATTGAAATATTGTTTTATGACGATGCACATTGTTTGACATATTTTTATAAATACGATTTTTATTTTTTCGTAGTAAATAGAACTACAAGCAAGGTTCACAGTTTAAATATTGTTGAAGTTTATTCGCTGTTATTGATTCAGTATAAAAATATAACTTTATGTTCTTATACACATTCAATAATGCAGTTTATAAACTTTTAGAAAATTTACAAAAAAAACAAACCAGCGCACCATAGCACTACCGAAACGGTACTGTGTAAATGTGCTAATGAGCTAGAAATTAAGGGCTTTCTCAAAACTGCAAGGAATGCTGAGGCAGAAAGTGCCAATAGTCATATAACTACAAATGACATGAAAACCGATATAATTTTACGTCATTTAGAGATGCGGCTGAAGGGTGACTGGAAGGAGTTCTTTAAAATTGTGTTAGATAATCTGGTTATTTGGTTATAAGGTTATGAAAGAGGGTGAAAAGGGACTAAACAAAAATTTAACCCAATAAAAATAAGTAAAAACTGGCAGTGTGACAGTGTGGAAATGTGCCGACAATTTATACAACTCAAATAATCATTACATTTGAATAAGAAATAATAACGTGGAGCTAAGTAGTGGTGCAAACTGGCTGTTTTAAAATTGTGAGAAGTTCTTAAAAAGTGTAACGAGATCTAAGAGTGAGGGTGCAAAAAGTAATTAAACTAAAAATGACATGATTACTGATATAATTTCACTTAGTTATAGATGCTGCATGCAGGTGGATGAGGGTCTGATAGGGGCTTGTCAAACTTAAGCGGAGGGGGGGCTAAGGAAGTCTCACCAATAATTTAACCCATTATATAATACATAAAAAACTGTTACAATTTTATGTTATTTAGAGGCGCGGCTGAGGGGGGTAAAATATACCTATAGCTATAGCGTGACTTGATGTGACACTTTGACAGGGTAAATTCATGGTTCAACCCTCATCTGAAAAAGCCTAACGCCTAAAAATGTTATCTTTTCTAAACAATTCATAATTATAAAACTTTACTCACAAGAAACGTATGATTTACAAAATGATTTGTGAAACATCTTTTTCTAATAATACATAAAAATATACAGTTTAATTTTATTGATATTTCTTCCATTTTATGCTATACTTAACTAACCACGTCGTTGCCACTCATCCACGTACGCAGCTGTTTCTGTCGTTAAAGGCGTTTATGTGCTGCATAGTGTGTATTGCTGTTTTAGTAAATTGACTGATTCGCTAGTAACAAACAAATGTTTAAGTAAATGCGCTGCATGTGGGTACAAAATAGCTTTTTTGAAACAAATTACGCGTGTGTACGACATACGGAAGAAGAGACTTTATATTTAAGGTGTTTGAAGAGATGACAGATTTACGACAGGTCGTGAACTTCGTGCGTCAGGATTAAACTAACAAACTTGACTTCTTCTCTTAGATGCGTACAAATTTTTTTTAGGTTCTTAGCAACAGGTATGATATAATAATTACCAGATCAGATGTAAGAAGTTCACAAAGTCAAATAGTTTAAAAGTAATCTTGTATTAATAGACTCAAATTATTATGTTTCTGTTCATCCAGTGGTTACATATCAAAATGATAAGGTGTCTTAATTATTTAATGTCGAACAATGTTTTTTCGCAAGAAAACCATTAAAAATTATTTCAGCATAAAGTATCTGTTAGCAATACCATAGCCACATATATTAATAATAAAATTCTTAATGCGTTCGATAAGCATCTTTAAATTGTGAATATTAAGGTTTGAAATAATTTTTGTTTTTTATTTCTTCTATATTTGACGAGTTTCTCTTTGCTCGAAATTGAACTCAGTAAGATAGTGGACTGTATAATTTTTATATCGCACGCCGGATTTATGGAAGCGTGAAAAAGTATGTAAATAAAAAGGACACAATAATTAATGCACAACACACTTTTAAACACTTTAGCCGTTTATTATAAAAAAACAATCTCTCTATTTAATTTTACTTTAACAAGTCATAATACTTGCTTACATGCAAGATAAAAAAAGGAAGAACTAATTTTTGAGTCAGACGGAGAAATTACGTGTCAATCGAAAATGTGAATCGTTTTCGTTACAAAAATTTTACATAAAAACGATACACGTGAAAATTATAAACACGAGCGCAAAGTGACTTACCGAAAAAGGCGTTTAAGGCTGACAAATGATAACCGCAGCAGCAAGCTGCTGGACAAAGGTAAGTATAACAGAGTCTATTGGTGTTTTAATAGACGCGCGCACGCTTATGATTGGCCATTATAGGTAAGAGAATATCCTAAAGCGCAAGATTTCAAATCTCATAATCTAAATTTTCTATTTACATCAGTACAATGTTACTGATGTTGCACATAGTCCCAAGGTTTATTGACAGAAGTGTAACGAATGTATATCAATAACAAGTCTTAAAAAGACAAAAGGGTGGGTCGCATTCCACTTACAAAAATTCTAAATAATGAAAGTTTTTTTTTTTTTAAATATAAGACATTCAGCCGGTAACAATCAGTAATACTGATGTTTTACATAGTCTCAAGGTTGATGGACAGGAGGATGAAATAATATACAATTAAGTACCGTGTGAATAAAGCAGTGGAACGCTTTCCACGTACAATAGCAAATAATTCAAAAAATAAAAAAAAACATAATGAACAAATTACATAATTTTATATATATTTTCGCAAGGTTTGTGACTTTCAGATATAAGATTTAATAATCATAATAGTAAATGAAAGAAAGTAAATTGATCTAAATAAGACTAATTATTATTGTATCCTGACTCAAGCTCAGATACGGTACGCAATAATATTAGTTTGTGTATTGGCATTACAAAACTAGATGAAACAGTTCTAATCTTGCGACTCTGACGAGAGACTTGGCATCCTTATAGACTTCAACAACCTTGCCTAAAGGCCATTTACCAGGTAGAGAAGACTCGTTTTTTATGAGCACGAGATCACCAGGCTTAACCGAGCGTTGAGGATTCAACCACTTGCAACGACTTTGTAAAGTGGAAAGGTATTCAAGTGACCACCTTTTCCAGAAGACTTGGAGAGATTGTGTCACTAGCTTCCAGCGTTTAAGTGGCGATACCTTTTCAGAAGAAATATTAGGCTCTGGCACAAGAAATGAAGACCTCATGGTCAAAAAATGAGCAGGGGTAAGAGGATCCAGCTCAGAGGAATCATCATTAAGGCGAACCAAGGGCCGAGAGTTGAGGCATGCCTCTATTCTACACAATAAAGTGGAAAATTCAACTACTGTCAAAATCTGATCGCCGACTACACGCTTTAAATGATGTTTAGCGGATCTGACTGCTGATTCCCATAAACCCTTAAAATGTGGAGCAGAAGCAGGAATAAAGTGCCACTGTGTACCTGATTTACCTAATTCATAGGCAAAATTAGGGTCACGACTACGTTCTACCAACATTCTTTTTAACTCAGTATCAGCACCGATGAAATTCGTGCCATGATCACTGAATAAATCAGTGCAGTGGCCACGTCTAGAAATAAATCTGTGAAAGGCAGCTATAAAGGCCTCCTTTGTATAATCCTCCAGAACTTCAAGATGGACTGCACGAGTTGACATGCAGATGAAAACTGCAATGTAACCCTTGAAAGTTCCTTTACCCTTGTGTTTTGACAAGCGTATTGGAAAGGGGCCAGCATAATCGATCCCTGATTTTTAAAAAGAAGGACTCTGAGTAACACGAGAACAAGGCAAGTCTCCCATTAACTGAGTTTGTGATTTAGACTTATATCTTTTACAAGTGATGCAACGAGTAAGCTCAGCTCTTACAGTCCGTCTACCACTTACAATCCAGTACGTTTGACGGAGTGTAATAATCGTTAACTGCACTCCACCATGTAAAGTTCATCGGTGACAATAGTCAATGAGCATAAATGTCAACTGATCTCTATCTGTTAGTATCAAGGGATGTTTGGCATCATCATCAAGTAGGGCTCTACTCAATCTACCCCCAACTCTTATTAATCCGCAGTTTATAAACGGCGTAAGATTAAGCAAACGGCTAGATCAAAGTAGTGGTAAGCTATCTTCTAAACTATGATCTTGATTTTGAGTTAGTATCTTGAACTCAGCGGAAAAGTGACTTTGTTAATGCTGATAAACTAGACACAGTCTAGCACAATCACTTTCTGATGTTGAAAGGTGAATCGAGTCAACTTCAATAAAAAAATACAAGTCAATAAACTGCAAACTAGCCTGTAAAGGGGGCTTAAGATTTCCAGCTATAGGTTAATATGAATTCTTTTGTTTAACTTTATGTAAACAACGGTATGTAAAACGAACGCAATATGCTGTTACTCTTAGCAACCGTTCCCACTTGAAACAACGAGTCAATAGAGTCATATAAAAGGACTCAGAACTATTTACAAGGCTACTTACAGAATGCATTGAACTATTAACATTTATAGAGGTTGGGGCAATCATTTCTACTCCAAACTCTGGATAGTTAGGGTGCAATTCATGAAGAATCTTAGGGCCCTGAAACCATAATATTTGATTCAGCAATTGGCCTGGAAGAACACCTCTAGAAGCTACATCAGCTGGATTTTGCTTTGACGTGATATAATGCCACTTAGCATATGGAGTCAATTCATGAATCTTTGAACACCTATTAGCTATGAAAACTGGCCATTTGGAAGGAAATCCATTGAGCCAATATAGTACATTCCTAGAATCGGACCACATGTGAATTGGTACTTCTTTCAATGAATTAACATCAACGAAATGACTAACTACTGTGGATAACAATTCTGCAGCACATAGCTCTAGTCTTGGAATATTTAGCGCTTCAATCGGAGCTACTTTCGTTTTAGCTAATTAAAGATGTACAAAAATCTCACCCTCGCATACAACGCGTAAATAAACAGCCGCTGCATAGGCGTTTTTAGAAGCGTCGGCAAAACCATGAAGTTCGAGAGATTCACAATCTAGCGAAAAATGATTCCATCTAGGTATTCGAACTTCGTTCAACAAAGGTGTTTCATTTAACCAATGAGTCCAGGTTTTAACCAAATCAGGTGACAGAGAATCATCCCAAGACACTTGCAACAACCAAAAAGATTGAAATAGTATTTTAGCAAAAATTATCGTCGGAGCCAACCATCCTAAAGGGTCAAAAAATTTTAAAAACTGCGCTAATAAAGTACGTTTGGTCCAGTGAACGGGTGTGTCAATGTTTACTGTAACGCAAAATCGAAACTCGTTACTACTAGGATTCCAATGTAAGCCTAAAACAGAAACAATTGGTTCATCATCACTTAGGGTCTTTGGCTTACTAGATAAGTGGCTTACTGGTAACTCAGCTATCAACTCAGATGAATTGGCTGACCATTTTCTCAGTGGAAATTGACCTAATTCACACAATTCAATTAGTTGCCGACATTTAATCTTAGCATCTTCTAACGTATGGCTACCAGAAATCAATCATCCACATAGAAGTCTTCACAAAGAACTTGAGCAGCTATAGGATGAGATTCGTGTAATCCTTGGCAAGTTGCCTTAAAACAAGTGTGGCCAAGTAAGGTAAACTTGTCAAACCATATGTAACAGTGTTTAAGACGTAAGATCGAATAGGTACAGATGCATTAGGTCTCCATAAAATGGCCTGAAACTCATAATCTTCAGGAGCTACCAATACTTGTCGGAACATTTTCTCGATGTCAGTAGTAAAGACGAATTGGTAAAATCTCCATCTGATAATAATATCAAATAAGCTAAGCAACAAATTCTCTCCAGAGTGTAAAATGGAATTGAGCGAGGAACTAGAATTACAAGAAGCTGATCTATTTAAAACTACTCGCATCTTGTTGTTTTTAAAAACTCCATGATGAGGTAGATAACAAGCTGCTAATAGTCAACCGGTAATTCCTTCATGTGGCCCAAAGATATGTAATCAGACATGAATGCTGAATAAGCATCATGTAGCGACTCATCTCTCACAAACCTCCGTTCTAAATGGTGAAAAACTTCCAACGCTGATTGGTACGATTGTCTCTGTAGTTCAGGAAGAGTTTTAGGATTAACCTTGAAAGGAAGCCGTACAACATACCTGCCGGTTGAATCTCGAGAGTGTGAATTGATGAAAATCTCATCACATGCTATCTCGTCTTTACTCAAACTTTTTCGAGGCTTAAGAGGTTCCTCAATAGTCCATAACCGTTGAACTAACTCATTAAGCTGAGTTTTCTCAACATTAACCATAACTAGTGATTTTTGTGACAAGTTGGATCCTGAACCAAAGGGCATCTGACCCGATAACAACCAACCAATTTGCAAAGCAGAGGCAATTAGGTAGTCAGGGACTAATTTGCGAACTTCCTGACCAATAATAATTGCAAGGACAGATGCATCTAACAAAATATCAATTTTATCTAAACTGTAAAATTCTGGATCTGCTAGAATTACATCCTTTCCATTATCTAAATTTGCCAAAAGACTACCTAGAGGTGGTTCGTAGGAAGAAATTTTTGGCACTACTAACGCATCAACAAAGTGCTCAACACCAGACTCAAAATGAGGCCTAAATTTGAAAGCAACTGATTTACTAGCGTCCATGGAAATCAGTCCACCCACTCCTGACAGAATCGTACTAACTGATCTCGGTTTCAAATGCAGCATATCACAGAGAGATTTAGAGTAATAAGACAACTCTGTGAGCACTGATCAATGAGAGCTCATACCAATATGCGAGATCCATCAGTGGCATACACGAAAACACGAGCAGTAGCTAAAAGCACCTTGAGTGAGACGATTTTATTACTACTACATGACTGTACATTCACACTAGACTCTGAAAAAATCTGAGCTTGGTTTTGTACAGTAAAGGAGTTCGTCAAGTTATTTACAGATTTTGTTTGCTTATTTTTAGCAGAGACAGATGTAGAGCTGGACTTATCCCCTCTGTGCATAATGGTGTGATGCTTTTGGTTGCAGTGTAAACACTTACTATTACCAGAGCACTCCCGATTAAAGTGAGGACCAAAACAATTAACACAGAAACGATGGAACTTCAGAAATTTCCATTTATCGCTCCACTCCTGTGATTCAAATGAATCACAAGAGACAAGATGATGTTTTTGATTACAAAATTGGCAAACAATCGAATCTGAAACAACTGTCTGATGTGCAGTAACACCAGATATAGGCTTACCACTAGAAGATCCCATATTTTTAAACGGAGTAGTTGCGCGAATATTTACAATCTTATTTACAGGTTTACAAGAAAACGATTCCATTGTAATGATTTGTGCCGAAATGAAGTCTCGTAGTTGACCTAAAGTAGGAGGATTACTGCTACTACCTAACATTTTTTGCCAATCCTTGTTCGTTTGAAAATCAAATCTACTATCTACAAGAGCGATAAATATGTCAGCATCTCCTACTGCTCTCTCTAAAGATATCAAGGAATCAACAGAACTTATCATCTCCTTAGATATGCGCTTCATTTCAGAGCAAGAACTGCCTCTCATAGCTTGACAACTGAGAATAGTAGTTGTATACGTATTAATGAGACGACGTTTATTATCATAATACCGGGTTATGGTATCCCAGGCCTGTATATAACTCTCTTCAGACAAGGGTATATTTTTAATGAGGTCTAAAGCTTCACCCTTTAGATGCGCCCTAAGATGTTGATATTTAATAATAGCTGGTAATTCTTGCTTCCTATGGACTATAGCCCTATAAACATCGCGAAAATTCTCCTAACTAGCAAAATCACTATTAAAGGATGGCAAGTCTATTGGAGGTAAAGAAGAGAAACTCTGTAACGAACTAACATTGGCATTGGCAGGAGGTAAGGTGCCTGTTGGATTCGAATGATCATTAAGCGAATTGAAAAAATCGTTAAAATCACCCTGAACTGAATAAAAAGTATCCTCTCCCACTTCAAAGCACTCATTTTTAAAATAATCATGAGTTGTGGGTTTTATATTCATGATATCATCATGAGTAGATTTAAACTGTTCAAAAGTATCTCTAAGTTGTTGAAGCCTAGAGTCAGCCTGATCCCTGGTCATTTTTACCTGGCCAAGTTTCTTAAAGTTTGTAAAGGAACCTTTAATTTTGTTAAACAGTTTAACTTGCACCTCATAAAGGTTATCCATTTTGATAAGGTAAATTTTAATTCAAGTAATAAATATTCAATAAATAAATCCAAACCGCGCACCGTAGCCAAACTTCAGTCAGACACAAGCTAACTAATTCAATAATAACGCTAAACGACGGTAGTGTTCTTAATTTTTACAAGTGCATACATAAAGTTAAGTTCGCAAAAATAAATTCAAGTCAATCGGTAAACAAAAAAACGAAAAACTATAAGGAACTGATATTACATACCACAAAATATACAATTTTACAACCGTGTAAGCAGAACCAAGTATTCGTAGTTATGTTGAGTTCGAAAGACTTGCAGGACTTGACAGCAGCGGTGCTGACTCAATAGCCTGTATAAGTTGGCAGCAGCACACGCTGACGACGAAAGGACCCGTGGAGCCAGCAGCAGCAGCGGTGTTGTCACAATAGCCTGCAGAGGCAGGCAGCAGCACACGCTGACGACGACCAAAGTACGAGCAGCAGTGAGTCCCCAAAATAAACAATGGTCTCGCTCGCACCCGATGACAAACGAATAAAGAAAAGAGAGAAAGAGTTGTGGCTCTATGTGTGTGTGGGTGTGTCCTTACGGACTAAGCGCCAGCGCGTTGACCGCGTCAGCCTCGTCGCCCAAGAAGAATGCAAAAAGAAGCCAAGATGGCCGATAAAACGACCACGTGTCTTACACAAAAGAAAAATGTCCTACACCTATATTTCACCTCCCCACATCCGGCTCGAAGGACCATATTCGAAATTGAACTCAGTAAGATAGTGGACTGTATAATTTTTGATATCGCACGCCGGATTTGGGGTAGCGTGAAAAAGGATGTAAATAAAAAGGACACAATAATTAATGCACAACACACTTTTAAACACTTTAGCCGTTTATTATAAAAAAACAATCTCTCTATTTAATTTTACTTTAACAAGTCATAATACTTGCTTACATGCAAGATAAAAAAAGGAAGAACTAATTTCTGAGTCAGACGGAGAAATTACGTGTCAATCGAAAATGTGAATCGTTTTCGTTACTGAAATCTCACATAAAAACGATTTACGTGAAAATTATAAACACAAGCGCAAAGCAACTTACCGAAAAGGGCGTTTGAGGCTGACAAACGATAACCGCAGCAGCAGCAAGCTGCTGGACAAAGGTAAGTATAACAGAGTCTATTGGTGTTTTAATAGACGCGCGCACGCTTATGATTGGCCCTTATAGGTAAGAGAATATCCTAAAGCGCGATATTTCAAATCTCATAAACCAAATTTTCTATTTACATCAGTACAATATTACTGATGTTGCACACTCTTCTTCTATCAAGTAGCAAGTTATTTTTCAATAAAGTACTCCAACAATTAAAAACCATATCTAAAAATTAGAATAATTATGGTGAATTTATGGCGCACGAGTAAAAACCAAAACTTCTACCATTAAAACTCACAACGAAAAAAAAAATCAAAGAAACAAGTATGAGAAATTTTGTGGTCATAATAGGGACATTTACTTTACCAATCGCGTGCTTTACAGATATCTCTCTTTGTGTATCTCCTATCAGCTGAAAATTTTTTTTCATTTTATTAATATTTACTTTTTTTCAGCAAACATTGTATACTTACGTACTTGACATCAATTTTTTGTTATTTATCTCAGGAGTGTGTGTGTGTGTGTGTGTGGGCGTGTGCTTTGGCATGTATAAATATGTATGTGTGTATCCACAGAGATTATTAGTACAATGAATGTCAGATAATGTTTCGCTGCCACATATATGAGGCAGCGTTACTTCTTAAAGCTGTCCCGAGACTCCTCACACTTGTTTAATATTTTTTTTTGCATTCATAAGAATGAATACTTAAGCATGTAGCTCTTAGAATTTTATACTTTTGACGACTGCTTCCATCATTTATTGCCTCTAGATTTTTTACTGCATACACCCGATTAATATGACAGCTGTGACGCTTGCAAGGTACGTAGTTTTACATATGATTTACAGTAACAAAATACGCATACTGCTCGAGTTTAATAATTCTGGAAAAAATGGATAATTTACAAGAAACTGAACATTATTATACTTCAGGTATGTTTTTTTATAAAGTTAGTACACATAAGGTAAATGTCCCTATTCGTGGAACGTGTCCCTATTCATGAAACATAAAAATTCATGTATTTGTTACACAACTAACCTGATAAAAAAATTGTGGTAGTTGCATATTTTATGCATCTTTATGAATTCACAAGAAAAATTTCATTTTACATACAATAAATGACTAATTTTAAAGATAGTTCCATAAATAGGGACAAAGTCGTACATAACCTATCTTTTAAACTGTACGTATTATGGCACAAACTTCAACCAGGAATTTTTATATTTCTAGTAAACAAATAAACGATATAATTATTTTGGTTCAACAAAATAGTGTTATGCAAGCGAAAAAGCTTTAATTGTCTTGAAATATTATAATCAATTTACGTTTTTTAAAATATTTCATAAATAGGGACATAATATGAAACAATAGGTACAATGTTTCATAATTATGTACATTTTGGTCTTATAATCTTTTTATACAATAAAATATTTTAACAACTAAGAACCATATTTAAAAATTAGAATAATAATGGTAAATTTATAGCGCACCAGCTAATACCAAAATGTCTACTGTTAAAGCTCACAGTTAAGAAAAAAAAATTAAAGATGTAAGTGTGCTGAAATTTGTGGTCATAATAGGGACATTTACCTTACAGTACGTACTTTCATGATGATACATTCAGAAACCATTTTTTTCTCAAGACCTGTAATATAAACTATTTCAACGTCCATCAGCGTGCTCTCAAATTTTTCTGTTTCACTTTTGTAAAAATTATTACTGGAATTTCAGTTTATGCTATGAAAACTATTTATTTTATTTTTTGGTACTTTTTTGATAAATCCCTAATGGGAAAGTTGCCTTGAGCACAATTACGACTGGAATAGTATCCATGTTAAGGTTGATAAAGAAAATTTTCTTAAAAATAAAGTTGTTACCAAAACCTTTAAGGCACTGATAATCTACAATGTACTTCATTTTGTAAGGAATAGTAATGTATGTTACTCAGTCGTGAGTAAATGAATAAATGAATTTGACGACTAAATGTGGTTCATAACATGTACATTTTAGTTAAACACATAAACATGCGCTTGTGCCTACACGCCACACACACACACACACGCATCGTTTTTTACTGAAAAATCACGCATTACTGAAAAATCGGATTTAAAAAATTTTGTCGAAAATGAAGTTGACATTATCGCTTGTGCATAGACGTTTTGTTGGGGCGTTGGATATAGTGATAATGGATGTATGACATCTGAAACTTTTTACTTATACATTAAGAGTGTTTTTTACCCTTGGCCACAATCCAGCAATATTGATTTTCCAATAGTTCTGTTTGTGGACAACTATGTTTCTTATTTGTCTTTGCCACTATTACGGTTTTGTGAAGGAAATCAAATTGAACTGATAGCATTATACCCCAACTTAACACGCATCATACAGCCATTGGATGTATCTTTTTTTCATTCTCTGAAAGATGCATATAAGCGGACATTAAGAAGATGGGGAATTGAAAATGAAGTTCATGATTTTAAAAAAACAATGTTTTCAGATGTATTAAAACAATCTTTGGACATTTACAATTTCTCTCAAACTCTCATCAGTGGATTCTCAGCTTGTGAACTTAATCCATTCAACACAGAATTTCCTAATTACAATCTTCTTGGCAAAATATGTACAAAAATTGAAAAAGTCTCATCTCCAAGTAATGTAAGTAAACCAAGTGTTCCGGAAAAAGATAAATTAAAAATGTTAAGACATTTAAAATCACAACAGCTATTACACGTTTTGGAATCTTTTGAATTGCATTATTCGCTTAAATCTTGGACTGGTAATGAATGCTACAAGTTTCTTTTTGATTATTGGCGAAGTTTAAAATAACAATGCGGCTGTGGTGGATATTTTTATTTACAGTCGATTTTTATTGTTCTATTTCGATAGTTCAACCTTTTTTTACAAAATTTTTTTTTATTTCTTATTGACAACCATTAATAATGTTATGAAATATTATTTAAATGATTTTTTGAATATTTTCCAAGTTAATTACGATTATTACATGCTATATAATTTTACATATTTTACATGAGTTTAGATACTAAAAAACTGGACCTTCGCTCTTTATCTAGTAATGAAAAAATATAATTATCTTTTACTTCAAATTGTAATGAGGACTACGGTAGTTTGAGTGCCAATAAATGTAATACTTCATGTAATCAAACAACTGTCAATAATGTTGTAAACACCAAAAGTAATTTACGTACAAATATTGAATGATATTCATTACCAATACATCGATTAAGAGGATAATACGTCCCACGTTTCTGATTCTAAGGAACCCCTAAATAATTTAAAATTAAATGTTGACCAGAATGTTTCATGTGATACCGTATTTTCCGGTACTCCAAACAGCGAAATTGTAAATACTAACGTCGAGATGCTACAACTTAGTAATGTGAGTTATGACGGTCATAATACAAATGATTCAGGAAACATGGAAGTCAATACGCTAATACCTAAAACGAGTCCTTCAGTTTTACATGATAAAATTATTACCTGTTCTTTGGACGATTTGTACACTATTAATAATACGGATATTTCTAAAAGCAAACTTGACTGATTTAAAGTCATCAATTCTTCAAAAGGTCACTTAAAACAAATTTTTTTCAACGATTATTTTTTGTTTCAAATAGTAAAAAATAATCAAAAGTATTCATTACTATTATTGCAGGGAGTATCATTGAGTTTGAAAGTAATGATTCTGCGTAATACTGATTCCAATGATTCGTCGAAGAATCAAAACTTGAGTCTTAGTCTTAACATGTTTTCTAACATAATTTCGAACAAAGAGAAACAGAATGACCCAGTTCCTGTACAAAATTATAGCTCAATATATACATCGACCAGTCGAAACTCGAATCTTAGTCTTGTAATGTCATCTGACATAGTTTCGAACTAAGAGAAACATAATGACCCAGATTCAATAGGAAATTCTGATTTTTATAATTCATCGACCAATGACAACTTGAACCTTAATCTTAAAGTTTCTTCTGGCACAATATCAAATTAAGAGCAGTCGGCAACAACATGTGGTATGTACTCTCTATAAGGCATTACTTTTGAATTCAATATAAAATTATTTAACGCAGTATTGAGAACAATTTTTTTTAATTTCAGATAAACGAGTCATATCTGAACATATGAAAGAAATTTTTACCGTTCCCAAGTTTAATATTACAAATAAACAAAACAAAAAATCTGATGTACCAAGAGTTCCTATCGTGGGGGACTTGATAAAAATTCTCGATAAAAAAGTAGAAAAAAAATTGAAAGAAACACAGAAATTAATGAACAAACAAAAAAGAGAAAAAAAGATAATTAAAAGAAAAAGAACAAGCAATCTATAAAAATTTTCAAGAAAATAAAATGAGAAATGTACAGGATACAAGGAGTATTAAGTCAGAAATACAAGCATTTTCAAAATCTATCAATTTTAAAAACACAAAAGAAAATAAAAAAACACTAATTAAAGCAAAAAATCAATTTAATCAACAATTACAAAACTTGGAAAGGGAGCTATTAGATATGGAGATGCAAGCTTTAGACAAGAAAAAATTAAATAAATAAAAGAAGAACGATTCTGATATATAACGATACAAATAGTACTTAAAAATCGTTGATCTCATCATAATTACTAAATTTAATATGTATTTTCAGTCAAACTTAAATTAATTTAAGTTTAGATAATTTGTTTACTGTTAGGTACATATTTTTTAATGCGTCTTTATTTTATCAAAATGTTACTCTTACTTTTTCAATATAACTGTTTGTCCCACTAGGTACCTTGGCTGTCCCAGAATAGGTGCACACTTAAATGAGTCTGTCCCACTAATGATCATATTGGATGTTTATTGAAAAATTGTTATTTAAACATTTAATAACCCTAGAATACTGTTTTTTTCGTCTTTTACACCAATAGACTTTAACATTAGGTTTAAAAAAAACTTATTGGAAAACCGCTTTTTTCTAATCACATAATGTCAGTTAAAAAAATTTTAAGCAAAAACTGTCCCAGTGTACTTGCTTTTACCTTACTAAATAAGACTTAGAGTATTGTAGCCTTTCGGATTGAAAAAAGGAGTAGGGGTTAGAAGAATGCTAATCTAATTTCAGATTCGTGATCAGGGACCGAAAAAACAATTAAAATAGTACTTATCTCAGATAGTACGTTTTTTTCGTTTTTTCACGTTGCTAATACCAAGTTCTTTTCATGAAAAAGACTTACTTTAAACCTAGATACATTCATTACCACAAATTTTTCAGTGCTCAAAGAGTTATTTATACATTACAGCACAAGAATCACATAACCTTGGCAAATCCACAACTTATGTAATAAAAAAAAATTGGAGCCTGACTTACTCTTTGTGTTCTACATTTTAATTTTTGATTACATGAGTTGTGTAATTACTCAAGCTATGTGATTTTTGTGATGTAATGCGTTAATAATTCTTTAAGCTCCACAAGTGTCCATTTTGTCCTGTGCTACTGTATCTGAAAATTTATTTTGCCATGCAAAAATGTAGTCAGGCATTATGTGAATAATTTTTTTAGAAACTATTTCGTCACAGTTATTTTTTTGATCTAAAGAAAATATTTTCAGATTCCTTAGAACATTCGGAACAAAAAATTTATAGGTATGTGTGGACTTTATCTACCACAGTTTTTCAATAAAAAATTCTTAAAACTTTGAAAAATATGATTTCTCTGATTCTTAGAGCTCCACGAAAGTACTTAATAAACATATTTTAATACGTTACAACACACGAACATAAACTACAAACTTTTCTCTACGATGAATAAAAAAATATTGAAAAACAGAGTGTGAACATAGTTTTGTGCAATAATCATTTAGGATGTTTCAGCCAGCACGCCGGTAAAAGTGTATACCTATACATACATGCTTACCATTCATGGCTCAGCGTGTCGTTGACATACATAGGTATACATTTGTACGAAAGCGCTAGCTAAAATACTCTGAACTTTTGTTTGCAAAAAACAATGTTGCCCTTAAAATTTTCGCCATTTACTTTTTTTAAGATGGTGAAGAAAGGTTAACAGTTATTGTTCATTTATTGTAAAAATTAAAACTATCGTCACTTTTTACTGACAAAGATCTCTTAAAATCGGAAAAATCACATTTTCAAAAAATTTGAGAATTTTTTACTCAAAAATTGGTGGACTTACATTTATGAATCTTGAATAGTTTTTTGTTTAAAATTTACTAAAAAATCTGTAAATATTTTTTTATAGATCAAAAAAATTAATTTGACAAAATTGTTTATATAAAATTGTTTGAAAAATACCTGACCACACTCCTGGATGGCAAGATACACTTTCAGGTACAGTACCACATTCTAAACAAAAAAAAGTACGAAATAACTGAGTGTGAATAATTTTTTCTGGTTCATCACTAATTGAGCTCGATCTATACAGTGAAGCTTTAAAAAGATGTAGCCAACAAAAAACTCTGAAACCATTTCAGACCTTGAGACACTTGGTACCTCCAGCAACTGGTGACAACCTTTCTTATAAATGCTGCAAGATACATTGATCTCCCTGTCGTGTGTAAATCACATAGCTTGAGTAATTACACAACTCATGTAATCAAAAATTAAAATGTAGAACACAAAGAGTAAGTCAGGCTCCAATTTTTTTTTATTACATAAGTTGTGGATTTGCCAAGGTTATGTGATTCTTGTGCTGTAATGTATAAATAACTCTTTGAGCACTGAAAAATTTGTGGTAATGAATGTATCTAGGTTTAAAGTAAGTCTTTTTCATGAAAAGAACTTGGTATTAGCAACGTGAAAAAACGAAAAAAACGTACTATCTGAGATAAGTACTATTTTAATTGTTTTTTCGGTCCCTGATCACGAATCTGAAATTAGATTAGCATTCTTCTAACCCCTACTCCTTTTTTCAATCCGAAAGGCTACAATACTCTAAGTCTTATTTAGTAAGGTAAAAGCAAGTACACTGGGACAGTTTTTGCTTAAAATTTTTTTAACTGACATTATGTGATTAGAAAAAAGCGGTTTTCCAATAAGTTTTTTTTAAACCTAATGTTAAAGTCTATTGGTGTAAAAGACGAAAAAAACAGTATTCTAGGGTTATTAAATGTTTAAATAACAATTTTTCAATAAACATCCAATATGATCATTAGTGGGACAGACTCATTTAAGTGTGCACCTATTCTGGGACAGCCAAGGTACCTAGTGGGACAAACAGTTATATTGAAAAAGTAAGAGTAACATTTTGATAAAATAAAGACGCATTAAAAAATATGTACCTAACAGTAAACAAATTATCTAAACTTAAATTAATTTAAGTTTGACTGAAAATACATATTAAATTTAGTAATTATGATGAGATCAACGATTTTTAAGTACTATTTGTATCGTTATATATCAGAATCGTTCTTCTTTTATTTATTTAATTTTTTCTTGTCTAAAGCTTGCATCTCCATATCTAATAGCTCCCTTTCCAAGTTTTGTAATTGTTGATTAAATTGATTTTTTGCTTTAATTAGTGTTTTTTTATTTTCTTTTGTGTTTTTAAAATTGATAGATTTTGAAAATGCTTGTATTTCTGACTTAATACTCCTTGTATCCTGTACATTTCTCATTTTATTTTCTTGAAAATTTTTATAGATTGCTTGTTCTTTTTCTTTTAATTATCTTTTTTTCTCTTTTTTGTTTGTTCATTAATTTCTGTGTTTCTTTCAATTTTTTTTCTACTTTTTTATCGAGAATTTTTATCAAGTCCCCCACGATAGGAACTCTTGGTACATCAGATTTTTTGTTTTGTTTATTTGTAATATTAAACTTGGGAACGGTAAAAATTTCTTTCATATGTTCAGATATGACTCGTTTATCTGAAATTAAAAAAAATTGTTCTCAATACTGCGTTAAATAATTTTATATTGAATTCAAAAGTAATGCCTTATAGAGAGTACATACCACATGTTGTTGCCGACTGCTCTTAATTTGATATTGTGCCAGAAGAAACTTTAAGATTAAGATTCAAGTTGTCATTAGTCGATGAATTATAAAAATCAGAATTTCCTATTGAATCTGGGTCATTATGTTTCTCTTAGTTCGAAACTATATCAGATGACATTACAAGACTAAGATTCGAGTTTCGACTGGTCGATGTATATATTGAGCTATAATTTTGTACAGGAACTGGGTCATTCTGTTTCTCTTTGTTCGAAATTATGTTAGAAAACATGTTAAGACTAAGACTCAAGTTTTGATTCTTCGACGAATCATTGGAATCAGTATTACGCAGAATCATTACTTTCAAACTCAATGATACTCCCTGCAATAATAGTAATGAATACTTTTGATTATTTTTTACTATTTGAAACAAAAAATAATCGTTGAAAAAAATTTGTTTTAAGTGACCTTTTGAAGAATTGATGACTTTAAATCAGTCAAGTTTGCTTTTAGAAATATCCGTATTATTAATAGTGTACAAATCGTCCAAAGAACAGGTAATAATTTTATCATGTAAAACTGAAGGACTCGTTTTAGGTATTAGCGTATTAACTTCCATGTTTCCTGAATCATTTGTATTATGACCGTCATAACTCACATTACTAAGTTGTAGCATCTCGACGTTAGTATTTACAATTTCGCTGTTTGGAGTACCGGAAAATACGGTATCACATGAAACATTCTGGTCAACATTTAATTTTAAATTATTTAGGGGTTCCTTAGAATCAGAAACGTGGGATGTATTATCCTCTTAATCGATGTATTGGTAATGAATATCATTCAATATTTGTACGTAAATTACTTTTGGTGTTTACAACATTATTGACAGTTGTTTGATTACATGAAGTATTACATTCATTGGCACTCAAACTACCGTAGTCCTCATTACAATTTGAAGTAAAAGATAATTATATTTTTTCATTACTAGATAAAGAGCGAAGGTCCAGTTTTTTAGTATCTAAACTCATGTAAAATATGTAAAATTATATAGCATGTAATAATCGTAATTAACTTGGAAAATATTCAAAAAATCATTTAAATAATATTTCATAACATTATTAATGGTTGTCAATAAGAAATAAAAAAAAATTTTGTAAAAAAAGGTTGAACTATCGAAATAGAACAATAAAAATCGACTGTAAATAAAAATATCCACCACAGCCGCATTGTTATTTTAAACTTCGCCAATAATCAAAAAGAAACTTGTAGCATTCATTACCAGTCCAAGATTTAAGCGAATAATGCAATTCAAAAGATTCCAAAACGTGTAATAGCTGTTGTGATTTTAAATGTCTTAACATTTTTAATTTATCTTTTTCCGGAACACTTGGTTTACTTACATTACTTGGAGATGAGACTTTTTCAATTTTTGTACATATTTTGCCAAGAAGATTGTAATTAGGAAATTCTGTGTTGAATGGATTAAGTTCACAAGCTGAGAATCCACTGATGAGAGTTTGAGAGAAATTGTAAATGTCCAAAGATTGTTTTAATACATCTGAAAACATTGTTTTTTTAAAATCATGAACTTCATTTTCAATTCCCCATCTTCTTAATGTCCGCTTATATGCATCTTTCAGAGAATGAAAAAAAGATACATCCAATGGCTGTATGATGCGTGTTAAGTTGGGGTATAATGCTATCAGTTCAATTTAATTTCCTTCACAAAACCGTAATAGTGGCAAAGACAAATAAGAAACATAGTTGTCCACAAACAGAACTATTGGAAAATCAATATTGCTGGATTGTGGCCAAGGGTAAAAAACACTCTTAATGTATAAGTAAAAAGTTTCAGATGTCATACATCCATTATCACTATATCCAACGCCCCAACATTCAGGTACTTGTTTCAAAACTTTCTTGTTTGGTGTATTTTTCAGATCAAATAGAATAATTGGTGGCACAAGTGTTTCAGCAGCAGAAGCCATGAAAAGTACAGTTATGAAATCTTTTTCATTATTAGATACTATTCTTTTGACTACTGAACCTTTTTTTCCTATGACTTTGTCTTCTTTGGGTACTAGTTGAAAATAAGATTCATTTAAATTGAATATTTTTTCTGGGTTACCCATCTTTATTCCTTTTTTTTGCAATTTGTTTCCAACATCAGTAAACCAAGTTGTCAACTCATCTTGAGATACAGTTGCCCGTTTTAATGTTAAACTTTGGGCTATTCACTGGCTTTAGTGTTTGTATCTTTTCATGAAGGCATTAAACCAATGTTTTTAAGGCCTGTTGTTTGTTGAGTCTGTGCTACTTGAGTCAGTGCTCTTCTTCTTGTTGTTGTCGTTGTTGTTGTTGCTGCTGCTCTTGTTGCTTTTTTTCTCGTTGTTGTTACTGTTGCTATCACTGTTAATGTTGCTGCTACTCTGGCTGCTTTTGTTGTCAAGAAACTTATGAACATTATCAAGTAGAGTCTCCTTGGCAACTGGAAAACCTTTTTCTGCACAATGTATAAGCCAAGAAGCTACATCACTCTCTTCTGCAGCTGTTAATAAAGTTGGTGAACCCTTTTTGCTGACTTAAAGGTTTTCACTGATCAATTTTCTATGTAGTGTTCTAAATTCATCTGCAGTTTGTCGTAAAGTTTTCCCACCACCTACTACATTCAGTGCTTGCACCATTTGCTGTACAGAGTGTGTAGCTTCTACACGTATTTTCTTTTTTTTCTTTTTTAATCTTGGCTGTCTTAAATCTTTGATGTTTGTTTTTATATTGGAATTTTTTGAAGTCTTTGAATTTTTAGATGTTTTTGTGTGACTAGTTTGGATATTTTTTTTTCTTGGAACCATACCTTGTGTATACCAAACGGACCTAATGGCAAATCCTGTAATTTATTTATTTACGTTATAACCAGTTATAAATAAATTATGCATTACTTCTATGTAAATGTTATCATTGTAAATTTTAGGTTAACTTTGAATTCATTGTTGTTTACAAAATTGTAAAATCAGCTCGAGCTTTAATTTGACTTGTAATAATCATAATTACAGTTAACAACCGATAAATAATTACTTAACACAGGATAAAAGGAATAAAAATTAATATTCCGCATTCATAAAGTATAACTACAATGCCTGTCCCACTAAATGGTACGTTCTAGCAATCAGGCAGTAAACTGAGGCGTCTAGCGTCCTCTTGTTCTAGTATTAGGTACTAGGTTAAAAACTGGGAGGCTAATCGGGATACTTTATATTTCAATGAATTATTATAGAGTATGAGAAAAATAAAAAAAAGAATGCATGTAAAAAGTGTTAATTTAAGTGAAAAACTTTCATACCATGTATTATATTAATTTATGTACGTTTACACGAACTAAAAATAACATGTTTAAACTTACTACCAATGCATGGAAATTAATGGTATCTCGTTCGATTGTAGATCTCAATTTTTTCATATTTTTCTTTGCGCATATTTTTTTTAACCTTTGTTTGTATATAATATTTTTATTACAAACAAACTCAAAACTGCTGAGTAATTTTTTTCCCTTTTACATTAGACCATGAAAAAGTCTTTTACATTTGTCTGTCCCAGTATAGGGTTTAGACTTTGTTTTTGTATACCTGCTTTTACCTTAGCCGAGTTGCACCTCGTTTTCATGAATTTCGCTGATCGTGAAACTAATATCACTTTGGCTATCTTTCAACCCTCTACCCTTTTTTCAACAATTAGAAGGGTAAGTTACTCTATACGTAATAATGTAACGGAATCGCACCTCTTTCCTACACTGAAAAAATTCGAGGCACTATGCTTTACTCTGGGAAGGTAGGCTGCGCGCCCTTCTGGTCCGTATGACCGCTCTCCCTTTATCGTGGCAGGCGTCATTACCATTTTTGCTAGAATGCTGTTTAACATGCAATAGACGGAAATCCGTTCTCTTATATTTGAAACTGACTTAACATTGTGAAATACAGTGAACGATAAATAAAAATTCAGTTTTTAACGTTTTTATTTTAGTATTAACAACAATAATTATTAGACTTATAAAATATAATCAGTAAAAACATAATGTTTTTCTTTTTTTTTAAACGATAGACAAGGTTCGTTTATAGCTAAATCATTGTGTGCTATCCATATTTTTTAAAAATAATTATAATTACATAAATAAGCATGAAAATACTCTTCAAATGTTGAATCAGTATGAAGGTTAAGATAAAACAAAACTTTTTTGTTTTCTACCTGAGTTTTAAAAATCTCACCAAATGCCTTTTCAGTGTTATTTAATTGAACAATCGTGCCCATTCCTTTTTTATATGTCATGTCACAAACTGTAATTGTATTTACATATTTTTTTTTTTATTTTCATTTACATTTTGCACTTTATCTTTATCGTAATCATAAGCACTCTGCATCATATAACACATCCTTAACTCTTTTATTGTAATCGTTACTAACAAGTTTTTTGAGGAAGCAGTTAAGTTTACAGTGGATTTAATTTCCTTGTGTCGGGACTCAAAGTGCATGCACCAAATATTAATACTTGGCCTATTTAATAATAGCATCATGGGATAATGGATTAAAAGATAATATTTAGGCTTTGACGCACCAAATAGTTTTATATACAATGCATTATGATCTTTAATCAAGCCCTCTAATATTTTTAAGTAACATAGAATTATTCGTGGTGAAACATGAATATCTAAAATTTGACACATGTATTGAAATAGTTTCCAATGTTAATCTTTTCTAGGGATCAAATGACCCACTATTAAGCCAAAATATCGTACGAATGTGAAAGTTTCTGAAGCACTCATTTAAAGTTCAAGTTTATTAGTCGATTTATTAAATTTTGTTTTCGCAAACACCTTGCAGCATATGGTGCACAAGGTCAACGCTGACATTATGCATGACATAAAAATCTTTAATTTTATGGAACGTGCAAGGTTCTTCAATTCCAGTTAAAGACGAATTACAAATTTCCAAATCTTGTTTATAATTTTCTTTAGTTCTTCGTTTCTCTGGATTTGCAACAGTGCTTGTTTCAGTTTCTTTATAATGAAGTTTACAAAATCTACAAAAATATGTAGCTTTAAAAGACTCTACGAAACCAAAAATAGAGTTTAATCCTAAGTTGTCACCGATTATTGAAATTAATTTAAATTCGACAGTGACAAATTTATTTCCAAGAGAAACTGTAATTCTCTCTGATTGTAAAAAATTAATTTCATTAATCATAGCTAAAAAAACAAGTTTGTTGCCAAATTTTTTTTAATCCGTTGAGTGCACAAGACCAGCAAAAAGAATGCTGCTTAATTTTGATTTTATATGTACAGGAAGACATGCTATTGTAGCATACATAGCACCAAACTTATTATTACCTGCACGAATCGCTAATGCGTTACGAGTTTCAATTTGATCAAAAAATAGAATGAAAGGTAGAATAATTTTATCGTTATTTTCATAACAGACTTTAGACCATTTTTTTGTTTGGATAATATTAGAAATTACGATTTTTTCGAGGCTCAACTTCTTCATGTGTTGTAAGATGTCACTAAAGGTATTTTTTATTTCTAAAAATATTTTTAGAATCTCTCTTTAAGGTACGTGTACTCCATATGCCGGTTTTGTGACAATTTTTGTGTATTACCAATATTAATTTGTTTATAATATTCACCAATCTCATATTGTTCAAAATCAACAAACCCCCTTTGTTTCAAAATCAAAAACCTCTTTGCTTCAGTTGAAAAGCGATTAAACACTGAGCTACATTTTTGAAAACATGCGCAAATTTCATCGATACAACTACTCAATACATTCTCTTTCTGCAAAATATGTAATACATTATCTAAAAGCGACTGCAAAATGATGTTTTGAATTAGATTGGATGTGAATGCGGTTATTTTTTGAACAATTTTTCTCGGAAAGTTTGAATCCGCAAATAGCATTAATATAAAAGTAAGAATGCAATTGAAATGTATTTAATATCCATTGTATAGAGCATAAGGAACAAAGGCAAAAAATAAATTGGCAAAACTTAAATGATTAATAAATAATCCTTTACAATATGAAACAATTTAACAAAGAGACAATCGACAATTTCATTATGATCTCATTTAATAGTAGTTTTCGTACCTGGTGGCGCATGTTTACAGGGCAAGCACCAGGCTTGTGCTTGGGACTTCTTGTGCTTGCCCTAGTTGGATGGGCACCTGGTGTGAACCCTATTTTTCCTACTGAAGGCGCACCACACCCTCAAAAACGCCTGAAGTAGGAAAAATGCTTTTGATTTCAATCTTATACCCATTTAGAGTTCTTATTTTCTTTACGTATTTTATATAATCATTGAATTAAAAACTTTCATTTAAACAATCTCACTGTTATTAGCACTATTTAAACTTTTGTTTGATATTATAATACTTAATAGTAAAGCTAATTAGTACAAGTTTTTTAATGGATTTGTTATATTTATAGTGTATTCAGATTATCAAGCAGATTGTTTTAATGCCTTGACGAATTTACTAACTGTTGGAAAAACTCTAATCGGATCGACTTTGAAAATTAACTGTTGTACGATTGACCACACGTAATTGCAAACGTCTAGCCATCTATCCAAGGCTACTAAGCACTTATAGCATGCTTCGACTACTTTTAGTAGGTCAGTAAACAAATACTTTTGTTGATTGATGACGACGTAGATGTCTTGAATGCAATCCACTTTACCTCCAAAAATTTTGTACGGGTAATGAGGCAAGTCAGAGATAGCTAACCACTGTTCGAATTTAGATTTTTCAGACTTGATGTTATTAGTATCCTTAAATTAATTATAAAACTTACAATGGACTGATGAATGTAAATGAAAAAATAGTGCTGCACTGACAGTAATATTAAGATTCCATATTTTTGTATTGTATGAACAACGCTCACCTCAACGTGCAAAATAAACGAACTTAATATTATTTCTTTAGGTACTCGCTCAGTTTTTGCATCGAAAAGTCTTACGAACTTTTTGATGGTTACGCACAATGGCAGAAGGAACAGTGCTAGTGTCGGATAATTTTTTTCTGTAATAAAAATTCGTATACGCTGGTACCTTATGCCCATTAATGAATACCTATGAAGAAACTATTTTTTACTTTATTTACTTTCTTACAGTTGATCCTTGTAAACTCTTACAAATTCTACGACTTTTTGAATTCTTGAATGTTTACAATAATCGACGACTCTGCTTGCTAAATCCGGCCAATTATCCATAAAAGATTCATCATATGCAAATTCTTCTTTTTCTTTTATAATTATGGCAAAGTCATTCTCCAGCTAAAATATAACATTTAAAGTAAAAAAAGATTAATTTGAAAATGATTGAAATACAAGAAAAATAATCTTACGAAATGGAACTTTACACACACATTAAACATTATAAACTTAAATAATAAGCCGATGTAAAACGTACTTAGGTTATTCCTTCAGGGGGTTTGATGCACGGATAAGTATTCAAATAACAATTTAGCGATAATTGATTGTCTTTTCCCCGAGCGTTGATTCGAAAATTCGGGCGTTCCTCGTGTGTTGCATACCAATCTTGAATAATATCCTTTGCAACATGAATGTCATCAGTATCATTAAGTCGAAAATGTTTTTCAACCCCTACACAAACGAGGTACAAATATTTTAGGCATAAGAATACAGGTTGAGGAAGTAAAAAATGACGTATTTTAACACTAAAAATTATTAAATACCTCCATCCAATTCACTCGCAGATGGCCGTTTGTTCACTCTATTGGTGGCAGGTGGTATATATATATCGGCATACTTTCATTCACTTCTAAGATGTTTATAGTTATTATACCAGAGACCAGCTGCATTAATTTGTTCTTTGGTTGTAGCATTTACACGAGACGAAGTATAAAAATAATCAAGTTCTTCAGTGGGAAATGATTCAATTATTTTGCTTCGTAGTCCTATAAAATCATTTAGTAAGATTATATAAAATGGAGAAAATATACAAGCTGTAGTAGTATATATTGTAGTTCTTGTATACGTTTTCCGTAAAAAATAAATTATTATAAACAAAAAATCTAATTTAATCAATTACTGATAAAAATCCACACTATTTTGTGCATGTTTATATAAAAAGTTAAATAGATAAATGACCGAGTACATTTTTCAGGTTATCAGAATCAACTAGATTTTCTATTTAAATAAGGTTTAAAATTTTTTTTGATTTTTAATGATTGTAAGCTTGTATGTTTAGATATTTATAATATGCCTACAATAAAAGTAGAAAATAGTCTAAAAATTTTAGTTTTTTTTTTTTAAATTTTATTATATATGTGGCGCCCCCCACCAGCTAAAGCTCTAATCAAGCTTCTCGGGGGAAGCAACAGCTTCTCCCGCGGACGGATTGACTGCGCGCGCCACCTCTTTCCCCTCGGCTCAAGAGAGTGCCGACCAAAAAGAGAGTGAACGAGAGAGACGACGCTCGACCAGCAACGACGACAGCACGCGCCTCGCCTACGAACAGCGAGCCCTCTTTCTCTGTACGACTAAGTCGATAATAAATAAGTAAAAGTTTGTCTCACACTACGTATCGCTCATTCCACGTTCTGCTTCGCACCTCCGGTATCCTTGAGCACCGAGAAGAGCTCCAGCGCGACATCAACTCCCAAAGTGGCGATCCTGCCAGGATTCTTCATCGAGGTAAGCAGTGCCGTGTGAGAGACGACAGAAAAGTGCTTCGAGAGCAAGAGAGAGCAACCATCAACGGCTTCACGGCCTTTTCCTCTCTCACCCCAGTGACAATTTTTTTTTTTTTTCTTGTGTGGTCTCGCAACGGATAGGAGTTTGTGAAAAAGAGGCAAGCCAACGACTTTGCCTCTCCCCCCCTCTCATGTTACCACTACGCATGACTACAGTGCTGCACGTCAACAAACGCAACAAAGGCGAGCACGCCGAGGTCGGCCATTTTGGTTCACGAGAAGCAAGGGGTCGTCTCTCGCGCTACTTGGCGCCACACGTGCTCAAGTGCAGCGAAGTGCCGTGCCGTACCTTAACTTTTATATAGTCATTTTCTTGTCGCGGCCGCTGCGGCTGCGCCTTAGCTTGCCCAGCCCACAACCTTCTAAATACTATTCGGTGCGTGAGTGTAAGTGAATTTTTGCGTGCCAAGCCATACGGGCCGGGGCACGCCTGGACAGCCACCCACGTGCTATCGCGCCATCTCCCTCGCACCAACGCTTCCTGACCTGCTAGGCGACACGCACTTAGCCAGCACCTCGGCGTTCGCAACGCTGGCAGACACGGATGACGAAGTGACACCGCGCGATGAGCGCTACCAGCGTCGCTTGGAGCGGCAAGAGGAAGGCCAACTACAGTCGGCCCTTGCCGCCGTCGAACAACAGCAGCAGCGCACGAACACCATGTCCGACCCAAAGATTCCTCGCTTCTGGGCCGAGGCGCCCGCGGCATGGGTTGCCCAGGTGGAGATCATCCTCGAGGCCTCCGCCGTCACCAACGACAGTCAGTGATACATCGCACTCGTCGGTGCCCTCAGCGGAGCAACAGTGTCCGAGCTCTCGGACATCATCGCCAACCCCCGGCTACAGAGCGTTTCAAGGCAGTCAAGACAGCGATCCTGTCCCGCTTTCAAGACTCTGTGGATGCTCAACTGCGGAAGCTCTTCGGGCAGCTACAGCTGGCAGATGCTAAGCCATGCCAACTCTTGCGCCAAATGAAGAGCCTCGCGGCTGGCAAGGTCACGGACGAGATCCTCAAAATTAGGTGGCTTGACCTTCTCCCTTCACAGATTAACGCCATCCTCTGAATCATGAAGACGGCTACCTTGGACGAGCTCAGCGCCATGGCAGACGAGCTCATAAGCGCAGTCCCAGCCGTAACCTCACCACCAGTACCACCAGCACCACCCGTCGCCGCTGCCGGATCCAGCTTGGCACAAGAAGTTGCTGAGATGCGGAAGCTCCTGAACGAGAAGCTTTTAGATAGGCAACGGTCACGCAGCCGTAGCCGGTCTAGGTCACGCTCCTGGGGCCGAGCATCCAATCCTGCAGTCAACCCAGACTGGTGCTACTTCCACCAGGAGTTCGGAGCAGCTGCCAGGAACTGCCGCGCGCCCTGCACCTATACTTTGCCCAGGCCGGGAAACCAATAAGGCCCCCTACGTCCCAAGTTTCGGAGGCGGGCCACCAAGGTCTCTCAGAAAACCGCCTACACTTTTACGACCTGGAGTCTCGAGTGCACTTCCTGGTGGACTCAGGCTCCATTGTCTCGCTGTTACCCAAGTACCTCGTCAAGAGCCGAAAGCTAGAGCCGCAACCTTTGATGCTCAGCGCCGCTAACTCCACACCGATAGCTACCTTTGGCACCTACATCCTCACCATCGAATTGGGTCTCCGACGGGCAGTGACGTGGAATTTCATCGTCGCTGACACTCACGTTGCCATCATCGGCGCAGATTTCCTCAACCATTTCGGCTACCTCGTGGACGTCAAGGGTAAGCGTCTCATTGACCCTACAACTCTCTCTCGACGCTCTCGGCTCTTTAGCGCCAGCAGCCATCTTTAGCGTATCGGTCGTCACGACACCAGGGCGCACACCCCCAGGAGAGCTGGGTCAACGCTACGCAGATCTCCTCGTAGAATACGCGGATCTCTGCTCTCCAGAGGCTAACACCGCAGTGCTCCCAGACCTACCAGTGCACCACACCATCCATACCACTGGACCTCCTGTCTTCGAGCGGCCTCGACGCCTGCTCGGACCACGTCTACAGGCAGCCAAGCAAGAGATTGGGCGACTCCTCGACCAAGGCATCGTCCGACCATCATCTAGCCAGTGGGCAAGCCCTCTTCACCTCGTGTAGAATTCCGGTGGAGGCTGGAGAGTCACAGGGAACTACCGGCACCTTAACGCCTGTACCACCCCGGACCACTACCCCCTGCCGATCATCGACGATCTGCTCCAGGAGGTGACTGGCAAGGTTTTCTCGGTTATAGACCTGAGGAAAGCCCTTTACCAAATTCCTATTACCGAGAAGGATATCCCGAAGACAACAATAACTACTCCGAATAATAACTACGAGTTCACAAGGTCCTCTATGGGTCAACGAAACGCCGCCCAATCGCTCCAATAGACCATGGACCATGTTCTACGTGACCTGCCGTTCGCCAGGTGCTATCTCGATGACATCTTCTTCGCTTCCGAGAATCACGAGCAGCACTTCCAACACCTACACCAGCTCTTCAGCGTCCTGCACAAGGCAAAGCTGTGCATAAACCCACAAAAGTGCGTACTTGGCCAACTTGAAGTGGACTACCTGGGGTACACTGTCTCCTCTGAGGGTGTCCGCCCCCCAGCGCACAAGGTCCAAGACATCCAGGACTGCTCGAGATCGGAAAACTCATCTGAGCTTCGACGATTCCTGGGTATGGTGAACTTCTACAGGCGATGCATGCCTGGAGTAGCCGACGTCATGGTCCCACTCAACGACATGCTGAAGAACCTTTCGCCCAAAAGTAAAAAGGTCCCACTTGCTTGGAACCACGAGGCGGATCTCACCTTCCAGCAGTGCGAGGACGCCCTAATAAAAGCGGCCACGACTACCTTCCTCAGGCCAGATGCCCCGATCACCTTGAGGACAGACGCGTCGGATATCGCAATCGGTGCCGCCCTAGAGCAGGAGTACCCACGTGGCACCTAAAAGTAGTTGGCTTCTTTTCTAGAAAGCTCTCTAAAGCCGAGGCTAACTACAGCACCTACGACGAGGAGCTATCTACGTGGCCATCAAGACCTTCGAGCGAGTCCTCGAAGGACGCCCTTTCACAGTCTACACGGACCACAAGCCTATCGTCTTCGCAGGCCGACAACGCTCGGACAAGGCATCGGCAAGACAGGCCCGACAGATCGACTTTATTCTGCAGCATCAGGTGACCCTCTCCCACGTCAAAGGAGAGGAAAACGTGGTGGCCGACGCGCTGTCACGCATTAACGCCGTCGCCATGCCATCCATCCTGGAGCCAGAGGTCATTGCAAAAGCCCAAGCCAACGACTTCGAACTTGGACATCTGCTCGATGACCCTCGTCTTGACCTTCAAGCCCTGAAGATCGACGGCCAACGAATCCTCTGCGACATCTTGACTGGGAACGTGAGGCCATATCTCCCAGAGGCTCTTCGCAAGATGGCGTTCGAAGTCCTGCACAACCTCTCGCACCCTGGCATCAAGTCCACAGCACGTCTCATCTCCGAAAAGTTCATGTGGCCCAAGCTGCGGAAGGACGTAACCCGCTAGACTCAACAGTGCGTAGCCTGTCAGAGCTCTAAAGTCAACAGGCACAATCGCTCAGCTCTCGGCAACTTCAACATGCCTGACAGACGCTTCGAACACATCCACGTCGACCTGGTAAAGTTTCCCTTGACCAAGGGCTTTCAGTACTGTCTCACGATAATAGACAGGTTCACCAGGTGGCTGGTCGCCGTTCCCGTTCCGAACCAACAAGCAACGACCGTTGCCAAGGCCCTATACGACAGCTGGATTGCCTTCTACGGAACGCCCCTAACCATCACTTCAGACCAGGGGGCTCAGTTCGAGTCAGCACTCTTCACCGAGCTTGCCAAGATGATCGGCTCGAGCCATATAAAGACGACGCCTTACCACCCGCAATCAAATAGGATGGTGGAGCGTTTTCATTGCTCCTTCAAGGTCGGCCTCATGTGTTGCCCAAACATTCCTTGGCCCGACGCACTTCCTTTGGTGCTCCTGGGCCTCCGAACCTCATTCAAGAAAGACCTCCAAGCATCTCCAGCCGAAATGCTCTATGGCACGACCCTCAGGTTGCCTGGCAATTTTTTCACCACCCAGAGCCACCCCGAGGTCAATCCGCCGTCTCTCGTCCAAGTTCTCCGACGCCTCACGCAGGCCATCAAACCTGTTCCAGCATCTAGACACCTGCCTCCGCAGAAGCCGTTTATCTTCAGTGACCTGCAAAAGTGCTCGCACATCTTTCACCGCATCGACGCCATCCAAAGATCGCTGGACCCTCTATATTTGGGGCCACACAAAATCATCCGGCGCATCGATGAGCGGAATTATAAGATTGAGGTCAACGTCCAGCCCCGCACAGTCCGAACGGACACGTTAAAGCCGGCCGACCTCGAAGCAGCCGACCTACCTGTCACTGGTAACGACTTCGCTGCCCCCAAACCTTCGCCTACACCACCGTCGGCCACAGACGGCTCCCAGGTACAGGACCCATCAGCAAGGCCTCCGGCCGACTCGCCGTCTACCCGGCCCGCCCCTGAACCAGCCGCAACCTCCACCAAGGTTAAGAAGGTCATATTGTTCTGTCTGCACCCTGCAGACAACACTATGGGGGGAGTACCTATGGCGCCCCCCACCAGCCGAAGCTCTAATCAAGCTTCTCGGGGGAAGCAACAGCTTCTCCCGCGGACGGATTGACTGCGCGCGCCACCTCTTTCCCCTCGGCTCAAGAGAGTGCCGACCAAAAAGAGAGTGAACGAGAGAGACGACGCTCGACCAGCAACGACGACAGCACGCGCCTCGCCTACGAACAGCGAGCCCTCTTTCTCTGTACGACTAAGTCGATAATAAATAAGTAAAAGTTTGTCTCACACTACGTATCGCTCATTCCACGTTCTGCTTCGCACCTCCGGTATCCTTGAGCACCGAGAAGAGCTCCAGCGCGACATCAACTCCCAAAGTGGCGATCCTGCCAGGATTCTTCATCGAGGTAAGCAGTGCCGTGTGAGAGACGACAGAAAAGTGCTTCGAGAGCAAGAGAGAGCAACCATCAACGGCTTCACGGCCTTTTCCTCTCTCACCCCAGTGACAATTTTTTTTTTTTTTTCTTGTGTGGTCTCGCAACGGATAGGAGTTTGTGAAAAAGAGGCAAGCCAACGACTTTGCCTCTCCCCCCCTCTCATGTTACCACTACGCATGACTACAGTGCTGCACGTCAACAAACGCAACAAAGGCGAGCACGCCGAGGTCGGCCATTTTGGTTCACGAGAAGCAAGGGGTCGTCTCTCGCGCTACTTGGCGCCACACGTGCTCAAGTGCAGCGAAGTGCCGTGCCGTACCTTAACTTTTATATAGTCATTTTCTTGTCGCGGCCGCTGCGGCTGCGCCTTAGCTTGCCCAGCATTCCACCCCTGCTTCGCACCTCCGGTATCCTTGAGCACCGGGAAGAGCTCCAGCGCGACATCAATTCCCAAATATATACTACATAAAATAATACACATAATAAAGTACCAAATTTTATTTATCTTAACAGATTTTAATTTTAATCAATAAATAATGTACCAATAACTATTACTTAACTCACTCAAAGTTATTGTCCTTGAATTTATCTAAAATTATAGTATCTTTTAGCTTTCAATAATTGAGATCCCGTTTCACTCTGAATCTTTCCAATACTATTTTTCCACTTAACGTACTATTAAGTAAATGATACAAATCATTTTCTTTATACACAGGATTATTTAAAATAAAAATTCTTTAATAACTTAGGGATTTACACTTTTGAAATTAATTATTGATAAAGCTATCAAAAAGTTAACTAAATCATTAAAAAATATTTGTCATGAATTTGAAAAAATAATTTTGATACCATCCGTTATATTAACTAAATGTGCCTCATCAATATTTTTCACATCTTCTACAAGAACATTTTGAAGAATGCCCTTATGCGATATAGCTCCTTTAGTGAGAGAATAGTCTGATATAAATTTTATGAACTTCTCACGAGCAATATGAGTACCTAGTGTCTCCACCAACTGAGATTTAGACAATGAAAAAAATAAACTGTTTTCAACACCTTTATCTACATGGGAAAACACAATTAAAAAACCAAAATTATGATTGGAAATTTTTGGTGTAGAAATATATAAAGCAAAGGCAAGTGTGATTTGTCTTACTGGGAGTGAATTTTTTCGAAGATTAAATACTTTACTTCAAAAGTTAAGAAGACAAATCACACGTAAAAAACATAGTATTACTTACTTTCAAGAATTTAATGTTATGGTATTATATGTGTGGTTGTAATGTTTCTATTACCAAGTCGGTTTGAATCCATAAAAGAGTGTATATATGTCGAGTCAAAATAGTGTACACGAAAGTTAAAAACAGCGTGAGATTTTTTCACATTCATAGGAGCAGATTCCGATCTCTTTTCGAAACTATCACGTACAATACGTTTGAGGTTGAGTATATATAAACTACCTATACCAATTGCGCTTGCAAATAAGTAGCGTATGTTGTGAATTTTCGCATATATGTGCGATGAGTTTTAGCGTATACGCTGTGCATTTCGCATGCGTAAAACGTTCCTTGATTCGCCGATCCACGATACCTGGAGTTATCCGCTTTTCCTTCGTACTTATATTCACAGAACCTGAAAAAAAACCCGAAACACTATTTCAAGTATCCTGCGAAAGCGCAAATAAAAAAAAATAAGAAAGAAAGACAGAGCTGTACTCGCGAGGCCGTTCTTGAGGTCGCGGTTGTCGGTAAAGAGCTTACTGTCTTATATGAGGTCAGTGGACTAAAGCTGCTGCTCATGGTGGGCGGCGTGACTGCTGGCAAGGTGGGTGTTAAACTCTTCATGCACCTGGAGTATCGTATTCTCAGGTGTCCCGTACTCCAGGGTGGCTTTGAGCATTTAGTCAGGGTAGCTCTAGTCTAGGGGGTTTTGCACGAAGCACTTATGCCGGTGCTTGTCGTCCTCCCAAGTGTCGAGTTCCTATTAGTGCTCGGACAGTCCCATGTATGTTGTGCGAAAATCATCGACGTACGCTGCATTGTTTGCATCTATACCACCATATATATATATATATATATATATATATATATATATATATATATGTATGTAAGTAGTGTACACTTAACTTCTAATGTAGCGTACGTGATAGGCGAAGGTTATGAATTGAGACCAGACACTACTCCTAGAAATGTGAAAACAGCGATCACTTATACCTTTTACATTCGCTTTTTGGGCTAACTATAGACACTCTTCAAAACATGGATTGTAAAAGATAACCTCTTATATAAAAAGCACTGTTGAGAGAAGCCATGAGCTTGCTCTTCAGTGCGTACCCGCCTTTCAGACGGTCAAGCGTCCCTTGCTACAATTAAGTAATTTTCAGACGAATTTAAGTGTATTAAAATAAATAAATCTATTAATTATGTCTGAGTGCGCAGTAATTAGTTCGTGCGCAGTAGTTGGATCATTTAGCCTTACTTGTCTAATTTCGAGATGTTATGTTGTATTAACAATTTTTTGAAGATTTTGTAAACGTTTGTATTAACTTTCCAAACATACCATACTGAATATAAATGTTCTTTAACTCCGTATTTTCAAGTACAGTCGAAAACTGAAAAAAATTCAGCTTGTGTTTGTGGATAGCCCAATCACACTCTAATTGTACGTGTTGATCATGTATTTTTCCTATAGAAAACCCGTAAAAATGGTTATTTCTGGTTTACCTAGCTTCCTTTTCGAAATACGACTGTTTTTTTAATTTTGGAAGGTTATTGTATTATCATGTTGTAACAAAAATTTTTCGAAGATTTTGTAAATGTCCATATTAATTTTTCATACACGGTATACAAAAGACACATCTTTTTACTTGTTCTTTTCAAGATTCTGTCAAAAAAAAAAAACAATTGAGGTTATGTTTGTGCATAGTCCAACCCCTCTACATTTATGCACCTTGATCATGTAGATTCCCTTCAGGAAACCCGTAAAAATTGTTATTTTTAGCTAATTTTGCTTCCCTTTCGAGATACAGCGTTTTTTCTTGTTTTCAAAAGTTATGTTGTCCTATTATACATATTGAATATTTAACGTACGTTTATTTACATACATACAAGAAGGTAAATAGGAAAAAAGAAGGATTTTCACTATTTTTTTCGAAGA
The DNA here is from genome assembly GCF_036245765.1 of Copidosoma floridanum. Classification (NCBI taxonomy): domain Eukaryota; kingdom Metazoa; phylum Arthropoda; class Insecta; order Hymenoptera; family Encyrtidae; genus Copidosoma; species Copidosoma floridanum. The sequence continues at coordinate 3,072,165 of NW_028321898.1, read as the reverse complement.
CTTCAAAGAGATCAAGCGATGTTTTGTGTCAGACATTATTTACCTGACAGTACCGTAGGTGTAACAGAGGCCCAGTTTAGCCGGTATTACAGCCATGTTACGATTTCCCAAGTTGGTGCAGCAGTGGGTAAACCTACTATATATATAGAGTGTATTTGTGTAAATATATTATATAGTACATATATATACATAGAGCAACTGTAGCGCACTACTGTGCGTATGCGAGAGGGAAAAAGAGAGAGGAATAGAGACGGTCAAACAGATCTGTACCTGCGGTGCAGTCAGCGCTGGCTGGTATACGTATAGATAATATATATCGATACTTGACTCGCGTGTGGACCGCCTTAGCGTACGGACGTCACGTCTACAGTGTCCGTGCTAAGGGCCGGGGTTTTTGTGGTTGCTGAAACTAAAAGATAACTTACTGAGTTGGAGACTATAAAAGGGAGACCGGCGAAGTGTAATTTGTAGAAAGGAGGCGAGAAGGGTCCAAGGATCTGCAAAAAGTGTCGCTCAAAGTAATACAGGTAATTGGAGGTTAGAAAGGTGCACGCGGCGCTGGTGTGAGTCTGCACATTGTACTGTGAAAAATGAGCGGCAAACAGGGAGAGAGTGCTCTTGAGACCCGCAATACGAGAAACAAAGGGCTAACAGAACTGAAGAACTCTGAAAAAAAGGAGGCAAAGGTAACGATAAGACAGTCTGGTACAGAGAAAATGGCGGGGAAAAGCGTGTTAAGGCAGTCTACTCTCGATAACCAAGTCACAACGGATAGAAGAGCAAAGAACGTGGATTTCGAGTTTGATTGGAGAGAGGAGGCATGTTTGTGCCGCGCCGTGAGATTGGAGAGCGAGAAAGTAAGAGATGCATGCAGAGAGGAGCTGGACAAAGTACGACAAGAGAGGATAAAGATAGAGAGAGCAATAATTGATCTAAAAGAGCTGGAGATACAGGTAAACAAGCGGCTGGAGGACTGTGAGAAGAGGATAGAACATTGGGAGAACATCGAAGTGGCAAACAGCGAAGATGGCACGTCAAACGGTTCGAGCATGAAGCGGTCGGCGGGTTTGCAGTCATGCGGGGGCAGCTACAAAGGTGGTTCAACGTGGAGCATAACAACGGGTATGAGTGGCGTCAGCTTGTCTGATAGAGAGGTACTTAAAATGAAAAAACTTGTATACGAAAGGGAACGGGCAGATAGAAGAAATAATATTATTGTTAAAGGGGCAGCGGGGTTGGGGCATGATGTAAAAAGCGGGGTAGAAAATTTTTTGTCAAAAGTAACGAATGGACGTGTACAAAAAGTTGTGAGTGTACGTATGAGTGGTTCAGTTATTGTTGTTAAGCTTGACAGTGTGGAAGAGAAGATGATTGTTATGAAAAATAAGTCCAGCTTAAAGGGAACTAGTATATACATAGAAAATGATATGTCATACGACGACAGAAAGAAACAGGAAATGATTGTAAAATGGGCAAAAGATAAAAAAGACAAAGGCTGGGAAGTAAAAGTGGGGCAGGGTAGGGTACTTGTTGGGGGGGTATGGAACAGGTGGGAGGAGGTTGTAAAGTCAGAAGCCACAAATGCTGAAAATATCAATAATATTGGTGTTACACAGGGGGAAGGAGGTGATAAAGCGAAAGCGCACAGCAGACCAGGAGAGAAAAATCATTCTGTAAACGCGCCGAACATTGAGATAGTTGAAAGTAGCGGATTGGAGGTTAACAATAGAGAGGCACGGGATCTCAATAAGAATAATAAATTGACTGATCAACGAGGCTCTGAGCTTTCTAGCGATAAAACGATTTTAAATCTAAATAAAAATAAAAATAAGAATTTTTTAGAGTAGGGCAGAGGCGGGGAAGCGGATGTAAGATTAGTGTAGGGGATAGAGGCTGTGTTGATTTAAATTCGGTATTGTTCTGGAATATTGCCGGTTTTCATAATAAAGATAAAGACTTCTGGAACTTTATAGAGGGGGCCGATTTTGTGAGTCTGTCCGAAACTTGGTTGGAAAAGAAGGACTGGGAAATTGTAAAACATAGGCTCTCTGCAGAGTTTACATGGGAAGCAGTTCATGCTATCAGAGAAAAGAAAAAAGGGAGGGCTAAAGGGGGTTTCTTAATTGGAGTTAGGAATAGGTGTTTAAGTGCAGGAAGCAAAATTGTGGAGATTGTAAAAGAGGGGCTGGTGAAGTCTACAATAATAAATGGGAGGAAAAATATTAATATTCTTTCAGTTTACAATACGGGTAATTTGGCTGAGCTTATTGAGGCACTAGAAAGCACGGATTTTTTAGATGAAAATTTAATAATTGGAGGGGATTTTAATATTAGAATAGGCGACTTAGATGCGGGGGCAGGGGGGGAGGATGATGGAGACGACACAGGTAGAAAAAGCAAAGATAAAGTAATTAGCAGAGAAGGGCATAAGTTAGTAGATTTAATAAACAACAAGGGATGGTATCTGTTGAACGGGAAATGGGAGGGTGACGAAGAGGGAGAATACACTTATATAGGAGCAAGGGGCAACTCCGTCATTGACTACGTGTTGGTAGGGTGTTTCTGGACTGATGAAATAGAAAAGTTTTGGATAGAGAGTAGAATAGATTCTGATCACTTGCCACTCAGGTTAAATTTGGTGGGTAATATTATAGAGACAAAGAAGGTTCGCAAACGAGAGGAAGTAAAGAAAAATATTTATTTGTGGAATGATAAAAGTATATTGGAATATAAAAAGAATACAGAAAAATTCGAAAACACTGCTGGGATAGATTTAAAGGCTAAAGATATTTGGGAGTTAATAAAAGACAAAGTGTGTGGAGCTATGATTAAAAAAGAAATGAGGATAAAAAATAAGAGATTAGGGGAGAAACGTTGGTGGGACAGAGAGTGTGGAAAAAAGAAAAGAGAGGTCAAAAAAGCCTTGATTGCATGGAGGAGAGGGGAAAACAATAAGGACAGTTACTTAAATATAAGAAAAGAGTGGAGAAATCTATGCATTGGAAAAGAAAAGGAAGATAGAGAACGGGAAGAATTGGAGCTGAGAAGCATTAAAAATGTAAGTGAAGTATGGAAGTTCTTAAATAAATTCAGGAATAAAAGAGAGGTCGTAGAAAATAATATAAGCTTGGAAGGGTGGAAAAGTCACTTTAGAGTACTGTTAGAGGGTGAAGAAAAAAGGGTTTTGGGGGTTAAGGATATTTTAATGGACAATGAGAACGAAGTAGTGGGTATCAATGAAATGGAAATTAATAAAGCAATAGGGAAGCTGAAAAAAAAGAAGGCGGCAGGAATAGACAAGATCCCAAATGAAGCCTGGGTACATGCGGGTAAAGAGGTGAGGGACGCTTTGTGTGCAGTTTTATTTAAGGTATGGGAGGGGGACGAAATACCGGAAGATTGGAAGACGGCGATTATTGTACCCCTGTTTAAGAAAGGAGACAAAGACAAACCGGAAAACTACAGAGGAATTTCGCTTTTGCCGACTGCATACAAGGTGTATACTGAGGTGTTGAGGGGAAGATTGGAGAGGGAAATAAATGAAAAAGGGATTTTACCGGATGGACAGGCTGGATTTAGAAAAGGTAGGTCGACTATTGACAATATATTTATTTTAAATTATGTGATACAGAAAGCCAAAGAGGGTAAAGGAAAAGTATACGCCCTGTTCGTTGATTACAAAGCAGCCTTTGACACTGTAGATAGGGATAAACTGTGGGAAATCATGGAAAAAAAAGGGATTAGCAAGTATATAGTCAGCCGAATAAAAAACCTGTATGAAGAAACGAAGGTCAGGATCAGAGTAGGGGAAGAACTAACGGACGAATTCTGGGTGACAAAAGGTTTAAGACAGGGGTGTTTATTGAGTCCTATTTTATTTTGTATATACATTGCGGATTTGGAAGATGATTTCAGGGATAGGAACGTGGGGGGTGTAACGATTGGGAGGAATAGAATATGGTCATTAGCGTACGCAGATGATAAGGTATTACTTGCAACTAACAGAGAGGCTATGATTGACATGATGGGTACATTGAAAAGGTTCGCAAAGAAAAGGAAGCTGATTGTAAGCGAGGAAAAATCAAAAATACTAGTATTTAATAAAGCTAATAATGGCAAGAAAGAAGTGTGGAAATGGGACAAAGGGGAACTGGAAGAAGTAAAAAAGTTTAAGTACCTGGGGTTTAACTTTAATAGAGCAGGAAATTATAAAGATCATATAAATGAATTAAAAAGAAAAGGGATGGTGGCTGCAAAGAGAACATGGAGTTTGGGGGAAAGAAAATGCAAGGAGGATTTTGGGAGAAGGGCAATGCTTTATGAATATTTAGTAAAGAGTACTATGAGTTACGGGGCAGAAATTTTTGGATGGAAAGGGGCAAAAGAATTAGAAAAGGTACAGATGGACTATTTTAGGTGGGTTCTTAAACTAGACTTCTGCACTCCAAGGTACATAATAATGAGGGAACTGGACAGGAATTCATTGGGTTTGCAGTGGAGCATGAGAGCTTTAAATTATGAAGAAAAGATTTTCAATCAGAGTGAAGACAGACTTACAAAATCGTGCCTGGTAGAGGGGTTGAAAAAGGATACAAAATTAAAAACGAGTATGGAAAGGGAACAGTTCTTGAATAGCTTAGGACTAAGTGGGGTGGAGATAGAAAGATTAAGAGATAAAGGGGAGAATGTCAATAGGATAGTATTTCAAAGACAAAAGGATATCGAAATGCAGATGATTGACAGTAAAATATATGCTTCCAAGTACAATAAGTTCTATAAAAAAGTTGAGCCGGTGGGATTACCGTTATATTTAAAGAGATACCAAAAACAAACATGTATTAGTGTAATTACAAGGGCACGATGTGGCAATCTAGAAACAGGGAATAAGTATTGGTTAAAAGAAGAGGAGAAAGCTTGTGTATTATGTCAGAAAGGGGAGGGAAATTGGGAACATATGTTGGAAAAATGCGAAAACTTAAATGTAGAAGAGGTACCTAAAGATATGAATTTGCAAGAAAAAATTTACTGGCTATTAAATGAAAATATAAACAATGCGGCGTTTAAGATTTTAAAAGCAATAACTAAAGCGTTCGATTCAGAAAAGAGGGGTAAAGAGGGAGGAGGGGGGGAGAAAGATGAATAAAATCAAGTATGTAAACATCGAAAGGCGGCGAGCAAAAGTGTATGATATGTCATATAAGTATAAGGGGTAGGTTCAGGAATAAGTCTAACTATGAGCATAAGAACATAAGGTTATGCGTGTGCATGTCAATATGAGATGTAAAAGTTACCAAAGCTTATAGAGTTAAGTGTTATTAATACTAAAAGAGATGTAATAAAAAAGTGTGGAGAATAGGATTAAGTGTAACAATGTAGTTTTTGTAATCTGAATATGATTTTGTAAAAATAATATTGTAATTGTAATTATTACACAGATATGTATGAGAGTCCGTTTTCTAGGCCTAAATAATGGCTGAAAACTAATAAATAAATAAAAAAAAAAATATATCGATACTTATTTGCACGGCAGCGTTCGCTCGCTCCTTTCACGGGTTAACTCCATATATAAGGCGCGCCTAAAGAAGTTTTACTTTATACATATATATAATTATGCTTAAAGGTACAGTGCGTTCCTTACAACCTAAGATATTTGTTTACCCTACAAAAAGGGCTGGTACCTTACACTTTCTTACATAATACGTAATATACGAAAATAGCTATTCACTAAAGCTGCAAGGATTTAATACTGATAAAAATTGTTTTTTTGCATTCAGAAAACTTTACTACCAGGGCTACAAAGTCCTAAAGCCTTACTTATCTATTTTTAAGCGCCACAATGAATACAAATACATATAATCCTACCTTTTTGAATGAAATTAAAGATTTGAGTAACCAACCTCAGGATTATAATAAAATGCTAATCTATCACTTCCAATTCGCCTTTTTTTGCTAACTTTAATGAGCTGTTACATATTTATTGGCAAGGTAGTTCGATGTTGGTTGGCCCTCAAGAAAATCGGTGAGCTTAACTTTGTTTTGACAAAAATTTTAAGCAAACATGACTGCCTGGATACGTTAGGGTGATCTTATCTAGCGTGCTGTTATAGCACCTAAATAGTTGCTAGAAAAATCATAGCGTTCTGAAGCATTGGAGCTAGTTGAAGTGCTCTTTTACAATGTCTCTTGGTGTTAGGTTGGGTATCTTCGACATTCTGTTCGAGATTATTATAAGCAGACTGACTGACTTTGATTGCAGGTGTCTTTAATTTGACTTTGACATCACCTGGTGGATGTTATCGAACTTAAGCGTTTTTATTTGCAATACTTTGAGCTTACTTATGGTTATCATTATTAATCTTCTTCGAGAAAAAAATCATATTAAAGCCGTCTACAAAGTATCAAAAATTAGTATGCAAAATTTCATCAAAATCAGTTGAAGAGTTCTCACTATAAGCAATTATAACGATTTTTGGGACTTTGCTTTGTACATGAGTAAAATTTAAAAGTAAGCTACTGGTGGATAAATTCCTAACATCTCATCACAAGCTCATGGTTCAACAGTTCTTTTAATTTGGTACAATTAGAGTTAGTGTGAGATTTTTTTATCTACAAAAAGCCCGTTACACACCAATTCAACAATACAGTATACTTCGATAATTTTAAGAAAATAATATCAGTTATGATTAAATTTTGTATGTTACCTATTCAACGTCTCGTACAGTAATCTTATATCATTATGTTCTTCGAAGTAAAAGAGTGGTTCGCGTTGTGCCAAAATTACAATTTACCGACTGATAAAAGTAATGAAAAAATTTGTTGCCGAATATAGTTTGCAGACATCAAAATGAACCGAAAAGTAGTAAGCCGAAAAAAAATTTGCCGAAAAACATGTCATATTTTCGGCACATTGTTTTTCGGCAAAATCATTTCGGCATAATGGTTTTCGGTCAAGGGTACTTCGACAAATTTTATTTACGTAGTTTAAGCAATAAAATAAGGTTGTTAGTATCTTTCAGTAGTCCGGATGAACCCAGATAAGTCTAATTACGCTGTTAAACGTTTTATCATGATAACATTAATAGAATTAAAATTCTTGTTTCAGTATTGTAACGTACATGTATCTGTGTGCATGTATAAACGATTTTACATTAGGAAAATATAAAATTTATAGTAAAGTAGCATCTAAACAACTTTACAACTAGAATAGGGTCTGAGGATCGATCAATCGAAGTTTTACATCGATAAATTAGTTACAAAGGACTATCATCCAGGATGCATATATACCTATCAAATACGTATTGTATTGGTTATACATTTTTTTATAGCGACAAATGTTTCGAGTAAATTAAATTAGTGGTATAACAGCACTGAGCGAAGCGACGTTTTATATTTACGGGATGATAAAATATGACTTTAGAGAATTTATTTAGAAATTTGTTCCCCGTACTCCGTTGATGGTAAGTGGAGTTATACTTTACTTAGTGATACATACTTTGATTGGTAGTGGAAAAGCCTGCATCGTAAAATTTTCATTAAGTGCAATAAAAAAACTCGTAACAGATAATATCGTACATGTACATCTTGAAAAACAATTTTTCAAATTACTGTGACCTTAGAAAGTGATTACTTATTTATTTTAACAACATTGGTGGAAATCTTTAATTAATTTTTTTTTTTTTTTCATCAAGAACTATATCATTAAAATTTAACATTTATATGGTAACGATGAATTCGTGGTTACGAAAAATGTGTAATTTATATAATCTGAATAATAGGGATGGAGATACAAGTACATATTAGGATTAATAGTACATTACGCACCTAGTGAGCGAGACTAAGAATTTTGCAGATGTCACATGAGTAAACGGTTGATGTTATATTTAGGGCATTTCTCAACCTCTGAACATGGTGCATGTACGATTTTACGTCTCCTGATGTCCGGTGGGTAAGAATGCTCGCCTACATAGCGGGCTGCAATTGTCACGTAACGAGTACCAGGGACGTAAAAATACTTGCGTACGCGTCCACGAATGTTGATTAATAAAATTCTTACATAGTAACCTCTTCTGTTTTTAACGAGATTAATAACCGCTGTTTCTGAGTTTAATTTGAAATCATGCAACTGAAAATATAAGGCGCTGCCAGGAGCGAAGGATCTCCAGTACACAGAAACAGCTCCCTAAATTAAGTAGCCTACACTTTCTGTGATATTTCTTGCCACGCTAACGGTTTAGTCGCTTTACATACGCTTTTTCCAGCTGTGGCATCAGCTACTCCTTCTGTTTTGGCATTTTAAGAATTTTTTATTTTTTATTATTTTTTTTAAGAGCTTTTGGTTGACTAAAAAGCCATAGTTGACATCTAAACCGATTATGAAGATAAAATAAAGTGAGAACTTAGATCTGTACTTAACATTTCGTTTTGACCACTCAGCATTTGTGATGAGCTTTAACTTTTTTGGCACTAAAAATCATAGTACGATAACGTTTAAGGTGTGAAAATGAACCATCGTTTCTGAACGTACTTTTTGAGAAAATTTGTCGTTTAATGTTTCTTACTTAAAATTCACGTGTATTACATACTATTTGATGCCTACTCCTGACTACTAGTTATTGGTGCGTGCTAATTACATATGCGCATATGTGTGAGGTGATTATGCATCAAAAGATATAATATCTGGTGCCTTTTGCGACATTCTACGAAACTCGAAAGTAAGCCATAAGTTTTGGGAGTCTAAGCTATGCACTAGCGCAGTTCTTATATCAAATTTTGTAGCTCTCCGATTTTTACTCTCCTTGTCCAACATTATTTTTTCGTTGATTTAGGATTCTTGTAATATTTTACACTTTTGTTACAAGTATATTTCTATTATCATTTCGTCTCTACAGAAAGGACATCTCAAGACATCCCTGCATGGATAAGTTGTAATCCCAGTGTTAGTGTCGAATTTATTTGAGTATTAACACAAGTGCATATAAGGGCATATTGTAAATAAAAATTTCTTTGTGGAGTAACTTACTAGGACGGCTAAGCACTCAGAAACGACAGTAGGACGTTAGGATTGTATCAGATTTCCCACTACAATACGATGAAATTAATTAAGTAACAAGTTGTCAAACAATTACCGATTTTTTTAGTAGTTTCAGTAAATTGTTACAGTCAAAAAGTTTGATCACATAAAATACAGTATTATTTATCGATCCTTCTTTTATTTGTTAACATATACACAGCCGTTTCATACAAAATAAGTAAAAACATCAAAAAAATTTTTACACGTTTGTTTTTACATTGATCCTCTACTTAGCTGGTTGTGTGCGCCATAACATGTATCTGTAACATAACTAAAAATAATAGTAGTAACCATAACTTTACAAATACATTTAGTTCTGCGTATATGCTTGATTACATTATATAGGTTGGAAAACGTTTTCTTAGGACTGAGTCATAATTATCATTCATTCGAGTAGATGCAAACCCAGGTTTTTAAACGAAAAAATTAAAAGTTATACCATTGACATTAGAGTGTACGTTTCACACCATAATATTTACAATGCGTATTTCCATAAAGATGTGCTCTAAACCTTGTATTAGTAGCTACTTGGATGATGATATAAATAATAGTATTATATGAAGAAATATCAGAAATTATATTGTACAAGTTACATAAAATTTTCAGATAGAAGTACATTTTATCCCGTATCAAGGGATGGTCGCATTTATATTTTTCTGTGTAGATGAAATAAAGTAAATGTAACAAATTAACACTACTCTCAAAGCACTACACAAGTATCATATAATCTGTGTACGTTCTGTATACAGGTACAAGTGACTATAAAACTTCTGATTACTCTTCTTACTTTTAAATAGGTCACATAAGAATTTATTGAATGTATAAATAAATAAAGGATATCAACTGTTGACCAATACAGACTTGATATATCCTCTGCAATATTGACAAAATGCACTTTCTTTATGTTCATTCGTACAAGTTTAACTTTTTTCTAACACTGATCGACGATGTTGATAACTTTAAGTAGAAGAAAGTTTTAAAGAAAAAAAGAAAAGAAAAAGAGGGCGTGACCTTTTGGAAACGACGAGCCTTTTTTGTCCGTTGGTTGTCTGTGTAATTTTGCAGTGTATACAAATATGTATGCATGAACGAATGATCGCAATAATATACGTAAAGAACCGTTTTCATATTTTGTCACGTGAGCACATTCTAGTTAAAAACGCAGGAATAAAAAACTTTTCATGTTACTTAAATTTAATTAAACCTTAACAAGACATGTAAATTTTGTTAACGTGTATCAACAATTGATAGACTATAATTAGAGACTTTTTAAAAATATATATACATGTTTTCTTAATCGATTGCTCGAGTACAATTAATGGTTGAACTCAAAGTACACTATTAACCTTGTAGGATGCTGGAAAATTGAATACAAAAAGCCCAGTAATAATCAGCTTACGCAAAAACAAACTGAAAAAGGAATACGCTCCATGTTTTGTAACAGTTTTTATAATTACACTTATATACATTTCTAATTAGAGCATCAATAACCCTATTCTAATCGGTAAAATTAGTCATCTTGCCCATAATGTTTATGCAAGTATTACAGCATGTTATACATAAATTTCCATGTTCCATTATATGTAGAAGCTAATCAAATGATATATATATTTCAGCCCAATCACTAAAATAATGACAGGCCACACTACATTTACATTTGATTAGCTTTTGAACGCAACATTTTCTGAAATGTGCAAGATAATCAGATTTAACCTCAGTCTCTAGGACCCGGCCTCCACTGACTGTCAAGACATTGCAGACTTTATTACATTATTATGTTACAGAATTGAAACATTAATATACTTACAATAACATTCAAATAAGTATAATTATTAGTACAGTAACCGTGTCTTCACAAATATACTACTATTAAGCTTACAATACTTATCTCTTTTGTTTTCTATTGCTTAAATACGACTATTCCTTAGCCCAATCAAATAAATGACAGGCCTCCACATTGTCGTACCTAAGCATTGCATTTTACATATTTAGAATTATGTACATTTATACAAGTAATATTTAGGAATACTTAGAAGCATGCCAACGCTTTAACCCTAGTCTCTAAGACCTGGCCTCCACACTATCTTGCTGCTATAGTTGAACTACTTCATTATAGTAACATCTCTGATGCTTTATTCTACATACGGGAGTGTATTTGCAATGACATGAGTCATATTTTTCATTAATGCGGATTACAAAAAATCCGAGTACTCTTTATATTCCAGATTTTGAGGAGCTGTGTGTAAGATTAGAGGCATTAATAATTTCGCGGATACATACTGTCTAATAATGTATATACAAGTGTGTAATAAATATTGTTTTTCAATCGAACTGCAAACTTGTCGTGCTAAGCTGCTGCTTAATTTTAGCCCAATGGCACAAGTGACAGGCCTCCATATTGTTACAGCTTAGCAGCTTACTTAAGACTAAAAATTTGACATTACGTTTAAACCTTAGTTCCTTGAACCCAGCCTATACGTTATACTAATTGTGAGTAATGTTTTTGAAATTATTTTTTATACATGCGTACAACGTATACTTGTAATAACATTAATACTTTTTAAGAACAATTTCAAAAGAAAAGTGTATAACACACGTCTAAAAACTATAGTTTCAAGTTTTCCAACTTCCCTCTGATTACTATAGTGTGGAAAAATCTGTGTTTTGACATACTTTTTTTTTGTATACGATCGTCATTCAATCAAAAATTATTGACATAACAAGAGATGTAATAAGCCACAGACTCTTGTATATTTAACTTACTTTATGATTCTTTGAAACGTTTGTTCCACCATGACAATTACAGATGTAAAAAATGTGCACAAATGTTTGTACACAGTACTATAAAAGTACATTTGCATCAAACCTTTTTGGAATGTCTACAGATTCGTTTGAAATAGTCTCAGAGCATTATAACGTATGATTTTTTACGTATCCCGTAACATTATTTATAATAAAAATGATAATGTATGTGAATTTATATCAAAATTTTGTCTTTAATGTTCAAGAATATCTGATGATGTACAAGCAGGGGGTAATCATTTCATAAACAACACTTTATATAGCATTTTATTTTTATGCCCATATCGTAGCAGTATCATACTATCACACTGCTCTAACACTATAAAAGTGTATTTTTGCAACAAATACTGTGTGGAGTGTAGATTCTCTAATTTAGTAAAGAACTAATTAGCGTATACGGTGAAACAGATATAAACGTCAAATTACGAGCGTATAACCGATTCTGAGCTTGAATAGCACCTTGTATCTTAAAACTATAATTTTTTTTAAAAGCACGATTACATTTTAACTAGTGTAGAAAGCTATACCACATAAATTTTTTTTAATAAATTATATTTTGATGTTTAGGTGTTAATAAACAAAAAAAATAATCAATACCATGTATCGTATATTCATGAGTTCATGGATTTTGGTAGAACATTCAATGAATTAATAACAAAACATTTTCTCCTAAAATTAATTTCAATAGTCTGATGTAAAATTTGTGAAAAATAGTTGTTAGATCAATAACTCTGTAAAATGTTGTACCACCCTGAGACACGTCAAACCTTCTCTATTATGATCTAGTGAGCATACATTCATAAGGAACACCTTAAATATATTTAGAAATGTTTCTTTTCATATGAAATAATACCTAATTCTCGGACTTAGTAAGTGTAACTGTTGGGAAATACTTTGCTAATATTTATATTTTATATACGAAAAAATTACAATCTTCAAAAATAAAATATAAAAACCTGGGTTTGATATTGAAACAAATATTATGGAAGAAAATAAAGTTTAATTATGGAAATTTATGTTCTTTCATTGCTATGCTAAGACGTACGTTGAAGTTGATGATAATTTTTGTCAATTAAAAAAAAAGGAGAACTATACAATCTACTACTTCTTTAGTCGAATTATTCGTATAGTAATATTTACTAGTAACAACTATTTGAAAATTTCATATACTTAATATTGTATTTTCTTAGTTAATTACTGTAAAATAAAAGAAAGTAATTGAAGTGAGCCCGGAGTGTTTGAGCATTATATTGTATGTTTATAATGTTGCTGGGAAAATTGTCGCATTGGTGTCTTTATAATGGAAACAGAAATACAATTTCTTTAAGTTTATTCAACGTAATTTTCTATTATTTTTTTGATTATAAACAAATTTCAGTTTAGCGCACTTCCAGCAAAAAAAATTTCATTCTGCTTACATCTAATTAATTCGTTTAAAATCAAGAGCTTTTAATGACAAGGGAAAATATAGTATAAACAAAAGTAGTTGAACGTTATATATATATATATATATATATATATATATATATATATATATATATATATATATATATGTATATATACAGGAATATTCTTAAGTACTTGAGGAGCGGGAACCAGTGTGTAGATCAGCTTCCCTTGAGTCAAAATCCGTTTACAGAATAATTTTTTAACAATTATTCATTAAGTAAATGGATTTATAAAAGTGCTGAATTTCAGCGTATTTAGAACGCCAATTTCAATGGCGCGGGCTGCCATGAAGAGCAGTGTCATCGATCGCAACAACATAGCAACAAACCTCTAAGTCGGTAAACAAAGTCTGAATAGATCCCCTAGCGGGTGGGAGATGGCGCTCAAATGTGATTAAAATAGTAAAAACGTGTATCTATCAAATTATTAGAAGGAGATAAAGGGCTGAGTATCAGAAACGTAAAAACAAATAAATAAGCGTACAAAAAGGTTATTTAGTTGACCCGAAATATTATTGTGAGATCATTCTACATACGATGAAATTGACAATGACGATGAAGATGATGATGATAATGATAAAGATAATAAACATGATAATATAATATAAGAAAAAAGATAAATTGTAAACAACATTAATAATAATAATAAATACTTATAATAAATACAAATGTTTAACTTAAGCAGCTATCAGGTGGAACTTGGGCCGCACTTGGGTAGTACTTGAGCAGCGGCGCTTGGGCGGTACTTTGTCGGCACTTGGGCATAATTTGAGCAGTGGCACTTGGGCGGTACTTGGGCGGCACTTAGGTGGTACTTTGGCAGAATTTGAGCAGCGGAACTTGGGCGGTACTTGGGCGGCAGTTGGGCCGTACTTTGGCGGTACTTTGTCGGCACTTGGGCATAATTTGAGCAGCGGCACTTGGGCGGCACTTGGGCATAATTTGAGCAGCGGCACTTGGGCGGTACTTGGGTGGTACTTTGGCGGTACTTTGTCGGCACTTGGGCAGAATTTGAGCAGCGGCACTCGACCGGTACTTGGGCGGCACTTGGGCGGTACTTGGGCGATACTTTGGCGGCACTTGAGCAGAATTTAAGCAGCGGCACTTGGGCGGTACTTTGTCGGCACTTTGGCAGAATTTGAGCAGCGGAACTTGGGCGGTACTTGGGCGGCAGTTGGGCCGTACTTTGGCGGTACTTTGTCGGCACTTGGGCATAATTTGAGCAGCGGCACTTGGGCGGCACTTGGGCATAATTTGAGCAGCGGCACTTGGGCGGTACTTGGGTGGTACTTTGGCGGTACTTTGTCGGCACTTGGGCAGAATTTGAGCAGCGGCACTCGACCGGTACTTGGGCGGCACTTGGGCCGTACTTTGGCGGTACTTTGTCGGCACTTGGGCATAATTTGAGCAGCGGCACTTGGGCGGTACTTGGGCGGTACTTGGGTGGTACTTTGGCGGTACTTTATCGGCACTTGAGCAGAATTTGAGTTGCGGCACGTAGTGGTATTAAGGCGGCACTTGGGCGGTACTTTGGCGGCACTTGGGCAGAATTTAAGCAGCGGCACTTGGGCGGTACTTTGTCGGCACTCGGGCAGAATTTGAGCAGCGTCACTTGGGCAGTACTTCTGCTCAAGTGCCGCCAAAGAACCGCCCAAGTACCGCTCGAGTGCCGCTGCTCGAATTCTGCCTAAGTGCCGACAATGTACCGCTCAAGTGCCGCCCAAGTACCGCCCAAGTGCCGCTGCTCAAATTCTGCCCAAGTGCCGACAAAGTACCGCCAAAGTACCACCTAAGTGCCGCCCAAGTGCCGCCCAAGTGCCGCTGCTCGAATTCTGCCAAAGTGCCGACAAAGTACCGCCCAAGTGCCGCTGCTTAAATTCTGCTCAAGTGCCGCCAAAGTATCGCCCAAGTACCGCCCAAGTGCCGCCCAAGTACCGCTCGAGTGCCGCTGCTCAAATTCTGCCAAAGTACCACCTAAGTGCCGCCCAAGTACCGCCCAAGTGCCGCTGCTTAAATTATGCCCAAGTGCTGACAAAGTACCGCCCAAGCGCCGCTGCTCAAGTACTACCCAAGTGCGGCCCAAGTTCCACCTGATAGCTGCTTAAGTTAAACATTTGTATTTATTATAAGTATTTATTATTATTATTGATGTTGTTTACAATTTATCTTTTTTCTCATATTATATTATCATGTTTATTATCTTTATCATTATCATCATCATCTTCATCGTCATTGTCAATTTCATCGTATGTAGAATGATCTCACAATAATATTTCGGGTCAACTAAATAACCTTTTTGTACGCTTATTTATTTGTTTTTACGTTTCTGATACTCAGCCCTTTATCTCCTTCTAATAATTTGATAGATACACGTTTTTACTATTTTAATCACATTTGAGCGCCATCTCCCACCCGCTAGGGGATCTATTCAGACTTTGTTTACCGACTTAGAGGTTTGTTGCTATGTTGTTGCGATCGATGACACTGCTTTTCATGGCAGCCCGCGCCATTGAAATTGGCGTTCTAAATACGCTGAAATTCAGCACTTTTATAAATCCATTTACTTAATGAATAATTGTTAAAAAATTATTCTGTAAACGGATTTTGACTCAAGGGAAGCTGATCTACACGCTGATTCCCGCTCCTCAAGTACTTAAGAATATCCCTGTATATACACATATGTGTGTACAATCTTGAGATAGTTAATTTACTATATTGATGAAGAATTGCATCACATATGACACCATTCATAATATCAAGTTACTAGATGTTATTACCTTTACAGGCCAGAAGGTCAGCATATTATGTCATTGAATTTGATCCACTGGACCTAATACATCTCCTGCAGAGTCTTTCTGATGCTCTACATTGATTTCCTGCTGCTTTTGAAGCCACATCAGACGTCGCTTGGCACTGCTTTTTCGATTCCTTTTTCTTTTCCTTTTTTTGTTTCCTATAATATGAGAATTAAGTGATTTATCTCATGAATGAAAGTAGATACGAAAACTATCTAGTTACTCCATCTTATCTATTAATATATTAAATAAAATTCATGCCGTAGTGATTAAATTACTACCTACATGGTAGAAAACTATGATACAGTGACAAATATAATATACATAGGCTCTTACAAAGACAAATCTTTCGAAACTTTTTTCAAAAACAAAACGAATTCCTCATCATCAAGTTTGAATTTTCGAAAGGTCGATAATGAAGTCTTAGCAAAAAACCAATGCTTATGATAAATAAACATTCATTTTAAGATATTATCTCCCTATGTGGTACTGTTTTCTGAACATAGCAAATTTCTAGCATGTTAAGACTGGCGTCATACGATTTAAGTATTTGGATTTAATATTACAGTAATGAGGTCAGTATGATTTACAATTTTGAAGTTCAAATAATTTTGCAACACTTTATTGCTAAAAGAGTTATTGCCAAAGGTAATTTTGTTTATCAATGTATTTCTGAGTATGTTAACAAAATGGATAGTTACAAATTTCCCTTTCTTAAAATAGGTTATCAAAACACTGATTTTGTCTTGTAACACTGTAACCTAGGCTAAACTATACCTTCTGTGTAGTATACTACCTATTTCGTATAATGTTATTATTAGTATTTACACATACCTTGGAATTTGAAAACTTTATCTCCTGATTTCGTGTCTGTCAAATCGTTTGTCGGATATTCTGGAGCTTCATTAACTTCTTGTAATGGAGATGTACTTTCTACGCGCTCTTCCTCAATATGAGAATCTGGAATTATTCACAATTAACAACTTTTTTTAAGTTAGTTAGTGTCTACACTATACTCCTTGCTTCGATATCATACGTAAGTTGAAACGAGTACTTTACTTTATTAAACCTAAAATTACGATTTTGCATTAATATAATACCTGGTAACTTAAGACGTAACTTGTGCATGGTTTTCACCAGTTCCCAAGAACAAATTATTATCGGCAGCTGCAAAAAAATTTTTCAAATACAAATCTATAATTACATATTTATGTATACGTTATTCCCTAGGACACGTAAGAAGATAGCAAAAATAATTAACAAATAAATTAATATATCTGGATCACCATTTACTGAGTATTGAAGGATTTGAAGGTTTTTGTATCTGTATAGGAGTTACACAATCTGTCTTTTGCTAAAATGTGGATAAATATTTATTATATTCGCTATGTCAAAGACGATCGGAATGCAACATATTAGAGGGATGAAAAAAAAAAATTAATCTACCTACAGCAGAAAGTGTGACAGTGCCTATCTGCACCCTTGCAACACTTTCTGCCCTCAGATTGAAAACCAATATCCGCCACTCGGGTAAATATACTAAGCTTAGTTTTTAATCCTCGGCGTCTGAGGAATATACAGTGTACCGAAACTGCAGCAACACAGTTATGTTTACCATGATTAATTTGTAAAAAATGTTGAAGTAATTAACTACTGAGTTTTATTATTTTATTCTTTTTAATTGAAATAAATCTTTATCAAGTGTATACGAACTCTATCAATGATTTAAATAGCTTTTACTAACCTGTATCATTCGTTATACTTCTTTCAATGTTAAGCTCTTTGACAGTTTCAGATGTCTTATTTAAAAAACATGGTAACGGAGTACTGCTTCTTATTGTATGATTAATGCTACTTTTTTCATTTTGGCGATCATCATATTCATGATACAATCTTCTTGGTTGATACCAAGTCGGCGAAAACGAATTCACTATGTTCACAGGATCTAAATTAAGAGTAATATCGAATGAAAATTCACCTTTGCTGGACAAAGTGATGTTGTGATGAAGTGATGTTTCTTTCTTGAAGTGAAGTTTCTGTACTATCTGTCGCTATTCTTCCGTCAACATAGACATTTCCTGCAAGCATCGGTGAGTGTGCGGTTTCAGATAATTCTTGAAACGTGCAATTACAGTTTGAAACTTCGGCTGGTATTGTACTTTTATTTAGTGCTCCATCATATTTTTGCATATCTCTTTGAGCTTAAAAAAGCATTGATGGTTCTCCGGAGCAATGGCCGACGTGGTATAGTGCGTTGCACCTTTCTGTTTCAGTATGTGTGTTTTTTGACATGTACTTCTGAATATGAGCATGTAAAACCGTGTGTCGTAGAGAAAATTCATCTTGTGACGTTTCAAGATCATTAGATTTGCTTAGGGCATTATTGTTCTGAGATTTATCTATCATATTTGAATTTAAAAAAATTTCCGGTAGGGGTAAGTGGAATGATTCTTATATTGGACTTATGCGATGTCAAGTAGGTATGTACGGGTATTGAGATGGTGTTTTTGGTGTAGTTTGTTTTTGCTGGTTTGCTTCAAGTTTATCTTGCAGAGTGTTTGCACTTGGAGGAATCTGTGTATAAAAAGATGGCTGTTTATTTGACCACTTGTTCGCTGAAGGATTTCTATTACTGCCATTTCTAATAAGTGTGTACAGATAGTCGTGTGATGTTTCTGGAGAAGGCATAGGTGTAGGTTGGTTTTCTTTGGGTTCAAGTTGTGATGTTTCTGCATCCGGAAAATTCCGTACATCAAAAGATAGCTGTTCGTTTGACCGATTGTCCACTGGAGTATCTCTATTATTACTACCTCTAGTTGGTGTGGATGGATAATTATGTAGTGATTCTGGAGAAGGCACAGGTGTTAGTTGGTTATTTTTCGGTTCAACTTGTGATGTGGCTGCATCTGGAGGATTCTGTCCATCAAAAGATGGCTGTTCGTTTGACCGGTTGTTCACTGGAAAATCCCTATCATTATTAGGATTGTCATTGTTGGTTACTGATGAATGTAAAACATCCATATCATTTATCAAATCTTGCGAATTCTCATCAAAATCGGGATCTGAAAAACCATCTCACATATTATTACAAATTTTGTTTAAATGAAATATAGTGTACTACATCTAATGCAAAATATTAAACTGTTAAAAAATTTAAGTATCCAGACATACCAGGCATAATACTATTTAGAGTAAGTTGTGCATCCCACTCTTCGTTTGCTGATTCTGCCTGTTGAATCATTGCACGTTGGAGTTCGGTATGCTCTCCTCCGTATTGATGTCGAATTCTCGCGGCTTTTAGAATTTCTTGGCATATTTTGCCTTTGTACGATACCAAAATGTCTACAGCTTCAGATAGAGTTATTTGTTTTTTTTATTAATTTTATCCAAACTGCAAGGGTGCAATATATATTTGTATGTACATGTATATATGTTAACTAATATTCGCAATTTATATTATTTTGTAAATGTATTTACCATCAACGATTTCTCGCTCTTTATACTTGGACAGGTAGCGTGGATTTTTGCTTATCAGTTTATTTTTTTTAATCAATTTTAAGTCTCGTATAGTTCGATCACAAAATTCTATGAGTCTTTCTAAAATAAAATTTTATAATTATCGTAAGAAAGTAAAATATAAATTTCTTACGTTTCATACTTTTAAACAGTAACGCAGTTAAAATTTGGTCACTTATTTATCACCGCTTAAAGTACTGGTAAATATTCCAGTATCGATTTCAAACAAAAATGGAGCATCAATGAAACATCGACTGGTCAATAAAAAAATGGAAGTAAATATGTTTGCTATCTACTTACTAAGATAAGCCCACACAGGAGCATGATTTTTCAGTTTTCGCAGAAGTCGGCAATGGTACGCTTCGATTACATGATTAGTTCTATGAAGCAATCCAAATACATATCGCACATGGGCCAATTTGATAGAGCCAAAACGTCTCAAAACACTCTAAGAAAGCTTTCAATCGTAATCTATGTTGCAATTCCAAATCATCAAGTTAGTTTTCGTATTCTTCTACTATTTTTTCTGGTGGTAGTAGACCAAGCGCCAAACATTTTTTCACGAATAACTTAGCTGCTTCATTATATTTAAGGTATGCTCTCAATTTTAATTTGTCCAGTTTCTGATAAATAGCCTAAAAAATATTCAGTAGTTACTTCTGAACTATACTCTTTGGTCACATTTGAAAACGATTATGTACGCGGTCAAAGTGCGTATTGCACCCTACGATGACGATAGAAATGCTGTTGCTGCTGCTTTTCGAAGCCCTACTTTCAAATCAGCCATAATTACCTTGACCTTTGAGAGATCAAACAACTTTTCAGAAACAATGTAGTTAAAAACTACATCATATGCTCTTTTTGTTTTTCTGCTCATTAGACAGAATATCACAGGAAGTACCTGACAAAATAATTTATATTTTGTACACTGAATGAGCAATTTTTACAGTTAGTCGAAAAAAAATGTGTTACTGCGATAAAGTTAGTGCGGAACATCCGCTTTCGCTTTCTATTTTTGTACTTACATGTCCGTGGCTTGTAGCTATCACAGTCAGTAACTGTTTAAATGAATGATCGTCTATGTTGGGTGTGACCTTAAAAGTGCAGTCAACGAAAAGATGTGTCACTGAATTGAAATCTTTCTCAATCAAATTTTTGTCGTAAAAAATAAGATGTTGATCCATACTTCCATCAATCAGCTCATGAAAATCTAATATGGTGTCTTCTCCTAGACGTAAAAAAAAATATTCTGGATCGGTTAAAAATTGACACAATTGTGCCATAATTTTTGGATTTGCAGGCTCAATATTTTTGCGCCACCTTAACAACTTAGGTTGAAGTTCTTAATATAATATTTTATCCCTCAGCTCAGGATAACTTTATATGACAGTAAAAAATACATTACGTACATATTTTATATGTATACCAACGATTAATAATGTAGTAATAAATAAGGGCTTCTTATTTACTTACAGTAGTATTGTCGAATCTAACAAATCTCTAGGATCACAATACTGTTTTTCGATGGAATCTTTTAAACTTTTCTCGAATTGGGCTCTAGCAAGTTTACTGTAAGATGTATAACGTACTTCATCACTGTGCTTATTTCTTCCTTTACGGGTAACCCATGATCCATCTTGTAGCACTTGGATCGCAGTTCCATAACAGTGCTGAGTTTAACACGTCAAATATCTACACAATATATTCAAAACTACATTATGTGTATTCAACTTCAATTTAAATCTACTTGGGGTTTAATTACAATCATGATTAGTTGCGATACTAGTAAAGTGCAAGGACTAAGCAGTGTTTTTTATTTTTAGAACAGTAAAGACAATTACGAGAAAATGATGAAAAAATTATTGTCCATTCACCTTATCCCTGCCTCTGTTCTATTGATTCTGTGTACTCGCCTTTCAAACTCCTTTCGAACTCATCTGTTTTTTTCATTTTTTGAAGGCATAGTGAATTTATCCCCAAATAACGACAAGGATTAAAATTTTCGTCGTACTACATTTCGTAAAGTTATAAGCCAATGCCAGTACGGTTTTTACAGTGCAGATTCTTTGGTCCCACTAAATCATGCATATGGTATATTTATCTTATCTACCTGTACATGTAGAAAGTATTTTGATGTGTCGACCAAGTAATAGTATTTGAAACTAGAGAATCTCTTCCTTTTAATAATGCCTTTCAGGGATTTTCTTCAAGTGACTACAGCAGTATGCAGGTAAAAATATCGAGGAATACAATCAAAATTTTCTCGACCTAGGCGTAAAACTTTCCACCCTCGACAAAAAAAAAATACCGTACGCACCTCGAGCATTAACGTAAAATTCTTAAAACCTTTGGGCGTAAAAATTTTATTTTCAGTCCTAGGTGTGTAATCTCCTTTTTCTGCAGGGTTTTTTTCTCAGTGCATTATTGTTCCTAGGATTGTCTTTCCCAAAATTTTTCGGCTTCTTTTACAGCTATTATTTTTCATTATATTATAGTTTTCATGTGCAGGTGTGTGTATATCCAGAACATGCGCATACGAATTTAAAGTTTCACGTTAGAATCCAACGAAAATCCAAAATTATTATTTTTTTTTTCATAACTAGAGTTACGTAAGAAAAAATATTTTACGAACATATTATACATAAATTAATAATGAAAATTTTATGAAAACATTTTCAATGTTCTAAAAACAATATGTCGACGGTACCTACGAAAAAGCACACTACTTAAAATTTGCCATGTTAATGGGAAATTTTGAATAGTGGGCTTCTTCGTAGGGGCCGTCGATATATATAACACATATCACGTTAACTGAGGGTACAAGTAGGGATTTTCACACACATCTCACTATTCGCTCGCGATATTAAGTTGAAAACATTAAAAGCATTAACAGTGTACTCCAATACAACTGTACTTCAGATACAAACATCCGCTAACACAACCTCAATTATTTCCGAAGCATTATATACCTAAATAATGTTTCGAATGCAAATATTTCAAAGATAGAAATCCATTAACCAGTAAATCTCATAAAAAAAGACACACATTATAAGATCAATGTCAAACTACATTATCATAAATATTTTTTACCCCTACAACCCTAACCTCACCGTGAAGGAAAAGATGAAAATCCTGACATATGCAAAAATTAA
Source organism: Copidosoma floridanum (assembly GCF_036245765.1). NCBI lineage: Eukaryota > Metazoa > Arthropoda > Insecta > Hymenoptera > Encyrtidae > Copidosoma > Copidosoma floridanum. The sequence goes on along the minus strand of NW_028321898.1, from coordinate 3,049,382 downwards.
CAAATCATCGTCGAAGCTTTTCCATTCGCCGGTAAGAAAATTAAATTTATTACCTTTCTGGTACACTATAACAATAACTGTGTAAGTATAAACGTCCACAAACATAACCTCTTTTAGTTACATACACTTAAATGCCGCAAAATTCAAAAAACCGCACATTTACGGCTATACCCTTCGATTCACTAGTGATGAAAATTAAAAAAAAAAACATATATATTTTTTTAGCAAAATTTTTTTAAGTGAATTTTCTAGCTATCTAAGTATCCATGACAGAAATTATGATTGCGGGCATTCAACTTATAGTTCAGTTGTATCAGTGTTCGATAAGTATAATGAAATTTGTTTTGTAATTTTACAGTGGCATTCAATTGTACATAACTAATAGAGGTTATGCTTTCGGACGTTTATACTTATACAATAAGAAGTATATTAAACTGTACAAGAAGTGTATTAAAATTATTTCTTTCATTATTTTTAATACTAGAAAATAGGAGGTTATCATCAAAAATATGCGGTTTTTCATTTTTTCTGGCGTTTAAGTCTGCATAACTAATGGACGTTCTGTTTTCGGACGCTAATACTAATACCATAGTTAAATGAGTATATAAGAAGTACATTTTAATTTTTTTTAAACTTTATTACTAGTGAATGAAAAGGTACAGCCGAAAATGTGCAGTATTTAGAGTTTTCTGGCGTTTAAGTATACATAACTAATAGACGTTATTTTTCCGGACGTTTGTACTAATACGATAGTTGTACTACTGTATAAAAACATATTTAAATTTTTGTTATATTTTTATCACTGGCAAATGAAAGAGTATTGTCGAAAATGTGCGGTTTTTTCTATTTTCTAGTGGTTAAGTGTACATAGTTGCATTTTTATCATTGGCAAACAAAAGGGTAATGAAGGTTATGTTTTTGGATGTTTATACTTGTACACTACTTATATAAGTTTATAAAAAGTATATTTAATTTTTTTTTCCTGTTTTAATCACTGGCGAATTGAAGATTATAACCGAAAATGCGATTTTTTCAATTATTTGGGCATGTTGGTGTTCATCACTAATAAAAGTTATGTTTTCAGACATTTATACTCATACAATAGTTGCTCCACTGTACAAGGAGTATATTTGAACTTTTATTGCATTTGTATTATTGGCAAATGGAAGGGTATCGCCGAAGAGTGTGATTTTTTTAATTTTCTAACGTTTAAGCGTACATAAGTAATAGATGTTATATTTCCAGACGTCTATACTTATATAGTAGTTTTTCTAGTGTACATAAAAAGTAATAGACTTATTTTTTTGTTTTTGTTACCAAGGAATGTATTTTCTTGCGTTATTCTAGTTATGAAACAAAAAAAAATAATTTTAAATTTTCGTTGGATTCGAACTTTTGAAACTTCAAATATAACTTTGGATGTAACTACGATTTTCTCTGGACAATTAAACGTACGGTAACTAGAGACGTTGATCTCCTCCATCGCGAATAAATCTTAATCAAACTTTTTTTTATTTTTCTACATTTTACTTACAAACGATGTACTGAACAATTTAAAATAACCTTGGATCTAGGGTCTGTTAGCCACCTCACGTGTAGTACCGTAGCTATCGTGTTTGCAGTTCTGTCCTTCAATAATAACCAACTAGTCGGAGCTACGTATACCAACCTAACCTTTTATCTCAAATAAATTGATAATTTTTTTTCATACTGAGATCCAAGCGTACGTAGTACAGTAGCAAAAGTGAAACACAACTGCAAGTTATGGCGCGTAACTACAAAAAACTAGTATAAAGGCTGGAAGGAGTTATAACTGAGTTTATTAATTGAAAATTTTCTCGGAGGTACATGTTACTAATCAAAAGCATACAAATCAACTTTTCCTAGAATGGCTCTTAGAAGTAGAAAAAAAATGTCATTGCGTGGTTTCAAACGATTAGAAAAAAAAAAAAAAAAAAATGTATGTACAAGTTTTAAATGTAACATTGTAAGTAAAAAAGAAAAAAAAGAATAAGTGTCGATTATTTATTTAAATTGTATAAGATAAAGCAAATGGAATTTCGTATGTAAAATCCCAATTTACAATTCGTTGAATTAGTTAAAAATTCTAAATTTTGTCGAACGACAGACTGACAAAATAAAATAAACAAATAATCAAAAAAGTTTTTTAATGCGGGTACTTGTTATATTTCAATACTCTCATTCGTTAAAACAGACATCTTTTCTGGTCATTATCAATTTTGCCATCATAACATAATAAAAATGAGAAACTATAAGATATTAATTTCATAACTACTGTAATACTAAGAAATTATTAATAATATTATAATTATTTAATATAGTGGCCGAATGCCCAATCTGTCGAATGAGTTTTTTTTCGAAAAAACTTGTTCTTTTAGATATCGTAAAATGTATTTATCTATAACTAGAAAACTCATCTCAAAAATCCACTTTTTTTATAATTATTTGCTACCAGTAAAATTGAAATAAAATAAAATTCAGCAATGGTAAGACTAAAAGTTGTTGGATTACTATATAAATGCGAAAATAACTAAAGGACCAGCATGGACAAGTTTGCACTTTAAATGATGTATAAATTTTTGTACAATAACCTTTTAATTTGAAATGAAATAACTATAAATATTTTACAATCTCATTGCATATCGTACAAATCATTTTGTAAATATATTTATCTATGTTATAAGTGAGTACAGAACCCCCCCCCCCCCCCTAAATATTCCTTAGATTCGCGCCCGTCGTATCGAAGCACTCGCTACTATATCTCATCGTTTTCAATCGATTTCATATGGTACGGCTCCCGGTAGCTACCGCAGCAAAGAACACGTGTGGCGAATGCGCGCTCGCGATTGAACTGTTAAAGCTGCAGACACATGTAGCATGAACGCTACAGCGTGACGCGCGCGTCACTTGTTTTAGAGTGAGCTAGAGGTGCGGTGTGCGCGACAACGCCAAAGAGCGCGGAGAGATCGCCGAGGTAACCGCCTACTGTCGTCTGCATATGAGCACAATACAGTGACGTCTATATTTAAGTATACAAATATTATGTACACGCCCGCTCGCAGACATACACATGAATATATATACACACTTGCATGCTAATATGTAAGCATTGCTTATATGAAATAATCTAATATCAGTGTAGACGCGCTGCATCGTGCTCTCAGCATGGGAGTGTAGTAGCACCTACAAGATACTCTATGCCTGGCCCACGTGCTCACGCGTAAGGCTAATTTGCTATGTATGAAACAGAATGCTGTATACCAGAAGTAGTAATTGCCCAAAAGAATCACTTACGAAAATGAATGCTTTTAATAAACAAAGTTACAACGCCTTCTAAAACATTTATTAAAAAAAATAAGAAAATTCCGTGATATTGAATGGTCCTACGTGGTTTTACGTAAAGAAAATCCCTCTTCCCAGCGTAACGTTGTTGTATATATTTACTTTGGAAAAAGCAAAGAATGCTCTAAATCATACGTGTGTTTATACTTGACGCAAAAAGGCAACGATACACAACTGTAACACACGTGTTATTTAGGACATTCTTCAATTTTTTTCCTTTGATATGTAATGTACTACGGAAGGTATAGACTTAATCCTTATTAGTGTGTATACTTATCGTCACATCAAAAAAAAGCACATGCTTGTATTTACCTGTCTATAAGCACTTTTTCGTAGAAGATAATCCTACATATTGGCTGTGGCCCGTAGTTGTCTGCTATAGCACTGAAGAGAAACAAGGCAAATCCTGTGATTGTTTATTAACCTATTTTTGACATGAATTAAAAATGGTACTTCTTATATGCAGATATTTTCACACTGTGTTGATTCGCGCTTGCGACATTGACTCGTGACGAATAAGCTAGAACTTCTTCTATGGATACCTACTTGTGACTGTGCATTTTTTTGCAACAGCTGTGACTCTGGCACTGGCTCTGATTCGCACCTTCTTCGCTTGATCGTGATATTGGAAGAGCAGGGAGGGACGAAAAGCAGGATACGCCGGTAATCGGCGTACGGCAGAAAGCGGACACTTAAGATACCGACACAGAGACCTGAATAAGAAAGAGAGAGTCTCTGGGAGACAGAAACTTCAGATCTCCTCGGTTTTTGATTCCATACGCCCGCGCCGTAGGTAGTCTCTATATAGTGCATGCATACAGGTATAGTGCTGGTGTACCTGTTATATCGACGCGATAAGAAAGAAGTATCGATATCAAAACATCGATACTTTTTACAAAAAATACGATAACAGAGATTGTAAACCGATAAGGTAAAGTACCCAATTGTGGTCCCCTAAATGTTGAGGTCAGCAATATAATAAATATTACACACACAAAACACCGATAGTATGCAAAAATTATTTGTTCAATTCATTTTAAATGCCTTTTTGAATGAAACTTTACAAAATTTACTTAAAATTTTTGCTCATTTATTTAATAATTAGCTTTTGAAAATATGACTTTTAAGACCATATTTTTGAGACTAGACGGCGAAGTACCCAGTTGTTGGACCATGCATATTCCATGGCAAAGACCTTGCGTACCCCAATTATTGGACCGCTGTGTGTTTTTGCATTATTTACGCAGAGCAAGTATATTATGAGCTTTTTATGAAGATTTAGTAATTTATATTTACTATTATAGCCTTTTATTTTAAATATTCATTAAAGTTATGATATCACAGTAAAATTGTAATGTTACAAAATATACCTAGATTTAATTTAAAAAAATGAACACTTAGGTATACAGTTACAAGAAGTTCTCGTGATACATTTGGAAATTAACTATCAGATTTTATATCGTACTGCAAATCATTAATCTGTTTTTGAATATCTTTAAGTTTCATTTCAAATCTAAATTTATCATCTTCAATATTCTTTTTCTCTTCGATCAAACCTCTTTTAGTTTCAATAATTTCTTCTTCTTTTATTTTTTCTGCAATGACTTTTATTTTTTCTCTAAAGCCTTTGATAAATCTTTTGAATCCATTTCTGTCTGACAATATAAGTACCTCTGTGAAAAACAGTAAGGAAAATTGAAAGTGTGCATGCATCTTTTGAACTTTTATCATCAATAAAGGCTTGAATTTAATGAAAGCTTAAAAGCATTAGCAACTTCTTCATAAGTAGGGTTATGTGAATCTGTTTATATTAAGTAATTGTACAACAATCATCACTGAGTCAGTTGTGTGATTGAGACGGTAAATTATACTTACAGTAGCACTTTAAAACTGATTTACTGACGATTAAATCATTGTAACCAGCAAACTAAAAAAAAAATACACTCTCACAATTGGGGTACTTCGCTTGAACAGTGGGACTGAGCAAAAGGGCCGGTATTTATGGACCGTTGTAATTGCGGGCCAAAAACTGGGGTACATTCACCATAAGGACACATTTTGATGGACCATCGAAATTTTTAATGAAATTCTATTTTTTCAATTTTTTATTGGTAATACGTCAAATCCTTAAACTATAAGCTTTTGATTCATATGAAAAACATTGCACAAAACATAATACAAAATTTTAAACCTGTATTTCAAAGTTGACGAAAAGCGCATTAACACCTGCACAACTTAACCGACTTGCTATACGCACTGCATATGACGATAATAAATACGTTAAAAAACATGCTAATTTTATGATAATCGGGAGAAAATTTATTTAATTCTTTGCTCAATGCCTTATGTTTTGATTTACTATTAACTTACAGGCTTTAAACTTGATTAACAATTATTTATTAATGGTTAATTTAGATATAGACCATTAACTGGGGTAAGGGGACCACAATTGGGTACTTTACCTTACATCGAAGGATTGTTCGGAAGGCGATCTGGCAACCCCGGGCGACCCACGGCTGCCCGCGGCGCTATCACAAATTTGACAGAAGAACGAGCGTTCTTTGGTGAAGCTTGGGTGAACGCGGGCGGCAATCAGATGGTAAATATAGATACACACGCTCGTGTGTTATGGTTAAGGGAGGTTAATCTACCAACAGGACCTGAGTAAACTCATAGAGTATAGTCAAACTCATCTCTGGTCATATTTGAGTTAGCGTTGACAGCCGTCAGTCGCCCGGAAGCACCGGGTTTTGGCGAAAATCTCAAGTTAACAAGTATCGTATCGTAAGGTAACCAAAGCCAACTAAGTTGACGGTCCGACTCTTAAGCATTCTAAGCAGCTAAAGTTTGATACTGGAGTGCGAGACTACTGCGAGTAACCCAACTGGTAACTGGGTGTGGATGTTCCGGGTCAGCCGGGTACTTACAGAGATGTTTGACACTTCATTTTAGTATGTGGGCTTGTCCACTGAAAGCGGGCCACCGAGCACGCGAGGGACTTTTTTCGTCCGAACACGCTAAGTTCAACTTGCTCAAAATGGCTGGCAGATGCAAAAAAAACATTTAAAAAATACAAATTGACAGATTTTGATCTGCTCTTTCCGATAGTGCTATTTGTTTTTTCATAGAACCTTTTTTTCGTGGAGAAAAACGAGTCAGAAGTTCCAGACGTTTTTTCTGAAATTCGACATGGTTTAAAAAAAAAAATTTGCAGGAATTGAAAAAACAATGCTTACTCATTAACTCCACAAATTTTTAAAGTGGGAGAGCAAAAAATGCGTGAATTACAAGAAAATAGAGACGTTGGCATAAGCAAGTTACATATCAGCAAGGTGGTAATATGAGAATGTTTGGCCCCAAACTCTACTGCCTGCAGCTTTGCTGCAAAAGAGCCATCATGGCGTCTCAAATGTACATATAGATATACAAATACGCACACACATCTGCTATTCTTGTATGTATTGAAAATATAAGTGTACAGATGCAGTCAGAAGCCTTATGACTATATGATGAGCAGCAGCGCTCCCAAAAGTGGATATCGAACTTGGGAAAAATTTAAATTAGCTAAATGGAGCAAGACGCAAAACCCCTGATAACTTGACAAAATTCCATATGCCATAACTTGATAAATTAATCCTTAGCTATTTTACCCAATAACCCAACGCTCCCATAAGCAGTATCACAAGCTTTGATAATTAATAAAAACATTAAACAATAACGCAAGCAACAATCACCGCACAACCCAGGGCGCTTTCTAGTCACTTTAATTATTTGTAATAAATAAAACAATAACGCAGGTGTCAATCCCCCCACATCCCGGGGTACTTACTGGCCGCTGTTATTATTAATAAATTAAATAAAATAACGCAAACACCAATCCTCACACAACCCAGGGCGCTTACTGGCCGCTATTATTATTAACAAAATAAATGAAGTAATACTAGCGCCAACCCCCACACAACCAAAGGCACTTTCTGGTTGCTTTGTTGATTACTAAAATAAATAAAGTAAAGTAAGCACCAATCTCCACACAACTCGGGGCACTTTCTAGTTGTTTTCTTAATTAATAAAATAAATAAAGTAAAGTAAGCGCCAATCCCCACACAACCCGGGCACTTTCTAGTTGCTTTTTTAATTAATAAAATAAGTAAAGTTAAGTCAGCGCCAATCCCCACACAACCCAGGGTACTTTTTCGTTACTTAAATTATTAATAAAATAAATAGAATAACACAATCGCCAATCCCCACACAACCCGTGGTGCTTACTGGCTGCTGAAATTATTAATAAAATAAATAAAATAACACAAGCACTAATCCCTACACAACCCGGTCCCTAAATTGCCGCTTTGTTAATTAATAAAACAAATAATATAACGCAAGCTCGAATCCCCACACAACTCCGGGCGCTTTCTGGTCGCTTCCTTAATTTATAATAAATAAAATAACGTAAGTGCCAATCTCAACATAACCCAGGGCGTTTTCTGGTCGCTTTAATTATTTATATTAAATGGAACAATAACGCAAGCGGTGATCTCTACACAACGTGGGGTGCTTACTGGTTGCTTTGTTGATTAATAACATAACGCGAGCACCAATCACCACACAACCCAGGGCGCTAGCTGATCATTTTGAAAATTAATGAAATTTATAAAGTAATAACACGAGTACCCATCACCAAACTATTCAGGGCACTTTCTAGTTGTTACTAGTTGCGTTTAATTGGCACTTGACTTTTTTTATCATTTGATGCTTCTTTCAAACAAATAATAAAACCAGTCAGCGCCCCGGGTTGTATGGTGATCGTCGATTGCGTTATTATTTAATTTATTTTAAATGATTAAATCGACCAGTGAGCGCTCTGCGTTGTTTTATTTATTTCATTAGTAATTACAGCTGCTACTAAGCGCCGCGGGTTGTGTGGGGATTGACGCTTGTGATATTGTTTTATTTATTTTAAATCATTGAGGCGACCCGAAAAAACCCCGGGTTGTGTGGGGATTGGCGCTTGCGTTATTTTATTTATTTTATTAATAATTGAAGTAACGAAAAAGTGCCCCAGGTTATGTGGCAATTAGCGCTTGCATTACTTTATTTATTTTATTAATTAACGAATCAACCAGTAAGCACTCCGGGTTGTGTCGGGATTGGTGCTTTTGTTGTTTTATTTATTTTATTGATAATTAAAGTAACGAAAAAGTGCCCCGGATTGTGTGGGGATTGGCGCTTGCGTTATTGTTTTATTTACTATAAATAATAAATGTGACCCGAAAGTACCCTGGGTTGAGTGGGGACTGGCGCTTGTGATATTAAATTTGTTTTATTAATAGTTACAACAGCCAGTAAGCGCCTCAGGTGATGTGGGGATTGGCGCTTGCGTTATTGTTTCATTTATTTTGAAAAATTAAAACGACCAGAAAGCACCCCGGGTTGTGTGGGTATTGGCGCTTGTGTTATTTTATTTATTTTATTAATAATTAAAGCCACCAGAAAGCGCCCTGGGCTATGTGGGGATTGGCGCTTGCATTATTGTTCTATTTATTACAAATAATTGAATTGACCAGAAAGTGCCCTGGGTTGTGCGGTGATTGGCGCTTGCGTTATTGCTTAATGTATTAAACAACGAAAAAATGTAGCGTATAGCTAGCTGCTGTTGCTCGTGCCTCGATAATGTAGTGCCTTGTCATATGTAAAAGTAAAATGCAAATCGTCTCAAGGGTTACTTAAAATGGGAAACAACCAAATTTCACGAATAGTTTATAGTGCAAAAACTGAAAAATACTATGATTCTTTCACATAAAGTTTATATATTGACTTGTTCCTTACATCAACATTTGTTAAATATTTTGTCTGAATCGCTGATTGTCATTCAATAAATCGTGTAAGAGATTTTATGTTTAAAATACAATGCAAACATAAGCGTGGCAAGAAATATCACAGAAAGTGCAGGCTACTTAATCTAAGGAGCTGTATCTGTGTACTGGAAATCCTTCGCTCCTGGCAGCGCCTTATATTTTCAGTTGCTTGATTTCAAATTAAACTCAAAAACAGAGGTTATCACTCTCGTTGAAAACAGAAGAGGTTACTATGTGAGAATTTTATTAATCAACATTCGTGGACGCGTATGCAAGTATTTTTACGTCCCTGGTACTCGTAACGTGACAATTGAAGCCCGCTATGTAGGCGAACATTCTTACCCACTGGACATCAGGAGACGTAAAATCGTATATGCACCATGTTCAGAGGTTGAGAAATGCCCTAAATGTAACATCGACCGTTTACTCATGTGACATCTGCAAAATTCTTAGTCTCACTCACTAGGGGCGTAATGTACTATTAATCCTAATATGTACTTGTATCTTCATCCTTATTATTCAGCTTATACAAATTACACATTTTTCGTAACCACGAATTCATCGTTACCATATAAATGTTAAATTTTAATGATATAGTTCTTGATGAAGAAAAAAAAAAAAATTAATAAAAGATTTCCACCAATGTTGTTAAAATAAATAAGTTATCACTTTCTAAGGTCACAGTAATTTAAGAAATTGTTTTTCAAGATGTACATGTACGATGTTATCTGTTACGAGTTTTTTATTTTACCTAATAAAAATTTTACGATGCAGGCTTTTCCACTACCAACCAAAGCATGTATTACTAAGTAAAAGTATAATTTCACTTACCATAAACGGAGTACGGGGAACAAATCACAAAATAAATTCTCTCAAGTCATATTTTATTATCTCGTGAATATAAAACGCCGCTTTACTTAGTGCTGTCATATCACTAATTTAATTTACTCGAAACGGTTGTCGCTACAAAAAAATTAATAACAAATAGAATACGTATACTGTAGATATACATGCATCGTGGATGATAGTTCTTTGTAACTAATTTATCGATGTAAAACTTAATCGATCCTCAGACCCTATTCTAGTTCTCAAGTTGTTTGGATGCTACTTGACTATAAATTTTATGTTTTTCCAATGAAAAATCGTTTATATTTGCACACAAATACATGTACGTTACAATACTGACACCACAATCTTAAATCCATTAACAATATCATAATAAAACGTTGTACAGCGTAATTAGACTTATCTGGGTTCATCTGGACGAGAGAAGGATACTAACAACCTAATTTTATTGCTCAAACTGCGTAAACAAAATTTTTTGAAGTACCCTTGACCAAAAACCATTATGCAGAAATGATTTTGCCGAAAATTTGACGTGTTTTACGGTAAATTGTTTTACGGCTCACTACTTTTCGATTCATTTTGATGTCTGTAAACTATATTCGGCAACAAATTTTTTCGTTACTTTTATCACTCGGTAAATTATAATTTTGGCACAACGCGAACCACTTAACAAGAGTATAAAAGGGGCTCAACACGTATTGCAAAAATGACATAATTTTTCTAATAGATTTCTATTGATATAAATAATAAAACAGCATATTTTTAATCGTTAGGTTTTCTTCCACCTGTACTGTGCTGCAAGCGCACGAAATTTTGAATAGATTATAAAAAAATGTAGAGCCGACAAATATTTTTTGATCAGATGGAGATCCTGAGCAAGAGATTAGTCGATGTACCTTCGTTGATGGTTTGAAGAAATATGACCATGATCATTAATACTCTAATAAGTTTTCCTGTAAAGAGCCTTTTTAAAACAAAAAAAATGCGGTGGTTCTGTTTTTTAAGAATATATATGTTAAGTCAGCTAATAATACAAGGCTAGTAAAGCCTTACTATAATTTTGAAATAAAATTATTGAATCAGAGTCTCTCTGTGATGACTGGTTCCTGATGAACAAGTTGAATTTATTTGTTTGTAAAATGAATCTATAAGTTCTGCACGTTGCTTGAAAGTTGGGATGTAACAGTGTGACGTCTAAGATGTAGAGTGATATCAAGATGACCTGGCCAACACTACTAAAATTTTCAACTACTGTTCTTTATGTTTGTTATATTTTTTGATAAGTTTAGTCGTCTATATTTTTCAGGTATTTTTAATGAAATAAGACTTATTTTTGTTACATATTTATTAATTGTTAGTCTTTTTGTTTTTCAACTTGTACTAACAAGGAAGGTACCCCAACCCTAACTCACCGATTTTAATGATCTTGATATATGTTGCAGAGCTTAAAAAAATAAGACACTCGTCTTTTTTTTTTTATTCTCGGAAAAATATATTAAGAGGGTGAAAATCACCCCTGAAGTTTACCCCTGAAAACAGTTTTTTCTAAATATCTCGAGTTCTGCTCAATATTTTTCAATGAAACAAAATGGTAGTTATTTGTTGTAAAATAAGTCATACATCTGTTAAAAATTTAACCAAAAAAATGCATCCCCTACTTTTTAAGAGTTGAAAACACATTTTTCTGGGATTTTTTTTCTGATAAAAAATTAATTGATGACTTGAAAAAATTGATAAAAAAATATTTTTAGAAAGAAAATTGAAAAATATAGTTGCCACGTCTCGATATTTTTTTAAATTTTACCCTTAACGATGGTAAACTACCCCTAACATGAAAAGTGAAAGAATATTCTTTTCAATAGATCCAACTTTCTGCAGGACTCAGATGCAAGGGTGTTCGAGGTCGCTTTTTAAAAATTTATTATCAGTTTCTAGAATTTCACTACGGCATATCCAATATAGTGGAGAAATATTCCGGAAAATTTTTTTATTTCTTTTAAAAAAATTTTTTAGCGGCTTTTTGAGGCTGCTGATCACGAATCTTTTATGAATTGTTTTTAGTTCAAGATCGCAGGTTCAACATGGTGAAAAACAATATTAAAGATGTAGGAAATCCACACTAGAAGATCGCACTTGTTGATATCTCAATTTTTTTTAACTTAACAGTTTATTATTAATGAATTCTTTGTTTTTACAAGAAAAAAAGAGGGTATCCGTGCTTATATTTTATATGATTCAATCAAAAGTATCATTCTTTTTCACATGTTTGGAAATTTAACAACTCCTAATTTCGAAACACAGAAGGCTGTTTTCTGCTTAAAAAAATTATTATTACTGTAATAAGATTTTTATTCAAAATTATTCGAACAGTAATGATATTCCTCAAAGAAGTGTTTAAAACATAGCGATTTGTTACACCAACTACATCTGATTATTGCGACGTTATTACATAAATCACAATGACTTTGGCATAAATCTCCATAACTAATATCAACTAGGTTTTCAAAATTGTCAGGTCTTTTATCAATGAAGCCGGCTTTGAACCATGAGTATTTGAAAAATTCTATGTATTATGGCGACGAAAATTGGTTATGCACTAGTGATTGTAGTTTAAAAATACTATTTCTCAAATGAAGTTTCATATCATAATTCATTAATAGTACATTGTCTAAAAAATGATGAACATAATTTTTCCAAGTACGGAATTTGAATACATCTAGTAGTTAAATTTTTTCTGTGGTTCCAGTTAGAATTTTTTTTACATTTGCAATTTGTTTTTTTTGTAGTGTTTCTTGAACACTTTTTTCGCGATGGCCACTCCAAGAATCTGTTAATAAAATTGAATGAGGTTCAACAACTGAATGAGGTAAAAAACATTTTTTAACCAAATTTCGAAGAGATCTCGAATAAGATTTATAAAAATATATGATTTTTTTAAAATAAAATATTTATCTTTTAAACTTTTCTTTGAGAAATATTATTACTGTTCAAATTATATTGAATCAAAATCTCATTACAGTAATAATAGTTTTTTTAAGCAGAAAACAGCCTTCTGTTTGGAGTTTTGAAATTAGGAGTTGTTAAATTTCCAAACATATGAAAAAGAATAATACTTTTAATTAAATCACATAAAATACTAGTACGGATACCCTCTTTTTTTCTTGAAAATATAAAGAATTCATTAATAATATACAGTTAAGTTAAAGAAAAATTGAGATATCAACAAATTTAATCGATTGAAAGGAATATTCTTTCACTCACCTTCCATATTAAGGGTAGTTTACCCTCGTTAAGAGTAAAAGTTTCAAAAATAACGAGACACATCAACTTTATTTTTCAATTTTCTTTCTTAAAATTTTTTTTATCGATTTTTTTAGACATTTATTAATTTTTTATTAGAAAAAAATCCCGAAAAAATGTGTTTTCAACCCTTTAAAAGTAAGGGATGCATTTTTTTAGTTAAATTTTTAACAGATGTATGACTTATTTTATAACAAATAATTACCATTTTGTTTCGTTGAAAGATATTAAGCAGAACTCGAGATATTTAGAAAAAACTGTTTTTAAGAGTAACTTTTAGGGGTAATTTTCACCCTCTTAATACGTTTTTCTGACAAAAAAAAAAAAATACGTGTCTCTTATTTTTTGATGTTCTACAGCATACATCAAGATCATTGAAATCGATGAGTTGGGGTTAGGGTACCTTCCTTGTAAATCCAACGTAATTTACAAAAAAAAAAATATAAAATAAAAAAACAAGGTCAATATTTACTTAAATAATAGCCAACGGTTCTGTTACTATTTTGTGGCTCAATTAGAATAATGCCAAACATGTAGATTACTATTACAAGAAATTTTTTTTAATTTTAGTTATTTGCATTTATAATTCATTTGCGTTTTGATTTAAAAAAAATTTACGTTTTGTTTCAGGAAAAAAGTTGATTTCTGTGTAACTAATCAATCACAGTTATATTTGTCTACCTTAGTGAAGTGCAATTATGCATACCGAAAAAAAAAACCTACGATGAAAACCATGAAGACAAACAATATCAAAGTATGTTGAAATAAATTTACCTCCTATGATATTCCTGATATAAATAATTTAGTAGCTTACTCATTTGTTACCCTACTTTTGTGTTCATTTCATAAAGTAAACACTCTTAATTAGATTTTTAGAAACAACTTAACGCAATTGCATATAGAATCAGCCGATACTCTAATGAGGTGGCGAGAGAATTACAAAATACTCTGAAGTGGTACATCTACCGTATCACTCCTACTGATTGTCTGTTGAATCGTAAAGATGGTACAACTGCTGTGTCTTACAAACAGAGTATCAAATAGTACCTTGAGCTATATCTGTTTTGACACAAATACAGACTGTAAATACTGTATATCATCATACATTGAAATGCTATGCGTATTACGACGCATATTGTAACGGTTTCTTGCATTGATAAAAATCGCTATTTATTCAATAACCCAGTATGCTTACTTACTACTTTCTCAATCAATAATGCATTAAATACTATTAAAAGCTTTTTTAATAGTTAAACCAAATGCACTGAATTGTTACTTTAATATTAAGAAAGAAATAATTATTAACAAAACAAAATTGCTACTATAGAATTAATAATATTGTTTTTAGTGCATTTACTTATGATTTTTTTATGACAAATCACTAAGAAAATAATTTTTTATCTCATAACTAAATGCGCTTAGTTGGCACGTTCTTTACTGATAATGCTGCAAATAAAAAAAGCTTCTACCAGAAGTGTAGGCGGACTACATAGTCAAAATATTAATGACCTCAAAACTATGTTGATTACGTGACGTAGGATTTTAACCTAAGAATCGAGTGAATTACTTGTGACAGGCTCTTATAACCTAAAAACTAAGTAAAGTATATGATGCATGTTCTCATTACTTAAAAACTTATTAAGTTATTTTTTCTCATAAAGTCCGTTTATATAAGTTACGTAAGTTACATATTTATAACCTCAAGTTTAGTACGCTACATGGTAAGTTTTAGTGACCTCAAATAATATAATGAATAATTCCACGTGCATTTATAGATTAATAGTTGAATATTCATGTTATATGTTAGAATATTAGTAGGAATCATACATGGCCTTCTTAAAGGATCTGAGAGTATAAACCTTTTACCATGTAATTTATGAAAGTAGTTTTAAGTTAATATCAGTTAACTGCACATAAGTACTAACCGCATCCAATCACCATACGGACATAGTATGACGGTCTTATAAAAAAAAACCTGTATTTCCAATTCACTTAAAAAACCATGGTTGCGTGGGTTAAAAATCACAAAATACTAGACAAATATATATATGCATGTTCTATACAAGTATGTCTACACACATACATCCCTATGCAGTTATTTATTAGGGCCATTTCACAAAAGCCCGTCGTCACCACATTACATCTTCCCAAGCAACCTCCTTCAAAATAAGGAGAAATTTGATGTATTTATTTGTTAATTTTAAAAATTTTATTTCGTCATAAAACCCCTTACCACCTCTATGAAGTCCCCCAACGCCCCTGCAAAATTTTTGTATACAGTCTACGGAAAGAAAGTATGCGATCATCCCCTGGGTTACAACTCATACCCAAAAGAGAATACCGTACTTTCTTCTCTTGTTGTAAAATATACTTTTGTGTAATATGATAATGATGATCTTATATTCATGGTTATAATTTAAACTCTAATGTGAGTATTAATCTTCATTCAAATAATGTTCATTTTTTCTTAATTATTAAAATAAAAATGATGTAAGAATGTAAAATCATCCTTTATTCCTAC
Source organism: Copidosoma floridanum (assembly GCF_036245765.1). Classification (NCBI taxonomy): domain Eukaryota; kingdom Metazoa; phylum Arthropoda; class Insecta; order Hymenoptera; family Encyrtidae; genus Copidosoma; species Copidosoma floridanum. The sequence continues at coordinate 3,033,500 of NW_028321898.1, read as the reverse complement.
AAAACGGTAAACAGTATATTTTAAAATCTTCAGTGAAGTCGTGTTCTAATTCCAACACTGTTTTTTAACAACTTTCAATGATTATACACAATTGTTAAGTGATAAAATTTATAATTTTATTTAAGAAAAACTGCCTCAAGGTATAGGACAGATAAAGCAACACATGGAGACATTGGTAAATTTGACAGTAATGTTCGCAAAAATTCCACCTCGTTAATTAAATTTAAGAAATTAAGACAATAGTGATGATAACTAAAAACTTTTGTGAAGTAGGCAGGTTATGCAATGAAACAAAATTAAAAATAACAAAATATAATACCAAATTTATAAAATATAAAATTAAAGCAAAAAAAAAACCAGTATTTCTGTATGAAAAATTTTATATTGCTTTTTCTAGATGTAAGAAAGTATTTGATTTGTTAAATAAAAAAAAAAGTTAATTGTAACTTTATTAAAATTTTTAAAAAATAAGGCTTTGTATTTAAAATTTTTTGTTTCTATTAAAATTAACGAATGACATCTTGGCATCATTATAATTGTTTGAGACTCAACTAAACTGAATTAATTCAACAAAATTTGATCTATTAATATTAATCTACGATATCAAAATTTTTATAAAAAAACAAAGTTTGATCTATGAATAATAATTAATTGTCTTCGATTGGACTGTAGAACATTAGCGAGGTCGGAATCTGAGTGAAAAAACCAGATTGTATGCGTTACAAAATTAGAAAATGATTAATCAAGTAGTTTTTCTTTAATAAGGAGACTCGAGTCGTATTGGAACTTAGATTTTATTAAATAGAGACACTACACTAAAAACAATTTTAATTACTTTTATTCATTCTCAATAATCACAATCGTTAACCTTTATTAGCTTAACGTATAAATGTATACTAAATTGAAAAATCGTACTGTTAACGAAAGTATCAAAATAAAGAGAGGTAATTAAGTAATTTGTGTACAAAGTAACAAGAGTCTCCTAAAAAGAACGGAACTAGATGGAGAGGTGAAAATGGAGCGTCTGTATTCATTAAGCAATAAGACATTCTTTTGAACAAAAATTTTAAAGTAACGAAGTACATCGCAGGTGCACTAAGCAAGCAACGAAAGTCAACTGCTGCATCTACCGCTTTTTATCATCTTCCTCACTTCTCTTCATAAATGATGAACTATAGATAATTTTTTTTTTTTTTTATTAAGTAGTTTCAAGAAACTATTGTAATAAGCATTTTACTCGAAATTGAGTGATCAGAGTTGTAGTGTCCAACCTAACCTACGTATACTAGTACTCGCTCACTGAGTTTGCGTATGCCTTTTTTAGAACGAAGTTCTTTATGTCGCGTTACTCGGGGGGCTGAAACTTTAAAACCGACAGATTTTTTTTTTTTGAAACGAAAGTGGTTTACTCCGAGTCTCTTCCTCTCCAGTTTCCCCCCTTACCCCGTCCCCCTCACCTACTGTTCTCTATACACTTCCCCTCTCCCCACTATATATGTATATCTGCCAACCATGCCGTGTTACTCTTCTGCACACCTTTATCCACCATTCCCCCTCACACTCCCAAGCAATTTTGTTTTCCCACAATAATTTTTATTTCACTTTAAATTTTTTCTTTTACAATTCTGGAAAAAAAAAAAAAAAAAAAAAACCATTTCCAATAAAGAGATTTGAACCCTTGACCTCCTGCATACGAGTCCAGTACCTTACCCACTCTGCTACGAGCGCTGCCGACTATAGAAACTCAGTTTCTTGTACTAATGGTGTGTTTCGTAACTATAACATTCCATTTTTTAATGTATTCACTGATAATACATTTAATTATGTATTTGTTTTATAAATTATGTATTTGTTTTCGAAATAATACATCTAAAAAAAAAAAAAGAAAAAAAAAGAAAAAACAAACATGTCGAATAGAAATGAAGAACGTATTAATTGAAGAACGTATCAATGGTTTTTAAAGGCGCTTATTTCGAATTCGACAAATAAATTATGTTACATTATCACATAGTTACATAAATAAAGTAATTCATTAAATTAATTATAAATTAATTATGTAAGATCATTAAATAAATATATTTCAAGTTTCATATCATTTTAATGGTTTTTATGGGCACTTATTTTTAATTTGATAATTAAATAGTGGAACAATGTCATTGAGTAATTGTATAAAAATAAAACAAAAATTGTATTAATGGGCTATAAAATCGCAAAAAAATAAGTGAAAAAAAAATTTTTTTTTAAGTTAATGAAATAAAATATAAATATAACATAAAATAAAATTACAAAAGACATAAATAAATACAAAAGAATGAAAAAAAATGAAATAAAAAAGGGAATAAAAAAAAAAGATTAAATATGAAAATAAAAAAGAAATTAAATAAAGGAAATACAAATAAATAAAAGAAATGTTATAAAATGAAATACGAAAAAAAATAAAACAAGAAATGAAAAAAAAAAGAATACAACAAGAAATAGAGAAAAAAATTAAACATGAAATTAAAAGAAAAAAAAACAAATTAACAAAAATAAAACAAGAAATAAAGAAAAAAATAAAACAAGAAATTAAAAAAAAAAAAAAAACAAAGGAAAAAATTATAAAGGAAATTAAAACAACAAACCAGGGGGTATTAATGGGTCATGGGACCCACGGTAAGAACGAAGTTCTTTAAACATGAGATGAGTATAGACACAATTTCTCAGGTAACAAGGGGGTCGCCAGACCCACAGGAAGAACGAAGCTCTGTAAACGTTAGTACTGCATTCATGTTTTTTACTAAAACAAAAACTTGAAAAACGAATAAAAAAAAAAAAAAATTGTTTAGTACTCTCGATGGTTTAACTTCGTGAGTACTGTATTTATGCACGACGTTCTCACGAAGTAAAGTCATCGTGAGTACTAAAATATTTTTTTTTTATTTTACTCGTTTTTCAAGTTTTTGTTTTAGTAAAAAACTTGAATGCAGTACTAACGTTTACAGAGCTTCGTTCTTCCTGTGGGTCTGGCGACCCCCTTATTACCTGAGAAATTGTGTCTATACTCATCTCATGTTTAAAGAACTTCGTTCTTACCGCGGGTCCCATGACCCATTATTACCCCCTGGTTTGTTGTTTTAATTTCCTTTATCATTTTGTGTATGTAAGTACTTACCTATTCAATAAGTTATCTTAAAATTAAATTGCTATTGTAAAAGTCAATCTAACATGTGTATAAGTATTTAGATTTCAGTTATGGCAAATTAAAAAAAATGCCTACTACAAGAAAGTTGAAAAGCAAAACATTTCTTTGGACTCATTGATAGCAGCTGTGGATACTGTCAGAAATGACAATATGTTACTGAGAAAAGCCAGTACTAAATTTATAATGCTATCTTCTGATCTAACAGAAAAATATGCTGAGAAGTCAGAAATCGGCCAAAAAAAGCCCTTTTATCAGTATTAAGTATAGAAGAAGAAAAAAACTTAGTTGCTTAAATAACTACATTAAGTAACAAAGGATTTCCAGTAATCAAGAATTTCTTCTATAACAATGTCCAAGTGCTGTTAAAAGCTTTAATAAGAGAAAATCCTTTTACAAATAAATAATCGACAGGACGACACTAGTTTGAAGCTTTCAAGAAATGCCACCCAGACTAATCTTTAAAAAAGCCTAAAAATCTCAGTACTAGCAGAGCAAATGTGTCTAAGAGACTCATTTAAAGTTTGTTTCATGAGATCAAAGAGTATTTGATAGAGAAAAATTTACTGGATATTAGTGCAGATAGAATTTTTAACTGCGATAAATCTGCATTTATGCTTCATCCAACTGGAGATAGAGTTTTAGTTCCTTCAGCAAACTAAAATACTTTCTCTGTTGTTGGATCTAATGACAAGAAACTCCTGACTGTACTAATCACAGATACAAATCAAAGTTTAATTACATCAAAAATAACAGTTAACAAGCTTAGCTATAAATTTTAATAGTTATTTAAACTAACCATGTTTGGTACAACTTTTTTTCTTCTTCCTTAAATACTATTAATTTTTGAAGGCGAATACTTTATAACTAGCTCTTACATAAAGTCAAATTTTATTGTTAATTGTAGGTAGTGCAGCAGGAGGATTAGTTCCACCCATGGTAATGCATGCATATAAAAAGCTACCTTCAGCTATTCGCTCCGTGCATCAGGTTGGAGGGGATAAAAAAACGACTGCAGCGCTGTAGGTGAGCAAAGTCGGCGAACCCGTACCCCCATGAATTGTTCAGTAAGCGTTGTCTTATATGAGAAAAGATATTATTTCATTTTAAGTAATTAGTTGAGAAATCGAAGGCGGAAAAAAAATGTTATTTAGCCAAACCGAGTCTATAATACTGATAAATAATTTTGCTAGGCACTTCAAATCGCCCGAAATTTTAAATGATGGGTTATTAAATATCATCTGTCATATAGTACACAACACACATACTTATCTGTTATGTTGTATACGTGAGAGCAAGAACTCCAAGCAGTCGACATAGGCTGCTGCTAGCTGTATAATCTGAATCAGTGTTTACGTTTACAAAGTAACGAAATGCGTACGAGACAGTGCTGCGTTGTTAATTGCAACAAGAAAAAAGCAGGGGGTGGTGCTGTATAAATTCCCAAGTAGACCCCATGAAACAAAACAGAAGGAGCTGTCAGCTCACGTTGGAGATACAGCGGTCTTCGTTAATCTGATAAATAAATTACGCATTTATGTATATGTTACCATAACCTACATTTGTCAAGCATAGGCAATAATGTACTTACAGATAATTCTACTTTGTATGGATTTAAGCTGACAGATGTCTCACAACATAGCAATTGATCAGATGACCGACTCCTTTATTTACATATTCCTGTACGTAGGCAACGTGCCCACTCTCTACTAATTTTTTAGCCTTTTTCAGCGTTTCATTATTAAAAACTATGTTGCAACTTATACTTTTAAAGCCTGTTTGGATAATCATATCCATTTTTTAGGGTGCTGATGTTTACGCGATAGCAGTATGTACGTCTTATTCAATAAATAATACTTTCTCCTATAAGCGACAGTGTTACGATTTAATCACACGGGGGTACGGTATTGCGCGATTCTGACACCGAGGGCGGCGCTGCGTGTCATGCTCGGAGCGAATAATGGAATCTACTCCTTCAGGCTGGGGTTTTGATCTTTCCCATTCAGGTTGGATGACTGCAGAAAGCTTTTTTGAATATGTTACAAATGCGTTCCACCCCTGGTGTATTGATGAAAATCTGGAATTTCCCATCATATTATACATAAATGAACACTCTTCGCATGCAACACTACCTCTCAGTGATTTCTGCAAAAGCTAAAAAAAAGAATTAATCTTGTTACCACCCAACGCAACCCACAATGCAACCTATGGATACATCAGTATTCAAATCATCAAAGGTTGCTTGGAAAAAGGCATTCACTTAGTTCAGAATGCAAAATGAAGGTCAAGGTCTGACTAAATTTGAATGAAGACGTGTTTTAAAAACTGCCTTAAATAATATTAATGTAAAAAAACTACTGTCAGATGGCTTGCAATCATGTGGCTTGTTAGCCCTTAATGTTAAACCAATTAATTTTAATGTTTAGATAGAAGTCTCAAATAGTATAACAACGAATGAAGAAAATACTTATAGTAATATGTGTAATACTACTTTAATTTTTCTGAAGGAGATAATGAACCATACCATCATCGAAAGATTCAAAGAAACGGAGAATCAAGAAAAGTGGAATGGTGACAGCATATATAAAGATTTTTTAAAGTGGCATACTTGTTACAGGTAAAAAAATCTGCGGTATGTGTTTAACTCTGCGTGTGTTTTTACATTAAAATAAATTTTTTTTAATATTTTAATTTGTTTTAAAATATTTTTTAATGCAAAATGAGGATAACAAGAATACTTTTTACTATTTAATTTTAAAAAATGATACTCAAAACCTAATACTTGTGAAAAGTTTTCAAATAATTAATCAATGCATATTTGATTCATTTTATAAAACATGTAATTTTTATATTGTGGATAAGTTATTCAACTAATGAAAATATTTTAGGCATAAATGTTCAAAATAATGTAGAAAATATATCCCTTCATTCTTATGGGCTTCAATAAAACCTGATGTTTAGTTTGTAAGTTATTTTTATATAAAATTGTAGCCCAAAAGGGCATAAGTACGTTGCAAAACTGTTCAAAGCGGATAGATGAGCATAACGGCAAGATTTGAGGTAAAACGAGGGGGCGTCTGGCGCGGGATATCTTCGTGACCATCAAGCCATAATATTTATCACGGTTCTTAGAGAGCAGAAGTGCTGCAATAAAAGAACACTAGCGTGCATGGGAGTGATTCTGGGGCTGTCTAGGTTGAGGTCCTGCCTCGAATGTAACAGAATTGGAGGAAACGTGCCGTCTCTCTCCTTTTACGCGAATTCAATATATGCACGAAGAAACACTGAGAAGGGTAGAGAGAAAGAGGGGTAAGGGGAATGAGTGGGGAGTTGGAGGCACAATGCGAGCGAGCTTAGTTCTGTTACGAGCGAGCGAGAGATACGTACGTTGTATCTTTTATGTATATATGTGTAATTTATAAAAACGAATAAAACGTAAATTTGTTTATTAATGTATTTTCCTCCATTCTGTTTTATCCCATGTCGTTCTCTCATGATAATCAATATATCTATCAATGTGAACAACAGAGGTAGTTGTCAGTGAAACTTTTGAAGTTAGTAACCTCCCCATGGAAATATTAGAATCATTTAGTACGTCTGTGGATCTTGAATTCATTGACGGAGAAGCAGTTTTGGGTGGCAAAGACACACAAATCTAACTGACATGCACGAAAGTTTATCGTGCGAGACAGTAGTGTCTTTTCAATCTGTCGTTGAAAATGGAAATTTAAAAAGTCAATAAAAACAAGTCACTTAATACTATGGGCCCTACTCACACCGATAGGGTGAAGCACCATCGATATGAGTCAAATGTATTGAAGCATAAAGATGTGGATCATGTCGTCGTAAAAAAGTCCGGTAAAAAATTTTTTAATTTACTTATTTCATTAGTATTTACTAAAATGATGTGGATATTTTCACACTGATTCTGTTACTCAGGTATTTATAATAATTCTGATAAAGATGTTTTCAACACAACTTTATTTTGGCCCCAAAAGTTAATAGAGAAAAGAAAAAACAAAAAAGTTGTGAAAAGAGACAAACTCCCTGCTACCGTGACATCAGATATTTAGCGGACGTATAAACATGAGAAAATGGAAAATAATGAAAAGCTAAAGAAGACATACAAATTCGGAAAAAAATCAGACTTGAAAATTTGAAAATAAAAAAAGAGAAACAAAAAGAAAAAATACTAGAACGTCAATGACGAGCCGAAGAAAAAGTAAAAATTTAAAAAACAAAAAAATGAAAGAAAGAGAAAAAAATTCTGTGACTAGACAATGTAAAACTTAAGCAAGAAAAAAAAACAGAAAAATTTATACGGCAAAACAAACTCAAAGTTAATGAATGTTAAATGATGTATTCTTTGCTTTACTTCCTTTTCTATGTACACTAAGTTTATTACTGATATGTTGATACTGATTATTAAATAATACTTTTCTGAAGTAAAATTAATAATGATTTAACCCTACACGTTTTTCTGTCTTGAAACCAACTGTATTTTAATATTCACATATTACTATCAAATATGATCATGATCGGAAATTGGTACACTTGCTTTTTAAGTGATCAAGTACCAGGTCATTTCAGTATCCTTAATAAATTTCGATATTTTTACTATTTATTAAAATAATTGACAGTCTCTTGGATTTCATACATCACAAAGTTTAATTATCGCGGAATACAATGACGTTCTTTGACTCTATGTGACTTCGTAAATCCTGACTGCTGACCCATAATCATTGATGAAATTTTCAAATCCCCGCAAATCAACCATTTGTGCTCTGCAGAATTAAGTATTCTCAATACCATTTTTATGTTTGTATATTCTTCTTTCAATACAGTAGGGTTAGCAACTGGAATTAGGGCACATCTATTGGTATCTTACTAATATATAAAGCAAAGTCGCTAAAACCGTTGTAATCGCTAACCACGAAAATTACTCAACCAATTTTGCTGAAATTTCGCATACCAATTCTTGACACTTCCTAGATGGTTTTAGTATAGTTATTATCTTGAAAAAATTAATAACAAAAGCAATAAATAAGCTTAAAGTTTTGCAAAAATACGCTAGTTTTGCGCTTTAGTAAAGTTGAATCGGTTAGGTGGCTTCGAAGGAAAATTAAATTAACCTGCAATTGAATTAAATAAGTGTAGCTATTATAGGCCCTAGCAACGTGCCTAATACACAATCGTGCACCGACAGTGCATGAAGCCTGGAGCTGGGAGTCGTGCATCTGGGTATCCCGGCTACCGACGACACTGTTCTCTATTCGACAAGCGACTTACGTCGAACTCCATTCTGAACCACCATGAATGACGAGTGCCACCAATACAAAGGCCTTCTGAACACAAACCTCTTCCTCAAAATACCACGAGACGTCTAGCCAGAGCACAATCTGCTCTAGATTTGGGGTTTTATGGCCATTCTTCCAACCAACCTGGTGCTGCTACCAGAGCAGATTATACTACAACAGCAAGCCAGGGCGAAAAACCCTGAGTTCGGGGAGCCACAACAGACTCCTCAGTAGTTCGTAGCAACGGCATCTCCACAGAGAAGGTATAATTCAGGTCCACTTTTCCGACTGCCGATGAGCGGTTGGTTATCTGGGGAACGACCCGGAGACGAGATATTATTTGGTCAGTGGCGTATCTTCCTCTAGCACGGTCCCCGTACGCAGACTCTGAGGGTTAGAGTCAAGCTACCCGCACAACCAGCAGAAGTCAGAAGTCATCAAGAATAGTAACAAGGAATGGCTAGAAATATCACTACTAGTCCTTTTCAGAATTATCGTAAGTATTTACGTTCCCTACTTAACCTTCAATCTCATTGCTTGTTTTTAGGGCCACCTAACGTTAAACTACCTTACAAATAAATGTTAACTACCATTCCCGGCAACGATTTATCGTCTAAAAGAATATTTAAAGCCAACCACTATTAAACCAAGTCAGTCATTTACTGGCAGACGTCACGAGCGGAGTTGTATGTCGCAAGGTTGGGAACCCCGGCAACCAACAATCGTACATTAAATTACTATCTTAACTTTGTAAACATTCAACCAGGAACCATCGATGCTCTCCGAGGTCTAGGATGTGCGAACCTTACAGCTATGAAACAAAAATAAACTTAAGCAAACGCGGCAGTCTCCAACGAGCAAGCATCACGAATCAATCTCCTCGACTTAGACCAACAAAACAACTCAATCTGCAAAAAAAGAAGGTGCTTTAGATGCTAACGTCTTTGACGTTATACCAGGAGACGTTGTGAAAGAGGTCTACAACTATTACTAACGCTTCAGACGTTGTACTTTTCCTCACAATCAGTCCGGTTCTACAACAGCAGGCCAGAGAAGAGCGCCCTGAGGAATCCAGGCAGTAGCGTTTGCTGGAAACTTAAGTACAGAAAGAGTTTAGCTCTCCGATCCTTTTTAGAGTCATCGTACGTCGAACTACCTTGCCAAAAAAATGCATTATAACCTAACAAAGTTGACAGAAACAGCCTTTAGGGCTCACAAAAGTTTTAACCATGCCTATAGTCACAAGAGAGCGAATTCAAAGAACTTTGAATGCTTCAAATGTTTAAAGTTTTTGGCATCACGAAACTGACGCAAAACATTTATCGAGATTGAAACAGCAGCGTCATAAAAGACAAATGAAGAATCCATTACGTGAGGGATCAGATTTTCTTTATAACCCTGACAGTAATCACTTAAATCTTCAAGATTTTTAAACAGGTAGAATAATGTGTATTTGTATTTATTGTGGCAATAAAAAATGGGGAGAGTAAGCTCTCAGACTTTGTTGCTCTGGTAACAAAATTGTAAAATTAGAAGAAACAATTTTTCAATTCTATATTTTTGTCTGTTTTAAATATTTATAGTTTTAACAAATAGCCCTACGTTAAAGTGAGAAAGTGCAAATCAATAGGCCTGTAGGGCCAGCAATTATTTTATGACGTAAGGAACGCAGGGTACTTCTCAACCTAAATAATTTTTTTTTTTTTTTTACTTTTTACAGCTTGTTATTTAATAAAATGAACTACATTAATTTCGAATGAATGTGATTTTAATAAAAAAAATTTTGTTTTAAAAAATGTCAGGAATACATGTGAAATTTTTAACTGAAAATGTTTTAAATTACGTGTCAACACACTTCGGTGTTCTAATCAGTGAATCTCAGGTGGGGGAAAGCGCTAGTTGTACAATAAGACACCCTTAAGACTCTTTGTAGAAGAGTCTATGAACAACCGCCACTTATCATCGTAAACAAGTAATAAGTCCCACAACGTATCAATTATTTTTTTTCTTTCGTCGCCAAAATATCTAATATTAATGCACAAATATTTATCAATAGTATTATCTGTTGACTCATCAACCATGACTGACAACTTCTTATTCTTGAGAATTTTAATCAAACGTTCCTTGTGGGCAGGCGAAAGATTATAAACTACAATGCCTCTTATTTGTTTTCTAGATAGTGAAACTTGTTGTAACGTTGGTAAGTCAGGAAAATAGCTTTTGTACAGTGCTTGTACTGCTTCAGTTTGTAAAAATGATAAATTTAAACTAACACACGCTCCAGCAATATGTAATTCTGCCTCAGCTACTTTTGGTTTCGATTATCTTTTGTCCTCATCGAAATTATCAATATGTTTAGCAGATAATAAATGTTGATTCAATTTATTTACTGATATCGACAGTTGGCAAGCTGAGCATTGAGCTGTGCTATTGCCACTTTTAAATTCAATATAACTTGGATACACTTTATCATTCTTATTGGTACAATTAACTGTTGTAAAGTCGTTTATATCTACTTGTATTTGCAAGTTGTTTTCATTAATATCATTTTTATCACATATATTCGAAATTTTATGTGCGGGATTATTATTAGTATTGAATTCTTTTTATCTATGTTTATAAAAAATGTTTATAAAAACATGTTCTTTAATATTATTAGAATAATTTTGATCTTCATTATTAGTATCAACATATTTAAGCTCGTCAGCATTATTTTTTATCAATTTATTTCTTACATTATTCCAAATGTTATTTCAAACTCTCGTCATGCGTTTTGTTCATATCATTCCTGTATAAATTTGTTGAACTCGCATAAAACGTTACTTCGCAAATACGATAACTCGCATATCTTTTTTGTAGATCTTGCTTCAACCAATAAGAATTTCATTCATCATTTTCTCAATATTTTTTGTATAAGTGAAAACAATTTTTATTTTATTTATGCTTGATTAAGATCATATTATTTAAGTCTTCTTTTGTGTCACTTTTAGACATTTTTAAAGCTGTAAAAAAATTTTTACATTCATATACATATTTATGTTGAAAAAGTACAGCGCAATTAAAAACAATGAATGTGAGTATACAGTATATCAAGAATTGGTCGATTTACCCGTCCAATCTGTTCTAAAAATAACTGTACTTATCACTCCTAATTTAAATAGAAAAGTATTATTAAATATAAGAAAAATACAGAGTTGCGATTGGTTTTTGATTATTTTCAAAAATAGCACTTATTTCAAATGAATTTGAAAAGATGGGGTAGTCGTAAAAATATTTTCTAACATTAGAATTCACTAAATTTGATATAATATAAGCCTCCGATAAATAAATTGTAGTGGCTCAGTTAGTTAAAAGCTGATATAAAGTATGTCTAGCTACTATAGTTTTGCACGCCTCTGCCTCTGGCATGTATACGTCATTGTGCACATAAAGATTAAAACTCAGTGTTCTCATTAACTGACTAGTTAGTGCAGCACTGCAGGCAGTTTTATTTTTTGGATAGCTCTAAAAAAAAAAGAAAACATTGTAGCACGTTTATAATATTAATATGAACTTGTGAAGATTGTTACGTTATAATTTTATGACACCATAACCTTTAAAAAATAGAGAAAACGATCACGTCACAAAGAAAAAGCAAGATAAGCAAAAAAGACAATATTAATAATATTAAACTTCCATAACACCAAGTCCAGTAACAAACCGTTTTGAAGTTAAACTTCTATTGTGGGTCCTGAGAAAAATACTTTATTTTTTTTATTCTTTAAAATAACTTGGCAAAAAAAGATGCTCCATAAAAAATAATTGCACGATGGAACAAAAAAGGGAGTCCCCAAAAAGCTTTAAAAACTTGAGCAGAGTCATCGCAAAAATAACAGTAGTGGCTGTAAAATTTATTTTTCGTTGTCGAAATTTCTAACTCCTCTGTTATGAGGCAGTGAACGATGATTTTTTCAAAAGCATCCATCCCAACAAATAAGAAAAAAAAAGTAAGACACACACTCGATTCAACAAATTAGTTGCCATGGCTAAAAGTCAGATCTTCCCTGCCCCGTCAATTTTTCGCACTAGTAATCATAAAAGTGCTCTCTACTCTTTTCCTCTTTTTTGTTTTTCGTAACATGACTCGGCTTTCTTGTTTTCTCTTCCGATGTCCCTACGTATAATCCCTCTTTTTCCGCTTTTAGTTCGATCAAAATGGAAATACTTATAATTTTTCAAACGATTTCTCTCATCTAAAATGGACGTATTGGGAGAGTGATTTAAGCTATCTGCGTCAGCACTGCTCATTAAATAAGTCGAGAGTATGGTACGTCCCCATGGTTCATGATTGTAATGAAAATTCTAATACTAAGAAAATACTGAGCAATGTTATAGTATTGTATAGCAATACATAATAAATGTCATAAATTATTAAATTATAATTTTTTCCAGGCGCCTTCGTGACTTAGCGTACTATTTTATGTTTCAGTCAATTTATCATTTTATCAAGTAAACAAAATAAATTAAGAGATTGTTAATATTATTTATTATTTCTTCTTTTTTAGAATTCTTGTTATCTTCTACCTCATTTAAATTTCGTGAATGCACGCATATTGAGTGTTTGTTTTGTAGTATAATTTAGTGGTTTAAGTTGATTAACTTGACCATGTAAAAAAAAAAAATAAAAAAAATACGCAAAAAAATTCTTAATTGACGTTAGTGTACAACGTACGTAATGTTGTCGATGTAAACTATGACTGAGCGAGCTTTAAACTCAAAGTGCATAATGATATTAAGTTGCGTGATTGAGCTAGCTTAAGTTTTCTGTCCACAACTATTATATGTGGCTCATTTTACACAAACCAGCATATTTCAAAGGCTGAAACGAATAAACGATGAAAATAGATATTTAATTATTTAAATGTTGATTTTGTATCATGATCAAAATAAGTCATCATTTTTTAGTACTGTCAGACAAAAATTGTCCAGTAGTAATGTAATAATACGAATTTGTAGCTTACGAGCTCTGATAAAAAATGAGAATTACAAGCTTTAAGAAAATTGTCGTAAAATCAAAATTTTTTTGTACCAAGAAAAATTTAAACTATTTCCTTGCGCCCACATTGAGCATATGAGGAAATCCAATCCAAGTTGACCATTTTGCGTCACAAAAAAAATTTTAATTAAAATTTTTTTTGAGGCACACCTTTGTACCCAATTTTTCCATGCTCTATATACCTCCAGAAACAAGAAAAAAATTGTGTACAAGTACTTTGGGCTTTGTGACACAGTTGTTTATGGCTCTGAAGGGTATAATACTTGATATTTTAAAAAAACTAAGTGAACATGATACGTGTGAGTTGTACTACGTTTTTAAAGCAGCTTGTTGTTTTCATACTGTACCAAGATAAGTTTTTTTTTTTTTTTTTACCAGAAACCTCACTTAATGATTAAACAGCACTTAATTTACGAAGATCGCTTGAATTTATTCAGCTTTCGGTTAAAAAATACCAAAAAAAATCACCAATTTTTTCAAGTTTTGATAAATATTACCATAAAGCATTAGATTAACTATTTTTTATCTTATATCTATTAACTCACATGGTTAAACAGTAAGTATTAAAAGTATATTAAATCACTTGGGATTATAAATAATGCGAGAATCAGACATTGCAGTTATTTTATTATAATACCTATTGGACGTATTGAATTCTATTTTATTATAATCACTCTCACTTATTTGAAACATTTTTTTTTTTTTTTTTTTTTTCATAAACTAATCAGCTCTTCAATTTTGCGCAGTTCCTGTGTTGGAAATACAGTGTAATCGTCATTATTCTTTGTCCAGCGAAAATTTTTTTTTGTTCTCTCTAAAAATCGAACAATCAATGAATTTTTATTTATTTTTTCAAGTTGACCAGGGTACCAATGGTCGTAAATTACTACTACCCACTTTCCAACTTTAAAACTTTTTGTTGATTGAAACGGTGAAATATTTTGATCCTTAGCAGCATTATTTACAATTTTAATAAATAAGTAATCTAAAATTTTATGATAATATTTATTCAAACTTAAAAAAATTGGTGATTTTTTTGTACTTTTTAACCGAAAACTTGATAAATTCAAGCGTCTTTTCGTTAATTAAGTCCTGTTTAATCATCAAGTGAGGTTTCTTATAAAAAAAAAAAAAAAAAACTTATCGTGGTACAGTATAAAAACAACAAGCTGCTTTAAAAACGTAGTACAAGTCACACGTATCATGTTCACTTAGTTTTTTTTAAATATCAAGTATTATACCCTTCAGAGCCATAAACAACTGTGTCACGAAGCCCGAAGTACTTGTACACAATTTTTTCCTTGTTTCTAGAGGTATATAGAGCATGGAAAAATTTGGTGCAAAGGTGTGCCTCAAAAAAAATTTTTTTTGTGACGCAAAATGATTGATTTGGATTGGATTTCCTCATATGTACGTTTTAGTTGTATTTCTATCCACCATTGTTCAAGCCGATAACTCAACACTTCGCGAAGATACAAAGCATTTTATAACGTTACGAGCTGAGTTTTAATTTTGGAGAGTCTAAGTTTTTATTTTGCAAGCCTAAAGCATTGGCTAATAGTTATAAAAAAATTTTAAAAAATTTCTACAATACACTAATCTTTACTAAAATAAGATTTCCCGTACGAGTTGTGATTGACACATGCAAGCCGCCGAAGTTGACAGGAATGAGTGCCAGTTGATCGGACGAGTGCTAAACACAAAAGAGAGAGAAATAGAGAGAGATAGAAAGACGTCAACGCTAATTCGGGTATCATGTGATGTGTTTATCTGTGTAAAAGTCATATACGGAGTACGGACTTACGGAAGGTATAATTATAAGACTAGCGTGATCAGGACGAGCGTCTGTGACGAGTATATATGTAGACTACGAGTGCGTGCACAAAAGGGTAGCTAGTCAAAGATTCATTCTTGTACAAAATTTTATAGACTTCAGTGTAAGAAATTTCGTGATGAAAGGGGTAAGCTGACAAAAAAGGTGATTATTAAGGATACGTGTACGCAACAGTTGACTAATTGTGTAAAAAAGAACCAGCGAGTTGACTGAGTGATGGAACCTGAGAGTGGGGTCTCTTTATTTGTAAAAGCTTATGCAACGCGCTTACGAGTCATTTTTGCAAACTGTTGAACTTGCCCAGTCTGTCTTTGCGATGAATATTTTATGATGAGTAATGAAAAATTTTAGGCAGTTGTAAAATAAAGAAATGGAATTGTTAGATGAATTTGAATAAATTAACGAAATACCATAGAAGCGAAGACAGGGAATCGACACCACTAGCTCAGAGAAAAGACATAGATGTATAGGTTTATCCAAGACTAAAAAATGATTGA
Source organism: Copidosoma floridanum (assembly GCF_036245765.1). Taxonomy (NCBI): domain Eukaryota; kingdom Metazoa; phylum Arthropoda; class Insecta; order Hymenoptera; family Encyrtidae; genus Copidosoma; species Copidosoma floridanum. Next base: position 3,017,659 of record NW_028321898.1, on the reverse strand, counting down.
CGTTCTGTGTAACATGAACTTTGTTCACAAAGTTAAGTCCAAACATTAATAACTTTAAAATCATGAAAAACGAAAAAAATTTTTTAAATATATTTTGCGTCCAGGCGTCATCAAAAGTGAAAATTTTGAAGTAGGATACAATTCCGTAACGCTAATTTAACCAATGCAGTAATATCCTTATACAATCTCATTTCTTGTAATGTAAGCAGAAAAATATTTTTTATCATTAAAAAATGTATTCAAAACCAAATCTCTGTGAATGTTGTTTATATTGACTGGGAATGGAAAATTATTTAAGTTATACAAAAGTATACGACGAGATCACGCTTTCTTCAATGACTACCATCCGTGTGATATACTAGAACTTCAAAAACAGAGAGTAAGAAGTGTACGAGCTGGTAGGTTTGTGCAAGAAAAACGTAGAGACAGAGAAAGAAATGAAAAATATAAGGCTTTGACAAGAATTTTCGAATTTATGTTAGAAGATTTTTGAATATGAGTGAAAGTTTTGCTTTCTTTAATTATAATAAAGTGTAATGAACATTAAAATTTTTTATTTTTAAAACACTTTTGTCTTCAATTAGTAAAATAAAACATATTTTACTCTTTCCCTTTGTATGTAATATTTTATTCATTATTGTATTTATTTATTTATTCAACAAATGCACAAGCAGAATTCAAAGTTTATTAGGAAGAGGACTGATAATTTCACAGTTTTTATCTCTTCAGTAACAACATGGTTGAGTATAAATGCAAAAGGTAGTATGAAATTTGTTTTCTAAAAAAAAATAAATTAATTTAAAAATGCGTAAAATATACCAGTAAGAAAATAATTAAATAACGATTAAAATCCACCTGTGTTGTACTCTGCAAGATTTCTGGGTTTTTAATTTTATTTTTTTAAATTCCAATTTGATAAATTACCAGCTACTTGGTGTGATTACTCAAGTAATACCGTGGTTGAGTGTTAATACAGAAGGTAGTATGAAATTAGTTGTGCGTATAGTATTTCAATAACAAGACAATTAAATAACTATTTAAATTTACCTGTATTATACTTTGCATAATTTCTAGGTTGTTAATTTTACTTTTTGAAAATTTCAAATCTATAAATGAAACAGCTAACCAGGTAAATGGTTAATGTATCAATATTAGTAATTAAAATCACACCAGACTGCTTGACTGAATAGTTCATAAGCTGTAAACCATCGATTATTTATTATAGTGTTTTTCAATCTTATATTAGATGTGACAGATTGTCAAAGAGCTAAGGAAACAGTTGCCAATAAAGAATAATATTGAATTACAAATACAGCTTATTTTATGTAAATTAACAGATTTCAACATTTGTACAGACTTTTTTTTTAATTTCTTGATTGGTAAATGGTGTCCTGTTTGATGATAACTTGTGATATCAAAAATGATTTTGAAAAATTCAATTTTCAATGAATTATAATTTTTGAATTCATTAATCAAGCGGACTGGTAAGATTTTAACTACTAATATTCATACATTAACCATTTACTAGGCAAGTTGTTGCATTTATCAATTTAAAATTTAAAAAAAGTAAAATTAATAGCCTGGAATTCATGCAAATTGCAATACAGGGGAATTTAAATAATTATTTAATTATCTTGTTACTGAAATAAGTAGCCATTAAAACTGTGTAGTTATTCTTTCAAAAGAGAAATTCATACTACCATCTGGAATATCAGTCAACCATGGTGTTACTGAAGTAGTTATACTAAGTATCTGGTAATTTTTTAAGTACCAAAATCCAAAGTACCTTTTGGAGATTTTTGGATTCCAACTTTAAGACGTCTTTAACTATCTCACTTTTTATTAAGTCATTACAGCAACACTGTTTCACCCATGATAAAGTAGCGGTGAAAATCAGACCTGCAATAATAATGAAATGATTGTAAGAAATAAATTAATTTGGATCAGCCGTACTTACACCTTTGGCATCTTTTATTTGCAGCCTCATAATTTCTTTAACCTGAACTTTTGACACTGCATATTGTTGATAAAACTGAGAATTGACATCATTACCACCTATAGTTTTTTAGGAATAAGCTTTTTAGTATTGATTAAGTTAATTTATATATGTGTATTAAATAATTACACAGTAAAGAATAACACTTGATAATAAAGTAAATATAAAATAACATTTTACTTTAACGCAGGTTGCGTTGCTTTGTTAACGACCTATACAGATATAGTTAAGACAGTATATAATTACTAATCAGTCGTCTGCAGTGTTACTATATACAATGGCGTTAGTTTATTGATTAGTCGGTGGTGGCGCTGAAATCAGAGGCTGGTAGAGATGCGCTTTGAAGTAAGTGACTGGGCTCAAACTTTTCACCATCGCGGCCAACGCTAACCATGGTCGACATTAGTGGCTAGATGGCGCCACTAGCTACATACACTTACACTTACTGCTCGGACACGACAATCGTCTCTCGGTTTGGTTTCTGTTGGTATGCTCAACCATCCACAAATCGCAATGGACCTAGTTGTCGACATTCAGTATTACAAGGTGAAAAAAGACGTAACTATGCTTAAAGAAGTTGCTGTCGTTGCTTCAAACAATGACTTTTCTGCACATTGGGTAGTAACACTTTCTTGTTGCTTGCAAAAATTGAGAAAGGAGGCACAACGACAAAATATTTGGTTGTTCCAACATCATCATCAACTTGATTTTTTTGAGGCTGAAGTACCTTTAAAGTCAATTTAAAAAATTTTGAATGATATTGGAAGAAGTGCAAGAAAAATTAACGTCAGGGGCTGTGAAAAGTGGTACGATTTACATAAAATTGCTCTTTCTCAGGTAATAGATTTGGAATACGAGATTGACTGTCCACCTTTAAAAAATTTATCATCGGAAATGTATTGTATGTATCACGCATTAAAACCAAATCATCAAAAATATCGGTGTGCCTTAAATAACGCTCATAAACTAAAATCTTGGCTCTGCGAACGTAATGGACAGCTTACAGATACTGAAAATCCTGTCACAAATCAAAACGCATACCACTGGTGTGTTTTCAGCCGATCAGATCCTACGGGTGTGGACGAAACCAACAGCACTCGTTATTAACACTGATGATCACACAAAACCAGGTATTCATTGGGTTGCTGTATACGTTGATGCACTTTCCAATGGCTTATATTTCGATAGCTCTGGTATTCAACCTTATGTACCGCAGCACATTAAACGATTTCGTAAAAATTGTAAGAAACTGCGTTGGAATGTCAAACAGTTACAAAACATGTCTTCAAACGTATGTGGTCAATTTTGTTTGATGTTTTTGTTTTACATGAGCAACGGTTTGGGTTTTCAAAAATATCTTCCGCTGACAATTTTTCCGCTGATTTTAAAAAGAATGACGAAATTGTCAGACGTTTGATTTCTTTGAGGTGTAGCAAAGAAATTTTGAAAAGCTCGGTGTCGGGCAGTAGCGGTTGTCTGGTGAAACGTTTACAAAAAAAATGCAGTAAAATCTCTTTTATATAAGTGTATCCATGAATATACTTGCAATTTGCAGTCTGCGCATTCTTGAACGTCTAGTTACAAGTACTAATGTTACATTATTATGAATTCCAAAAATAAACAATTTCAGCGTTTTTCGATTCTGCCTCTGAATGCTAATAGTTTGTAAAAAATTTCATACTCAGCGTTTTTTATCCGCGCGCGATACACGATCAGACTTGCTTCAATTAAAGGTGTCCTGGATATGTTGTCAACGCAATTTTTCATACTACAACGTGACTTACCACCTCCAAACATCTTTCACACTGTCTCTTTTGAGCTACGACTTGTATAAAAGAGTCGGATTAGTCATTAGTCTCTGACTGATCGTCATTTCGTCAATACAATTAAACAGAAAAATGAAGTTCCAGAAAAAGAGGGTTGGGGAGTCGGTAGCAATCGATCTCTCAAGCGTAAAGCAGTATCAACAGTCACCTCCGTAGATTTTTTGCAAGCTTTATGGAATGGTTTTACAAAACCGACGTTTCATCCCTGTTTTTAATGTAACGATCGTGCTCACGCAAACGCACGCGTAAGTGTCTCTTACTTTTGACAATGTAACACAGTCCGCACCTACATGAAATTTCATAGACAATGTCACTCATATCTAACTCATTTATTGAGTCCTTTTGCCACCTAATAATGTGAGTCAATATTCCAGAGCCTGTGTAAACAATATGAATATTGTATTTGGATGAGGCCCTGCGGAGAGTCGTCTCTATGGGCTGAAAGTAGGGAAAACAAGAAATACATTTCTGTTCGGAACTGATGCATTTAAGGAACGAGAATCAACATTTGCATCATATTTTTAAAGGCTTAGAACACGAGATTCCTGAAAACTCTTTTCTGTCTGTTAAGAAATTCTAGCTTTTATGTATCTGTTAATAAAGGATAAAGGATAAGCATTGTCGGAAAGAATCTTACGAGGTTACATGTGTGCGCCTTATTTATACAACTTCAAGACATTTTAATTTGTTAGTTTGACTTTTATAATGGCTAAGGACATTGCTGTAACATGTTATTAAATCTTTAGGCGCCATTAGTGTCCTTTTTACGTGCTATCTTGACACTTACATGGTAAATTAATGTTTTCAATAAAAGTTGTTTATATAAATTGATTCTTTCTTTTTTTTGACATGCATGCAAATTTGAACCCTTCTACCTCCATGTTTTTTCTATATTCTTTCTGAAAAAGAGCTAATAAATACATAATTGTTTTGTGTTGAGGTTTGAATCTGAGGGATTCTCGAATATTTTGTCGTAAGGTTAACACACAAGAATTGGAAACGCTGAATTAATGGAAATAATCAATTTATTATAAAACTTCCTATTTATTTTACACTTTTAACATCCTAAATTCTATCAGGCTTACGACTAATATACTAAGCCATATAAATTTACTTAATGCCTGAACGCTGAGTGAGTTTATAGAGAGAATCAGACTGTTGTAATAGAACGAAAACTCCAACGAAACGATAGAACGCTCGCTGGAATACAATAAGATAGTTACAATTCACAAAACGAGACACTAGATTGACTATAGAGATCTCGCTTGAGGTGCGCGGGGGGCTCGACGGTCAGAAGCGGACTGACAAGCGCGCGTTGTCTCTCGACGAGAGAGCCGCAGCTCTCTTTACAGGCAAGTCTAATTGGTCAGAGAGACACGATGAGTTGGACTCTCATTGGCGCATATTGATGTCAGCTCAACCTGTAAATACTAAGCATTAAGCGCGCCTATATTTAAACTCAATACCGAACATTTTCCCCCACCTTTGCTTCGACCAGGGAAGAAGCAAACAATAAATCAAGCAAACTAAAGAGCCAAACTGATTGTATTTGGCTCCACTAAAGTAACAAAAAAGACTGAATTTAGTTTTTGTAAACGCAACTAATCAATAGAACTAACAAACTATTTATGATTCTAACCTTTCGCTTTCAATTCATAAAACTAACTTATTAATAGGCCTAATTAGGGTAGTAGCCGAGGTTTTTAATTTTACAATTCTTACTTTTGAATCAGAGCCCGGAAATATTTCAATGATGCGAGCTAAAGGCCAACATCCGGGGGGATTGTTTTCACTACGAATTAGAACTAAATCATTCACCTGAAACGAGCGCTTCGGGACTACCCACTTTGACCTTTGTTGCAGTGATGTTAAATACTCTTCTGACCATCGATGCCAAAAACTCTGGTTTAATTGCGATATAAGCTTCCATCTGTGTAAACATGAGATTTTAACATCTGTAAGGTTTACTTCAGGCAATATGGTAACTGGACGCAAATTGATAAGATGAGCAGGAGTTAGGCAATCAAGATCGCGGGGATCACTCGTTAAGGGAGATATAGGGCGCGAATTCAGACATACCTCTATTTTACAAAGTAATGTTGAATACTCTTATAAATGTGAAGACCTGCTCACCGATAACTCTCTTCAAATGTTTCTTAGTTGATTTGACAGCTGCCTCCCATAAACCCCCCATATGCGGAGCGGCTGGGGCATTGAAATGCCAATTGGTTTTTAATATCTCTAACTTGTGAATTAGGTCAGCCGATTTGCAAAGTTCAAGCCAATTACTTCTCAGTTCCTTATCAGCGCCAACAAAATTTGTTCCCCTATCACTAAAAAGGTCCGAGCAATGACCTCGTCTCGCTATAAAACGCTGAAAGGCGGCTATAAATCCTTCTGAACTGTAGTCTTCAACTATTTCTAAATGAACAGCGCGAGTGTTCATACAAACGAAAACAGCCACATAGCCTTTAGTCGTGCCTTTACCCCTGGTTTTAGAAAGTCTGACCGACAGCGGACCGGCGTAATCTACACCTGCCTTAAGAAAAGCTGCGGAAGGTACGACTCGAGCGCTAGGCAGGTCGGCCATAAGCTGACTTGGAGTTACAGCAGAATATCGTTTACAAGTAAAACACTTGGTAGTAACAGAGCGAACACTTTGACGACCACGTATAATCCAATACTCACGACGACAAGTACTTAATGTTAGTTGAGGTCCGCCGTGTAAAGTAATCTTATGAGCTTGTTCTATTATCAATTTGGTGAGATGGTCACTCGAGGCTAGGATCAACGGGTATTTAACATTGAAACCTAACAAAGAATGGCTCAAACGACCCCCAACCCTAATCAAACCATCTTTAAGAAATGGTTTGAGCTTAATTAAAGAACTTTTGGATGGTAAACTAACTACTTGCTCACTAGATTCTGATAACAACTTTAACTCTAAAGAAAAATGAGTAGTTTGATGAAGGTAAACCATTAGCAATTTAGAATTCGTGAGTTCAGAAACTGTAAGCGATAAATTTGCACGAGAAACAATAGCATCTACCTCAAGAAACAATAACTGAGTTTTTTTTTCAACACGAGCTAGTAATTTGTAAAAAAATCTTAAACAATATGCAGTCACACGTGATAGTTTATCTAAATTAGAGTATTGGTAGTAGAGATCCCAAGTAGAAGTTGATTGAGTTTGCTGGTGACTAACGGTATGAACCGATTCATCAGTTGAAACTGTCAACGGAGTTTGAAAGTCGCGATACTCGGGATGAAGCTCGTGTAGTAAACTAGGACCACAGAACCATTCCGAATCTACGCTCAACTGAGATGGCAAGACACCTCGAGAGGCAATGTCTGCTGGATTTAATTTACCCGATACGTGATGCCAGTAAGCATTTGGAACTAACTGATGAATGTCACTACAACGATTAGCTATGAAAGTAGGCCATTTGGAGGGTTGAGCGTGTAACCAGTACAAAACATCTTTGGAGTCTGACCATAAATGAATAGAATCGATGCATAGTTTTGAACTAAGACTAAATAGGTGGGTAATTTTGGCTAATAGTTGAGCAGCGCAGAGTTCGAGCCGCGGAATACTTAGAACTTTTAGTGGAGCTACTTTCGTCTTGGCTAACTGGAGTGACACGCTAACTTGATCTCCTTGAACCATACGAGTGTACAAGACGGCAGCGTAAGCTGATTTTGAGGCATCAGCATAACCATGTAACTCAATCGAATTAACTTGCGGATTGAAACTATTCCATCTAGGTATGCTAATGTTATTCAGTTCTAGAATTTGTGACAACCAAGGTAACCATTTATCCGTTATTTCCTTTGGAGCTGGAGAGTCCCAATCTATTTTGACTAACCATAACAATTGTAAAAGAATTTTGGCATACACGATTACTGGAGAGAGCCAACCAAGGGGGTCGTAGAAACGAGCTATGTAAGAGAGTATAGATCTTTTGGACCATTTATCTTGAACAGGAGGATCGTGTACACGGTAACGAAAAAGGTCTTCTAACGGAAACCAAACTATACCTAGCACCTGAACCGATGAATCTACTTCACTCAAGGAAACCGAAGGCGAGTCGGCTAACAATAGAGTGGACACTCCGTGTAAAAGCTTCAAATTATTAGCAGACCACTTATGTAGCGAGAAACCACCAAGAGTAGTAACCTTTATCACTTGGTCTCTTTTGTCTAGAGCCTCCTTCAAAGTATGACCTCCCGAGAGGACGTCCATGTAGATTTCGTTACTTAACACCGAAGAAGCCATTGGGTATTCCTCACTATAGTCTATAGCTAACTGTTTCAAGACTCGAGACGCTAAAAAGGGTGAACAAGCTAAACCGTAAGTAACGGTTTTTAACGTGTAAATCTGCATAGTCTCTGAAGACTGAAACCGCCAGCAAATGCACTGAAATTTCCTATCTGATTCATTTATCCAGATCTGGCGGAACATTTTCTCAATATCTGAAGTAAATGCGAATTCGTAATTTCGCCAAGAAGAAATAAGCTCAGGAAGACAAGGTAACAGATTAGGGCCTGCATGAAGCAATTCGTTAAGTGAAGTACCTCCAGGAGTCTTGGCAGAGCCATTGAAGACCGTTCGAAGTTTAGTGGTGGTGCTCGATATCTTAATAACACCGTGATGCGGCATGAACCAACACTCTTTGACTAAAGCATCATCCAGTGTAGACATGTGATCTAGATCTCGATATTTCTGCATAAAATTTATGTACAAAGTAGATAAGTCGGGATATCGATGAAATCTACGTTCTAAATTAGCCATCATTGACAACGATAAAAACCTAGAATCCTCGCGAGACTTTTGATAACTGTTAGGATCAACTCTGAAGGGTAATCTGACCACATAGCGACCAGATTCATCTCGGTAGTGCGTGTGCGCGAAGTAGTCTTCGCAAGCTCGCTCATCGGCGGTGAGCTTCTGAGTAGGACTGCTAGAGAGCTCTTCTACTTCCCAAAAGCGCTGAAGCAGCGGTAACAACTGAGACTCATCGTAACAGTGAAGCGAGAATTGAGAACTAGAAGAAGGCTTAGCAGAACCAATAGAGCCAGACAGAATCCAACCAAGTAGAGTACGCGACGCTATGGGCTCATTGGTATTACCCTTTCTAAGGCCTTCTTCTACAATTTGAGCATGAACTGCAGCTCCAAAAATGATATCAATTTTATCTGAACTTGTATATTGAGGATCGGCTAATTCAAGATCGTCTAAATAGTGTAAATTTGATTTAAATCGACTAGCAGGAGGCTGATATGACGAAACCTGTGGCAATACTTTCGCTTCGACTAACAACTGGAATTTCGAGGGGAACCTAGGTCGAACATTAAAACTAACTATACCTTTAGCAACTCCAACTAAAGCACCACCTGTTCCCGAGATGGGAATACTCGAGTGTTGACGCTTTAGCCTTAGAATATCACAGAGCGAATCAGTTATGATAGAACACTGCGAGCATTGATCTATAAGAGCTCTAACTAACAAACGTACACCAGTAGGTCCAGTGACGTAAACTCGAGCAGTAGCCAGTAATACACCAAGACCACGAGAAACAGACGAATCAGTATGATGAGAAGTCTGCTCAGAGTCACTACCTTTAGAGTAATTGGCTTTGCTAGAATTTAAGTGAGTATCATGAGGCTCTTGACTCTGAACAGGCTTTGGAATATGTAAGAGGGTATGATGCCTTCTCTTACAATTAAGACAACTATACTTGGACTTGCAATCCTTCAACTGATGATGACCTAGACAATTAAAACACAATCTATCTTTGACTACTAACTCCTTTCGAGCATCAACCTCCATTCTTTTGAAACGTTCACACTTAGAAAGAGTATGATCACCTTTACACTCTGAACATACCAGGACATTCTTAACTACTCCCTGACTATCAGCTGAATCGGAAACATTGGACTGATGAGAGACAGAAGCAGATGCCTTCGGGACAGGTTTCGAAAGTGGTGGCTTAGGGTTTGAACTAACTGTTTCACACGATTCAAGAGTTATGATTTGTGAAGAGATAAATTCCCGTAGTTGGATTAGAGTGGGTGGTTGAGTGCTACTACCTAGGAATTTACTCCAATCTTTATTGGTTGTGATGTCAAACTTACTAACTGTTAGAGCAATATAGAGATCCCCTGTGCCTAAATCACGGCCTAATGCATTTAATGAATCGATTGTGCTAATCATCTCCTTACTAATGCGTTTCAACTCTAAACAGGAGTCCGACTTCATGGGTTTACAAGTTATCAAACGATTTAAGTAATTAGTTACAAGGCGACGCTGACTATCATAATAATCAAGTAGAGTTTGCCAAGCTAATGGATATTGATCCTCTGCCCAAGGAACAGATTTAATTATATCGAAAGCGTCACCACTCAAATGAACTCGCAGCTGATAGTACTTGATAATGTTGTCGATATCAATTTTTCTATGCACAAGAGAGCGAAATGTATCACGGAAATTTTCCCATTCGGAATATTTTCCTGTAAACTTCGGTAGCTCTATACGCGTCAAGTAAGAGTTGCTAGTAGGCTGAGCACCGGGTGTTGGTAATGGGGCTGGCGGTAATGGATCTTGAGCACTAGCTCTCCTAATAAACTCTAAAAAGTCCCCTTTTACCGAATAATATAAGTCATCTGCCTTATCCGGTAACTCAGTAGAAAAATACAAATGATTTTCATCTAACGTAGTAAGCGACATTATCTGATCATGGATTTCGCCAAAACGCGCTATGCACTTATCTAGTGCTTCAAGGCATGCTTCAGCCCTTCCTCTGGTCATTTTTTCGGAACCGGATTTTTTAAAGTTCTCATAATAACTGCCAATTTTATTAAATATCTTAGTTTGAATTTGGTACAAGGCTTCCATCTTTACTTCCCTACTTAAATGACCAGAGAAACAGCAAAACTACGTAGATAATTTGAGATTTGACTTTAACTCGATTGTTACGGAAAGCAACTTAACCTAGAACTGTCACGCGTCTTATCTAGGAATTTAAAATTAACTTAGTGTCTCTAATTTCAATTATGCTGCGGCAGCAAAATGCAGTGACACATGCAGCGTCGTCTTCCGGGCCTGCAGACGAGCAGGCAACGTAGCAGTGGCGTTGTCCTTGTGGGCCTGCTGAGGCAGCAGGCAACGCAGCAGCGTCGTGGCGGCAGCGACGTCGTCGGCAGGGCGTGCAGGGCGACGAGCACGCAGCACGTAGTAGTGTGGACGACGTTGAGGGGCCGGCAGAAGCAGGCGGTCACGTAGCACGTGGCGGCAACGACGTCGTCAACAGGGCGTGCAGGAGGACGAGCACGCAGCACGTAGTAGTGTGGACGACGTTGAGGGGCCGGCAGAAGCAGGCGGTCACGTAGCACGTGGCGGCAACGACGTCGTCGGCAGGGCGTGCAGGGGGATGAGCACGCAGCACCTAGTAGCGTGGACGACGTTGAGGGGCCGGCAGAAGCAGGCGGTCACGTAGCACGTGGCGGCAACGACGTCGTCGGCAGGGCGTGCAGGGGGACGAGCACGCAGCACCTAGTAGCGTGGACGACGTTGAGGGGCCGGCAGTAGCAGGCGGTCACGTAGCACGTGGCGGCAACGACGTCGTCGGCAGGGCGTGCAGGGGGACGAGCACGCAGCACCTAGTATCGTGGACGACGTTGAGGGGCCCGCAGAAGCAGGCGGTCACGTAGCACGTGGCGGCAGCGACGTCGTCGGCAGGGCGTGCAGGGGGGCGAGCACGACGCACGTAGTAGCGTGGACGACGTTGAGGGGCCGGCAGAAGCAGGCGGTCACGTAGCACGTGGCGGCAGCGACGTCGTCGACAGGGCGGGCAGGGGGGCGAGCACGACAAAGTCGCTGAGATCAAGAAGCGCCTGCACAGACAGAGAGAAATAAGCCTTGCCCTTACTACTTACTTTTTTTTTTTTTTTTTAACAAGGCCAGCCCGGTGTTGCCCTGCCGTCCGTCCTTCCGTCGAGCTCGAAGTACTCAAAAAAGGGGGGGGGCGTCTTTCTCTTTTAGCGAGAAGAGACGGTGCACACTGAACTTTAACTGCTGGCGCAAAATGGCCGAAGGCTTTGTGCGAGCCGCGCGCAATGTTTGTGTGCGTGAGAGAACAACACCTACGAAAAAAAAGAAGAGAGAAGTCGAGCGCGGCAATCAAGATGGCTGTATTTCTTATAGCCACGTGCTTAATGGCGATACGCGTTCTCGTTCACTTCACACTCACTCGCGTCAGGTCCCTGTTCGAGCGCCAAATGTTTTGTGTTGAGGTTTGAATCTGAGGGATTCTCGAATATTTTGTCGTAAGGTTAACACACAAGAATTGGAAACGCTGAATTAATGGAAATAATCAATTTATTATAAAACTTCCTATTTATTTTACACTTTTAACATCCTAAATTCTATCAGGCTTACGACTAATATACTAAGCCATATAAATTTACTTAATGCCTGAACGCTGAGTGAGTTTATAGAGAGAATCAGACTGTTGTAATAGAACGAAAACTCCAACGAAACGATAGAACGCTCGCTGGAATACAATAAGATAGTTACAATTCACAAAACGAGACACTAGATTGACTATAGAGATCTCGCTTGAGGTGCGCGGGGGGCTCGACGGTCAGAAGCGGACTGACAAGCGCGCGTTGTCTCTCGACGAGAGAGCCGCAGCTCTCTTTACAGGCAAGTCTAATTGGTCAGAGAGACACGATGAGTTGGACTCTCATTGGCGCATATTGATGTCAGCTCAACCTGTAAATACTAAGCATTAAGCGCGCCTATATTTAAACTCAATACCGAACAATAATAGTAATCATTTAATCTTTCTATAATTTTTATCAGATAAGTTTATAATTCACAGACTAAAAATCTGTGTTCTGAAAAAATTTTTTTTTCTTCTATTTAAGGTTATAACGTACATAAACCAGTTTTAGTATAAAAACTTGAAGAATAATTTTGTGTTAGAAAATAGTTTTAATCATTCCACAGCATAAGAATTTTAACTTCAATTTTTTTTTTAATAGAGGGGGAAATAACTTAGCAATTGTCAGCAAAAATATTTATACTCAGTTATTTTGCATTAACTTATGCGAAATAATCCTCTGAAATCGAATTTGCATGTTGTCAGGTCTAAAATTTGGTCAATAATTGTTTAAACAATTTTTTTTAAACAAATTTTGCAAAATTTTATTTTGACTCGAAAAACGTTTTTTTACTATCTTTGGACTACAAACAAAAAAGTCTTTTGCAAATTTTTTCTACAGTTAATACTTTTCGAAATATTAATTATTAAAGTTTTAAAAAATGCGGAAATGGCTATTTTTATCCATGGAAAACGATATGAAAAACCAACAATTGTCATGTTGTCAAAGTTCTTAAGTACTTCGTAAACATCCTTGTACATATTCTCAAAGCTCTTTAGACTGTTATTTTATTGTAACCCCTTGTTTTTCAATTCTGTTTTGGGCTTTGTGACGCTATGAAAAAGTATATATATAAATATATATATATATATATATATATATTATAAACAGAGACGCAGACCTTCATACGTGAGCCTCATTTTTGTCATCTGTAATATAAGGTAAAACTATTACAGTTTTTCATTTAATTTAGTTACATTTTATGTTTGATCCCCTTAGCCCAACAACTTTTCTTTAACTTCTACTTTAATAATTATCAAATTAAATTCTTTGGGTTTTTGATTAATTTTACTTTATTTGACTTTACTTTCTTTACAATAAAAACATTTTGAGGCTTACGTTCATAATATTTATCATAACGTCTGGCAACTCATAGTGGTTAAAAAACTAAATAAAGTATAATCAATAGTGCATTGAGTCCTCAAATATCCAGCAAATCCGCACCTTTCTCTCGCCATGGGCTCTGCTGTCATTTCATTTTACCCCCTCCAACGACTAGCACACAGCAAATGTGTGTGTGTGTGTGTGTGTGTGTGTGTGTGTGGCTGTGTGAGTATTCGTACTTGTGTTAAAAGGCATGATTCTCAATAAATTTAATAGTTAGAGATTTTCAAACAAAGTTATATTAAATTCTCACATTTTTTCAGATGGATGAAAAAAACTCCTTACATTGCTCTATTTTATCTGATGGACACATGACTCCGGAAGAAGTTGAAAGACATTTGGAATCACGTCAAAACTATCTAGAATTGCTTCCAGAAAAAGCACCACCTACAGTTCCAACAGAAATGTTTAGTAATGATGCATCACCAGACAAATTGGAATGAAAATTGATTCTTTTTAGTTTTTTACAATAAATCTTTGAATTATGATAAAAAAAATAAATTTTCTTTCTCGTGCAGTAACTTTATTTTTAGGGAAACAGTTTCTTACTAAAAAAAAAACTTTTTTCATGTATTTGTTTTCAAAAAATTATTTGATATTGGTGTATTGTTATCATAAAAGTAAGTTTTATTTAGTAAAAAGGTTAATTTCATAGAATATTATACAAGCTAATATACTACCATATGCTTAAACTGTACACATTTCATTCCTCTTTTTCTTAAAAGAAGGAGCTGAGATCAATACTTTATGAGAAAAGCGATACAGTTTCTATGGCTTCATAAAATATTACGAATGAGCAGGTAATATTTTTAATAATATTGAGAAGTGTTTTTTAATACAGCAATTGGAAAGGTATCTATTAATTTGCCTTGTGTTTCTTTTTTATTTTTATACATTAAGCCATCGGGCATTTTTCGATCAGTTTCTAAACGTTATGGGCAATAAACAGAAAATAACCAACTAATTATATCTCATTACTCCTATCTAATAAATTTCGGGAAAAATAATTCTGGGTCGCAAAAAAAACAAAAAGGTCTGCTAAATCCTATACAACGAATAAGTTTTATTTATAAAATTAAAAATACCAAATTAAGAAATAATTCAACCACGTTCATACATATCAAGTTTAGAACTCATGTTCGATAGTTTGATGAAAGTTTGCTTAAAAAACATACAATACTTAAATACCGATCGGATAATTAAAACTTTCTTTTCTTCACTACTTCAAGTATAACCTTCCTATTCATTACCAGACTATTAACAACACAAAAACAAAAAAAGTTATGCGAGTACAAAAGTATAACTAAAGTCAATTTTTCATTTGTTTAAGATCACTCAAATTCTAAGAAAAACGCACATGTTAAAACGTTAGTTGACTTCCTTCGAGTGTACTCAGACTGTTTATGTTAAAATCAATGAATAAAAAAAATTTGCCCACTCTTCATAGTTTCTAAAACAGAGTGTTATTTGTAAATTTTAGATATTAAATGTAGTAGCAGCTGTACATAACTATTGGTTGTATTGCAAATACAAGTTGAATTTTATATCTATAACCCACTTCTAAATATTGTAGCTAAAATAGTGAGCCACAATAGATTAATTAAGTTACGCTATCAAGATCCTCGTCTGAAACCTAATAAATCAAAATATATGGTTATAAAAAATGTTTTCATGTTAATTAAAATTATTTACCGCCGGGAAGAAAGAAAATACTGTAATAATTGATCATTTTGCACTAGCGTTTCCATGTAAGGTTCTTAAAAGGATAATCAATAACTGTACGAGACAGAAATAAAGACAGGTTTTGTCTCACCGCAAAAAAACTCCTTTATGTTAAACGTTGAAGACCAGGTGAATTCTTAACCAATCAGTTGTTTACAGAACAAAAGTAAATTAACCACAGATTTAATGTTACGATGTTTTGTTGGCCTTATTCACTGACTTTATTGTTGTCTTGAGAAAAATAATTACTTACAAAAAGCCATTTAGAATTTTAACAATGTCAAACTAAAAAAAAAAACCTTAAACAAAAAGCAACGGGCAGAAAGATGAGGCATACAGAGATAGAGATTTATGATCTATAAATAAAATTTCGTACAATCCGCTTCATAGATTCAGAATCTTTGTCGAGATTTATTTTTGTGTAATCCAAGTTGTTAGTTGTATTCACTTAACTAGATAAAATTTTTTTAAATTCGTCAGTATTAGGCGGGATAGTGTGGATATTTTAGTTTTATAAATTATTCGTAATCTGCTTGTAAAAATCATTATGAAAAAGTACATAAAACATCGTAATTTTTTAATTTAAATTTAATGATTTGGTGGATATAGATCGCTAAGTAAACACTTTTGTTAATCCAATTTTGGTACACTTTTTGATAGAAGATACTAGATAAAAGTTTTTTAGTAGTATTTTTTTTTCGTTGTAAATTTTTATTGCGATAACTGTTATTAGATACTAAAATCGTTCTATACAAAATTTTAAATAAATTTTAGTTGATTTCCATTAGATAATTGGGAACGAAATAAATGCTTTTTATTTGAGATTACGGTTTCCACTTCTGCTTTGTGTATAACCTTGGGTAAATCATACTTTACAATAGTTTGATATATTTGTCGTTTTCAAGTCGACTTTCTTCTTAATGCCAATTTTCGGAGAAAAGTCAACGAATCGTATTCTGGGTATCCGAAAATTTTATTACTCGTGCTGGGGGCAGTTTTACGGACGTTAAACAATGTTCGGTGCTTGATCTAGACTTATCCGTTAGGATCGGGTTTTGTTAGTTTCCACTCATTTTACAATTTTTAATATTGCATAAAATTTGTTATTATGAATCATATCATCAATACGTATCAGTATCTTTAAACTTGAAACAGATTACATTTTTTTTTAAATATATTATAAGTATTGATACAGGTAATAATGTGCGGTATTGTTAATGTTGTCCAATAAACTAAACGTATCATTGTGCCGACAAATTAAATCATGCTTACTACCACATGCGTACTTCAAATAAGTTTGACTTCTTTCTGTACCAACAACAAGTCATCACATCCAACTAAATAATTTAAAAAAAAAAAAATTATTTTCTCATTGTTTGAATTATGATATTGAACTGCATATCATTATAAAAAATTAAATTGGTTAATACTTGCGATAAAAATAATTTATATTTTATCGAAATAATGCTATTTATACTGAAGATAGATAAATTTATAGATCAATTTTTTTATTTTTTTTATTTTAAAGCTGGTAAAATACTTAAACAGAATTTGAGTCCATCTTTCTGAAATGAGTCGTCAAAAATCAACCTATTAAAAATTTTTCATTGACGATTCTTCAAGGTTTATATGATATAAAAAATATCTCAAAATATTATTTAAAAAAATTTTATTTTTGCAAAAGTTACTAACAGTTTAATTTTAAGACAACTTTTTGTTTGAATTACAATTTTCTAGGAATAAGTTACTAAAAACTAATGAAAATTTACTGTCATGTTCCTAATTAATAATAATCGAAGTGTTTGAATAAATTAAAAAAGTCTCTTGATGATGATGGGGAATTCAAGTTACAGTTGATTTCTTGAAAATGATTATTTCCATGATTTCCATGTACAAAACACTATTTATTCTTAACACTGGAGTAAGGACCAAGTATCGTTGAAGGAACACGTAATTAATTACAAAGTCAATAACTATGACACCACATAGATTCTGTGGTTTTTTTTGAAGCACGAAAGTTATACGAAAATCACACGAAACTCACACTTACGGTCATTCATCCGGAAACTTTTTTAAATATTTGAGGGACTTTTACTGCTAAAGGCGAAATAGAATTCAGATCATTAAAAGTATTGCTTTGGTTTAAGATGCAAAAAAAGGCCTAAATTATCAGAATGAGCTCGTGTCTCATTCGCAAATTTACAGTTTTGACGCTCCCAAGAAGTGAAACATGAAGTTTTTAATTTTTCAACGGCATGGGATTTCAAAGTTACTAACACAAATAGTGTTTTCACGTATTTTAGAAAACCAAACAAAATTTTATCCCAGACTAAGATGCTGTTAAAGTTACAGGATCGAAATCTGACAAACTTAACGTTCCAACGAAAAATGTGCTCACAAACATACGTAAATGAATTTCAACGTTTAATGCGTCGCAGTTATAATTTTTTAACGAATTAGTGAGAGCCCGTAACACTCCGCTTTTTTTTTAAGAGCCAGTAATACTATCCCGTAACGATACAACACGCATTGTATTTTCGTTTAATATTGGATTATTTACTCGGATAGTAATTTATACGTATGTTGATGGTAAGTACAAGATATAAATGTAAGAACTAACTCATATTACCATTGATAGCACCATTACCTTGATTGTATTAAGATTTTATAAGAGTCCGTAACGCTCCTTTTTTTTTTTTTTTTAATAAAATAAGACATTCGTCGTAAAAAATTTTTTCGTTCCGATTTAACAAGGTCCCAAAAATTTAAGTTTGTTCTAGTCATAGGCAGTAAAAAAAAATGTTCAACTATTAAAAACTTAATTCAAGTGTTTGTCTATTCTGGCCCTTTAAATATGCTGGTTTTCCTAGAATGACCGAAATGTATGCATATGTATAAAAATATAGAAGTACATGAAAAAACTAATCAGCTGTGAATGGTAACCAACCAATCACGAGTGATCTCAAGATTGTCTGTTCACTCAAGTAGATTTAGAGAAAGCGCCCAGTGCGGCAACCAAAGTATGGTTCAAAAGTGCTCTCTTTTTCTCTTTCTTTTAAGCTTGAGAAGTAAATCAGTTTGAATTTTGACCTTATCACTTTCAAGTATTTTTACATAGTCAGGATATCAAAAATACAAACAATTTAGTAATATAACCCAACTGTTTTTTAATCATACATTTTTCTAATTAGATTCGCTCACACGCGTGTGTGTACTGGTAGGTGGGAAAATGGTTGTGTCATTTCTAAAGTATATTTGGTACTTTGAAAAATAATGTAAGCTTTTTCAGATTGATTAATCGGAAATAGATTTTTTGTACTCGATTAAACTAACAATTGATCCTCAGGCTTTCGATTGAAATTGATTCAAAGATCGATTTTGTTTCAAATAAATCGCCGTTCCTAATTCAAGATCTACTGCAATGTCTTTATCAATTTTTTCCATTCCTTTGGATCTTTTTCACAACGATTTAAGAAAAATGCAAAAAAGATAAACCAACGTGTAAATAAAAAGTGGTTAAATAATCTACGAGTCCACTCGTAGCTACTATGCTATGACTGAAGATGACTCACACCTATACACGCTGGTATACTATACACTGACCAGAAGTGAAAAGCAAACTAAGTGTTTTCCAATAGAGAAAAACGAAGTTTCTTCGGAAAACTAAGTAATGCAAAAGTTTAACCAGCAATGGCTATGCTTATGGGGGATGGAATTAAGAGTTGAAGCTACAAATAATTAAATATTTGATATGTATACTAAGAACGAATTCAAGGGCGTTTGAATTTAATATTCACAGTGGAAAAAGTAAGAAAATACAAGTTAAATTTATGCAACCTATTTAACGTAAAAGCTAACCACAAAAATAATAAACACGATAAATTTTCACCATCTATTTCAGTACATGATTCACTGAGTTACCCCCCCCCCCCATGATTACACAACTGATTTTGTAACTCTCCCATCTATTTTTGCCACTTTTTTAATAAGTAAAGAAGCACATAAAGAAAAAGCAAGCTAGTGCCTTTCTTCTCCTTCTTAATGCAAACACGTCAAGAAATCGTCCGTAAAACTGCCTCCAGCATGAGTAATAAAATTTTTGGATCCCCAGAACACGATTCGTTGATTTTCTCTTCAAAAATTAGCATCAAAAAGAAAGTTGACTTGAATACGACTAATATTTTAGATCATTTATGCGATGGAAAACCTAACCAAAATAGCCATCAAATTTAAATACATCAACAATTAAGGAGTCGACCGCTCGAGACTGCTGCTTTGTTACTATCATTACTATTACTGTTATCAAGTCGGGTGGTAGTGTGACAAGCAAGTTTAGGAATGCAGACGATTTCTCAGTGACCGCGCTATTATTTACTTCTGATTCGCATACTCGAATTTTCGAAAAACGTAAAAAAATTATTTTTTTTGTCGGTATACCTCAATTATTTTGATTTTATTTAGTCTCATTAATCTTATTCTACAGATTTACCGATAAATATTGGCCCAAAAGACGTTAGAAGAACGAAAGTGAGATGTGAGAATCTAAAAATGCTCAAATCAATAATTTTCCATGCTCAGCCCTTCCAAAAAAATGGTCTTACCGTTTAAGTTGGCTGCAAGCTAAACCGTCCGTCTTTTCATTCTGATACGTATGTATAGTCAGGGCATAGCATTTAGTTTGTATATTGCAGTGTGAGTAGTGTGTCTGTTATACTGTGTGTGTATATGTGCACAAATGTGTGTATAATATTATAATTATCATTAACTAAATTACCAAACAAAATTTGCATGCATGGTAGATCAATACAAACAGCTAATATTAATTAACAATTTTTACGGTTTTGTTAAAGGAAAAAAAAAACGGCGCACAGAATGACAAGCGTTGCGTTAAGTATTGACATAACCTCAATTTTCAATGTCTTCGATGTACCTTCATTATATGGAAGCGGAAAAGTTCAGGATGAGTTGTATTAGGTTGAAAATCACAATAATGCAGAAATAATTTTCTATGGTCATACATTCACATAGCCTCAAAATATTATAAGACTTACGTTCCCCTAGCTTCACCCAAGATTTACTGACAAGTAACTTTACCCAACCATCATCAACTGACAAGATATAAAACTTTAAACATCGATAAACACTAAGAAATAATATTATTTTCATGATTATTTTTATCTCCTGAAGCTATTTAACCCTCAAAAATCACCCCTACCAACGCCCAAATAGGCTAACCTATCTAATTAACTTTTTAACCTACATTCAGCGTTATCCGAGAAAAACGATGAGGACGTAGTAGGTGTTTGTTCCCTGGGGTATTGGATCATCGTAAGTCTTCTCGTCTCTCACGTTGGGGTGCTAGATTAGCGTTAGCCCTTTTACCTTTTATATTGAGGTGCTTGATTATCATGAGTCCCCTTGCCTCCAAAGTATTTTAGATGTTACAAATAAAAATGTATCAATGAATGCTCTCTTTTGCACTAGCTTAATACTATAGTGAGGTAAGTTGTCTTCATTAACTACAAAAAAATGCTGTATGCACAAATTTATTAATCACCAAGAGCATTAAATAATCGCAAATTGGCTGCATAGTACACATTTTTCATCGACATTATAAAAGCAGTATTTTAGAGGAGTTTGACATTCATGCCATTTTTCAGTTATGTAGCTACATTTTCACAATGCATGTATTTAAACATATTGATACATATTGGTGCTGAAAACTGATAGAGTGTCAATGACTGTAATTTTAAAATATTCTTTCGCAAATGTAGAGTTATTTCGAAATAATTTAACATAACTACATTAGAAAAGCATTTGACGAAATTTTTCCACGGTCTAACGCCATAGACGTCTAATGGCTTAATCATACTAGTCGTGTCAGCATATCTTGTATGAATTTGAGCAGATTTATTTTCTTTATCTTTGGTTTTTAAATACTTTTTCGGTTTGCCCTGACCAAGAATTTAATAACAGTTAAGAGTTCCTACTAGTATAAGATAAAAACAGTTTTTCAAACCATTTTGCGGCAATTGAGGATGTTAATTGTGTCAAAATTAGAAGTGAAAATAAAAACATTATTTGCTCCATTCATACTTTTTTTACTGACTGTGACTGTAACAATTCATAATCATTTGTCAATTGCGTAAAAGTGACAAACTCATTGATTTTTCTAGAGACTATTCCATGCTTTACTTTAAAGTTATTAAAGTTATGTATCCACTTTAATGAAGCCTTAAGCAATTTAGAAAATAACTGTATAATTTATCTAGCTTCAAGCTATCATCTTTTCAAATCTGCATCCTATATTGGTAAACATTTATCAGAAGCACTATTACATTTATCTTAAACGTACTTTAAAATATTTATTCGTTTTTCTGATTTCGATACAGCATCTTTTAATGTTTGACTTTCATCAACTTACTTCGAACAGATTTAAAGTTTCTTCTTTCTTTCTTACCTGAACGCCAATAAGAGACAGTTTTTATCCTACAATTCAAATCTTTAATATTTTCATCAGAATTATGAGATTCTTCATTTACCTGCGAATAATCATCAACTTCTTATGCACTTAAGAGAAGTCTTTATAAGATTTGCTAGATTGAAAGCAAAAAATCATTTTTAGTAGTTATTCTTGATTTCATGATATATTCAGGACGAAAAGAGGCTGGATGCAGCACAGTTAAAGTATTTTTTGGATTCATCAGTATTATGAATTTAAACATTTTCTCGTTTTTATAAAAAAAAGCTTTTATTACTGTTTAAGAATATAACCTTTGTTTGAATATAGAATGACAATAATTGAACAATGAAATATAAAGACAAACAAAAATTAATAAGTATATTTTACTATAACCATTATTAATTCATGTAAATGCATATAATAAATACATTTCAAATCCCAAAATGTTTAAGCATAAATTTAATCAAGAGTAAAACCTTTTTTGAAGAGCTTTTTTTCCGATGTCAAAAGTTGGCAGGGTATTTTGTTAAGTTTCACTGACCAGTGTTATAAGAGTTTCAGAATGGCTACAAAGTTTTATAATTTATTTTTTTGTATTAAACTAATTGTGAACTACCAGTTTTATATTTATTTAATAATTATTTTACGTACAATAAGGACTGGGGTTTGTTAGAGGGTGGTTAAAGTTAGAGTTGGTTTATCCTAGGGTTAGCATTGACAATGGTGAGAATATTTGGTTTGTTTGGGAGAGATAAAATTAATAAGTTGATTTAGATGGGCAATATACAATATAATGATTGAGTTGGCTTAGAAAAAGGGCAGATATAGGACGGAAAAAATTTTTGTTTACATCGAAGCTATTAGATAGTTTGATTGATTTTCATAAGAGAAGTGCAGTTAGGACAAAAAGTATTTAATTGAAAAGACTGAGTAGTCTATATTTGGGTGAGCTATATTTTATATTTAGTACATTAGGGTAAGAGGTTGA
This sequence comes from Copidosoma floridanum, assembly GCF_036245765.1. Lineage (NCBI taxonomy): Eukaryota > Metazoa > Arthropoda > Insecta > Hymenoptera > Encyrtidae > Copidosoma > Copidosoma floridanum. The sequence continues at coordinate 2,994,836 of NW_028321898.1, read as the reverse complement.
CTTATAAGATCTGGGGTAATAGGGTTTTTTTTTAATTGAGAGGAGTATATGAGCAGATTTTGAGGGGTTAGTTTAGATAATAGGTACATATAGCTTTATTTCACGTTTAGAATATTAAGTTTTCCGCTTTTATTGACTTGTAAAGGTAGTTTCTACCCCTCACAAGCCAATAGATAGGGTTAGTTAATGTAGAAGCGTTAATAGGTGTAATTAATTTGCATTAATTTGTTGTAGTTAAAATAAAAGTGTTAGATTTAATTAGCTGATTGGTTCAAATTTGGGTAAAAAGTTGGTTTATAGGAGGGATGAATTTAAGGCAAGAAGATTGTTTGGGATAGGTTGGAGTAAGAGCTAAAGTATGTAAGAGGTAAGAGGACTGACGATTATCAAGCACCCCAACGGGAACAAACACCTACTATGTCCTCGTCATCATTTTTGAATGCCGCTAAACGTTGGTTAAAAAAACAATTATATAGGTTAGCCTACTTGGTCATTGGTGATGGTGGTTTTTGATGGTTAAATCGTTGAATAGCTTGAAAAGATAAAAATGATTTTGGTAGAGGTGGATTAAACTGTTTGAAATCGACAGATTAACTTTCTCGTATATAAAGAGTTGATTAAACTTGCTCTACCCAGAGTTAGGTGGGTTAGCCTACTTAGGGATTATTAGGGGTGGTTTATAAGGGTTGTCATGGTATGTGGGAATACGGTATATTAGGATTAGGGTAAGTAAACTTATGTGTCGTTGTGATCCTAATTTTTTTATAGATAAGCTGTTAATCAAACTCCCACTCCCCAGGTAGGTTAGCCTGATTAGGGGTTATTAGAAGTGATTTTTACTTCTAAAAAGTGGATTCTGGAAAAATAATAGAACACGGATTTAATGTTTCTTAGTGTTCATCGATGTGTAAAGTGATATATTCTGATTTGTTGGTGACAGTTGGGTAGGGTTATTTGTGAGAGAAGCACCGAAGTGTGTTGATGTGCGTTTCCAATTGACGAATTTCTTTTCTGGATCCATGCATTTTGGTAAAAAAATAAGCGGTAAAAATGTTTTAAAAAAAAAGTTGCTAAAAAGTACCATGTATTCCTTTCGCCATAAAATAGTTATTGTAAAAGGGTCGTTTGTTTACACTTTCTTACAATATAATATATAATATATAAAAAGGGCTACTGGTTAAAGTTGTAAAAAATCGAAACTGATAGAAAATGTATAGCAGCGTTGCTCCAGCAAACAGGTACGTAACAATCTTTGGTGAAGAAGCATTCGCGAGAGTCGCTGGATCGTAATGAACGTTACCCGAGAGACGTAGGTAAACAGTCAGCGACCACACAGATTTCATTGCAACCACCAAGCACGTTGATCGAACCCCCGTGGCCACATGCACTAATCAGCTGGGTGCAAGCAATATGCCTGGTATGTGCAATAACAAGCGCATACACTGCATCGGTAAACTATCTGCAAATAAGTAGGTGTACACTTACACCAACTGCTTGTACAACGTAGACGCAAACATTTACAACGTGGCTACACTAATGCCCTGTATTCAGCTGCACCGGGTGATCTCACACATCCAGCCTGGTCGAGCCGTATGTCTATGGCTACCTCAATGACATAATAATGTTTACAGAGACCTTCAAGGAGCATCTCAAATGGCTAGAGCACGTACTGAAACGCGTTCGTGAGGCGGTCAAGCTAGAACCAATAACGGCATTTCCATCTTCAAGGAACCTAAAGCAGCTGAGGACGTTACTAAGAATGGTTTTATGGTACAGGAAGCTCCTGTCAAACTACTCGATAGTAGTAGAGCTGATAAATAAGCTATTGCGTAAGGACCAGCCATTCGAATAAAACAGAAAACAGCAAAGATCTTTCGAAGTCGAAAAGGCTTTGCTGGCGTCCTCGGCTGTACTGCAACGATTAAACCGTGAGAGTCAGTACGTGGTGCAGATAGACGCCAGCGACTCCGAATTTGGTGCCGTACTGTCGCAGATAGTCAACAGACAGAAAAAGGTACTGGAGTTTGCAAACCATTATATGACACCGACTGAACGCAAATACAGCATGATGGTTTCGCAGTCTTATGGGCAACGCAAAAATTCTACTCTTGTATCGAAGAAATATCGTTTGAAGTTGGGAACAAAATATTAATAATTTTATTCTTAACAGTAGTTTGCCTAATAACAGAAGTTTGAAAAGCAGTAATATGGCTATCGATATTTTATTGTGTCTTTTAATTAAATTTGTTTCAAAATTGACTTTTTGCTCTACAAAATTATATACAATATACAAATAGGAATATACAAATTTTCTGATAGTATTATCTAATAATACAGTGTAAGCAAATATGTTGGTATCGAAACTGATTATTTTAAAAGACTTGAATATTCGGTGTACCTTAAGTGCTTATCGCCATTCGTTACAACAGGAGATGTCACGATACTGATAATTTGCCAAAGGTACATATAAATTTCCCAGAGACGATAAATAATCGAAATAAATAATCTCTTGACATGTTTTTCCCTACAGCAAATCCGAAATACCGAGAAAAAAAAGTGATTCCACTGCCGACATCTTTAATTTTCCATTCTTTTTGACGTACTCTATGTCAATTACAGGGGTTAGTTAGTATTTTTAAAATCAAAATCTAATAAAGTCAATCTTTGGTCAATGTAATTTATATCTATAAGGCATTTTTTTAGTTAAATGTGGTAACATTATTAGTAATATTAAATGTAGTACCATTATATAGTTGGTGGTACCTTCTGACAGATTATGTATGACGTCAGATGTCATGCAACTTATTACGTGGTAGTCTTGCAAGACGTGCAAAATGCACTCCTCTTTGGTTCCTGTCGCTGGAGTATCGATGTTTAAGACATCGCTATTATATTTTTCTTTCGTTTTGAGTAGATCTTCGTTTTCTTCTACTTCAGTCATGTTACTTTTTCGATCCAGAGAGCAAACACAGCAGAATCTAATATTTGAAAACGATTTCACAGAACCTTAGATACGATTAAGGCCAAGATTATCCCTAGTAACTAAACTTGTAAGTAAATAAATTTGTTGACGCTTACCACTCACTTTAATTAACATTTTATCAGATCTTAATTTGTGCAACTCCATTATAAGGCTATTAACATTTTTTAAATTTCCATACCCACATCTAATGTTATTGATTGTTTTCTGCATGGGAGCCAAATACATTACCCAACTCTAAATCATCATTATAATATAAAAGGTGAAGCAATGCCATTACCCTGAAAATTATTGTGTATGATTTTTTTCCAGGGTTTTCTATGAGCAAAATTAGTTAAAACGTTTTTTTCGTCTTCCAGTGAGATATTGTATACGATAGAACAGCTTCAAACATGTTATATTCCTCCAGTATTGTTTGTAAGGACGATTCTACAGATATGTGGTAGCTAATTATTGATTTTTTATGCAGAATAGCATCGGTTTTCATTTTTTTTAATTGCAAAGTTTCACCAACAATATTTTATGCAGCATCTGTATATAAGCCTAGAGATTTGTACAAACCAAATCTTTTTATTTCCCTACTGTGAATAATAAAAGTATCCCTGCATTTATAAAAGGTTCAATATATTTCTGTCGCTACTTCTTGAGAATCAGAATTGTTCAAATTTTTTTATATAACCCGTAGTAAAGCAGGGTCACAAATGTCTTTAACGAAATCTCGTAGTAAATTTAAAAAACATGGAATATTTGTTCGAGAAAAAGATAAACTACTGCATAACTTACACGTTAATTTGATAATGACAGGATTCAACTCCATGATTTTTTTTTTTTTTTTTAAATCTACAGTTAGTAATTTTTTTTAATCAAGTTTAAAAAATGAATAAAACGTTATAGGGCAAGTTTCAATAAGAAAAAAAAACCTTTTTATTTTTGATGATAAATATAGTTTTGGTATTAACATCAAACTTGCCAACTACGCTCTCTGTTCTAAAAAGTTCTTATGTATTATTAAAAATAAAAAAGATTCAAAGTTTTTTAAAAAATTTCTTAGTAAATCTTAATAGAACTACCTAATCACGTATACAACTTTTAGATAATGTGTAATACATTGCTTCAATCTTGCACAAACAGTTTTAAATTAAATTTTTTTTAAATCTAAGTTGTATTGTCTTAACATAACAATTGTTTTATATGTAGTTTTTATGATTTTCTTAATTTTTGAATAATGGAGTACGTAAGAATGTTATATACTATCAAACGTTTCTGAAAAAGAAACAATTCATAAGTTTTTAATTTTACTTTAATATAGTTAACAGGTATGAAAACATTGATTTCTTCAGTGTAAGCTTGCAAAGAATAAAAAAATCTTTCACTATTTATTGAGGTCTTGAACTCTTTAGTACCATTTTCTCTAACTCTACGGACAAACTAGGAATTGAATTAAACCCTAACATTTTTTTCTCTTTGCTTAAGTTATATGTGTAGTGCTGGTAAAAGGACCAAAAATGACCACAGGCATACGGATAATCCAACTTACGCAAAAAAATAGCAAAAAAAACCTTACTGCTTTCAAAGCGTCTTTTAAATCATACAAACACTTATTCAGAACAGTGTGGTAACATGTAACTGAACCTACTTCTCCACAATACACAATGTACGGTTGGTACATAAGATCAACCCTGACATATTTTTGTTCAGTAACAACCCTCTGTTTATACAAATCTGGATGTGACTGCAAAATTTAATCAGAGCAAGTGCTAGCTATTGACATATATATTATAATTAAAAATAATAATAGTAATAAGTATAACGGTGATAGAAATTTAACGTCGCTCCTATAAAAAAAACTTACAAAAACGAATGAATTTTGAAAATAATTTCAAATCAATTAAGTAAATAGTTACTGCTATATTTTAAATGTAACATTACTTTATTTTACAGCTTATAAAATTTTATGTAAAAATTAGTAAAACGGTATATTTAACTTTTACACAATTATTACAATACTTTATAATATAAAATACATGATTTTACCTTAATGTGGAATATATACAATCGAACTATCTCGGTTGGTGTTGTCTTCTAATTGACTCTGTTACTTCTTTCTTTCAAAGAATATTTTAATAAACTTCGTAAAAGTGAAGGAATTAATTCTGGTATTAAAACGGTAGATATACCAGTCTTTTCGTTTTCAGTAATTGTCACTTAGTTTGCTGTAATCATCGACATAATTTAATCATGTTTGCACAATATTTATGTATGTATATATAACCATTGCGTGTACATACGAGAATCATAAGAAAAGTACTTTTGACTTATTGTATCAAAATTCGAATAATTAAGTGGAATGAATATAGCTCCCCAGTTTCAAGGGTTGTTACTGTCTACGGTTTTTTATTTTTTTTTGGTGGAAGGTTCGCAAACAGCTTTAAACTGTTTTTTAGCATGCAGTATGACTTTATGCACAAGAATTTAATGAGTTGGCTATACTCCTTCAAATTTTACATTACAGCAGAGATGAGTAGAGAGATTGCTAACGCCAATGCTACGGCGTGAGACAACTTTTTTCCACTGATCGGGGCGACCCGCCGCGGCCAGCCGTCGAACCAAGGCGCACATTTTTCGAGAGTGCGAGACTCGTATCGAAGAGCGTGCGCCTACAAGAAGAGAAATGGATTCGCGTGGAAATGAGCATATAGGCGCACATTTTGGCGACACGTATAGAAGTAATAGAAGGGGTATACCGAATGTGTGCCTACGAGGAGAGGAGTGGAAATGTTGACTATAGCTATATATCTGAGCGCACAGCCAAAGCAAGCGACGACATGAGTTTTTCTCTTTTGACTGCAACCGAGTATATGCTATATATATTTAACTGACTCTTACTCTCTCGCTCTTGCTTGAATGATATCTATCAATCTTACATTCGATTAAATCGTGAAACTAAATGCTCATATAATTATATGCACAGAATTTGATATCAAAACATTTTTTTTTTCCGTACGTTAATACTTAATTTGAAATCTAGTATTATTTTGAAAAAATGATCAGCTTAATTTTTTTAAGGATAACAGTTCAGCTATAACCACTGGTTAATTATTTTTCCTCATCATAATTGTTATGAACTGTAGGACAAGCCCCGGAGGTTATCGATGAACATATGTGACTTTCAGATCTCCTACCCTCGAAGTTTCGATAGCTAAGGTAGTAAGGGCTTATGCCACTACTATTCTCGTTTTGCTATCTGAGGATCGATTCCAACTGTCGGCAAATTTTTTTTTTTAACGTGATTCATCATTCTAGTTTATTTTCTTTTTATTTATGTTTTATTTATGTTTTATAAATAATATTAACAAACCCTTTTTTCCCTATACATCGAAATACATTTTTTTAATACTAATTATATTAAATAATTTCATAAGCTGATACTTATCGTTAGCATGGCCATTTCGGAATTTTATAATAATAAAATAATTTCTTAGGATATAAGTATAATTCTTACATTTAAAACTCCAAAGAAAGTAAGAGAGAAAAAATCCTTATACATAATTTTCATTAATTTTTATTTTTTTTTTTCCAAGAAATGATTAAGCTGTTCTGATCGATATTTTTATCTATCTATACAATAATCATAATCTTCGGAGGCACAAGAAAACTTACATAAAACTCCCTAAACATTCATTTTCCGTCTTTTATTGTAAAAAAATTTTAGGTATAGCAGCTATACTTATTGTGTTGATTAAATATGTAATTTCAATTTCAATTACATAATGTTGGTTCTAGACCAAACTTTTAATTAGCGTATGTAAGTATCAAAACTTAATACCTTCGAAAATTATGCAACAAAAATCTGAACAGTAATGAAAAACAGATCTTATATATTAAGTTAACTGTTACGTTACTTAAAATTTTTACCTGGTAGTTACAACCACTTGTCACTTACATTATGAATTTCAAAAAAGTAAAAGTTTAACCTTGAACATAATTTTCGATAATTTATAAGAATTTATATGAAATTCCGAAATGGCCATGCTAACGATAAGTATCAGCTTATGAAATTATTTAATATAATTAGTATTAAAAAAATGTATTTCGATGTATAGGGAAAAAAGGGTTTGTTAATATTATTTATAAAACATAAATAAAACATAAATAAAAAGAAAATAAACTAGAATGATGAATCACGTTAAAAAAAAAAATTTGCCGACAGTTGGAATCGATCCTCAGATAGCAAAACGAGAATAGTAGTGGCATAAGCCCTTACTACCTTAGCTATCGAAACTTCGAGGGTAGGAGATCTGAAAGTCACATATGTTCATCGATAACCTCCGGGGCTTGTCCTACAGTTCATAACAATTATGATGAGGAAAAATAATTAACCAGTGGTTATAGCTGAACTGTTATCCTTAAAAAAATTAAGCTGATCATTTTTTCAAAATAATACTAGATTTCAAATTAAGTATTAACGTACGGAAAAAAAAAATGTTTTGATATCAAATTCTGTGCATATAATTATATGAGCATTTAGTTTCACGATTTAATCGAATGTAAGATTGATAGATATCATTCAAGCAAGAGCGAGAGAGTAAGAGTCAGTTAAATATATATAGCATATACTCGGTTGCAGTCAAAAGAGAAAAACTCATGTCGTCGCTTGCTTTGGCTGTGCGCTCAGATATATAGCTATAGTCAACATTTCCACTCCTCTCCTCGTAGGCACACATTCGGTATACCCCTTCTATTACTTCTATACGTGTCGCCAAAATGTGCGCCTATATGCTCATTTCCACGCGAATCCATTTCTCTTCTTGTAGGCGCACGCTCTTCGATACGAGTCTCGCACTCTCGAATAATGTGCGCCTTGGTTCGACGGCTGGCCGCGGCGGGTCGCCCCGATCAGTGGAAAAAAGTTGTCTCACGCCGTAGCATTGGCGTTAGCAATCTCTCTACTCATCTCTGATTACAGTCTATTTGAACTTGAAAAAAATAGAAAGTATTCTAGTATATGACTAAAAATGTAAAATGTTTTCCTGCTTAGATCATCAGCAGCTGATGATTGCAAAATATTAATGTTTAACTTCTCACTGTTATTGCTATTTAAAAGTTTTGGTAAGGTATAATGTCAAAAATCTAGGTATTACAAATGGTTGGTATTTTTTTTTATTTTTTGCATCTATTAATTTTAAGTGACTAAATATATTACTTAATGTGTTCAATTGTATCTCAGAATATAGTATTTAATATTAGAAAAATGAATTTTCAAAGATTTTCAAGAATATACATATGTATATTAAGGGATTTATAACTAGTCCTGGACAAAGATGTGTATAGATATCTTATAATTTTCGTAAGTATTACGTTTAGTAGTTTTACTAGAGTTTTTATTTTTCTAATCAAATATATTGGCTGCATGGCCTAACAGCATTCGAAATCGGTAATACTCATTTAAAAGTTCACCACTGGCGTTTTGTTGCTCTCGATGATCTCCATTTCGAAACACTGAAGAGGGTTCATAATAGAGAGAACTTTTCTTAGTGGAAAATATCTCTATGACACATTTACTTATTTACTTAACTCAGTTAATAGATTACTGCTTAACCTAAAATGGAATACAGGAAATTTATTTTCAAGGAAAAAAAAAAAAAAAAAAAAAATCAAGAATAACAAGTAAACATTTGACGTATTAAAAAAAACACTGAAGGAAATAACAGATGGACAGAAGCTTTATGCAACTGCAGGAAAATTTTGTTTACCCAAGTCAACTGTGAGTAACAAGTTAAACGAAAAAGGTCCTATTGGTTGCTTAAAAGGGCCTGCTCCTGTACTACCAAAAGCTTAAGAAGAAGAAGTTGTTAATTGGATAATTATTACTTCTCAAAGAGGAGTTCCTGTAACAAAAGAACGATTAATCAAAAACGTGCAAAAATATGTGTTACTAGAAGATATAGAAACTTCATTTACGAGTCATCGACTTAAGAGACACTTGTATGAGGCATTTCTTCGAAAACATCCTACTTTACTTTTGCAACTACCATAGTTGCTTAAAATCTTACCACGACTAGAGCATCTGTCACAGAATTAGAATTAAGACAGTGGTTTCCTGAAGTCAAAGATTATTTAGAAAAAAAGTCTCTTAGGTATTGAAGTTGATCGAATCTTTAGTTTAGATGAGTCTGTTTTTATATCACCTTAATTGAATTTTTCTCTATTTTTCGGTTTCTGAAACTCATCATTATAATTATTTTCTTCATTGTATCAACTGTAAAAATAATTGTTAGTTACAGAATTATTGCTATTACTTTTGTTTTTTTGTTTTGGCAGCAACTTCCATTAGAGGGTCTGTGGTTGGTTCAAAAGTTTTTCTAAGTACTTTCTCAGCCTCACGAATCCCGAACTTGAATTTATGTATGTTTTAAATGTACAACAAAATTATTAAAGCCTTATTTGTAGCGGTCATCATTTATATGCATATCGTTGTTTATAACAACAAATCCAGGTTTATCGTCATTCTAGCAATTACAGCATAAATTTCTAAATTCAATGCATGGCATGTCCAAAGTTGCATGATCATTATACATATACTTTAAGTATACTTTATCTTGACGAAGTAAAACAAAAAATTAGCGTTATACCTTACAAGATGCATTGCAACTTAAAAATATGACTGACAAAGATAAAAGCGGTATACATTTTAGTGTCTATCTACGCAGAAAAATGCTTTTTTTTCACAAGCCAATACCAAAAATTACTATAGAATTCAGTAAAGCATTATCTGGGAAGAGTACAGTTTTGTGTTTTCAAAAAGGTAAGTATTTCACATCGTCTGTAGGCTCCAATAGTTCTTTTAAAAACTTCTACTGTGGTTGATGTAGCGATTTTCTTTACATGAACTTATTTTCGGACTTAACTCCATTAGAGTGCACAATTTAAGCTAATTATGTATTTGTTTTACCACAGTTAGATGGACTGCCAAATGTTGCACAAATACTTTCAAAGAGTAGTTCACCATGCCACTTCAAACTCTTTTCTTGTTTTACAATAGCGTAAGAATTAAAAAATTGTAATTTTTTGTACTGCTCTTTGAACTCCATATCTATACAGTATACAGAATCAGTTGCAACTTATCTTTTAATTAAATAGTACAACGCTGATATACTGAGAGCTCTATATTATTTATTGCCCTTGGAAAATGTATTAAACCGCCTAAAACTGGGCTGGAAAAAGTTTTTAAAAAAATTAAAAATAAAAAAAAAAAGTTCAAAGAAATAAACTCACCTGATCGAGCTCTGACCAACATATATTTGATAAAATATATGTTGGTATATTGGTACATTCTAAAACTTTAAAAATTTTCCTTTTTCGTGGAGTATTTCTGGGAAAAATTTACTTTCTAACGGTCCATGGTTTTGTGCTGTAGTAAATCAGTAGTAAATCTTGACCATAAAAATGGACCTAGAACTCACTGGGTGGCTCATCAAAAACACGGTGTACTTTGACAGTTTTAGACATCTGCAGCTATTTACTGACTTAATATTGTATCTAAAAGTTAGTAAGATGAAATATAACTATAAGCGGTATTGAAAATTTTACTTCTACAACTGCGGTTATTTGTGTTTCAAGTTTCTTTTAAAACAAACATAACTTTTTTCCACAGGAAGAAATCTCTTACTTACACTTCGAAAACTATGGATGAAACATTAACACTTAACCTTTTCAGTACTTCTCCTGCTCTACAAGCGCAGTATTTTCCATTGTTTGAATTACCGTCAAAACACAGCTGCGCTCTCGGATTGGTAGAAGTTTTCTCATTTAACTTAATTTTAAATTTCAATGAAAATTGTAATATATTTCATGTTGGCAATTAAGTTATTCTATTATTAACTGGCAGTTATGAGATCGAAAATATTGGATTATTTTTAATTAAGGTGTTACAACGTCGTAGCATAACTTTTGAAACTAAGCCGAACAATAATTGGCTTTAGATTGTTATCAAGTGCATTCATACCATTGATTTTTGATCTAAAGATTACATAGGCTGTCTATTAGTTTTTACTCAGCGAGTTACAAAAAATAACACTCTCATGTTTTAGACTTAACTACAGCTATTAAACATATAAACATATTGAATGTAACATCATAAGTAGAGCTTACATAAACAGCAGCAAAATGCACACGATTCATAAAAATTTTCTAGCTGTACCACCTGAAGGTTAAATGATTGAACTTTTTTTATAAATAATTTATTTACCAACTATTGCGCATATCATTGATCATATACAACTACGCATTGTAGATCAAGATGACTTGATTAGAATCGTGCCACGCACTCCAGATTGTCTGACTGAAAATAGTAGACGGAGCAGTTCTAGGAATATATGACCTAACACTTCTAGAGTATTGTGCTATTAGCCTAGGATAGAGTGCAGCGCTGATTACCTAAGGGCTTTTACCTATTCATTTTCTTAGTTTATTATTTAAGAATTTTATAAGATCTATGCATTTTTTGAAAAACTAGGCATGCTTATGAACTTATTAACATTTATTATTTAAATAATTTTTAGAACGAAGTTCTTTATGTCGCGTACTCGGAGGGCTGGAATTTTAAAACCAACAGATTTTTTTTTTTTGAAACGAAAGTGGTTCACCCGAAGTCTCTTCCTCTCAAGTTTCCCCCCTTACCCCGTCCCCCTCACCGACTGTTCTCTACACACGTCCCCTCTCCCCACTATGTATGTATATCTGCCAACCATGCCGTGTTACTCTTCTGCACACCTTTACTCACCATTCCTCCTCACACTCCCAAGCAATTAATTTTTTAACAAATTTTAATATTATTTTCCCACAATAATTTTTCTTTGACTTTGAATTTTTTTCTTTTACAATTCTATAGAAAAAAAAAAAAAACTTTTTTCAATAAAGAGATTTGAACCCTCGACCTCCTGCATGCGAGTCCAGTACCTTACCCACTCTGCTACAAGCGCTGCCGACTATAGAAACTCAGTTTCTTGTACTTATCGTGTGGTTCGTAACTATAATATTCCATTTTTCTATGCATTCACTGATAATACATTCAATTCATGATAAATTACGTATTTATTTTCTAAATAATACATCTAAAAAAAAAAAAAAAAAAAAAAAAAAAAAAAAAAAAAAAAAAAAAAAAAAAAATATCATTTTAATGGTTTTTAAGGGCACTTATTCTTAATTTGTTAAACAAATAATGGTACAATGTCATTGAGTAATTATATAAAAATAAAATAAAAGTTGTACTAACGGGCTATAAAATCACAAGAAAATAAGTGAAAAAAATTTTTTTTTTAAATTAATGAAATGAAATATGAAAATAAAATAAAATAAAATTACAAAAGACATGAATAAATACAATGGAATGAAAAAAAATGAAATAAAAAAGGGAATAGAAAAGAAAAGATTAAATATGAAAATAAGAAAAGAAACTAAATAAAGGAAATACAAAAAATGAAAAAAATGTAATAAAATGAAATATAAAAAAAAATAAAACAAGAAATGAAAAAAAAGGAAATAAAACAAGAAATAAAGAAAAAAATAAAACAAGAAATTAAAAAAAAAAAAAAAAAAAACAAATAAAAAAATTATAAAGGAAATTAAAACAACAAACCAGGGGGTATTAATGGGTCATGGGACCCACGGTAAGAACGAAGTTCTTTAAACATGAGATGAGTATAGACACAATTTCTCAGGTAACAAGGGGGTCGCCAGACCCACAGGAAGAACGAAGCTCTGTAAACGTTAGTACTGCATTCATGTTTTTTACTAAAACAAAAACTTCAAAAACGAATAAAAAAAAAAAAAAATAGTTTAGTTCTCACGATGGCTTAACTTCGTGAGAACGTCGTGCATAAATACAGTACTCACGAAGTTAAACCATCGAGAGTACTAAACAATTTTTTTTTTTTTTCATTCGTTTTTCAAGTTTTTGTTTTAGTAAAAAACATGAATGCAGTACTAACGTTTACAGAGCTTCGTTCTTCCTGTGGGTCTGGCGACTCCCTTGTTACCTGAGAAATTGTGTCTATGCTCATCTCATGTTTAAAGAACTTCGTTCTTACCGTGGGTCCCATGACTCATTAATACCCCCTGGTTTTTATAATTTTTACAGCTGAAGATTAAAAATAGCTTAAAAAAATATTAAATTTCAGAGAATTTGAACCCAACAGTTTGTAGCAATGAACTGGCGCGTTTTATTAATAGTTTCAGGTGCTTTAAAGCGTTTTTCCAGCAATTAAACGTGTTTGTTGTAATTAAGTAACTTTTAAAAATCAACATTGACTTTCTTTTTAATTATGTGTCTGTTCAGACAGGTTTTTCGTCGAAACTACAGTTTTATATGTATGCATTTTTTATACGCAGCCATCGATAAAATCGCAAGCTTCTATTCTATAGGTGGTAGCAATATAATACCACTCTGCTTTTAATTTAATTTTAAAATCCTTTTCGTGATGTAACAGTTAGTTTAAAAAATTTAGCCAATTTTTTTACTGCGGTCCCGCTCCCCTAGCAAAATAAAAAATACTTTTATCGTTTAAAAATAAAAACTTTCTTTACGAAAACCTTATTATTTGAGAGTGATACAGATAAACTTTAGTGGCATTGACGTTGTAATCGACTGGGATATGAAATGCACCATTTCCGTAGGGAGACCCAAACATATGTACATCATGGTGTATATATATAATAAATGTTGTATTAAATCTTGTGTCTTTTTTCATGTAATTAAATATTGTATGTATTTGTATATTCGACTCAAAAAATCGCAGGACAATTTGTACAATTAGTAAGAAATAGTAGTTTGTTCAACCTGACCACACTTTTTATCCACTCCAACAGTATATGCTGTAAGCGTTAAGTTAATTAGTGTGATTTGAAGGGTGCTTGGATCGATGCGATAAATCGATAAAGTGTATCAGATTTTTTTTACTCTTTAACTAATCAATTTTATTATTCATTAATTAGAGATTGGTATCTCTATCTTGGATGTTAAAATGTTCGACACTGTTTGAAAATTAAAAAAAAATGTTTCCTCTAAGCGATAGTAGTTTCATTATTTTCTAAGTAAAATGTAAGTAGTGTGGACTTAAGTTACTATGGATGAAAAAGTAAGGGAAAAACATAATAGTAATCCTGATTACTTGACACGCGTTTATTATTAACGGTGCAGTCAAAGTCTTAAAAGTACAACTTTGAGTAATTAAATAAAAACTAAATTGTATATTTTATCTTTATTAACAAACCATACAAGTTATTTTTCCTGAGTGCTTGCCAAGACAAGACAAGACCAAGATTTTGGCCTAGTATTGTCTTAGTCTTGAAAAGTAGTAAAAGTCTAAGTATCATCTTGGTCTTAATCCAAAATGAGAATGAAAATAGTATTTTTTATTTAGTGTAATGAATAGTATATTTTATTTTTAAAATACACGTGACGTATTACACGTTACAATGATACTAATAATATTGAATAAAAACAATTTTTTACGTAATACTTAAAAAATCATTGTCAAATATAACATTTCTTAAACTGTATTTGGCCCAAGAGTGCAAACAAACCAAGGCTTACTCCAGACGAGTGAGCACCAAGAATTTATCAGGAAAAAAAACTACTTCTATCAGTCCATTAAAGAGATATTTGACTTGAAAAACAATCTGTAATTTCAATAAACGATATTTAACGTGATTTAAAATTATTCATTGTGAAAAATCGATATTTTAGTACTTGGAAAAAAAAAAAAAAAAAAAAAAAAAAAAAAAAAAAAAAACATAAAGTCTTGGCAAGATGTCGATTACATGTCCAGACGATATTGAGATTTCCTATACAATAATATTGCAAGAACAAGACTTAACCTAAGTTCTTAGCATTTTTGAAGAACAAAATAAAGATCTTTGAAATCTCGTAGTTTCTTGTATTGTAACTGAATTAAAAAAAGCTTCACTAATAAGAATTTAAAGAAATCTTAAAAAGATTTGTTATAACAAAATGTTATGTGTATGATAAACAAATTATTTATTGTCAAGACCTTAGGATTCTCGTTATGAGTCATGCTTTGATTTCTTTGTGTCTTTATGAACATATCATTAAATTTTACGGTAATTTTGATCTATTAGGGGTGTAGTCCGCAATCGCCGCCAGCAGTTACATATGTACGACGTGACAACGTTGCGTGGTTGGGGGCGCTACTGTCGATTTACTGGTGATGTGATCCGCAATCTCACCAGCAGTAAAGCAGACGACGTCGGTCTACTAGCTCTTTTTCGTGACATTTTCTGATTGTAAACAAAGCAAAGCAGACGACAGAATGTCGGAAAATGTCACGAAAAAGACCAAGTAGACTGACGTCGTCTGCTTACTGCTTGCGGGATTGCGGATCACATCACCAGTAAATCAACAGTAGCGCCCCCAACCACGCAACGTTGTCACGTCGTACATATGTAACTGCTGGCGGCGATTGCGGATTACACCCTAGATGAAAAGTTTCTACAATTTTTCTATTATTTAAGACATTACTTAATGCACTATAAATAATAAGCTTCCACCAAAATTGTAGTTTATAATACTATTTTTGTATTCTTTAGCCAGTGATATCGTAAAAAAAAAATTCATGGCCTTAAATGTGTATTCGAACTACAGATCACATGTAAATGATGCATTCTGTTGGACATGTTTCTAATATAACTTCCACTCACGGAATAAACGTGCCAACTACCAGCGTTCAAAGTTCAAAGGACATGAGCTAACTGCATAGGGTCGAGAATTTAGGGGTATTTTTATAGATGGTAAGCGTTTCTTCCATGACTTTTCTCTTATCATGTTGCTGCCAGGAATTACAGCACAGGCGGAGGAAAACGAGGAAATATTATTAATTTTTAAGAATTTTGTACGTTAGGGGCACGCGAGATGCGTTGATTGCAGCAAGACCGAGTGATGATGCAATCTTTTACATTAAATACAAGCAGAAAGTTTCTATACCAATGCACTGGCCCACGTCTTTGAAGGTTATAAAATTATAACGTACACAAACACAAAAGTCATTAAATTAACATTGATGGTCTTTAAACTTATTCATCGTATTATACAGCTTAGCTAAATTGAGTACACCACGCAAGCTACGATCGTCATTTTGACACGACTTGCGGCATGGAGAAGGATCTCATATTATTTTGTAAATAGCGCTCACGTAAATCTTAAATATCGTTAGATAAGTCAGTAAGGGGGTATAACTGTTTGACAATCACTAGTTACTCTATCGAATGTACCAAGCACCTACCGAATTTCTGCACGACATGACGATACTAACTGCCCTGACGAAGGCAAAGGCCCCACCTTTGACCACGGAGCAAGACAGGGACAGCCTCTGCTTATATAGCAGATGGTGGCCATTGTTATTACACGTGTGTGTTCATACTGTTCACCTATATGTATGTCTCATAGTCAGCGTTAGCAGTTTAGCATTCGGTACCCTTCGTGCATACGAATATGTGTATTTTTTCTTTCGTTGCTCTGAATTAAAACTTTAAAAAGTTTAGGGCACATTCTACAACTGTTGCGAAGCGTTGTTTGCCAAATAATGTTTTGTTTTCTTTTTCCTTAATAACTCATTAGGGGTCGTCCACAAAGGACCGTCCGGTCATTTTGGCTAAAAATGACCCCCCCTCCCTCTGTCCGGTTGTGTCCGGTTTTGTTCACCCCCCCCCCTACTCTTGGACGTCCAAAACTGCCTTTAAATTTAAGAAAAAAAAATTTTTTCAAGTAAAAATTAAAAATAAATAAATACGCAAGCAAACAGCGAGTGGTATCTAACGTTTAGAATGACATGACTAAAGCTTGTAGCACACAGACATGTGTTTCTATTGGATTTCAAAATTTTGTAAAGTCAAAACTAAATGTATTTTAATGAAATTATACACTTAAATAAATTAATAATTATAATCTGAAGTTGTGATGCGTTGTAGAAAGAATCGGAGATAATACGTGATAAAAATGTTCGAACTAAACACGATAAAATGATAGAATAAGGAGGGTCATTCTTCTTCCCAAGGGCTTTGTAGTCAATTGGTGAGAGGCTCTGCGACAGGGAGAGTTGCATGGTCTGTAGGCCGGTATTCGTCGATTGCATCCGTTTCCAGGTCCTCCACGTCCACCCATTCCACATCCTCTTCTCCTTGAGGCATTTTCAAACGGCAAAGGTACTCTCTATTCCGCTTTCTAATAATACGATGAGGCCTTATCCTGGCTGCAGGATTCTGACTTAGGAATTCTGTCCCATGACAGGCTTTCTTGTGGATTGTCATCGCAGCCTTGGTGGGATAGTATAGCCCACAGATAGGGCAGGTTCGTATACCAATAGACTCCTTGACACTAAGGCAGTATTCATCATATGTAGCTGGCATCGGTGTCTGCAGCTGTAAGACAAGCCTCGGATACAGGGCCAAGAATCGACCAGAACTCGATGCAGCATCTGCAAGTGTCGGATGCCCATGTTCGTTATGCTGTATCCGAAGTGGTGGAGGTAAGAATCGGGTGGGTAGAACAGCAAGCAAGTTGCTTTGGAAAGGCTCGCAGCAAACAGGGTTGTTGCACTTCACTATTTGTAGTAAGTATTGAGACTGTCGGACATGGTCTGCCAGCCAGTCAGCTGGTGGCTGCTCACCGTCATCATGTTCATCATCTGTAAAGAAGAAAATCGAGTTCAACACTACAACGAAAAACGAAACTATTCCACGCAATAACTATCTGGAAAGTTATAATCGAAGAAATTTTTGAGGCAATCTTACTTCATACACTTAATAGCAGTAAAGGTACTGATTTAGATATCATACTTCTCAGTGCAATAAAATGTAATAACAAATCTATTTTTACCAGCTGGTTCTACGTGATTGGCTATGACGGGAAATTTGTCAATGACCATGTCGCTCCATACTTTGCCCAAAGCTTTAGCAGCATGTGAGAAATTTTTTCTTTCAAGTGACTCATCTATGCTGCGACGCGTAGAGTCAAGGTGTGTTCCGTAGTGGTCATGTGGTAATAAAAGCCCAGATAGTTGCCTGCTGAGAGGCGCCATACGTCGCTCGACACGGTTAAATGCGCTTCTTCCTACATATAAAATTTATGCACAACAAAGATGAAATATCGCACTGACGCGTTAATTTTTTCAAAGAGGACTTAACTCACCTGGAGCGTTGGCTGCTACAAACATTGCGTCAAGTTTAAGCTGATGAAAGTTCTTCACAGCATGTTTCATCACCTTGTGACTGTGAGGCGTCTCATCAGGCCCACCGTCAACGGTCACGATGAGAATGGGTTTATTGTGGCCATCAGATCGGCGCGAGAATGATTGGAACTCCTTCAGATCATACAAATATCTGAGATCCGTTGCGTGCGTGGCTGCTGTTGAAGATGAGTGTTTTCCCGAGCGAATAGCCACGCATGTAGATCCACTGTACGTAACTGCAGAGGACTGATCAAACGTGTTGTCTTGAACAGCGCAGGCAGCGTAAACTGAGGTATTA
The DNA here is from genome assembly GCF_036245765.1 of Copidosoma floridanum. Classification (NCBI taxonomy): domain Eukaryota; kingdom Metazoa; phylum Arthropoda; class Insecta; order Hymenoptera; family Encyrtidae; genus Copidosoma; species Copidosoma floridanum. The sequence goes on along the minus strand of NW_028321898.1, from coordinate 2,976,316 downwards.
GCTTGTGACGCTCGGCCATGACAAAGTCATGATCAGGTACAGTTACACGGTATTCCAAGGCCATCAGCAGGGGCGCCTGCTTCTGAGCAGCTGTAATTCCTATAGGTACTCTGGCCTTGTCGTCTTGGGACAAGAAAAAGGTCTGTGCTGATCCAAGAAAGGAAGCCAAAGTTTCCAAGTACCTAATCGTGGTGATAGCAAATTCTGTGTCAGAATTTTTCCGGTGCTCCGATGCCATTGCTTTTGTTAGCTTTACAGGTACAGTGACAATATGACGAGGTCCATCCCCTGCATCTGAACGCTTTGGCAGTAGCCGAACATAAGCTGCACTTCTTGATAATTTGAAGCCTTGTGCATTTAGTTTCACAGTCAAATCATCAAGAGTACGGCATGATTGTAGCGCTTCAGAGCGGCGTCTGGCGTCGGCTCCACCCGATTCTCCAGCTATTTTCACGATGGCCTTTAAAAGCTCAGGCTGGTCCATCTCAATACGTGGACGCCCTGCCATTCCGCGGATCTTAAGTTTTTCTGCAATAGAGGGATCTTCTTGACACATCTCTGTGAGAGCCTTTTTAAACTTTTTCTGTCCTTCACGCTTACGCTTGGCATCATTTGTCTTATTTCGTAAGTCTTGTTTCTTAATCTTAAGTTTCTTTCGGACCTAAAAAAAAAACAAGCCCGTGAAATAGTATATAAGTTATAAAGCACAAATATCTTCAGTTATCAAATACTTCACAGATAAAACGTACAAGACTCAGTTGTTGTTTTACATTTGGCAATGCTAAATCAGTACCATCTGCAGCTACCAAAGCTTTTTCTTGAACCTCCAATGTATTGATTGCAGCCTTAACTTGATCTTGTGCAGGGGTGTATGTTGTTTTTTTTTGATTCCAGCTCTTGGGGTAATGAATTATCCACATCACACTCAGATTCCAAACTAATACTTCTCTAAATTCGACAGTAATAAATCGATTAAAACAAATATGAAATTGATTTCTTGAGGTTTTGTGCATAAGCACACGATCAGTAAGAGCTAATTTAGGAGTGAGAATAAAAACTCCAAAGTCAGGTGTTAGTTTGAGCAACGTTTCGTTGGTCTTAACGCCAACCTCATCAGGCTCAGTCTATATCGTTAAGACGATCGTTACAGACTGTTGCTCAAACTAACACCTGACTTTGGAGTTTTTATTCTCACTCCTAAATTAGCTCTTACTGATCGTGTGCTTATGCACAAAACCTCAAGAAATCATGGAAACAATTGGGAGCAGAACGGCACGTTCAACAAACACCGTAAATATGAAATTGGTCATAACTGTGTCGAGAATGTGAAACAGTGTGTGCATTACTAATATTTAAGCAAAAAGAAAGTATACTGCTACAACCTGAACAACTGCATGGCTTCCGAATTGCTCAGGCTCAAATGCAGTGTCAATTGCAAGCTGTTAGACACTAGTTGACAGAGAATTAGATTGAGTGAATGCCTAAAATTTCAAACGCATTTTTGTAGAGGTTATAGAACTACTTAAATTAAAAAATACACGAATCAGCACGTGAAAATTATAATAATGAGGCATTTCCATGCAGTATTAGCTAAAAAAGTCGTAAAAAGTCGTCTGTCGTAGAGATCTGTAGGAAACAGTAAACGTATTTGGTGATTTTACTACAAAAAACAATAAAACTTACCTTGGCGAAAAAGATAGTACTTTTCGCCTTATGACGTTTCGCAGCGTATTTATGCTCTTCGATACGAGCCTCTATGTATTTTTTAAAATCACCAGCCTTCTCCTTTCCTTTGTACTGCTCTTTGGCTTCTCTCCACTCTTTATTTACTTTTTCTTGTACACTTTTTTGCGACCCATTGTAATACGTACGGCATACATCGTAATAATCTTTGTAGCTCATTATCACAGCTCAGACAAACAATTAGAGAAATCACAAGAATTAAGCTCACTGGGTAGCGATCTTATATATTAATAAAAATCTAATGATGTTGCTCATAGTCACTACACGCATAAGTACAGTACGGAAAAATACGAGTACAATGCACCGAGCAGGGTCCATAGTCTCGCGATAATAATCGGCTGCGCCACCTACAGACTTTTTTACCATGTAGAGATAATGTGCATATTTAGGTAATACCGCAAAAGTAGAGAGCAGAGATTTCGACTCTATAACAATCAGTTGGTAAAATATACCTGAAAATATTTAATTGCTATATTGGTTCTAGACGTCCGGATTGATAAGACCCCCCCCCTTTTTGTCCGGTTGTGTCCAGTTTTGGCGAACTCCCCCCCTCGTCCACGACCGGACGGTCCTTTGTGGACGACCACTTAACATACTATTACCACTTTCATTATTTTTGTTTTTCTAACATTTTGTAAACTGCCCATGCCTATATGTTACATATTAAAGGAACAGGAAACGAAAACAGGCGCCCTTTTTGATCTACTTATGCTATCATATACATATATTGAAAGTCTTCATACTTTGATAACTCAATTTTAGTTTAAAATTCCGACGTCACTAGCACCCCCCCCCCCCATGTCGTGGCTCTGCCCAAGACGCACTAAATAGAACACAATAGTGTGTAGATATGTAATGTGAAACGTTTTCAGTTAAATTTTACATTTATTTCTGACACTTCTCAGAACAAAAATCTTCTTAATAAAAACACATTTTTTCGGAACTCATACAGTTTATTTGGTCAAGTAAAAAGCTGTAAAAAGTGAAAATAATATAATTATTCTGAGAAGTACCGTGCATTCCTTATGCTATAAAGTAATCGTTAGCCCTAAAAGGCCGTTAATTTACAGGTTCTCCCGTACAATATATGAACAGGGCTATTTTTTAAAGCTGTAAAGATTTAAAACTCATAAAAAATATAAATAAAAAATTTTTTTTCTCTTTTCTTACAACTTTATTACCATAGCAACAGGGTCATAGAGCTTAATCTCTACATTTTTTATGGCCACAAAAATACAAATACATATTCTACCTATTTAAAAATCTGAAAGATTCAAGAGATTACTATGAGGGTTATAGTAAAAATCTAATCTCTCACTTAATAAATTCTTTATTTACTGATTTTGATGTTGCTTTAATCTCATAAATGTTTAGCATCATTTTCTTGACGCCTAAAATTGTATTTATTAGATGCAATTAAAGTTTTTCTTTCAATTCTGATTCTTGCGACTTTTAGTATTGTTAAGACTTTTGTGAGCTCTAAAAGCTATTTTTTTCAACTTTATTAGGTTGTACTATATTTGTTGGCAAGGTAGTTCGACGTCCGATGACCCGAAAAGGACCAGTGACCTTCTTAAGTAAACTCTTTCTTGACTAAAGTTTACAGCAAACGTGACTGATTCTATACCTCAGGGTGATCTTCTCTGGCCTGTTATTGTAGAACCACACTGATTGGGAGGAAAACTAAAACATTTAAAGCCTTGGAGCTAGTTGCAGAGCTCTTTCTCAACGTCTCCTGGTATAACGTCGAAGACACTGGTGTCCAAGGGACCTCTTTTTTTTTGTAGACTCAATCTTTTTTGTTATCTAGGGTGGAGAGATTGGTTCGTGATGCTTGCCCGTTGGAGACTCTCCCGTTGGCTCAAGTTTATTTTTCCTTCATAGCTGTTTGGTTCTCCCTGCGCAAATGTTGGAAAGAATCGGTGATTGCCGATGGAATACTTAGAGTCGAGAGGGTAATATAGGGTCTTCGGTCATCGGGGTTCCCAACCTTGCGATGAAGAACTTTACTTACTCGTGACGTCTGCCAGTGAATGACTGACTTGGTTTCGCAGTGGCCGGCTTAACATAGTCTTTGAATCGACGAATTGTTTCCAGAAATGGTAGTGAACATTTATTTGTTGGCAAGGTAGTTTAAACTTAGGGGGCCCCTAAAAGAACCGATGAGATTGATGGTTAAGCAGGGAATGTAAATACATATAATAGCCCTGAAAAGGCCCAGTGATGAAATTTCCAGTTGTACCTTATTATTGTTCTTGATGACGAAGAGTCAGCTGTGGATAGCTTGACTCTTATCCATAGAGTCTCTGTATACGGAGACCGTACTGGAGGGAGGTACGTCGCTGACTCAAAAGTATATCGTCTTTAGGTCGTTCCTCGGATAGCCAACCGTTTATTTTTAGTAGGGAAAGTGGGCGTGGAAAATATCTTTTCTGTACGTATACCGTTGGGACAATTACTAAGAAGGAGGCTGTTGTGGCTGCCTGTACTCTTTAGGGCTATCTTTTCTGGCTTGCGTTTGAAGTAGAAAATTCTCTGACGGTACCAGGCCGGATGGTTGAACGGCCACAAAACTGAAGTGTTGGAGCAGGTTGTGTTGTGATCTGGCTAGACACGTCTCCTGGTATTCCTCCGGAGACGACGTTCTGAAAGCCTATTTTTTCGTGTCACTCGGTTATCTTGGCGATCCAGGATACAACCGATTTATTTCGTTTGCCCATGAAAGAAGAGTGTCATTGGTATCCGGGATGCTCAGCTGCACGACTAACGACTCTGTTCTTGGTGTACTGCCGATGAACGACTACGATAATCGGCAACTCGATGGGACATCATATAACCACTCGTCACTATATTTGATTGTAGATGGCTTTAATTTTTCCTCGTCACCACCTAGTCCTACTGAATTAAAGAGCAAGTCTACCTCATTTTAGCAAAACTTTGAGTTTATATATCGCTATTGTTATCATTTTTTTAAAGAAAAAACTATGCGAACATTAGCTCAGAATAATTAAGATTTAGTATGCAAAATTTCAAAAAAATCGGTTCTGTAGTTTTTGCGGTTCTCGATTACAACGGTTTTAGCAACTGTGCTTTATATATTAGTAAAGTTACTAATCACATATAATTGATTTTAAGAATTGCATTAATTAATAAAATATTGGCATTTTTCTTGCGCCACTGCCTCATACATACAGTTGACATATTTATAAAATGGTAAGCTTCAATGGCAGTAAATAAGTATATCCCAGACACATTGTTACCTTAGAAGTAACTATTGAGAATGATTTGCGCTCATAAATAAAATAACACTCTAAAAAAATAATCCCTAGTCTGAAGTATTTTCAAATAATTATATTCGTCTAAAAATGTAAGTAAACTTAATGGTTTGGATTCTTTTAAAACTAATCGAGATAATTAGCAGAAATGAGAATAATAGAGAATTACAAAGTCTAAATATTTATTAGATACGTGGCGGAAGTCACTCAGTGCTGAGCATAATAATTTAATGACCTCTTTCATCAAATTTCACGCCATTTTATCTTATAATCGAGTTGAATCTTTGTTAGAAACGTTAGAAAAGTCCTTGGTTAGAAACGTGATTCGTCTTAAGGACTATTTATTAAAGATTTCATTAAAAAATTTTTTTGCTTTACAAAATATACGAATTAACACTTTTGGCTATTATAAAATTAATTGTATGTTTGGTATTCAATAAAAAAATTTGTTAAATCTAGAAAAATCATACGAGCATTTATATTTTCAAATCGGTGTCTTATAAAATAAACTTTTTCTTATTGCTCTGTTTTGAAGATTTTTAAGGAACAAAATTATTTTTTGTACTGATTTTTTACTAACTGTTTAAAGTTTCAGACATATTCTAGTTAGTTGTCAAGATAATTAATAAGTTTCTTTTCATAAGAAACTTGAGTCGTTTTACCTGAGGCAAGCAAGGATATAGACTAGTCTCATGAAGTTGCCAATTTTTGTTATACACAGATGATACAAGCTGTTCCGTTGAGAGAATGATTTCCACAACAATACTTATAGACGGGCCACCTCTTAAGGGCAATGAACCATAAGTTAATGAGTCACATCAAATTTGTGATCTTACAAACATCTGATTTTTTTATACTTAGCAATGGGAATGATATTTAACACTAAGGTTTCATAAATTTTTGCCTGTATTTACTGCTTCTTTTCTAACAGATACTTTGACACATGTATGTTTACTTAATTTAAAATATATGTAAGAATCAATAGAATATTAACTAAATACCTCCGTTTTATTATGTAACTTGATAAGGTGTACTCTTTTTCTGTATTAAATTAAAAAAGAATTTAAGTTTCATCAAAGTTTGAACGACTTTGGTACTCTAAAAATAAATTTCGAAGTTTATTCACAGATTAAAATAATTCCACATTTTTTTTTTGTTATGCACACGTTGTTCTTACACAATATTTTATACGGATAAGAATTTATTAAAAAAGTATAATGTGTCTGCTAATTTTTACATATGTTGCAACAAAAAATCCAATATGTATATCCATAATGTAACATGAAAAGTTCAACTACAACACATGATTAATAATTTATATTTAACTAATTTATAAAGGTTTTTAATAACTATTCAGTTTTTTTTTATTTCTACTCAAAGATTTATGAAATAATTTACATTTAATAATATCATTTCAATTCTTCAAAAGTATAATAAGCTTTTCCAATCCATGGATACTGCTTTTCGGCCTGAAACATATTTTTAAATTAAAATTTCTATACATACAGTAATTTTAATCGACCAAAATTTGTACATAGAATAAATTAAGTTTACAAAACTCATAAGCATGCATTACAGATTACAGAAAAGTAAACTTCTCATGTAACTATTATTTTAACGAGTATATAAGGACAAATAAGAACTTTTACAATGGAATTCATTGCTATACAAATAATAAGTATTTAAGAATAAGACAATAAGAATACAAACTTGCAGTGTGCTTTAAAAACTATTTTTAAAAGTATTAAATACTTTATTGTACATTTTTACTAAATAGTACGTTAGAATACTGGTTCGAAAGGTATGTAATTACATATGTATGTTAGTCACGTACCACTCGTATGTGTGCAATCGTAGTGCAAGTGTATTGAAATAAGACGTCTATAGGCACATTTTGCGATGGAGTCAACTAAAAATTTCAAAACTTTTACTTCGCAAAAATTGTAACGGAAGTGGACTTTTTATTTTCTGTCCCCTTCGATCCCCTTGTGACATCCCATGCAATATACTTAATATTCATTATTTCGAAATACACAGCTCCGTTAAAAACTTATAAAAAGCGAATGCTCAGCGATTGTTAAACATTGAGCTATATAGCTGCTTCTGCAATCTTGTGACATATAATTTACTTCCTTTGAAAAGAGCTGCCGTCGTAAAACTCGAACTACGCGTGCAATCTCCAAATTATCTTATATAGCGCTCATCTTACAAAATCAATTTGCACTAAATGTCCACAAGAATGAAAACAATCAACAGTTTCAACATTTATTACTGAGAATGATCCAGAGTCGATGTCGTGCACAGTTTCAACATCAACAGTACCAAATGCAAAATCCAAGAGATCAGCGATTTTTACCATTGTTCGCAGTTTAGTTGTTGCGCCAAGTTTATGCTTGTGTTAATTGAGAGTAATTGGGTTAAGCTCTGATTGGTCGTTCGGATCCCCAACTTGACGTGTCCTCTTTAAATGCAAGAGTATCCATAGTAACTTTAAGGGTTGGAGAGTGAGTTCTGTTGCGTCTTTTAAGCAGATGTAAGACTTAATGAGCTACGTGTTAGAAGCGTGCATTTCAAGCAAATGTAAGACTCAGGTCGGTGACTAAGCTGTGTGAGAAAAGCTCGAGCAACCCAGACCACTGTTGACTCACCTAAAAAGTGAATCAAGGAGGAACAAGAAAGAAAGGACCGTCGACAAGGGTTCCGACGTTTAAAGCAGCAGCCTAATTATTGTCATCGCCACGAGTATTCTCGTGTAGGATGAAAATCATCGTTGCGGTCAACCTTGTAAGATCTTGCGACTGCGTGCGCGTAAGCAGCGGCTAACCAACGATTAATAGAAGTAAGTTAAGTATAATTAATATTCTGGAAATTTCGAATATTTCCTGCTTTACTGAATTTATTAAATAATTAGATAAGACATAAATTAGTTGTTGATTAAATTTTTTTAAATAAAATATTTCAATTGTTAAATATATTTTCTAAACTCAAATATTTCCAAATTCAAAATTCCAGTTGATTAGAACAAAATTTTAGTTTCAATGAATAAATTGAACACTATACAAAAATAAACAGACTGACGTATGACATAGACCTTTACAAGGACGTGAGATAAAAAGACGAAATAAATACGCAGCTACTACATTTTATCGGACAGAAATTCATACAGTAGGTCAACGTCAGTTCGGCGTATGACATACTAATGCCACTCCATTCATTTCACCCGGTGAAACCTAACACCACAACACCGAGTCAACGATTTTAAAGGAAAGCATATTGTAAGTAAGAGCAAATAAGGCCTTTGAGCCGACGGCTGGTTCTTGACGAACAAAAAAATTAAATTTATTTGTTTGTAGAACGAATCTACGAGTTCCACCCTTCACTTAGAAGTACGGACGTAACACCCCCTCCCTCCTCCACATGCATATTAAGAAAGTAAAGGGGGGGATCGAAAATTTCCTAAATCAGCTGCAAGCATATGTGCAAAACTTCTTGCACAGTTTGCTAGCTTTTCAGGTTTTTAATCTATACCCTAAGTAGTTTTCTCCAGAATGCATTTCAACGCCTTGTACGAGGTGATCCATGCCCCATTCAAGGAGGCTCGATCATTTTTTTGGGAGGCAGTGAGCGGGTATGCGAGGGCTCTCACATAACATCATGTTGAAGTGAGTTGAACTAACCTTGCATGAACAACCGCCTACTGCATCACGGTTAATTTAAATGTCTTTAACTTGTCTGTTCTCAAAGGTTTAACTATTTAATGTTATAAAAAAATTACGGTTCATACGTTAAAGCAGCTACTTTCCGATACTTTGTGTAAAAAACTTGAAAATATGTTGTTTGCATAATAAAAATTTTACTAAAAAAAAGTAGAAAGGGACTTAGTTTGCGTCAACAAAAGGGTGTAATAAATTTTAGAAAAACAAATTCTTTTTGCACAATATTACAGTGACTAACTCGCATTTTCTTTTTATGTAAAGAGAAAAAATTTTTATTATGTACATCAAAAAATTTTTTACTAGAATGTCATTAATATTGTGGATATACTGTTGGGCCACAGGAAACATACGTGCAACGTTCAAACTCGAACATTTACATTATTTTTTTAAGCAATCCCTGATGATGGCAATACCAAATTGCCGAATTATCAGGCAGAAGCAATTTTTGTAATAATAAATAGTCCTGATCAACCACCCAAATTTGTTATTATTTTATATTGAATTTTGAATAACTAAGCAAGCTTAGGACGATTGGAGTAGCTGTTATAAATTTAGCCTATGCTTTAAATATAAATTAAATAACATTATTTTATTTCCTCAAATGTAAATTCTAGTTAAATTTATGAGATACTTAAATCACAACGGTCTACATGGCTATTTTAGAAAAAAATATATAAAGCCTTTTAAATTGTCAATATGTATAAGAAACATTGTTAATTTCAATGTAAGCCTTACGACTACTGTAATAACATATATATATATATATATATATATGATGATGATGATGATGATGATGATGATGATGATGATAACTTTACTTCTATAGAAAAACGTTAGAAATCAAACCTAAAGTCATCCAAGCAACATATTAAAATACCATTACAAAAATGAAACAAAATCCATATGCAAAAAAAATACAAGCACTTAAATTAAATTGTAAATTTAAAACGTCTTGAAAACTATAAAATAAACTTTTTAAGAAAATATAACAATGAAAATCATTAGAACAATAAACCTGTAACAGCAGAATGTGAAACAATAATTGTTACAAAATCAGAAAATATTAGACATTATGACTTTCGGTGTATCTAAATGATTAACTAAATAGTGTACTTATTCACACATATTTAAATAAATTATCACATAAGGTCGATCCATTGGTTTTTACTTTGCTGTTCTCATCAGGATATAACAGATTACTTGCTATAGACAAAAAAATTGTGTACAAGCACAAAATCTCACGTTGTTTCAATATTATTTGTATAAAACTGCTTATTAACTGAGCAGTAAAATTGCAGTCCTGTACTTCCTCCTAGACTAATGCAACAATTTTTTTGCATGCATTTATAATGATAAAAAGTATAAGAATAAACTTTTTTCATAATAACCACAAAACATTCAGAATTAAATGTTACCAAGAGCCAATAGATCTTATAATACGTAGTGTATCAAATAATTAAAAAATTTTGAAAATCATTAAGTAGGAAAAATTATTATTTCACCTTTACCATTCGTTGGTGGTGCAAGGTATATGGCAATAATGGCAATAATGCGAAAATTCAGAAAACTTGATTTATTCATTACTGTTACATAAAACCATAAACAGAAAGGAATAAAGAAAGATTTTAAAAAATTTTCTACAGGTACCACTTTTCATGATATACTGAACATTACTCTCAGATTATGTGATACAAAATTAAAAATCCATATTAGATAATATAAGCAAGCAAAATATTTTTGGAAAAGTTATTCCGTACATTTACACAATTAAATTGCAAAAAAGAGGCTGAAGAGGTTCTTATTTCTTAACACTTTTTTTTTCCATTGCATCTTAATGATGAATTTTTTACAACTACAAACATTAACAACTCTATTTTGGCAGAAATTCCACTTAATTTTGTACATGAAAGTTCATACACGAGAAAAAAATTATAATTACCAATGTTAATTTCTATAATGGACATAAATGAATCATGTTGATTAAATGATTACCTAACAATAAAGTAACTGTGTATTGTTTGGTATTTTTGTCATATAGTCATAAATAATGATTAATAATTTGATTTTTATAAGTACTATTAAGTGCATTTTAGGCTAAGGAGGGGGGCGAGAGGGGCTGAGGCCCACTTAAAATGTGAGGGGGCGAAGGGATTTTTTATTTTCGTAGGATATTTATTCTTAAATCAATTTGAGAAAGAAATTTTGAGTTTTTTTTTCCTTATTTTGAGGGGGAGAAGGCTCAAGGAAACATTTAAAACTTTGAGAAGGGGTTGGTGACTTAATTTAGTCTTACAACTATTTTACGGATATGTAAATAGAATAGGACTTATGCATACATTAGATGCTTTAAAGATGTTAAAAACATGAAATAAATTACGCTGACTGTCAGCATCGTTTCGATATTGTCAACATATATAAAACTGCAATTTATATTTGTCTGCATAAGTTCCAATTAACGGTAATGTATGTACACTACTAGGGCCTTCTACTAGCTCCGTGCTCGAAACCTTTACTACTTTATCTAAAAAGAAAAGTCTTTCAATTGATATAATAAAAAACATATGTAAAATTGAAATCTTAGATTTTTAAAACCAACAATTTTAAATTAATAACAATAAAAAAATTTAACAGAAGTCAATTTTTTATTTGATCTCACTGACCGGTAGCGACCCCACCACGACACCAAACTAAAAAAAACATTTCTTGACATTGACTTTTTGCTTAACACCTGATGCTTCGCAAAAAAAAACTTTTCTCGGAAATCGAACCAACAATCTTCTACACACTAGCCAAGTACCCTACCCACGTTGTTACAAGCGGTTCCTATTAGAGATTAACCTCTTTTTCTCTGTTATAGTGCGGTTTAAAACTAATCCCTAATTTTGATATTTATCAATTGTTTGTTAAATAATTAGGTTTGATTATACAGAATAGTAATAATTTTCAGCAGTTTATACTTTTTTTTCACTTTCCTGTTAATCAGTTATTCATACAAAATAAGAATCAATTTATCGATTAATTTTTCTTTTGTTTTATTATTTTACAATTTTTTATTAGGGACTAACGTGACTTTTTCACTTAAGAACGTTTTTTACAGTAAGCAGGCTTAATAAAATCTTTAGAAAGGTGAGAGGAGCACAAAAAAGCAGCAACGCTGGCAAGTTTTTTTGTCATATACATATACCTGTATAGACGCTTTTATGCATATTCGGTCCCTTTTTTCATGTTTTATTAAAATAACCACTTGTAAATCCATTTAAAAATTTAAATAGTTCAACTTATAGGATGTAATTATTCCATAAGGTAACACGATAAACTGAGATTTTAAAAAATTAAACGTATAAAATATAGTATAGTTAAACGATCTGTAACTTTTTATGGATAATTTTTATGCTACAACGTATAAAAATTAGAAATTTCAACAATACCTATCAAAACCTGTGGGTGATGAACGTCCTGAAGCGACATTCATAGGCATGTAAAACTATTCTATCAAAGACAAAGAGGTACGACAGGATGATTGGTCGTTTAAATGTTGTATCACCAAAAGAGAAAGAATATTTCTTTTTTTAAACTAATTTTGAATAAAGTAAAAGGTGCTTCTTCAATTCAAGACTTAAAAATCCATAACATACTGCATAATTCATGTAAAAAAGTAATAGTTAGCCTACGATTTTTGCAACATAATTTTTAAGTAATGAACATTTTTGAAGAATCTTGCAACGTCATACTACTTTTTCAATTAGGAAAATTTTTTGCGTAGTTTACTTTGTCAAAACTCTAGAAAGTCTTACAACTTCAAATTTATTTAAAAATTATCTCAGATAAGACTGTATTAAAGACAAGAAAGAAGACTTTAACAATAATAAATGAAATTTCGATCTAAGATAAGAGGTTTTGCAAAGATTTTAGTTTACCAGACACAGCAAGTTAAAATTTTAAAATAAATTCCAAATTAAATTAGGAAACCATGAAATTTCATTTAAAAAAATTCAACACAATGTTTCTGACATAAAATAAAGATAAAAAAAAAGTATTTGAAAAATTAATGACAAATGAAAGATGACATGTTTTATTGATAAACGAGGACGTTCTGGTAAAACATATTTATACAATACTTTAGTTCACTATTTTATATCAATTAACAAAAAAGTGTCATTCATGGAATGGGTTGGTATAGCTTCCATATTGTCATCAAAAATAATGACAAGTTGCAGAATGTTCGGATTTGCATTGAGATTCAAGTACTATTAGAATATCTTTTTTAGATAGAGAATCTGATAAAATTAACCATGCCTAAGGATAACAGTATTTAAAATATATTGCAGAGGATGGAACAAGCAAAAATACAAAGCATATTTATTAAGTTTAAATAACGGTCAAATCCGTAGAATTATTTCTTATAGTCACAAATAATAATGGATACTTTTATTGGGTTAAAATAACGGTCAAACCAGAGGAATTTTTCCATGTATTGCGGGGAGACCGCATACGGACTGCGGCTGGGCCATCAAGGGCTTCCGAAAATCGTGCAGAGGGCCAGGGAGCTAAATAGGCTCTAGATATTAGTTTATTCGGTTAAACTAACATTGACGGAGATAGAATATCTGTTGTTTTGCGAGGGGCGTTAGAAAGGGAGGTGGAGGGCAGGAAGCGGGGGAAGGAGTATATAAGCACTGCTCTTACAACTGTATAAAATAGGAATACACCCTCTCTCCACACACACACACACACACATATATATATGTGTATACATATATACATATATGTATGTATATACGAGACAGGGGTCCGCTAGTATATATATATATATATATATATATATATATATATATATATATATATATATATATATATATACTAGCGGACCCCTGTCTCTGCTTCGCCCGAGACTTACGAAATGGAACAGCGTAGGATGTTGACATGTAATATAAAATGTTTTAAGTTAAAGTTTTACATATATTTCTGACACTTTTCAGAATAAAAATCTTCTTATTAAAAACATGTTTGTTCAAAATCCATATAGTTTATTTGGTCAAATAATGAGCTGTAAAAATAAAAAAATAAATGTAATTATGCTTAAAAGTACCGTGCGTTCCTTATTCCATAAATTAATCGTTGGTCATAAAAAGCCGTTGATTGGCAGTTTCTTTCGTATAATTTACGGAAAGGGCTATTTTTTTAAGCTATTAAGATTTTAAACTCCCAAAAAATATATATTGAAAAAAAAATTTTTTTTCTCTTATCTCACAACTTTATTACCAGAGCAACAAAGTCCTGGAGCTTAAAATCTACATTTTTTATTGCCTCAAAAACACAAATACATTTCATGCTTATTTAAAAATCTGAATTTAGATCTTTAAAGATTTGAGAGTTTACTGTCAGGGTACAATAAAAAGCTGATCTCTCACGAAATGGATTCTTTATTTTTCGATTTTGATGCTGCAGTTCTAATCTCGATAAATTTTCTGCGTCAATTTCTTGACGCCTGAAATTGTATTTATCAGATTCATTTGAAGTTTTTCTTCTAATTCGTCCTCTTGTGACTTTTGGCATGCTTAAGACTATTGTAACCTTTAAAGGCTGTTATCTGTCAACTTTGTTAAATTTTAATATATTTGTTGGCAAGGTAGTTCGACGTCCAACGGCCCTAAAAAAGACCAGTGAGCTTCCTAAGTAAACTCTTTCTTGACTAAAGTTAACAGTAATTGTGACTGCCTGGATACCTCAGGGTAATCTTCTCTCACCTGCTATTGAAGCCCCAGACTGATCGTGAGAAAAATTACGAAGTTCGAAGCTTTGGAGATAGTTGTGGAGATCTTTCCCAACGTCTCCCGGTATAACATCGAAGACGTTGGTGTCTAAAAAACCTTTTTTTTGCAGACTCATTTGTTTTGGATGATCTAAGATGGGGAAATTAGTTCGTGATGCTTGCCCATTGGAGACTGTCCCGTTGGCTCAAGTTTTTTATTCCATTCATAGCTGTTAGGTTCGCCCAGCGCAGACCTTGGAGAGGATCGGTGATTCCTAGTTAAATGCTTAAAGTCGAGAGGGTTATATAAGGTCGTCTGTTACCGGGGTTTCTAGCCTTACGAAGAGCAACTCCGCTCGTGATAACTGCCAGAAAATGACTGACTTGATTTAATAGTGGCCGTCTTTAGTTAATATAGTCTTTTTGTCGACAAATCGCTTCCGGAAATGGTAGTAAAAATGTACTTGTTTGTAAGGTAGTTTAAACTTAGGTGGCCTTTAAAAGAACCGATGAGATTGATGGTTAAGTAGAGAACCTGATTATAATGGCGCTAAAAAGGGCTAGTGGTGAAACTTCCAGCTATTCTTTATTATTAATCTTGATGATGAAGAGCTAGCTGCGGGTAGCTTGACTTTTACCCTCGAAGTCTCTATGTACGAAGACTGTGATGGAGGTAGGTAAGCCGCTGACCAAAGAATATCTCGTCTTCGGGTCATTCCCCGGATAACCAACCACTCATCGTTAGTCAGGAAGATGTAGGTATACCGTTGGGGGCACGACCACTGAGAAGGTAGCCATTGAGCCTGCCTGTGCCCCTCAGGCCTGTCTTCCCGGGCTTACATTTGTAGCTAAAAATTCTCTGACGGCACCAGGCGGAATAGTAAAACGGCCTCAAAACTTTGAAGTCTTGGAGCAGGTTGTGTTCTGGCTAGATGCGTCTTCTGGTATTCCTCGGGAGACGTTATCGGTTAGAATAATTTTTTGCTGGTGGAACTCGTCAATCCTGGAGACTGAGGGTAGATGTAGACCTAGGTCCCTTGCCCATGAGAGAATAGTATCGTCGGTAACCGGGTTACCCAGCTGCACAACTATCATCTAAATTATCGATGCAGCTCGATGAACTTCTGGTAGACGACTGCAGAAATTTTCGAGACTCTCCGGCGTATTATAACCACACTTATTTAATTATGTTGTAGGTAGCCTCAATTTTATGTCAACGCCACCTAGCGGATCCTACTGAACTGAAGTAAAAAGCTGGCGTATTTTTGCAAAACTTTGAGCTTATTTATTGCTATTGTTATTAAATTCATACTAAAAGCTATAAGATAAAAACTGCACTAAAACCATCTAGGAAGTGTCAAGAATCAGCGTGCAAAATTTAACAAAATCGGCTCTCTAGTTTTCGCGGTTAGCAATTACAGCGGTTTTAGCGACTTTGCTTTATATATCAGTAATATATATATATATATATATATATATATATATATATATATATATATATATGTATGTATACATATCTTCCTGTGTTATAGTTATTTGTGTGAGGAATTCTACGTAAACCCCCCACAGCCCTTCCACAGACCCTCTACAGCCCCCTCGCAGACCCCTCACAGACCCCCCACAACCCCCCTAAAAATAAGCTTAAATTTGACCGTTTTTATTGCTAATTTGATATTTTTTAACGTTTTCCTAAGACCCCCCACAGACCCCCCACACAATTTTGCCTAGCGCTTCACAGACCCACGATAGCCCCCCCCCCCCCACCATTTTTCATACATCATGTCATGTATACTTGTTAAATGATGAAACATTAATAAGTAACTTTCATTCATTACCCTGAATGTTTCCGATTTATCTATAAAAATCATCAAGCAAAGTCAATAAATTATGTAAAAATCTCTTTCCAAACGATATTTTTTATTTCTGTACTTTTTTGCCTTACTACTTGAATAAATAAATTATTTTCATCTTTGCATCTTAGTAAAGCCACATATAATTGACCATGAGAAAATAAAGGTTTTTTAAAATACAAACCTACAGTATCGAATCTTTGACCTTGGGATTGGTTTATTGTCATAGCGAATGCCACGATTAGAAATTGTTTACTATACAAAATAAACAGTAATGTTTAGGAGTTTCCTGTGTCTAAAGTTATTCTTGGAATGAAGACTCTAGTTCAAATTTTTTCTCTAGTTATTATTTCTTCTTCTAAATTATACTGTAATAATTTAGTGTTTTGTAAACATGTTTCATGACAGAGTTCATCTGATATACTCAAATTTCTCAGTAACATCACTATTGTACCAATTTTTAGATTTAGTTCATGAGGTGGTAATCCTTCACGAACATTGTTCAACATTTCCAACAGAAAAATTAAATAAATATTATGGTCCAATTTATTAACCCCTATAAAAGTTGTGTTATCTATACTATGGTAAGTTTTAATTTATCTAGTTAATTTTTTAAGAGTTTTATTATTAAAATAAGAGGTGTTCTCGATATGCGATGTAAGTATAACACTATTTATCGAACAAATGTAAATATTACAAAATATTTAAGAACATACATTATGTGAGACCAAATTTTTAGGAATGTTACAAGTTTTTTCTCATCCTTCCCCAATTTTTAATAATAATTTTGAAAACCCCTTATCGTTAGAACGAAATTCGATTTCTAATTTTAAAACTTGGAATGAGTTCCATAAAAATAAAGATTCAATAGTTTGTTCAAGTATAATTTTTCTATTGCCGTTTTTCATCACTAGAAAAATCTGACGAAAATCACCTCCTAGAGTAATTAATTTGCTTCCAAAACATTTTTCAGTATCACATAAATCTTTTAACGTTCTGTCTTCTATTTCCAATGCTCTTTTTGGAATCATTAGAGCCTCATCCCAAATAATTAAATCAACTTCTCTCAATTTTTTTTTATCTGACTCGAATTTGAAAAATGCACTCTCTATATTATTAAGATCTAAAGGAAGTCTAAAAGTTCTATGACTGGTCATCTCCTTTGAAAGCAAAATTGATGCTATGCCAGTCCATGCCATTGACATGATTTTTTTTATTTTGAGCATTAAAAAAATAAATTAACGTTTTATATAAATAAGTTTTTTTTTATCTTTCAGGACCATCTATTTAGAAAATATTATTTTTTTGTTCACAAATAATATGAAATACATTTTACTGGTCATTATTCAAACTTTTATACATCGAGTTTAATATGTCTTTACTGAAACGCATTTAATCATCTATACCTTTTTTTTACTCTCTATTTTTTGGGGTAGGTAAATTAAAGCATCCACATGATTTATCTTCTGATTCTAAAATTTGGTTAATATGTAAAAGAGCTAAATTATCTTCATTATTAGGCAAACCCTTCGTAAAAATTTTTTTGTATCAATTCCATATTTCATCACCTTGAACGTTTTCTGAAATTAAAAACCAAGCAAAAAATTGTCTTAATTGATATGGAAACATAACAGCAATTGCTTCTTTTAAAATATCATCGATTTTTTTATCATTGTCTGTTAAACCCATTACAATTGCAGTATCTTTAAAAGTTTCATAAGTTATTCCTTTACATGTTTTTATGTCTTCGAACAATGTCGAACCATTAACTTTATTTAACACAAGTTTAAAAAAAAAATCTTTCATGATCTTTTGGAGATATAATGTTTAATCGACCAATTGCAATATTTTTTATTATATTTTTTCTTTAAAATTAATTTTTAGTTTAATATTACTATTTGAATTTCCATATGTTTGAATATCGTTGATCGAAAAATTGACTAGAACGTAAACATGTAAAAAGTCTGAGAAGTTTTTAATTTTAATACTTGTACCATAAGTCACATTTTTTGACATTATATTAATATATTTATCACGACTTTTTACATTTTGATAATAATCGTTTCCTACTCCAAATTCATAATAATTTTTCCATTAATTAATAACATTATTGATTACTAAAGAGCGAGCTCACACGTGGAAATCTTCGTCACTATACAGAATATAAAAAAAAGTTCTGAATAAACAATTTTTGTCCCCTTTTACGCTAACTTTTGAATTGTTTATTTTAAAAAATTTCAGAAATATTTAGTGTGATTTTAAATTTAATTTTAATAGTACAAAGCACAAACGATTTTTTCAATTTACAGTGTGGAACACTGTGAAGAAATTATTTCTATATTTGTCATTGAATCTGAAAATGAAAAATTCTTTCGTACCATTTATATCAATTGATAAAGTATAAAATGCATAGTAGTAACAAAAATTATATAAAGAATGTGTTTTATAAAATTTAAGTAATTTATGTGATTAAAGTGATTAAAACTTTTCGTTGTTTAGAATTCAAATATTCAAAATATAATATATACCTTTTTTCTTCAAACATAACGAAGAGTTCTAAAAAAAACTCTAAACTTACCACAATAGTACCTTCTGGGTGGTGTCAAAATTTACTGATAATTATATAACTAATGCTTAACGATGTAGATCAAAAACTCTTCTTTCTCACAAAATTATGGGCACCAACCTCTCTCTACTAACAGATGAAATTTGAAGACTCTCCTTCTTAGTTAGAACAGTAGGGGTTTGGCATGCGGAGCGCGCAGGGGGGCGGATCCCCACTAGTATAAATATATATATTTGCTAAGCGAAAGCGACTTATGCAGACTTCACGTGCGAACAAGATACGTAATAACATTATAGTAGAAATATAAAATGTTCACATAACTCTTAATTTGTTTTTATAATTACCCTTTGACACCTGTCTATACACACACACTTATTCTTTTTTTTTATATAAGATCTCAGGCAACTTAGCATCAGCGGTTAGAAACTCAATAGTTTTTATGTATTATTAATAAACAAAATACGCTCTTAGCCAAGTAAGCCTTAGCGATCAGGAAGCCAACAGTTTTTTACTATTATTGATAAATAAAATGTGCTCTTAAGCGCGTAAGCATCGGCGATAAGAAACCTAATAGTTTATAGTGTTATTGATAAATTAAATACGATTTAGGGCGAGTAAGCGTTGGAGATTAGAAGCACAATGAAGTACGATTTCAGGCAAAGAAGGATCATTGATCGTCTCTAATGGATCGTTGATAAGAGACCCAACAGTTATTTAGTATTATTGATAAACAAAATACGATTTTAGGCGAGTAAGCGTCAGGACTTAGAATCCCAACAGATTTTAGTATTATTAATAAATAAAATACACTTTTAGGCAAGTAAGCATTAGTTATTAGAAACACAACTGTTTTTAAAAGTATTTATTAATAAAATATTTACTAAGGAAAGCTGGTAACAATGATTAAAAACCAAAAAATTTTTTAGTGTTAGTACTAAATCGTATTATGAATAAATAAAATGGGCTCCTAGGCGAGTGAGCCTTAGCAATTAGGAACCTAACAAAGGGTCCCCCCATTAAGCACAGCAAAATGCCCTAAATTGAATTTTTTCGTTTTAATAGTGCCAAACTGTTTTTTAGGGCTAAAAATAAAGGGTCAACTGGGTCCGAGACCAAAAAAATTTTTTCCATTTCTAGGGACCATGAAAACCGTGTTTTCTACATTTCGTTCCTTTTCTCGGCGTCTAAACATAAAAAAAATCTGAAAAAATTCAGCAGCATAGTAGATATTATTTATTTTTATAGAATTTTTTTCAAGGTCATCCAACTACAACATAACCTAAAAAAAAAATTTTCTAAGCTTTAGATCGTAATTTTGACTATGATCCAATAGACGTGCAGGCGATGTCAATTATTTATCTCGTAGAGCAAGAAAAAACACAACTTTCACGTATTTTTTTAAATTTTTTCAATTGGTGCGACATAACCTACAATTCGAAAAACCGATTTATTTTACGTTTTTGAGCTACTTAAGAGCCTCCTTTAATTTTAATCGGAATTCTAATATCCTTAGTAAATTTTGCAGAGAATATAACTTAAAAAAAGGCGTTACATTGGAAAAATTTTTTTTTCTAACCTTCACAAAATGAAAAATTACAACAAAAAAAACGACTATTTGTTTCTTATCTTGGGTTTTTACAATCCAAAGAATTAAAAAAAACTTGTGTGTATAGAAAATGTAAATTCTCTTGCGTAGAATTTTTTCCAAGGTCACTCACGGTCGACATAACCTCTAAAATAATTATTTAACCTTTGAAACGCGATTTTGATCATGATCCAATGAAAGTGCAGGCAAGTAGATATTTTAATCTTTTAGAACTGGAAAAATACAACTTTAATATATTTTTTTATATTTTTGTAGGTGGTGGAACTAACCTAAAATCCTAAAAACCGTTATTTTCACCTGATTTCAGCATGTAATCCATTTTATCGGTTTTTAAAAAACTGATTCTTGATGGATTTATGTTTTTGCGACAAATTGTACTTTTTCAAATTTTTCAGAGTTTTTCAAGTGGTAGAGCTAACCACAAAACTCAAAAAAACAATCCTCATTAATTCTAGCATACCTTTTTTGGTGTTACATATTATTTGCGGTATTGCCTATGACAAATGACAATATTCACTATTTGTACGTTCCCGTTCTTACAAATTCCCCCAAAAACGTATAGCCATTTAGCATAGCGAAACGAAATATTTGGAACATATAATTTATCCGTTTGTACGTGCGAACCATAGAGGTATTAGAATATTGTAAGCGATCCTCATCTTACTCTGTACTGTGCGATACTGTTACGTGCGAGAGAAAAAGCTGAGAGAAGGCCTCCTGAGAAACCTGTAGTACTATACCTATATATATGATTAGACATATAATAGGGGGCCTTCTTGCAGCTTTCTCTTTTGCACATACACGAAAAAAAATTTCGAGTGGCAATAACCGTTGCGTACGTACTGATAAATACATTCGTATTTATGTACAGTCTAAGATGAACATGAAACAGAAGACGTATATTTACTTATATTAATATTGATTAGCTTTCGCATTACTTCTTTACTTTGAGGTGAACTTGCAATTCATGTAACTATCTTTATTATCGACATGTCCAGAGTAAATAAGCAGGGCCCTTTAAGAAACAATAGTTAAGTCGGGTTTCACGAAAAACGTAAGTACAGGTTACGCCCTAAGTTTGCCATTTAGTGGACTCGGTTTTTCAAAAGATTTTTCATAATTAAAAACTTTTTATATGTTAAAGTAATCTGCACTCTGTAGTCTCTTATTTAGAACAAACAGTGAGAGAGAGAGAGAGAGAGAGAGAGAGAGAGGGAGGGAGAGAGAGAAAGTGTGGGTGTGTGTACTTGTATACAGTGATCTATGGATCTATCATGTAAGAAAATAACTATATCTTGCTTTTTAGGTTTGAATTTATTTATTTCTGTGCCAATAGAGTGCAGTGCTCGTGATCAATGGTCTGAACTATCAGTTACGAACTTAACAAGATTTCATCATGTTGAACACTTTTGTGAATGATATGATGCCGTAAGGATTTTTTCACCAG
The DNA here is from genome assembly GCF_036245765.1 of Copidosoma floridanum. Lineage (NCBI taxonomy): Eukaryota > Metazoa > Arthropoda > Insecta > Hymenoptera > Encyrtidae > Copidosoma > Copidosoma floridanum. The sequence goes on along the minus strand of NW_028321898.1, from coordinate 2,954,361 downwards.
CCAGCTGCTTCGCTTTTACAAATTAAACTTCGGGTCCTGTGAAAATCATCAACTCAAGTAAAAATAAGTCATACTCTATGCTTTAACTAAATATTTTTATAATTTTCACGTCAATTTTTCATATTAGAGTAGAATCATCATTTCTTAAATTTTTAGTTGATATAAATACATTTGAATATTAAAATATTAACTTTTTAATACGTGTATAATGTCTTTATGTTATACTTGTATCTTATATTAAATTCTTGTATATTATAAAAATAGAACAATAAACAAAAATATACATATGTATATATATACTAGTGGGGCTCACGCCCCCCTGCGCGCACTGCGCGCCAACCCCCCAACATTTGAATATTTTATGAGAAATACATTTTTACAATTTTTGTGTATTTATTCTCATTTATTCTTAACTTTTTTATTTTTCAAATTTAAAAAACTCATATTTAATAAATTACATGGGGCTACATCGTTTGAAAACGTTAAAAAACATAATGGAATAACATATAAAAATTTCAGGGATACTGCAATTGCAATGGGTTTAATAGAACATGATTCTGAAATCGACAATATTTTTGAAGAAGCCATAACAATTATGTTTCCATACCAGTTAAGACAATTTTTTGCTTTGTTTTTGATTTCAGAAAACAGTCGAGGAGATAAAATATGGAATGAATATAAAAAATATTTTACGGAAGACTTCGATAATAATAACAATAATTGTGCTCTTCTACATATTAATCAAATTTTGGTATCGGAAGGTTAATTATGTGAGTCTTTTAGTTTACCGGCACCAACCAATAGCAACTATATAAATAATTGCAATATTGAAGAAATATTTTTCAGTAAAAAAATGTTCGATATAATTTACGCAAATTTAAATAAAGATCACAGAAAATTTTTAAAACTATTTGTGAACAAGATGAAAAAGTATATTTCATAGATGGTCCTGGTTGATCCGGAAAAACCTTCTTATATAAGACACTCATTTATTATTTTATTTCTAGAGGTAAAAATATTTTGTCAATGGCTTGGACAGGAATTGCATCTGTATTACTACCAAAAGGTATGACCAGTCATAGAACTTTTTGTTTACCTCTAGACTTAGATAATATTGAAAGTGTATTTTTAGAATTTGAAACTGAAGAAAAAAAATTAAGGGAAGTTGATTTAATAATATGGGACGAGGCTTCTATGATTCCGAAAGAAGCTCTAGAAATCGTTGATAGAACGTTGAGAGACTTGTGTAATACAAAACTTTGCTTTGGTGATAAATTAATAGTATTAGGAGGAGATTTTCAACAAATCCTTCCAGTTATAAAAAACGGTTATAGAACTATAATAATAAAAGAAACTATTAAATCATTATTTTTATGGAACTTCTTCAAAATTTTAAGATTACAAAGTAATATCCGTTCTAGTAATAACGAATTTTCAAAATTATTGTTAAGAATTGGAGAAGGGGTTATAGAAACATTTAACATTCCTAAATCCTGGATTACAGATGATGTCTGTACTAAAATATTTGGTAATTACAGCAACTGTTTTGACTATAACGTGATACTAACTTCACATAATGAATATACTTTTTTTTTTAAACAATTAGATTTTAAGTAAATTACATGGGGAAACTAAAACGAATGTTATTTCGAAATTTGAGTATATCAGACGGATTATGTAACGGTACACGATTGCGAATTACTAAATTACTGAAGTATAACGTAGAAGGCGAAATAGTAACGGGAGAAAAAATTGGTAATAAAGTTTTCATTCCAAGAATTAAATTAAATACTGGAAATCTTTTATCATTACCTTTTATTTTATATAGAAAACAATTCCCATTAGTTGTAGCATTTGCTATGACTATAAATTAGTCTCAAGGTCAAAGTTTTGATAATGTGGGATTATACTTAAAAAAACCTTTATTTTCTCACGGTTAATTATACGTGGCTTTATCAAGATGCAAGAATAAAAATGGAATTTTTGTTCAAGTCGATAGAGAAAACAGTTAAGAGATTGAAAATATACTTTGGAAAGAAATTTTTGAATATAATAATGTATCTTATATTCGTAACATGATTTAATTATAATTTTTTTATGTATAGGTAAAATTTATTAATTAATAATACATATCATGAATTTATTTCGTGTTCATCTATTGTACCGATTACAGCATTAATCTAAAACAGACTAGAAATGGACGCAAGTCTTCGTGGTTTAATCAGGCTGTATAAGATGACTCATAAAGTGATGCGAAACTTTCATTGTTTATATTAATGATACTCTAAATTTAGGTACGTAAAGTAAGTTTATGTACGTAAAAAGAAGAATTGTGTATTAAAGGACTATATAAGTGATGATGATATAATAATTATGCCATGAAAAAATTCGTGGGGGTCGGTGGGAGGGCCGTAGGGGGTAGGTGGGGGGATGTACGATGTTTTGAGAAAAACTACTATACAATATTTCCATGTGATTTGGTAGGAATGTGGGAATAGACTTTAACACATTGACAGGGCTGGAAAAATGCAACATTACAAATTTCTAACAAAAAAAGTCAGCCCACCAAAAACTTTATGCTTACAAAGAAACCAAGGGATTCAATAAATTGAAATACAATTAATTGTATTTGAGTTTAGCTGATTATAGTATTGTGCACTAATCTGTAATTATTTAATGAAATATTAAAACATATGTTGTTATTATCCCATGAAGCCATCCGTGGTTAAACCCCCTGGCTTGCATAAAGACTTATACTATACTTCTATACTATACATATAATATTTTGTAGGGGGTTGGTGGGGGTCCATGAAAAAATGCGCGGGGGGTCGGTGGGGGGTTTTGAGAAAAACTACGATATTTCAAAATAAGCAACAAAATAACAGATTTTTACCTTATTTTGTGGGGGGGGGGGCGGTGGAGGGTTTGTGTGGAATGCCCCACTGAGTTAACTATATAATATAGGAAGATATATATATATATAATACCTTAACCATTAATAAAATAAATACAATAAATTGATTTTTACTTTTGAAGACTCTTGCAATTGAGTGTACATTTGAAAAAGTAACGTAGACTGATTGAAGTTTTATTTTTAATTATCAGGGGAAAGATGATGGAACCTACTGATGAACCAGCAAAAAAGAAACAAAAAGCTAATAAGTGCATAAATTGTGATGTGCATATTAAAAAAAACTTGTGAACCTTCGTTGTATATCGATACAGTTAAAAAGGCAACAGAGTTGTTGACTGCTACGGGACTTGTTTTCAACCTTGGAGATTTCATTTGTAATAAATGCCGTTCTCAGCTAAGGAAAACAAAAAGTGAAGAACGCAAAAGCATAACGCAAGAACAACATGTACTCAACGAAGAAATACAAGGTACATACGAATAAATGTTTGTATTGATGGGTGTATATGTTGCGTGCATACAAATACATGCATTTATTTGAATAAATAAGTGCGCATTCTTGTATTGACTACTCCATTGGATGTTCATTTTCTTCAGAGCAAAATATTTTGTTTTCTATTCGTTAAAAAAGTTAATTTCTTTTTATATTGGTCGTGTCTACTTTTTAAATGCAATTAAGGTATAAATAAAACAGGACCACTATAAAAATGTCAGGTTACCAATAAGTGAATATATATTTTTTATGTATACTAAGGTGCTGAATCAAGATCCGGGGTCGAAATTGATCCATCACGTCAAAATTTCGACCTTACGTCAAAAAACACCAAATATGATGATAAAAATCGCATTTTTTTTAATGGTTTGTCGTTAAGACGATCTATTATATATATATAAGAAACTTTAATACACTAGCGTGGTGTCAGTTCAGGTATATGGTTATTAATAAAAGAAAACATTTTTTTTACCCTACTTAATGTTTAACATTTTTTATTTGTCTACTTTCATTCTCCGTGTAATATTTATAAAACAAAAAAAAATTTTGAAACATTAACTAAAGTAAGAAAAGTTTTTATTTTATCAACAACCATAAGTCTAAACTGACACTATGCTAGTGAGATGAGATTTAATTTTACGAAGTATTTTATGTTACTTATGTGAATGGGAGAGTTGTGCATATAATGAATACTACTTTGAATGAGAAAGGCCATTAGATTAACGATTACAAAATTATCTTTTTAGCTTTTTTCTTTTTGGTAAGGGTTGTTTAGTTTTTTGATGTTAGAAATTTTTCACAATGTCCCACGTATCACTTGGACATTAATTGGGGTACTTTTACTATAAAAAATGTTAATGTCAATTTTGAAATCCTCGGATTTTATTACTTTGCATTAAGAGCCTGGAATTTGAGATTTTCATCATTATTTCTGGTGTTTTTTGAGGTTGGGTGAAAATTCTGACGTGATGGGGCAATTTGAACCCCGAATCTTAATTCAGCACCTTAAAATACATAAATAATATACATGTATATTACTTATTGGAGCAGTCGTAGCTCAGTTGGCTAAGGCGCAAGTCTGAGGTACGGCTGCTTAAATGGAGCGAGGGTTCGAATCCCGGTCGGTGCATTTTTTCAAAAATTGTTTCCGGCTGGGATTTGTTCTCAAGTCCCGTGGCTGGTTCTGGTATAGGTGTTTTCCCTCATGGAAGAGGGTTTTTTCTGCACCACAGGGCAACCCAGGGGTTAAAGGCCCTGGAGCGCTCTGGGTAAATACGGGACTGGTTAGGGAAGGCGGGGTATAAAGGGGATAGTTAGAAAAAGGGGAAAGGGGTTTGTAGGGACTAACGGGAGATAGGTACAAGAAGGGGATTGAAAATATAGGTGGGAGAAGCTAGGGAAATCGGGGTTCCATAGTTGGGGTTTAGGATCAACACCCTCCGCACAGAGGTGGTAGAGGGTGCCCGTAAAAATCAGGTAACTGGTGTACGGGTAGAAAAAATATATAAAAAAAAAAAAAAAAAAAAAAAAAATATATATGCATATATACATACATATGTACATATATGTATTCACTTATTGGTACCCTGCCTTTCTTTGTGGTCCTGTGCATTATTAGTATTAACAATATTAGTGTTCATTATCTAGTACATATTTTTGTTTATTTCTGATCTTTGTATGATAATTTCTATGAATTAACAAAAAAATAATTTTTGCAGAGAAGAAAATATCAAATGTTAAAAAACCTGTGAAACATAAAGGAATAATGGTAAATCCTACCAAGTGTAGAGCTTGCAACATTTTTATTCGTAAAATAGCTGGTAAGCCAATGGTGATAGAAAGTCGAGAAAAGGCAGCTGAAATACGCAAGAATTATAATTTGTACGTTCAGATAGGTGACAGTATCTGTTTTAGTTGTCGCAGAAAATTTAGGACAATGGACTCCAAAAAAAACGCAGAAATTTCAAAAAAAAAGTCGATATTAGCTGTACCTAAAACAGTACTAGAATACATGGTCGAAGAAGGAACTGAAGAAACTCAAAGATTTGAAGAAAAAAAGACAGTCGCACCTCAACTTAGTAGTGAAAAATCGAGTGAGGTGACTCTTACGCCATCTGATTTTTCACAATCTAGTGATGGCTCAGTGTATTTACCACCTATTAAAAAATCTATAGGTAAAGTCGAGATGTTTTTTCAAAGAACATCTGCAAATAAAAGTGTTTGTTTTATTTGTAAATCAAAAGAAAACCTTCCAGATGTGCCACTCAACGCAAAAATTCAAGTTTTTATTTCAAGAAAAATTTTCATTCCAAGGAGAAACAGATGCTGCTCTGATCACCTTATAAAATCTCGATTCTACAAAGAAGAAATTTAAAAAACTCAAGTTTACTCGAATGCTTGTTTTATAGAAGTTATGGAAATAAATGAATTCCTTGATAAATTAAGTGACAAAACCAATCATCAACTTTACAATGCTACTGGTGACTTTGGACTTTCTGAAGAACACGTCAAGTCACTAACAGGTTATACATGGGAAAATATCGAACAGTTGACAAGTTGGATGCCTACCATGAGAAACTCAGACAATCGTAATACTACTCAAGCCTTAGTAACGTTTTTATTTAAATTAAGAACTGGAAACTCCGACAACGTTATATCTGCGATTTTAAACATTGAAGAAAATCAAGTTAACAGAAGTATTAACTCTGTTTTGAATAGTTTTGAGAAAGAATTACCTTCATTATTTGGAATGAAATCGAAGAGTCGAGGGTATTTATTAGAGAATACATCTCCGATTGCAAGAAAACTATACGATTAAGATGATGATCAGTTGGCTATAATTTGTGATGGGACATACTTGCGCCATGAAAAAACTAGTAACAATGCTTATCAGCGAAAGTCATATTCTGGGCAAAAGAAGACATCGCTCTGTAAGCCTTTTACGATATGTACGGCGAATGGTTTCGTAATAGATGTGGCTGGTCCATTTAATGCAAACAAAAACGACGCTCAAATTTTAGAGCATCTGTTAAAAGACCCAAATGGGCTTAGTAGCATTTTAAAGAAAGGTGATGTATTTTTTTTAGATCGAGGTTTTCGCGATGCGAAGAATGGGCTAGAGGAACGAGGGTATAAAGTTTTCATGCTTTCTTTCAAAGGGAAAAAGAGTCAACTCACAGCCGAAGAAGCAAATCAATCTCGATTCGTAACAAAAATTCTATGGGTAGTTGAAGCTGTTCACGGGATTGTTGCACAAAAAAGTAAATTATTGCATCATCAACTACATAACACACAATTACACAGGGCAGCCTTATATTGTGAAATTGGTTGCTTTTTGCTGAATCTTTTTGGCAAGAGACTGAACTCTGATTTTGAAAAAGTAAATGACGTTATAAGAAGAATGAATAAAACTAATAAAAACCAGAACACTTTAGCTATTGAAGTTAAAGAAAAAAATTGGAAAAAAAGGGTTCCATTCAGTCAAATATCATCTGAAGATTTGTTAGAATTTCCTGGAATGACTTTGAGTGATTTAGAAATATTTTTCACAGGCTCTTACCAGTCAAAGCAAGCTGTATCTTATTTGGCTGAAATTATGCAAGAAAATGATACTCTTAAGTTAAGCTACGCAAAAAAAGATACTAACCTTTTGAAATTTAAGGTTCAGTCAAGACACATAAATGCAAAAATTTATAAAAGTTATGTTCATTACGTACCTAATACCGTAGGTATTGGAGGAATAAGACGTTACTGCTGTAACTGTGCCAATGGTAACAGAATCATAGGATGTTGCTCTCACGTAGCTACTGTTTTCTACTTTTTAACATACGCCAGATATCAATCGAAAATAATAAGACCAATAGAAGTTCTAACAAAATTGTTTGACTTGGAGGAAGTTTACCCTGTAATACAGGAAGACAGTGACGAAGAGCATTGAGAATAACAAAATGTTATATAATTTCTTGAAATGTATATAAAAACAAATTCGTATTTTTTAAAGCTGAAATGAAATAAAAAAGTATTTAGTACATATATGTGAAGTTTTTAGATATCTATATTAAAAAAACATTTCTTTTCTTATTAAAAATATGATCATTTGTACATCTTACATTGTTAAGCTAAATTAATTAAAACTATCGTTTGTTTTGGGTTTTAAAGTTAGTTCTACCACTTGAAAAACTCTGAAAAATTTGAAAAAGTACAATTTGTCGCAAAAACATAAATCCATCAAGAATCAGTTTTTTAAAAACCGATAAAATGGATTACATACTGAAATCAGGTGAAAATAACGGTTTTTAGGATTTTTAGGTTAGTTCCACCACCTACAAAAATATGAAAAAATATATTAAAGTTGTATTTTTCCAGCTCTGAAAGATAAAAATATCTACTTGCCTGCACTTTTATTGGATCATGGTCAAAATCGCGTTTCAAAGGTTAAATAATTTTTTTAGAGGTTATGTCGACCGTGGGTGACCTTGGAAAAAATTCTACGAAAGAGAATTTACATTTTCTATACACACAAGTTTTTTTTAATTCTTTGGATTGTAAAAACCCAAGATAAGAAACAAATAGTCGTTTTTTTTGTTGTAATTTTTCATTTTGTGAAGGTTAGAAAAAAAAATTTTTCCAATGTAACGCCTTTTTTTAAGTTATATTCTCTGCAAAATTTACTAAGGATATTAGAATTCCGATTAAAATTAAAGGAAGCTCTTAAGTAGCCAAAAAACGTGAAATAAATCGGTTTTTTGAATTTTAGGTTATGTCGCACCAATTAAAAAAATTTCAAAAAATACGTAAAAGTTGTGTTTTTTTTGCTCTACGAGATAAATAAATGACGTCGCCTGCACCTCTACTGGATCATAGTCAAAATTGCGATCTAAAGCTTAGAAAATTTTTTTTTTAGGTTATGTTGTACTTGGATGACCTTGAAAAAAATTCCATATAAAAGAAATAATATTTACTATGCTGCTGAATTTTTTCAGATTTTTTTTATGTTTAGACGCCGAGGGAAGGAATGAAATGTAAAAAACACGGTTTTTATGGTCCCTAGCAAGGGAAAAAATTTTTTTGGTCTCGGACCCAGTTGACCCTTTATTTTTAGCCCTAAAAAATAGTTTGACACTGTTTAAACGAAAAAATTCAATTTAGGGCATTTTGCTGTGCTTGATGGGGGGTACCCAATTTAAGTGCTGTGAATAAATGAAATGTCTTTTTAGGCAACCCAGTATTGTCAATTAGCGATGTAACTTTTTTAAAGTATTATTTGTTATGATAGTTTATTTTTAGATGATCTAGTCTTATCAATCAAAATGCCAACTAAAATTTTGTATTATTAAAAATAGGAAAGACCTTTGGTCAATCTGGTATTAGCGATCAGCTATTTTACGGTTTTTCAGAGATGTTTTATACAAAAATTTTTTCTTATGAAGCAAGCATTGACGATTAGCATTTTAAACTTCTTTCAGGTTAGTTGGTATTCATTAAATTTGTCTTCACGCAAGCAAGTATTGGCTATCAGCAACCTAAAATTTTTTAGTATGATTTATGGACTAATTGGCAAGCAATTTAACTGTCATAGATATAACTATGTAATAAAATGCACACGTGCCTGAACAAGTGACAGTGATTAGCAAAACAACTAATTTTTTCATAGATCTATCTGTGCCGTGTAAGCTCTTAGTATCTAAATTTTAATTAATAACCAGTAATTTTTAACTAGGTATAAATCAGCCTATTTTTTCTGCACTTTGCATGAAAATTGCTGGGCTTTTGTGTAAAAACATAATTTTTGAATTAAGGTGACATAACCACACAAGCACATACATGCACATTTAAACACACCTACACTTATGGTTCACATCACATGCACAGTATTTTCCAAAAAACCGTTGGGTTTTAAACTCTTACTTAACCGAGAGTATATTCTTTAATTTACTGTATGTAAGAACAGTTAAATAGCAAATTGCTTATCCTTGCTCGCCTAAGGATACATTTTATTTATTGAAAAAACTAAAAAACTGTTGGATTTCTTATCGCCAATGATTACTCGCCTAATAGTATATTTTATTCAGCGATAAAACTAAAGACCTATTGCTGATGCTTATTTTGAAAGCACATTTTATTTACTAATAAAACTAAAAGGCTGTTGAGCTTTTAACTGCTGATGCTTAGTTGCCTAAGGGTGTATTTTATTTATTAATATCACTAAAAATTTACTGGGTTTCTAATCGCTGTATCTTACTCGACTTAGAGCGTATTTCAAGTACAATCGGTTTATAAACGCTATTGCTTACTCACTTTAGAGCGTATTTTATTCATTTATAATGAGTAAAAACTATTGGGTTTCTTACCGCCAATGGTCGCTCGCCCAAGAGTGTATTTATTTATCAATAGAACCAATGAATTGTTGAGTTTTTATCGATGATGCTCACTTGCCTAAGAGTCTATTTCATTTACTTATAATATCAAGAAAATGTTGGGTTTCCAATCGCCGATGCTTAGTTGCCTCAGAGTGTATTTTATTCACACTAAAAAGCTTTTGGGTTTATTATTTTCAATGCTTTTTTGCTTAAGATCGTATTTTATTTATTAATATCACCAAAAAACTGTTGTTATTATTATTGTCAATTCTCACTTCCTTAAAAGCACATTTTATGAATTATTAATACTAAAAATTTGTCGGGTTTTCAATTGCCATTGCTTACACACCTAAGAGCGTATTTTATGGTTCAATAATACTAAAAAACTATTGTGTTTGTTATCGCCGACGCTTACCCCCTATGGTTGTTTTTTGTTTATCGATAATTCTTAAAAAATTAGAAGAGAAGATTAATACCTTGTATTATTATAATTTATAATATATGGACTGTGCTTTTTTGATACGGGCCGTCGATAAATAGATAACGTTAAGTCTTATATTGTGAAAGCTTCTTTGTTAAATCATATAAGCACAATCCATTCAAATAAGGTCACTTTTTACTTTTTTTACCCTGATCCTTTTAAAACGGTTATACTATTTGGTAAATATGTAGCTAAATAAAACGTTCTGTTTTGACCTGATTTTTAAAAGTTAAACGGATGCAATGCTTGTTTAAACCATAGATACCTTTATTTCTTGAAAGAATAAAATTATAATTTCAGGTATTTATGGACATATTTTTTCCTCACCACGCAGAACCGTCAATGATTCAAGTTTTAACATTCTGTTACCGTATAACATCGAAATTATTTTTATATCACTGTATTATGACATTAACAATATCTAGAAGATTTATCTACATACAGTTATTTTTATAGTGTTGGAGGGCTATAAAGTATGTAATCTAAGTTCCAATACGTTTAATGTAAAACAAAGTTTATTTTCTAATTCGAAAATTTTATTTATTCGTAAGAGTTTACGACTTTCATTAATAATATCAACATCTTCTGTTAAAAAATTTCTAGAATCTTAATATATAAGGACGGACAAAAAATTATTTTGACTAAAAGAAAGCATTATGGCACTACCGTTTTTAAGAATAGTATTAAATTAGGAAATTATTTTATTGAAACCCACAGCGATAGCGTTTTTTTAAGGTTTCGCAAGTTACATAACAATACGTTTTCTAACTTCTAAGTAATGTTGCCCGTCATTCTTAATTTCATGAAGTTAAAAAAAAGGTTAGAATTATGTAAATGTAAATATTTATTTTATATTTATTACAAATGTAAAAAACAAATTTATTATCCGATACTGAAACTCAAATTTACTTATTATTTTAAACGATATCCAATAAACATTTTGTTCTATTTATCAATTTTAAATGTTAAAGTTGAGTTTATTATGTAACTTTTCATGAAAATATAAAAATTGTGTAATTTAATACAAATACTATAATTTAAATAGAATGTAATTCAATATACATTTAATTATTATTTAGTTGTTAATCATTACATTCAATCTATATTTAATAGTGGGTTCGTTGGTACGCGAATCATGAAGGGAGCGACGCTTTACTAGTATATATATTTGCTCTACTTGTTCATAACTATATCATACAGTAATCCTAAAGGGTCATTTCCACATTTTTTCACCCCCCTCAGCCCTTTCGTAGACTCCCTTAGCCATCCCCTAAATAAGGTAAGATTCCATAAGTTTTTACGTCATTTTGTCACTGACTTTCGGTGGACAGTCAGAAATAACACTGACCTGGCTAATTTTCAGAAAGATGGTCATTCCGCAACAGTAACTATAAGCGTTGCGTCGTATGAATGGTATTTATTATCTCATCTCTCTTATTAGTTTTGTAAGTTTGCAGATAAATAACTCGAGCAGCTTCTTACAGCTAAAAACTTCAAAAGCCATTATTGCTATGTAAGTGTGGGTTTTCTTATTTATGGCCATATATCCACGCTTTGGACGTATATAAGTACAAGTATTCAAACTGTTTAGGTCTTCCTGCTTTATCGGTAAAAGCAAAATTTTTGTATAGAACGATGTAGCCATTATCTAGGAGTGGGATGCTTATGTAGTATATACAATGATCATTCTGTATCAAAATTGTTAATTTAAATATGTCTATTATTTCGAGCGAACTTTTTTGAGATCCTATACCAAAAAAATTCAACTAAGGTCTGGACAGATTTGCTTGTATTTTTGAGTTATTAAAAATCGCAGGCTATATCATCCTTGGATATACTTGTCCCCTTGCCGTAAAGAGGACTGAATTTATAATGGAGTCACAGTCTGCCATATACTGCTTGACGCTTTTATCCAGTGTATTTATCGCTGCAATTGTTGAGCTATCTATTTTTTGTAAGTCATTTATGTTTTTCATCCACTTTATGCCTATTTGCATTTTTTCTACCCTGTCATCTATATCGCTTACTCTGTTAGACATTCTGTCTGTAAACCAACAAGTTTTGTTTAATTGTGTGTATTGTATTTATTTGGGCCAAACGCATTTGTTAATGCTTCAGTATCGTCACTGTCTAATGTTCCGAATAGAAATTGTAGGACTACCCCTGAGGGCATTATTATCTTTTTACGTTGGGTTTTTCCCCCTGTAGCAGGTTTGTCAATCCCTTATTGGACATCAAAGCTCCCGTTATTCTATGGTTTATTGTTTGTAGTCTGAACCTCTGCGCCACTTTAGACACTAGTTGTTCGCTTTTTTCCACAATTGTCTGAGTTATCGATCACTGCAGCTGCTCTGGTACCTCTAATCGTGACCTGCAATACATAAAATTGAAAGCTGTTCATTGCGAGCCCTGGTTCCTGCCTACGGGCACGCGTTCTAGACCCTGCAATAAGTAAGTACATGTTTTCACGCTATTTTTACTCTACCGATAGTTATCTATTTAAAGTTTGGCACTTGTATAGTAGTTTGATACTAGATGGTGCTCTTGCTCTTCATTCAAAAACGTGTCCGTGTGCCATTTTTTTGAAATGATCGAAATGATCCTTTACACACATGTGCATAATTTTTACTCTTTAGTATTCATCACTTTAGTTTTTCCTACGCTTCTTTCTTCGTTGTTCATGCGTGTCAGATCAATGTGTTCTTTCTCGTGCAGCGCATCTATGGCCTCTATGTTAGGTACCTGTCACTATCTGAAACGTTAGATTGTCTAAGTACTTAAATGGGTGGCTCTTAATCTTGTTCAGTTTTTGTAGTAGAGGCGAATCTTAATTTTTCCTTGGTGCTCATGATGAAATATCGGTTGGTAACCGCGTCTCATATACTTTTTACTTCCTCATCGATGGTGGGTGTGCGACGGTTTTATCCCCTTTTCTTTTGATTTCGCTATCTGTTTTGTAAAGCGCTCCATTCAAATTGTTAGTCTGCTCTTTGTCCTGTACTTCAACGTAGTCAAAGCTGTCTTCGTTCTCTGTCGCTGATTCTATATTTTCTTTCGTTGGTTTTTTAATGTGTTCATCTGAGCTCGTCTCTTCCTCACTTAGTTTCTGCTCCACTCCTAGCTGCTTCTTGACTTTTTTGCCCCGCTTCCTCCGGTCTATCCTTTTACCTTCGCTTTCCTGGTCTTTCTCGCTGATGCTTTGGTTATTTTCCACCGGTTCTGTTACATGTAAGTAGTAAAACTTACTATCGTTAGTTGCAATGTAATATGCATAAATATAACTCTCATTTGTCAGTGCCAGGTAAACACAAATATTTTTCTTGAATTTTTGGGAAAACAGATATATGCAGTCATCCTTACACATGCTGTTCGTTATTCTAATACCTCTTCCACCTCCTTCAGCTCTGCATTTTTGTAATGAATTTGAATTGCGCAGCATTGCTCGCAGCTCGTAAGTCGATAGGTCAAGACCAAATAAAAATATAAGACTGGGGAACAAATAGCTTACAGGTGGTCCGGAAAGTCTTTTTGATATTTTTTCCAGAATACTACTGGGTTGTGCGCATTCACAAGTTTTCCTTTACGTTTTGTCTCTTAGACATTCTAAATACCTATCTGGTAGCGTAGCGATCTCAAATGGTGCATTAGGTTAATTTCTTGATTGCTTTTCATTTTCATCTGACTTGGTCCCCTGGTTCTAGCTGTATATAATGTCATTTGCCTCCCTTCTTATCTGTGATGCCACGTTTTCTACAGGTACAGTTTTAATAGGCTCCCATACATTAATCCTCATTCTTGGCCTACCTTCTACGTGGTGTTTTTTAATATCAATCTTTACTCAGGTCTGAGTTTCATCGGATTTGAATTCCAATAGATCATGTATAACCGGCCTCCTTTGTATTTACATGTCCATTATAGGGTTAGTATTTTGTTCCATATTTCCTTTTTCTTCCCTACCGATTTTTTTTTTTTCGGTAATTCCTTCTGAAGGTGTCTCTGTATGTGATTTTCGTGATGTATCGTATCTTTCTGTAATTGTTTCATTTGATAGTTCAATTATATGTGGTGTGACTGAAAAATACGGTCGCTGTCTGCATAGTACATCAAGTTGTCGTTTGCGTGCTCACCGGAATTTGACCTATGAGACTACGTAATCATGCATACTGTTTTGGTTATCTTTTGGTCATTTTTCTTTCCTTTTCTAGTCATTACTAGATTCTTCCAGGCTTGTACACTTGATTCTCACCTTTTTGGTTTTCCTTGTATTCTTTCTTTTTTTGTTGCTTGAACTTCGAAAACTCTAGCCAGGGGTCCATCACTCTTGTGTTTCTCTGTATTTTCCTGTTGGTTAGCTAGTTTATGCAGCTCTTGTCTAGGACGCTCTGGGTTTGTTTTCCCTTCGTGTATCATCGGGTTCCCTGAAAGCGCATTGATTGGCATGTTTGTTAAGCCTGGGCGATGTATCATTTAAATTCAGAACCTTCAAGTTCTGCTTCAAGTATACTAAATCAGGTGTCTGGTTTCCTTGATGAGTGGAAGTGTTTCACAGGTTCGTCATCCGTGATCACTGTAAACTTGTGTCCATACACATAAAGTCTAAATTGGTCCTTAGCGAATACAATTGCAAGCAGGCCCTTATCATACCTAGAATAAGGAAACTCAATTTAACAGCGTGATGCGTACTCGCACGGTCTGTCCTTTTCTATCTCACCGCTTGCTCCTAGTGGTCGCCCCGTTTTAATGAAGTGCCCGTTTTTTAAAGTCTTGATAGAGGTTAGGCAATTTGTACATAATTTTTGATAAACCACCTGTAGTAGCCTACGATACCTAGAAACTGTTTCACTTTCTTAACGCTTGTCGGCTAAGGATAATCTCTGGCTAATTCAAAATTCTTTGGGTTAGTTATTACCTGTCAATTGCCTACGATGTGGCTTACACCGGCTCTATCTACGAGTTGCATCACACTGTCTACTTTTTTCTCTAGCTTTTTTTAGTCTTTTATAAAATTTTCCGTTTTTTCTTTATCATTACTTATTCCTTCATAAAATAACCTTATCACTACTTTTTCCAAACTTTTGATAATATCCCCTTCAACGTCTTTCAAGTATTTCTGGTAAATTTTTTCGTATTCTAGTAGCTTCACTTCTAAAACAGGCACGTATTTCATCTCGTCACTCAATTTAATACATTCTGCAATTATTTTTCCCTTAATATTTCTGGCTATAAAGTTTCTAAACAATATTTCTTCCTCCATGTCTTGGAGGGGTATTCAGCTATTTTCTGCTGTATTTCTGCTTCTCCTCATTTAAGCGTCAACCATTCATTTTCATTTTGTAGGCATTTTAAAACACTCCGGCTTTAACAATGGTACCTATACGTCATCTAATCTACTGATAATGTCAGCGGAGCTTATCTGGCACTGATATGGCAAGTATCCTACCCTATGATTTCTCCTACATCAATTGGAAAGTTATGGGGGACGGCATGTAGTATGCACTTAATCTGTGCAGTTGATTTTGTACCGTGCACAACGTTTTGCGTGCTCCCTGGATCAAGTTGAGAGAAGCTACCCGATACCTACTATTCATAAGCATGTCAGTGCTAAGAAAATTTCCTTTAGAATCCCAATCCCTGCACCTGTATCCGCATAAAAAGTTGCCTTTATATTCTTTAACTGAGGGGCCCGTAACTGGATCGATGGTGGTCTATGCTATGCTATATCTTGGTCGCATTCTGAAAGCTTGCGTTCGTCATTATCTTCATGTGTGTCCGATGTCTTTGTCTGATTACCCTTTTTACGGGCTTTCCTACCTTTTCTGGTGCGTTTGCCGTTCCACTGAGTAGGACTATCCTCGTACTCTGCTGTAGTATCTGCTGTAGTTCTATTTTTTCCTGCAATGAGTAAATACTCAGGCTGTTGTGGTTGGTTTCTACTTTCACTATTTTGGCTCCATCGTCTGCGGCTCCTCTATCGCACATTCTTCCTCGCCAGACACGCTTCTCTCTGTATCTCTCTTTGTCTTTAGTTCATTTTTGATATGGGCCCCTATCCTGTAGCGGCCCATGCGTAATATAATTCCTGTTGTAGCCGTCTCTGGTATCTTGATTTTTGTAGCCGTTTCCATAACGGTCAAATGTGCCTTTGCTGTTATTACTGTACAAGTCACCATTGCTACGGTTGCCATAATAATGATTACCTCTGGGGTTGTAAATATTATACCTGTCGTTATAATTATTTTTCCTCTTATGTGGCTTTACTGAGTCATTGTTACAACCCCTGCATTAAGTATTGTAATTACTCTTATTAAAATTATCATTCCTGTCCCTATAATTATCGGTGTTTCTGTCAGTCGAGTTATTATTCACAGATTGATTACGCTCTTCGTTTTGCTGTCTCTCCTTTTCTTCTTTATCTTGCTTGCGTGAGCGGCAGTCTCTCACGTAGTCTCCTAGTCTCTGATAATAATTGCGATATCTTTTCAGTTCTTTTCCGTAGTCTCTCCAAGCTTCTC
The DNA here is from genome assembly GCF_036245765.1 of Copidosoma floridanum. Lineage (NCBI taxonomy): Eukaryota > Metazoa > Arthropoda > Insecta > Hymenoptera > Encyrtidae > Copidosoma > Copidosoma floridanum. The sequence goes on along the minus strand of NW_028321898.1, from coordinate 2,937,605 downwards.
TGTCGTTTATCAACGCAAGTAGTTTTCGACCTTTCTCAACTAGATGCTCGGTTCAGCCATCGCAGTATATACAGCGTTTTTCGTTTGCTGCTGATGCTGTTGCTACTGCTCCTTGTGCCCCACTACTGCTCTCTGTCGTGTTTTTTTCTTTCCTTGTCAGTTTTACTAGTGGTTCCCACTCGGTTGTTGCATTATTGTACGTAGGCCGGGCACTTGTACTTACTGGTATTCTATGGCGTAAACTGAGGTCGCTTTCAATTTTTTATTCTTCTATTATTGCTTTACAAAGGGTCCCTAAATTCAAACCTGTAATTTTAAGCCTAAATATTGGGTGCACATCATAAGTGAATTGTTTCACTTTTACACTTTCATTTAGCACTTGATTTAGAATAGGCAATAAGATTGGGTTTGAACCATGCAGCATCTTCAGTCTATTACACGAATGTTGCACCCTCCTGCCGTATTTTGTATTGGCTTATTATTTTGTTGTTTGAGTATTTTAAATTTTTTCATTATAGTATTTAAGTTATTTATGCTTCCGTACCTATTCGAAAGTTCACAAAAAAATTCTTAAACCGTTCTTAACTGGGCTAATTTTGGCATGAAACGCTTGGCTGCTCTTTTTTCTAACCTGCTTGCGATGATGCCGAGAAAAATTTATTTGTTTTCTGGGTCTACTATTTGCACAATTGTTTTCACTACTTCTTTCAATGGTGACAAAATGATTGGGTCACCGTAAAAAAATGAGATATTATTTGTCATGTGGCTGAGTGATGTTAGAGTGTTATATTGTGATCTTTGCGTATCGCGCTACGTATAAGCACTCTATCCATGTAACTGTGAGTTTAAAAATATATTTTCCCTCTGCCCTTGCTCGTGTGGTTGCGGTTCAGTCCAAGTGGGTTTGTCTTTATAAGTGGGACGAACCGCTGCTGTAAATACCACCTTTTTAATCCACTTTAGCTCCTCACTTATCTCTTTAATACCGTTGTCTAGGTAGCGTCTTCCATTATTTTCCGCCATTCCCTAATTTCTCTTGGTTTTTTCTGTGGTTGTTGATGATTTATCTTGTAGATTATCTGTTTTTTTTTTTTTTTTCTTTATTATTTTCGTATTTTACCTTCATTGTGGCAAACAGCTTCATCACTATAGCTCTAGTTTCGTTGTCCAGAGCATCAAGTTCCTGAAATCCTTTCGGGTCTATTTCTAATTCTAGAATTTGCTGTCTTTTATCTTTTCCTAGTTCTCCTCTATTAAACATGTTACATATCTTAGCCCTGTCGTCATTTATTTTGTCTCTGCCATTCACAACCTTACAGTTGAAACTCCCGAAAAGAGGTACGTTTGCTGTGCCTGTATTTTAGATTTTTTTAACTGTATATGTTTTACTTACACGATATATTCGGGTCCTATTTAAAAAATTCAGCTTGCCCTGAGTCAGTTGAGTATAGTGTGGACCCGTGGGTTTACTGTATCTGAAGAGACAACGCTTCTGGTTCCTCTTATTAGAGTTCACTACGCTAGATGTTATGTTAAGAGTCCTGATGTTTAGTCTTTTTCACTTAGCAATGGCAGCTAATAGAGGACAGAGTGTACAGAGTTTACCTGTTTTTAGTGCCCACCTCGATTTATGATATTCCATTAATTAAAACGCTGTTGAGAGTTGTTGAAACTTTGCAGGTGTATTGTCTCAAATAACATATTAGTTTTTCAAAACGTTCTCTTCGCCACATCAAGCGTAATAGGTATTTTTCTACAACTTTTTTGACTACTCACATTTGAGCGCATGATATATAAGATTATAAAAGATTATAAAAGGCGACGAGAAAGGAAAACTTCATGAATTTTTTCTCGAAATATGTAGACACGATTGTGTTTAAATTTGGTGACAACATCCATACAAATTTTTTTACAACATATATATTTTTTTAAACATTTCATCGTTAAGTGAATTGCGTCTTAACCCTCTTCAGCCTGTTTTTCTCGCGCAATTTTCTTTCAGATCCCCGGCCTCTGAATTTTAAACTGTCATAATCTCGCGGCACTATACTACGTGTGCATCTCGATCAAATTTTATTTTTCCCAAACGAAAAAAAAAAAAAAAAAAAAATTACCCCATACCTAGCACCAAATCTGTTACGTCAGAAAGAGATTAACAAGGAGGTGCATCGCAAGAACGATCAGCGATTATCACGTTTAAAAACCTTATTCAAGATATCGCTTTCATAAGGCAAAGTCGCGCGTGTGTCCCCTTTCGAGGTTCGTTGTGTACTTTCTCGGAAGCCTCTTTCTTTACGCACTCTTCTCTTCTCTTGGCCCTAAGGCTCCTTGTTTCGAGATGCAAGGAGAGGGCACTCAGAGTCTTACTTATACTTCCGTACGTTACACCACGCTATATACAAACAATTTTTGCTACAAGAAATAAAATTGTCAATTGATATTTTATATAGCAATGTTGATCCTAAACCTCGTCAGCCATAAATGAAAAAAATTTGTTTTTTGTAAGTATAATTTTGAAACTTGCGATCTGGTCTTTACTTAACTTTTCATACATTGAATCAAATATTTAAATCAAAAAAAGTTTTTTTTAGCGATTTTGTTACTTTTTTTTATATAAATTTCTGTTGATGTAAATGAACTAAAATTCTCACATTATTTGTCTTTTAATTCTAGACGTTTCAAAATAGTTGAAACAATTAAGGTTGTATATGAAGAATATAGCTTATTATTTTTGGTAATTAAAATAAAAATCTTGTGATCAATAAGTATTTTCAAATTTTCTCATAAATTAATATTCAAGTATCTTATAAATTTAAACTATTTCTACTTCATCTTTTCTTTGATCTACTTTACAAAGATTTTCGTAGTCTTTTATATTCAAAAGGCATATTGAGTAAGTTAAGTTTTTAACGAGGCTAGTACATTTATGTTGCTATATTATACAATGATTTCAGAGGATCATTCCACACAACCTTCTATTCTCCCTTCGAACGCTCATTTAAAAAAGGTAAATTTTTTCTAGTTTTTATGTTATTTTTATTGTGTTAAATTTTTGTTTGCCCTTTCTAAGTCCTCTCACAATTTTCAAGAAACTTTAAGTCCTTTTACACCCTCTTAGTATTTTCGTACGTCTCATGTTTGCTACCTTTTTTTTATCTCTCTCAGAACTGCATTTGCAAATCTTGGCATAAAATGAAATTTTTTTTATTTTTATTGTTAATTCTATGGAGTTAAATTTTTGTTCTCGCTTTTCAAAGCTCTTCTATCCGACTTTTTAGCCGCACCATATCGTTTCTCATTTCAATGTCATATTTGTTTAATCCATATAATTTGTTAGCATGTTTCTACACCACCTTTAAAATAGTGTTATATTATGTTATATAGCACACTTTTTTTTTCTTAAACTATCAATGAGTTTATTTATTGCATTACTAAATACATGTAAGAGTATACGCTATCATCGTTTTAGAATTCTTATTAAAAACACTAGTTAAAACTGTTTTCCATTTTCCTTTCGTTCTTTACATGGCATAAATTATGATAATTATAAAACATCAATCAAATGTGCAAATTTTGGTCCAAATTTTTACGATGTATTTTGTGGTGATACGTACCACTGGTTGAAACATTGGAACGTAAAGTGAAACGTAACTTGATCCAAAAAGACAACCAAAAATCAGTAAGGTACTGAAAATAATCACTTTTTTTGAATATCGTTCCTTCAAACCAATGTCACATCTATCTTCTCCCAGCATATCGATATCAAAATGAACCTAGGGTCAGATAAAATACATTAAAATACATACTCAATTATGATATATTGCACAGGGCAATTTTTAAATATCAAATGAAATTACTGCAATTATATACTGTTTTTCTTATAATAAAGCTTAAAAAGATGCTGAATATTCAAAATTTTAGGATTTAAGTGAATTTTAGTCAAATTTGTTCATTTAGCTATATACTTTTAAATTCTCATAGCTGATCGCTATAATTTTTCATTTGTACCTTTATTTCAGTAACATGTTCTGTGAACACTGTTATACTACATGTAAACAAAGACTTCCTCCAACGTTAACAGGAATGTTCATCTCATCAAAGTTCCTTATTTAATTATTATATTACTTTAAATTAAGTTTACATATACGAGTATATTTACTACCCTTAATACAAAGACACACATCTTGTTGCGCGCTGTCCTTTTGAATGAATTTGTATCAGTCTGCCTACAGCGCGTACAGCTGAAGCAACTCACTATACACATTTGCCGTAATATATAAGAAGGCTAGACGCTCGACATCTTTTATATTAAGCCGCACTCTGAAGTTTGTAAAATAGTCTGTAAATAAATAGTTTGTTACTTCCATTTTTAAATTAAAGTTCGTGTCCTTTTGTTACTGCTGCTTCATGTATTCTAGGGTTCATAAAGATCAAGTATTACTGACCATATCTAAGTAACTGTCTCAAGCTGTTAAAGCTCAATTACGCCACCCCCGCTATACGGTTCACTACAGTTAGTATCAAAAATGTACACCAACAGAGAACTGCGACTTGATAATTGAAATATTAAAATTTTACTTAATTTCTTTTATGTTGGGCACCATAGAGATCTGAAAAAGTATGTAACACGAGAGTCAAGTGCTAATTGTAAAGTAGGCGTGACCTTACAAAATCTGCTGTTTAAAATAATTTGTGATACTTCAGGAGGTTTGTGTTTAATGCAATTGCAACTAAATTATCAAATTACTTTGATGCATATCGAAAATTATGACATCTATCATAAAGTGATTAAATACCACTTGGAGAAAGTGGCATCAACAGCAAATGCCAACAGCTCCTAAGAACTTAACAGTATAAACAATTAAGATAATTTAAAAGTATGCTCACAATAGTAAGACACAGATACACTCCAAAACTTTTTAATTGCATAATTGTACCTTTTATTATTGATTAAAAGATATAGGTTGTTAAAAAATTGCGTTAAATTATAATATTTTTACGATTGTTGGTGAAGTCACCAAGCTTTATCAGATTAAAAGGACTTCATTTGTTATTCAACGTGTATCAACCGTACATCACTTTAATTACTTAATTAATCTAAAACACCTGTACATGAAAGACATTTATTCTTACCTACTTTTAATCTAATTATGTTATTTTATCTCTTAGATTTTTTAACAAATCCCAAACTTAGTCAGGGGAACTCAGACTGAAAAAACGACACCTAATGATATAGAACAACTTTTTTTGCGAAGGACAAAACTCCATTAAAATAAGTCATGAGGCTCAAGGACTATGCCTCATATTCGCTTAAACCAACTGAACTATGCTCAGTTACGCTGGTACAGATGTTTTATTTGTTTTAAAAAATCGAATGTTTTTTACGTACAAAACTTTTTTTTACAAAACTGTATCTTTTCTTTAAAAGAAGGCAAAAGTTTTGTTGGATTTATAAGTGTTATGAAACAGTACAAGTAAATAATTTTAAACGTTAACATACGTATTTATATAACATTGTCTTGCGCTTGCAAGAGAAGTATCAACTCAACCTAACTTCATACGTGCCAAAATTGCATGGGTCAGGAAGTCATACAGTTACTTAATGTGGATTAAAAAAAAAAAAAAAAAAAAAAAACAGACGTGTGGCAATCAGGGACAGCTGCAGTAAAGCTAGTGCATAGCATTTTTTATTTACTTATGAAATTATGATTTTTTATTAATTTTTTATTTATGCAGGATATTTTTTTACTTTGATATTCATTCAAGTTACACTTTTTAAGCGTGGTGATCGACAAGAAAAGTTTTTACAGCTTGTAAAACAGTCAAAGATAGTCAATTTTAACCACCAGAAAGAATGATCGATTAATATTTGACACGTCAATACTACAAGAATAAAAAAATCGCAAAATCTAATGTCATTAAAGATTTATTGTAAAAAATATGATTGAATGTTCCAAATCTTTTCTTGTAGTCTTACCAGTAACATCTTAATCCAATAGTTACACAAATTAAAGATGTCACACTTGGACGTAGTTTACTAATAAAAAATAATAATAATAATAAATTACTTCATTTAACGAAATATTACTACGTATTATAACACTGATAATTTCGATATTTAACCTGAAATGTAAGTATACTTACCTGTTTACTTGGTACCATCAAATCTTATGGCATCACTTGCACACTGTTAATTTTTTACGCAATCTCTTTTCACCGTGTATATCAGTAGACCATGCAATTCAACTTTTTTAGCGGAGAAATATTATCAAGCCACAAGGACGTTTGGACAAAATAATTCTTATTCACTGCGTTATAAGAACTTACAGCAAATTGATGTTCACAATGATATAAAAATGTTTTTCAATTTATGACGTAAAAGACTCAAACGGAATATTAATTAACAATTGATTAATTAATTATCAGCGTGAATGCTAATATTCCAATCGATCGGGTTACGGGATTACCCAATTAATCACATTTACATTATATTTATAAGGGTTTCTTTTTTTAAATCTCGCGCCACCTACTTAGCGATGCCTGGCGTTAGTTTAATTGACGATAAGCTGACACGGTCACGTTTAGTTTTCTTCCGTAGTCAAAAACACTGCCACACTCACTGCAAGTTCTCCATTGTGGCATTATAAAGATATGATGGATACCTAAACACCTGTATATACTTTCTCACAAACAGCTGCTTACATATTCATCCGATTTCGGAGCAGCTCGTTTCGATTCGTGCGAGATTCGTACAGTCGTATTATATACATACACGTTAAGCCAACGCTCGGCCGAGCTACATGGTAGGCGGAGTGGGGGGTGTTGGGTTTTACTTTCGTTCCAGAATTTCTTGATTTGGTCACCGCGATCAAGGCCCGCGATAAAAGCTATGCAATAGCTAAAAATTGTATACTATATGTTAGAAAAAAATAAAATAATCATACGTACATTGATGTTGAATGGGATAGTATATTACGCCACAAGGAACGAGAGTACGGCATCCCTGAGTGTATACAATGCAAATGACCAAGAGTTGATGCTGTATTTTTGTCTCGTGTACTATATAAATTCTTACCTTCCTCCGTTGAAATATTTTTTTTTACGATTTTAAAATCAAGAGCACACTATAAGTTTTCAGGCACAACTCACATTCTTTGCTAAGTAAAAAAGTTTTTTGGCAGAATCTGCATTGAAATTGCCTCGCCAGCAGTAGATAAAGGTGGCAAATACGCATATTTTGGCACAAATACTTCTTTCACTGCGCCGAAACAAGGAAATTTCGTTCCGTACAGCTGGATTGGTGAGAAATTGTATACGCACCACGTTCAGAGGTTAAGAAACGTATTAGATTTCACGTTAACCACCCTTAGCTTTGCCTCAGGCGTTTATTCACGACAAATCTAAGAGATTTCTAACCTCACTCACTAAATGCGTGGTATACCATTCTATGAGTAGAGGTTGCAAGTTTTCACTCACGAAGCATGAAGCGCTTTCGTTTTTGAAATCATGGAAGAAAAGTCGTCTTTTGTCGGGAGTTTGGTAAAAAAAATTTTTTTTTTATTATACATCTGGTACGTAGATAAGTATCAAGTACTAAAAATACATCCAAAATTAGTTGCTTTGTACCTGTATGAAAAGGTCCAAGGCCAGTAAAGCTTCTGGTCTTTGGTTGATTTTTTGCCGGGATATGGAGCACACCAGGTTGGGGAAAGGACGATGGGCAATGAAGGGGCACCGTAGTAGGTGTTAAAATAAAATGACACACAATACTGAACTTATTTTAAACAACAATAAACACAACAAAATTACTTTATTCAAGCAAATAATAAAAGGTATTAAATAACCTAGAAATCATTATTGAGCGTATTGGATCGAATCACTTGAAAATAGAATTAGAAAACAATAGCAGCAGATGAGAACTATTAAACTAGTTGTGAACAGAGAGGTAAGTAATAAAACTGAATTTACAGTGGTGTTCAAATAACCAAAAAGAAAAAGATGGCAGAGTTATGCCGGTATACGCGTGGGCAGCGCAACACATGAAAAGGAGCTGCAGGAGCAAAGACGATGAAACACGTCTGTCCGCTAGCCATGTACGAAGGAGACTGACCCGCACATCGCATGTATCAGTGCACACGTTGCGCAGAGCTACACTCTCACCCATGCAGACACACACGCATACATCTAGTCCTATAGTCACACGCTTGAGACTCCTAAATACAATGCAGTTAGCTAAGGCGGTCCATATTTCGTTTAATGCGCCCAACAAAACCCGATAAAGACCTTGAATTTTAAACATTCCCCCGGGTTGGTATGTCTGAGTATAATGACAGAAAGACAGACCAAGTAGAAGATAACGAAAAATTAAACTTATTAACAGTTACAAACAAAAATAATAATTATGTTAGTTACTTCAATTCTACAAATTCCCAGGGTAGAGGTGAGGGCATTTTCTTTAACGGGCAGCACACCAAGTTTGTGATTTGTTTTTAGTGTTATATCTAACTACATAATAAAAAATAATAATTGTAAAATGTAATCAAGGAAGACAATATTATTATCACCTTTTAATAAGCTTATGAGAATATGTGGATTTGAAAGATTTAAAGACGGCTGTCCTTTTACAAATAACGGAGCTTGCTAACTATTAACATCAAACTCCTCGGCCGGTAGAACTAGCACGAGATTGACCACTGGTCAAGTGAGAGTAGAGGTAGCGGTACGGACTTCAACAACTCTAACAGATTCATTTGATCCTGCGAATACCTGAGTCACCCGGCCTAAAGGCCAATGAGAAGGTGGAGTATTCTCTTGGAGAATTAGTACTAGATCATTGACTCGAACTGCTCTTTGTTTAAAAATCCACTTTTGTCGAACTTGTAATGACACAAGATACTTGTTAACCCATCTCTTCCAAAAATGTTGGAGACAGGATGAAATAAATTTCTATCGTCATAAAGGGTTAAATTCTTCTCTTTTTAACTGAGGTTCGGGGGTTAGGAAGGCAGGTTTATAGCTCAGGAAGTGGGCAGGCGTGAGTACCTCTAAATCGAAAGGGTCATCTGATTGTGGAACTAGGGGGCGAGAATTCAAACACGCCTCTATTTTGCATAAGAGAGTAAAAATTCTACGAAAGTGAGCACCTGGTCGCCGATAACTTGTTTTAACAACCGTTTAGCTGATTTAACAGCGGCTTCCCACAAACCACCGAAGTGGGGCGCATAAGGTGGGTTGAAATCCCAATTGGTTCCAGCTTTCAGCCATTTATTGCTGAGGTTGTATGACCTTAAAAACTGGCAGAGTGTCTCCTTTAATTCGGAAGATGCACCTACGAAATTGGTACCCCTATCACTGTATAAGTGCGAGCAGTACCCTCGCCTGGATGTAAACCGACTAAAAACAGCAAGAAAGGCCTCAGAAGAGTAGTCTTCCGCCACTTCCAAGTGTACTGCTCGAGTGACCATACAAATAAAAACACAAATGTACCCTTTCTGAGTTCCCTTTCCTCTTGATTTGGTCAATCGGATAGCGTAGGGACCCGCGTAGTCCACACCCGTTTTAGTAAACACTGGACACTCCAGTATTCTGGATGATGGTAAATCTCCCATCATTGGAATTTGTACATGCGGTTTGGCATTATACCGAATACAAGAGATACATTTGAAGATTTTATTACGAACTACTTGACGCCGTCGCACAATCCAGTAGGTTTGGCGAATAGATGTCAAAGTAAGAAGAGTGCCACCATGTAAAACTAAGTTATGATGATAATTAATTATCAAGTCGGTCAGATAATCTTTGGGAGCAAGAATTAAAGGGTGCTTAGTTTGGCTAGGGATCGAAGCCTTACCAAGTCTATCCCCAACTCTAATCACTCCATCGACAAGAATAGGATTCAGATTGGCGATGCTGCTGTTTCTGTTTAATGGAACCTGTTCGGATTCAGATGAAGACGAGTTTTTTGAAAGTATACGGTATTCGTGCGGAAAGCGGAACATCTGATGAACACGAACCCAAACTAATCGAGCATTGTCCAGTTCTGATAATGTTAAACAATGGCTATCTGACCTTAAAGTATCGGATGAATCCAGAAAAGACAACTCTTGTGACGTCAAAATTTTAACGTCATTACGTTTAGCAGACTTTATTCGATTTGAAGTACGTTGGCATTTGAAAATTAACCTAAATATAAACCTTAGGCAGTAACTTGTAGCCTTGAGTAATTTATGCCAACTACTGTAAGCGGAGTAAGTGTCTGGTAACTTATCTTGGCATTCTAATGCATTCACAGAAAGCATTTCATTCAGAACAGTATCTTCACCTTCAGGAGAATTTTTAGGTGAAATGTCGGAAAAAACGATTTCACGACCCCTCAAGAATTCGGGCCCTTTAAACCAAAGTTTCTGACCAATAAGTTGCTTGGGCAGAATCCCGCGAGAGGCGAGATCTGCCGGATTCTCTTTAGTTTTGACATGATGCCAATAGGCTGTAGGTGTCAAGGTTTGAATTTCAGAACACCTATTAGCAACGAAGGTAGGCCACTTAGATGGAATTGACTTTATCCAACACAAAGTGTCCATAGAGTCGGTGTATAGGTGAATAGCCGAAGCCTGAACCTTTGTAGTTGAGACATGATGGTTCACTAGCTTCGAAAGTAAGTGAGCACCACACAGCTCGAGACGAGAAATGCTGAGCGTCTTTAGTGGTGCCACCTTGGTTTTAGATATTTCTAATGAAGTAAAAACCATGTCTGTTGTAAGTGTACGAAGATAGAGAACCGCAGCATGAGCTCGTTTAGAAGCATCAGCGAAGCCGTGAATTTCTATTATCGGGTCAACGGGTTGGAACCGATTCCAACGCGGAATTCTAATCTAATCCAAAATTTGGGCTTCATTGATCCACTCACTCCATTCCTTCAGAAGGTTAGAAGGAAGTTTCTCATCCCATGGTAACTTTAGCAACCATAATTCTTGTAGTAACATTTTAGCTTTAATAATTACTGGAGAAATCCAACCAAGTGGGTCAAAAAATTTGGCTAACTGAGAAAGCACACTGCGTTTAGTCCAAATTGGATGAGAAGATGGTAAGTTGACCTTAAAACTAAAACTATCGAGATCGGAGTTCCAGTTAAGACCCAAAACTGATGTGACCTCATGGTCATCTTGCAGTTTAAGTGGATTGGAAGAATGGAATTCTTCAGGGATCTCGGCTAATATCTCTTTGGCGTTGCTTAACCATTTTCGTTACTTGAAACCAGCTAGCTTGGTCAGAACATCCAGCTGTTCTACCTTTTGCTTAGCTTCTGTGAGTCTATCAGCACCCGATATGAAATCGTCCGTGTATACTTCAGTATTCAAAATCTCTGCTCCAAGAGAAAGAGTATCATGGTAAAGGACAGCTAATTCTTTCAATACCCGAGAGGCAAGAAAGGGTGAAGAAACTAAGCCGTAAGTAACGGTATTGAGCTGGTAAGTAGATAGAGGTTGCGGAGGGTCTTCTCTCCAAAGGATAGCCTGAAAGGGTCGATTTGCCGATTGAACATTCACCTGACGAAACATTTTCTTTGCGTCAGTGGAAAAGATGAACTGATAGAATCTCCATTTCATTATAAGATCAAATAACGTAGCTAAAAGGTTTTGTCCCTGATATTGGATAGAGTTCAACGAAACACCCGATTTTGTGAATGCTTAACCATTGAAAACTACACGCAAATTAGGTGACGATCCTTAAAGGCTTAGAACTACATGATGCGGGAGGTACCAAATTGTCGAGTTTTGGTCAGCTAAACACATATGGTTCAAATCGATGTACTCTTGTATAAACTCCCTGTACAATTCGAACAATTTTGGGTTCAGTTTGAACTTAGATTCAAGACGAAGAAACATGGCACGAGCTAACTGGAATGACTCTTTCCGCGAAGCTACCAAAATGTCTGTAGAATCCTCGAAGGGCAGGGACACTGTGAAACGCCCTGCTTTATCTCGAGTGTAGTTTTTGACGAACATTTTTTCGCATATCTGCTCGTCTTTAGTAAGGATAATCTTACAGCTCAGAGGCTCTTCTACCTGCCAGAACTTCTGCAACAAATCTCTAACATTATCTTCCTGACAAATATTGAGAGATACGACTTGATTTTGGACCGTACTGAGAGAACTTATAGCACCTGATAGAAGCCAACCAATTGATGATTTTACAGCAGTGGGGTAGTTAGGACCTTTCTTTATTATGGGCCCCTCGATAATAGTCGCGTAAGTCACAGCATGAAGAAGGAGATCAACGGGATCTTTGTTCAAGAAGTATGGATCAACTAATTGAATGCCTTTAAAACAATCCAATTGCACTCTTTGACTAATGGCAGGCGAAAGGTAAGAGGACACTCTGTTTATGACAAGAGCGCTAGTTTCTAAAGAGAATTTGGACTCAAAGTGCAGCTTAATTTTGAACGTAACAAATTGGGTAGCATTTGCTTTGACTACTCCTTCAAGTCCCGTCGAAACAGCACTAGTTTTTTGAGGCTTTAAACCTAACATCTGGACAAGTGACCTAGATATAAGCGATGCTTGAGAGCACGGGTCAACGAGTGCTCGGACTGTTAGAACTTTACCCAACGGAGAGACGATTTGGATTCTCGCAGTAGCCAATAACACAGTATTGGAGCAAAAAGCAGAACTAGTATCTAAAATGACCTTAGCATCAGGAGCCTTGTCAGCTTTGGTGGTGTTTTTTGGGTCAATACCTTTTTCTTGAGATTGAGAAGAACTGGAATCTCTATGCATCAGAGTATGATGCTTTTGTTGGCAGAAGGCGCAAAGAGTGGTAGAACGACAATCCCTGAACTTGTGCGGACCAAGGCAGTTGAGGCATAGTTTCGCCTTGGATTGAATAGATTTTTTAATTGGCCATGGCTTGGACTTAAAAATCTCACGTAATCGAACATGATGTTCGCCATTACAGCAAGGGCATACAAGGTTTGTGGACGTAGTCTGATGAGACGAAGAAACAAAGGTGGCGTCTTTCTGTTTTCCCTGCTTGGGTGATGGATGCGCAACAGAGAGTTTCTGCTTAGGAATATAAGATTCCAACGAAATCAAATGGTTATTTAAAAAACCTTTAAACTGAGCCAGCATAGGAGGGTCTAGGGAACTACCTAAATGCCTTTGCCAATCCATGGTGGTGGCATAGTTCAATTTATGGGACACAATTCCAATAAACAAATCTCCTACACCGTGTTTAGCGCGCTCAAGGTTATCTAAAGCTGCAAGAGGCCTAAGAGTTTGGCTAATCAGCTGTTTGAGCTCAACAGAGGAGCTATTATTCATAGACGGAGCGTTGAGTATCGAGTTTACATTGCTGTAAACTAACCTTCTTTTATTATCGTAGTAGTCTACTAGAGTTGTCTAAGCCTGATTATAATTTTCTGACGTAAGTGGAATATTTTTTATCAAATCTGCAGCTTCACCCTTGACTTGGGTCCGCAGAAAATGATGTTTAATTGCCAGAGAAATTCCAGTTTTGCTATGGACCAAAGCTTTAAAAACATCACGGAAATGAGGCCAATCCTCTCTACTTCTTGAAAATTGTGGAAGATCGACCCGAAGAAGGCTCGAATACGAAGAAACTGGATCGCTACCCTTAGGAGGGTCATGAGAACCAATAATAACTCTGATACTATCAATAAAATCGGTGAAATCTCCTAAATTTGAGTAATATTGCTCCTCACCCCTAGGATACACGTCCTCCTTCAGATAAGGGTGATCCTTTGCGATAGGGGGTCCTGGCTCCAGATTAGACTATGAGTAGACTGAAATTCAGAAAAGGTATTGTCCAATTGTTTAAGCCGAGCGGTCGCCTGCCCGCAAGTCATCTTGGCTTGGTCTAACTTCTTAAAATTCGCGTAAGAATTCCTAATCTTATTATATGTTGCATACTGAGCTGAAGTAAGAGCTTCCATTTCGAATTTGTTTACAGGAGTGTTAGGGAAAAAAAAGAATTGACGGAAAGAAAAAAGAAAACGAGAAACAGATAATATCAAGGTGCGGAAACGAAAACCTAATCTGAAGGTGGGGACTATTTCCGTTTCCCCTTTCTTTTCCAATTTACCTCTATCCTCACTCAACCAGCAGCCTTGCCACCATTCATAACCAAAACCTTCTTTCACTTCTTAAACCACGGACGGTTTTACTTTATTGACGTGTTGCGCTGATCTCTAAAACAAAATAAAGTATAGTTGACAAAGCGAACTTTTACATGAAAAGGAAAGGTTCTAAAAAACAACGCCGATATAATTGTACTTATTAAATACGAACGGTGTACTCCGTGAATCAGCAGCTAGCAAACAGCAGCGGTGACATGGACAGGACCCGTACCAGCATGTAGAAGCAGTAGCGCTGACAGTATGTAAGCTGCACTGATGTCAGCGGCGGCAGCACGACGAGGGCGAACCCGCAGCGGCGCCGTGGAAGCAGGTAGCGGCACTGAAGTCAGCGGCGGCCGCACGACGAAGGCGGAGGCCTGTACCAGCAGGCTGCAGCAAAGGTGTAGATGCCGTAGGTGGGCTCACAGAGGCAGAGGTCTGCACCAGCCGGTTGCAGCAATGGTAGTGACGCCCCAGGTGTATGCTTGATTGTAGATGTATGTGTGTGTGTCTAGAACGGGACGAGTAGAGTAAGTACAATGTTAACTCGGTTACCGTCAACAAACACACAAAACAAGAAAAAAAGGTGCTTATGTTACATGAGACTTAAGCATTTAAATTAACGCTTATAGAGAGATGTCAGAGACAATATAAGTGCAGAGAGTGCGTGTATGTGTGTATAGGGCGCAACACAGCAGCCGCACTGCAAGAGAGACTGCAAGCAAGCGCAGAGAGTGCGTGTGTGTGTGCATAGGGCACAACACAGCAGCCGCACTGCAAGAGAGACTGCGTGCTCGAAAGCAAACGCAGAGAGTGCGTGTGTGTGTGTAGGGCACAACACAGCAGCCACACTGCAAGATAGAGTGCGTGCTCGAAAGCAAACGCAGAGAGTGCGTGTGTGTGTGTATAGGGCACAGCACAGCAGCCGCACTGCAAGATAGACTGCGTGCTCGAAAGCAAGTGCAGAGAGTGCATGTGTGTGTGTATAGAGCACAAAACAGCAGCCGCACTGCAAGATAGAGAGAGAGAGAGGAAGAAAACGCGTGCGCAAGAGCACTACTATCCTTCTCCTGATCCTCCTTCTATCAAAAGCACGAGGTAACACCAAGATGACCGCCGATGCATACGGTTAGCCGAGATTCAACAAAGAGAAGATGGCGAGGGATCCCACGCGACCCCCTATTCACCAAACCTCGTCGCCCCCAATCCGGCTCGAAGGACCGGTATGTATGAAAAGGTCAAAGGCCAGTAAAGCTCCTAGTCTTTGGTTGATTTTTTGCCGGGACTGGGAGCACACCAGGTTGGGGAAAGGACAATGGGCAATGAAGGGACACCGTAGTAGGTGTTAAAATAAAATGACCCACAACACTGCAATTATTTTAAACAACAATAAACACAACCAAATTACTTTATTCAAGCAAATAATAAAAGGTATTATATGACCTAGAAATTATTATTGAGCGTATTGGATCGAATCACTTGAAAATAGAATTAGAAAACAATCGCAGTAGATGAGAACTATGAAACTTGTTGTGAACAGAGAGGTAAGTAATAGAACTGAATTTACAGTGGTGTTCAAATAACCGAAAAGAAAAAGAAGGTAGAGTTATGCCGGTATACGCGTGGGCAGCGCAACACATGAAAAGGAGCTGCAGGAGCTAAGACGATGAAACACGTCTGTCCGCTAGCCATGTACGAAGGAGACTGACCCGCACATCGCGTGTATCAGTGCACACGTTGCGCAGAGCTACACTCTCACCCATGCAGACACACACGCATACATCTAGTCCTATAGTCACACGCTTGAGACTCCTAAATACAATGCAGTTAGCTAAGGCGGTCCATATTTCGCTTAATGCGCCCAACAAAACCCAATAAAGACCTTGAATTTTAAACAGTACTGTTTGGAAACAAAAAAAAGGTTACAAAATAACGATTGTCTACAGCAGCACCGACTTATTCTAGTGATAGGTTACATGGGGAAGAATGACACATATTTTATTAACAAAAGTAACTTCTGTCACAAAACGTTTCGCATTATGGACACAAACAGGAGATGCAAAATCATACACTGACAACGGAAAACAGGTAAGTGCTCCTCACCGATTTTCTTAACACTTGGAGTTCGCATGGAGTTTAAAAAAAAATAAATCATTTACTTTTATAGTGACTCAAACGCAGTTTTAAGTCAATAAATGCAATGAAATAAAATGGAAGCTATTTCTTATAAAATATTCATTAGTTTTCGAAAAATTCTATCCGTCCATTGGAAAAGTTTATCATAAATGCTAAAAGTCTACTAATGTTATTGAGAAAAATTGAGACAAGGCTAATTTTGTTCGTTAAGATGTCTATTTTATGAGTCTGTTATAAATTAACTTGTTCAATTTTGACTTCTTATGTTAGGCATATTATATGCATATATACATAAAATATGCATACATAAAAATGTGCATACAAATTCCAATTTTTTTTTCTAAAAAATTTAACAAAATTACGATCATCTAATACTTTCTGTATCAGAGTTGAAAACAAACTGCTGTTGACTTATTGATTAGGATTCTTACGTAAAATTAGATTTCCATTTTTAAGACCGACACTTTCTGAAGCTGCATCAATTTTAGAACCTTCTACATACTTATTTTAATACGAATTTTAGAATTGGTCGTTGTAAGACAATCTTTATTTAAAAAAATAAGAGTAAGCAAAGTAAGAGTTTTGTCAACAGTATTCGTTTTTTTTTTCAGTTGACACAAATTTTTATCATTATAGTAAAGCTCGTAATGTTTTCTGTTACACAATTTGCATTTTTGCATCTCATCTGTATCAACTAAAAGGGCATATGATCCAATTCAAAAACAAGGCAGCTTGTTTGCCCGAAAAAATCCGACCATAAGCGTTGAGATATGCTTAAGTACTTGCTGTATTGATAGTGAGTTTGTCTTTCTCGAGTTTAGAGTACACAACTGCAAAATCTTCCAATTCCTTATTTTTTCTAGATTTAAAAAGATTAATGCTTTTCTGAAGGATGCTAATCTGTTTGGATATAACACGGGAAGAAAAGTTATGTGTATCCTATGGTACTTATGCTAATGTCCCGCAGTAAGAGAGCACTGGCGTTGCAGGCATTAAGTCTACGCTACAACAGCGTGCAGTTAAAGCTCGGTCCGTCTAAACTGTATCCAGAGAACAAGTTCGTAAAATTAAATGGTACGCTCTCATAGACATCACACTTTACACCCATAGTAATCAATGTTCCGAGTGCGTAGACTGAAATCAAGAATGAAACGCATGGAACCGCGCGGTGCGTTGACCTGTTAGCTGTAGCTTTAAGACATGGCAGTTGATGCTTCAAGCGCATGTGCTACAGCTATGAACAAATTCCATGGATGCATTGGTTTTTTTCCCGTTACCTCCTCGCGTTTTATTGTTGATGTAAAGTTCAAGAGTACGAAAGCGTGAGTGTGCGTGCGTGTAAGGGGTGAGAAGTATAGCCAGAGCCACGGGCCATGTTATAGGTGTAACCTTTAGCTCTTGCAGTAAGTATAGGGTCATCAGAGTATTTTTAAGATAAATATAACTTAATTACCTACAGCCACGTTATTTTGTTAATCTTTTATAAATTTTATTGTGTCAAACTACAATGCAAAGTAACAAATGAATAAATTTAATAATACTTTTAATGCTTTCAACAATAATAGATTTGTCAATTATACGTTTATCATTCTACGTATCTAATATGGATTTTATGAATTTTTAAGTAATACGCCATTCTTATTACACGGTTAATGTTAATTCACATGTGAGGATAATTGTTATTAAAATACACACAATAAGCATAACGATGATTATTGAAATATGATACGTACAGCTCTTTTACTTGAAAAGATATATCTTTTTCGAAAATGAGAACATTTTTGAGTATGTCAAATCTTAGGCTATTATTTGTTATTTCAAATACAAAAATACTGTTACTTGTCGATGTTTTCTAAGAATAATCACATTTTTAAATGTTAATGTTGATGTTCCGGTTAGAAGATCTAGTAGAAAATGTTTTACCTCTGACAACGAATTTTTTTTATTTATCTAGCATACTCCAACATTGTTATGGATTTTGGTAGCATACATAGATGTACTGCATAACTGTAGTTGATGTCTCATAGCAAAACTTAACGGTGAATTAAAATTACTAAAAATTGCTACAATTCTTTCTTTTAACTGTTTATTTTTTCTCTCAAATTTATCACCCAAAAACTCAAAAGTAGGGCCATGAACAAAAATTACTCGAGAATAATGAACTAGAAAATGCATTGGTGTACCAATAAGATATTTAATATTATCTATCTGTTTGTATTTTACTCAAAGAAGGAGACATGAGCACTCTAATAATCTTTCGAAAACATAGATACTATTATTTCCTATACTTATTTTGCATATCAATCAAGTCATCAAGCTTAAGACCAAGGTACCTATTTAAATTTAATGATTCTGCCTTAGCAATTTTGTCATCTTTAAAATGTATTTTTTGATAATTCTTTGAGTGAATGCAGTTTATTTGATCTTCAATTTTTCCATACTTTTTTTGCATTTTATAAATATTAACTGCAGCGGCTTATTTTGTTTCTAAACGTTTCCATAATTGAATGTATTGATTTTGAGCTGATTTGTTTTAAAGTGATGACTTTATCTTAAATCAGGCCCTCCAATACTTTGCTAATAGTGTACGGGGCGAATCTTTCACATAAATCGTGCATCATATTCACAGTTATATTTCCCACGATATTAAATTTTTTAATATTATTAAAAAAAAAAATTTCTTTTATCGCATAACTTAGCAAATTTGTAGAGACTGCGGAAGCATCGTAAGACTTTGCAGTTTGTAAAAAAAATTTATTTTCAACCGATATCATTTTACATTTTCCATTTAGGGCTGTACATACATTCGATAGTAGTACCTAGCTAAAAAATTACCGGAAAAACCATAAATTGTATTGAACCTTAAGATATCTCCAAGAATTAATGCACACTTTAAAAAAATACGACTACACTGATACCATTTTGTAGTAAATCATAAAATTCAGTAATCAAATACTAAAAAACTACTTTATTTCTAAAATTTTTGAAGAGTTATACATAAAAATACTTGTTATAAAAATGTTTTCTAGTGTACCACTGCAGTGTAGAGGTGAACAAGCTAATGCTGCGTACACGCTCCTTAACTTTTGGTGACCAGCATGGCTTCTGGATCATAACATTTGAGTTCGTCTTGGTTCAAATTGAAGTGGATGTACATATTTTTCATTATCATCATATTCTTTAAACTACTATTCACCTTGCATAATATTAAAAATTTTTTTCTTGTCCTAATATTTTTATATTTTTGTTTATTTCAACGAAGTGTATATATTATAAAACGAATTTTAACAAAGCCCTTAACCTGAGCTTTAAGTAAATATGAGCTGCATATACTGGTTTGAATTCTAATTTTACTTTTTTCTCTTTACCTGATGTGTGTATTGTTTTTTTTTCTTTATTTTACCAGAGTTAGATGTATGTACAGCCATTAAAATCAGTGAACAGTGGATGCTTGGGTACCCAAGTATGAAGTTATACTTCTATGAAATTATATGAATACACTACAATTATAAGTATAAAAATACCTTCAATGTTTAATGTTCAATGTTCAATACATTCACGATTATAAATAATATATTAGAGCACAATACAATATTAACAATATGTAGGCTGGCCAGTACAAGACTGTGCACTTTCATCAAATTTTTCGATTGTTTAAAAACAACTCCCTTCTGCCTATGCCAATTACATCTTTAACATTACGCTGACACACTTATTTCTAGTCCATATTGAATACTTAAAATATAGTTGTATTTAAAAAATGAAGAAAAACCATCTTGCAGCACCACTTTCTTCAATAGAATAGTGGTGGTACATGCCAAGGAATGTCCCTTAAAGGCGTTAATTATACATAGGTTCTTTTGGTCAGTTATTATTTACTTCAAACATTTATTCGAAATAGTATAAAAAATACCCAAAAAAATTGCTGATCTTTTACCTGTACCGTTTTTTTATGTTTGATCTTAAAAAATCGCAATCTAACATGTAACCTTATGGAAAAATCACGTAAAATTGCGCTTACACAATCTGTAGAAATCTCACAAATTTTTTGGTATATAAGATTAGTTTTAGATAAACCTATCATAATTTCAAATAGATCCACGAGTTGATTTTTAAATAAATTTAGAAAGAGGGGATCAAGTATGCGTAATGGCATGTTTGTGAGTACATCCACACGAGAAAAACAATCAAGGATGTATATGGTGAAAGCTTAGCTCAGAGGGCACCAGGGTCACTCGGTCCTGATTTATAAATGTATGAATGTGGTCGTGTAAGTGCTTCATACTACATATACTATTTGTCGATAACGTGGATCGTCAAGTTCATCGACAGTGTCGCTCTAACACAATAACACACAATCACCCGTATACACTTATTCATCCATAAATTTGGACCTAGTGGCCCTGGTACTCTCTGGATTTAGCTTTCACCATACATTCCTCATTGCCAGCTTAGCTGCTCACATTTGCGTTCCTCTCATTCCTCTGAACTTTTCTCCTGGTAACTATGTAAAGAACGTCCCTGTCAGGAATAAAAAAAATTGTAAGAGAATAAAACACAATAAAAATACATTATTGTATTTGTACAGCATAAAAATTTTTTTTTTCATTTTGAAAATTTTGAAAAAATCGGAAAAATTGTATAATTAATTATTCATTAACGATTAAAGTAACAAATTTATTAGTTTATCAGAAAATTTAACAAAAAAAATTATTTTATCAAACAAATTATTTATTAATGTAATTGATAGTGAAACCAAATGAATTGATATACAATAAATAGAAATGTACATATAAAATAAGTTACGAACTACAACATAACTTGCAGTTATCAAATTTCTATTGTCGGGCCTGCTCAAAGCAGAGTGGGTAAGGCTCTTGGCTAGTGTACAGAAGGTTGAGGGTTTAAATCTCTTTGAAAATTGTTTTTTTCTTCTTCTAGAATTAGTTAAAAGAAAAAGAAATAAAATTCAAAATGTGTGATGTCGTGTGGTGTAGAGGGGACCAGGAGTACATCACGGGGGACGAGGCGAAGGGGGGAGAATCAAGCAAAACTCACTTTCATCATACTTTTTCTCAAGGCCACGAATCTAAAATCGTTGATGTACCCTCACGCATAACGCATATAAAAGGATCGTTCTCAAATTTCATCGAAAATCGAAAAATTTCCTGTTGTAGATCTTCAATGGAAATATGTTTTTGATCCATTATCGTATGGTTGAAAATAGGTGCTATGTGGGCATCAACTAAAACAAAGTATAACACACACTATATTTATATTGTAGTTTAATATTTACATAAGTAGTTTACAGTATGTTATACACAAAGTAAAGAAAAATATAAATGCAAATAGACATGCAAAAAAATTCTTCTACGGCTGCAGGAGCAGATAAATCAATGTACAAAAAAAAATGCATGCATTTTTTATTGTTTAATTTATGCGTGATAAACAATTTTGTAAAAAAAAGCAATACTTTTGTTCCGTTAGTAAAGAGAGAAGGTGTTTCAACTGCCCCCACACCATTCAAGAAAATTGAGTTTAAGTTTCATGTAAAAAATACAAGATTTCAAGTTTCTATAAAAAATATATATTAATTTTTTTATTTTGAAGTCAAAACTTTTTTCTGAGGAAAAAAATTTGTGTTTTGCCTCCTGAGCAGATAAAATTGGCATCTTTCTACAGGGACTCTTAATCTTGTTCATCTAAGGTTTTTAATTTTTCTCTTGTGAAACTCGAAATTGTGTTTCTTTCCAGACATAGCAAAAAAAATTGGAGACTCAGACGAAAATTTCATTTAGGATTTTACAGCTGTTAATAAAATTATCGAATCATATAAGAAAATTCATTTCTATTGACTAACGTTATATGAATGTGGGCACGTATGTATTTATTATTTATACTGTCATATATTTATGAGTCAGGAAACTCAAGACTCAAAAATTATGACCTTATAAATGCAAGTATTTTTTTCTACTACACGCAGAGGGAAAAAATGGTATTATCGCATGAGAGCGTCAATGCGATACGCCCGTGCGGCACGCCATGCACTTTTACTGTAGCTGCTACGAGCTAAGCGCAGGCTGCTATGTAGCTATGGCGTCGCCAGTGTCTATGCCGTAATGTCATCATGAGACATGAGCCTAGCGCCAGAAATTTATGGTTTTAAAGCAGAGAGTCGACACCTTTAACGCATTGACTATAGCTATGGGCAAAACGCAAAGCGGCGATGGAGTTTTGTCCGTTGCCATCTTGCGTTTGCTTCTCCTACTTTTTGTTTCTACACTATATGCTCTCTCTGCAGCATGCACGCACTCGTTGCCTGCGCAGCTTATAAAGACCTATATATATATATATATATATATATATATATATATATATATATATATATATATATATGTTCAAACGTGTGTGTATATATATACAAAAAAGGGGCTAAATTAGCGTAACAGGCTCATGTCTCATTAGACAGTTTGCAGTTTTGATGACGCCAGGAATCAAACCACGGAGTTACTAATTTTTCTACGGTATGATACCTTCAAACTGTTCACATAAACAACATTTTTACGCATTTTAGACAGCCTAAAAAAATTATATCCAAGAGTTGAATGCTATTAAAGTTACAAGACCAAAATCTTATAAATGTAACATTTTAACAGAAAATACTCTCACAAACGCTCGCAATTAAATTTGGGCATTCAAATTAAGGCGTTTTTTATTCTATAAAAATTGAGAATCTAGCAGGAATTTTTTCCGATTTTTCCATTATAATAAGACTATTCTACAGACTCGCAAATTTGAAGATTTTGTATCCTCAAAATAAGAGCTAAGAGCCCGTAACGCTACAGAATGTTATTTATCTTTTTGAAGCATTCCGTTATCGATTCGGGAGGTGGCAGATTGAAATTCAGCTGTTTTATATATAATATAAGTGCAGTGGCAAAGTTTAATTTGCGTTTGGTGCGTTACAATCTTGATTTCTGGACGATTTTATAAAAGCCTGTAACGCTATCCCGTAACGATACAAAACACATGGTATTTTTACTGTGTGTTAGCTTGTCGGCTGGGATAGTGTAGAATATAATAGTATGGATACATTACATCGTACAAGTGCAACAATAAAGTTAAATTTTATCTGTCAGTGGTATAATCACGAATTTAAGATGATTTTTCGAACCTGTAACAATCTTTTTTTTGAACGAATTGTATTATATTTTTGTGCAGTGTTTTATGGTCAACTAGGATAGTGTAGTATACAATTGTACGGACACAGTAAATCGTACAAGTGCAAGAATAAAGTTAAATTTTATCTGTCAGTGGTACAGCCATGATTTTAAGATGATTTTTCAAGCCCATAAGGCTCCTTTTCTTCTTAAATAAAATAAAAAAATCGTTGTCAAAAATTTTCTCAGGCAAACCTAGCAGGGCAAAAAATTTTTTAGTTTACTTCGGTCACGGACAATACAACAAAATTTTTTTTACCCGTTTTCAGTGTTTGTCCGTTCCGTTTGGCCCACGTAATATGCCTTTTTCTGTAAAATGACTCATATACACCTGGTTATTAAATTTCAGAACAAAAAATTTTAGTTTAAAATTTTTTTAACTGTGCCATTCTCACACAATGAAACACTGCTCAACACACAAAACCAGCCGTTTAAACACATTATTGATATAAAATGTTGTATACAATGAAGTGATTGAAATAAGAAGTGATCATTAATGATTAGAACAGTATAATTATTTTTTTTAACATTAGATGGTTCTTGCCATAGTTTAATTGTACACTTCGAATTTTAAATTTAAATAATTAAAATTTATCAGAAAAATTACAGTTTTCTAATGAATCAACGTGTTTTTCTTGTTCCATTGATTTTTTTTTAAGGTATTATCATTGTTGTAAGGAACTTGAAAAAAACTTGGACAGTAGTTGTCTGAAAAAAATTTTTTTTCATTTAGTATAATAGAGTATTGAGTTTATATGGATATTTTCTATATTACTTTAATTTCTAGTAATGCACTGGTAAATTATCATAAAATTATCATGTTTAATTAAGAAAATCTCAAGTTAATCAATGAAATAATGTGATGGACATTTAATTTAACGATAAAAGAATCTGACTCAGTAGATTTAAATTTAAGCTGTCATTTTAGAATTTGTATGATACGTAGATTTTCCTGGGAGACCAGGAGAGAATTATGTACACTATTTAATTCACAGGCTATGAAAAAAAAAAACCATGAATAATAATTCAAGTAACCTTTTGTGTACGTATGTCCAACTACAAGTACGAATTGTGCACAATAGTTTAGCAAGAATTTAAATTATACTTCATAGAAACCTAGGTTACACTTGCTCGGTACAAGTATACTGCATGTATAAATATCGCTAAACTTCTTACTACAAAAATTTAGATCACATAAACAGTTGAGTAAGTATTACCAAAAATATAACATTAATATAGGTAATTAAGTTATTTTTACCTTAAAAATACTCTCACGAATGAATTTTTTTATAGCTTTGGCACATGCGTTTAAAACATTGACTGCTATATCTTTGAGCTACAGCTAACAGGTGAAAGCACCACACAGTCCGATGCGTTTCATCTTCTTCAGTGCTCTCTTACTGCGGGACATTAGCACATGCACCATAAGAGATATACATTTTTTTTTTTTCACGAAAAAGCGAAGACGACAGGGTATTGAAACGAGCAGGATTTATTACTTTTAATGAACATTGACAGAGGTGGTTATGCTACCAAAAATTTTTATTTCTTATAAAAAACAACAGTTTGGCCCGTACAGTTATAAAATAACAAGGCCGTCATCAGGTTCACAATAATCATCACACAACAGTGACTACAAGTGGCATGCAAGATGGTATAGCAGCAAATACAATGAATATTGTGAGTACAATAAGTATAATACAATCATTATATTTGTCACTACATCATCTTGCGTGCTACTTGTAATCACTGCCATGTGACGATTATTGTGTACCTGACGAGGGTCTTGTTATTTGACAACTGTAAGGGATCAAACGTTGTTAATTATTTGAAATAAAAACTGTTGAGAGCATGATCACCTAAGTTATAGTTTATTTAAAGTGATGATCAGCTATCACTCGAGCCTCAAAATATTAAAGCATTGATTACTGACTCTTTAGATTAATATATTCGTAACTAAATATCTTACAATAAAAAAGGGGTGCTTTTATAATTCCTATTTCTTTCGGTTGACAATGATTGTCTGATGTCATAAACGCTGAGTAGCATATTGATCGTTGTACAAAAAACTGGATACCACAAAAAGAAGAAATAAGGTATGTAACAGCACGTGAATAACGGCAGTGTATACGGGGACGAGTGAAAGTAATGGTAGTGGTGTTAGTGGTGGTATTATGAAGGTAATGAAAAAAGTTTTAAGGCGCTTAAATCTACAATTACCTGACCATTCAAGTCTTTTTTTAATACATTACCAAACGCTGAACAATGAATGCAATTTATAGTATCTGTGAAGAGGGTGCCAAAACGTATTTTTATTCAGACAAGACCATTTTTAAATTCATTTAAATTACTTGCGAACTGCGTTGACATATATTGTGTTAGATTATACATGACTAGCAGCCCCCCGTCTCGGCTTCGCCCGAGACTTACTAGATAAAACACTGTAGTGTGTTGACATGTAATGTGAAACATTTTCAGTTAGAAATTTTACACATATTCCTGATACATCTCAGAACAAAAATCTTCGTATAAAAACATAATTTTTGGGAATCCATATAGTTTATTTGGTCAAACAATAAGGTGTAAGAATTCAAAAATAATTATGCTGAAAAGTACCGTGCGTTATTTATGCCATAAAATAATCGGTGGCCGTAAGAAGCCGTTGATTTACAGTTTCTCCCGTGTAATTTACGAAAAGGACTATTTTTTTAAGCTGTTAAGATTTTAAACCCCTAAAAAATATACATGAAAAAAATTTTTTTTTCTCATATCTCACAACTTTATTACCAGAGCAACAAAGTCCTGGACCTTAAACCCTACATTTTTATAGCCACAAAAACACAAATACATTTTCTACTCATTAAAAAATCTGAAGTAGGATCTTTAAAGATTTCGGAGATTGCTGTGAGGGTACAATGAAGAGCTGATCTCTCACGTGATGGACTCTTTAGTAGTCGATATTGACGCTGCTGTTTTAATCTCGATAAATTTTCTGCATCAGTTTCTTGACGCCTAAATAAAATTGTATTTATTAGATACACTTGAAGTTTTTCTTCCAATTCACCCTCATGCGACTTTTGGCATGCTTAAAATTTTTGTAACCACTAATAGCTGTTTTCTATCAACTTTGTTAAGTTCTACTATATTTGTTGGCAAGGTAGTTCAACGTCCGATGGCCCTAAAAAAGATCGGTGAGCTTCTTAAGTTAACTCTTTCTTCGGGAGAAAAATTACAAAGTCAGAAGCTTTGGGGCTAGTTGTAGTGCTCTTTCCCAACGTCTTCCGGTATAACGTCGAAGTCGTTGGTATCTAAAGCACCTTTTTTATTTGCAGATTCAGTTGTTTTGGTGATCTTAGACGGGGAGATTGGTTAGTGATACTCGACCAGTGGAGGCTGTCCCGTTGGCTCAAGTTTTTTTTTCTTGATAGCTGTTGTAGGTTTTCCCAGCGCAGACCTTGGAGAGGATCAGTGATTCCTGGTTGAATGCTTAGAGTCGAGAGGGTAATATAGGGTCGACGGTCACTGGGGTTCCCAGCCTTGCGGCGAACAACTCCGCTTGTGACGTCTGACAGTGAATGACTGACTATGTTTAATAGTGCCCGTCTTTAGTTAATATAGTCTTTTAGTCGACAAATCGCTTCCGGAAATGGTAGTAAAAATGTATTTGTTGGCAAGGTAGTTTACATTTAGGTGGATCCTAAAAAGAACCGATGAAATTGATGGTTAAGTAGGGAACATAAATACTTATAATGGCCCTAAAAAGCGCCAGTGGTGAAACTTCCAGGCTATTCTTTATTATTATTCCTGATGATGAAGAGCTGGCTACGGGTTGCTTGATTCTTACCCTGGGAGTCTCGATGTACGAAGACTGTGATGGAGGGAGGTACGCCGCTGACCAAAGAATATCTCGTCTTCGGGTCGTTCCCCGGATAACCAACCACTCATCGTTAGACGGGAACATGTGGGTAAGCACGTTGGGGACGCGACGACCAAGAAGATAGCCGTTGTGGCTGCCTGTGCCCCTCAGAGCTGTTTTTCCCTGGCTTACATTTGTAGTCAAAAATTCTCTTACTCCATTAGGTGGGATGGTGGGACTGCTACCCAACTCTGAAGAGTTGGTGCAGATTGTGCTCTGGCTAGATATGTCTCCTGGTATTGTGCCAGAGAGGTCATCGGTTGGAATTAATTTTTTTTTTGATCGCACTCGTCGAGATTCAGGGTGAATGGACACCTAGGTCCCTTCCCCCTTACAAAAGAGTGTCGTCCGTAACCGGGATACCCAGCTGCAAGACTTTCATCAGCATGCCTTGTACAATTCATTGAACTGCCTGAGTACATCTTCATGGATATTGAGACGCTCCGGCTTATTATAACCACACTTATTTAATTCTGTTGCAGGTAGCCTCGATTTTATGTCGACGCCACCTAGCGGATTTTACTGAACTAAAGAGAAAAGTTGGCGTATTTTTGCAAAACTTTGAGCTCATTTATTGCTATTGTTATTAAATTTTTTATGATAAAAACGTTACTAAAACCATCTAGGGAGTATTATGAATCAGTGTGCAAAATTTCAGCAAAATCGGTTCAGTAGTTTTCGCGGTTAGCGATTACAACGGTTTTAGCGACTTTGCTTCATATATTAGTAAGAAGAGACAACATCCTTCTGAGTAATTTTTTTAGAACGAAGTCTTTTATCACGGGTTACAATGGAAAATATAGTTCCCGTGTATTTTCTGTGCATAAGAACGGTTGGGAACAGGGATCTATCTGCCAGAAAGTGTAAGAAAGAAGCGTGCACTTTTAGGGGGGGGGAGGCATAGTAACAGTGGCAACACATAGTGAGAAAGAGCTTGCCAGTACAGGGACTCATCAGCCAGCAAGCCTAATAACAAAGCGTGCACCTGTAGGGGAGAAGAGCACAAAGCAGTAGTGGCGACACACACAGAAAGGGAGAGAGGTAGCCAGTACGGGTAGGGACTTATCAGCCAGAAAGTGTGAGGAAAAAGCGTGCACTTCTTTTTTCGCTGGCCAAAAAAAATTTTTTTTTTAATAAATACATAAATTTTAAAAAAATACACAATAGTCTCACACGCGTCCAAGCCAAGGCACCACTATCACATAACCAGTAGGAAATTGGTGGCAAATATAAATACTAAATTTTTTTTCTAAATAGAGAAAGCAAGCATTTAATATGCGTGGACGAGCACACCAAGCGATCCACAAAAAGGTGTTTGAGGAGACTTAATGCGTGTATGTGTGTTGGCACCCTCACTTTGCTGCGTGAACATTATTATGAAATGCGCATATACCTCTGCACACTCGATGGTAGAGGAATGAGCAAGGGGACTAATTTTAGTAAACGATATATAAATTTTTCTACAAATGTTTTAACAAATTACTTCTCGCGTATTTCATTATTTGTTTCTCGTTTTTATTGAACAAATGACATATTTTATTCTCAATAATCACCGCTTTTAATAAACCATTAGATTTATAACTCAGGTGAAAAAATAAAAACTAATGCTTACTGGCTGATAGGTTTGCGAACCTTTCATACATGGCAAATGTACAGGAAAGACATATACCGCCGTAACCCAGGATAAAAAAGGCATATGGAACTTACATGTATTTATGAACCATTTATTCTACAATATATGTGCATCTATGTAAAAAAGACGAATATTCAACTAAAAATATTGGTAACCTAAAATATTTTTTCTGCGTTTTTCCATTAGTTTCTCAACAAAGACGCCGAATTATTCACTCCTCTGATTTTTTCCTCTGCTCTTGTTCTTATTAACAACACTTTTTCTGTCCACGTTTTGTCACTTGAGATGTTTTCTTTATATCAGACGTCGCAAAAATGTGTAGGTTACCCTATTTTTCTACGAGTCGATGTTCACCATTTATACGGCTAAAGTCTTATAACTGGATCCTTCTATAAAATCAGAAAGTTAATCAGTAAGAATTAACTAGACGTAATCCCTTTTTTTCTTTATAATTTTGTTGAATCGTCATCATTCCTTTTTTAAATTCTAAAATGGGTTGAAAGTCGGTCGATTACGATAGTAATTTTCTATTTCCACTCAAAATGTTACATTAAAACAAACACATTACTTTTTTTTATAAAGATGGTACACAAATAAACACAAATCTATCTTTCCTGTAATAAAGTAGCTTGCGTTGATATTTCTTATATTCTAAATGGTGGGTTAATAGATTTCTCTAGATGGTCACGAATTCGACGATATCCTTATGTTATTACAAAAAATGTATTTTAAAATTATATCGTCAAGGGTCAAACTGATCAGTTATAGGTACATTTGCAACGTCTAATAGTAAGAGTATTTTGAAATTCATATCATATTATATTGTTAAAAGAAATAAAGAATGTACAAGTAAGATACGCAAGCAATTGAAACCCTCGAAAAAACCCAGTATATACTTACACACGTATATACATATTCCTACAAAATATATTTATAAAGATTTTGAGTAAGTTTTTACTTCCTCTTGCATACTCACTTTTCTTCAGCACCCCTTCTAATAATATAGTTTTTCTGTCATTTTATTGCATATTTTAACTGGGTGTAAATTTGTGCTGGCTCCCTTCCCACTTCCGCTCACTCCCTCTACTCTCCATTAGCCTATCTACCAGACTTTTCCTATTCTACTCTCTATTCCACCTATCACCCTAAATAAAAAAGTTTGTGTACCTGCAGGAATAAAAATTTACTTTATCCTTTACCTTTGAAGGCAATATACGCAAGATTGAGCAATTCTTCTCTTCTATTCTATAGGTGAGTAATGTAATATTTTTTTACATTCCTTTGTAAAGTTGAACTCAATAACACAGTAAAAAAAAAAGAATTCTGATATAGAAGCCTCACTATCTATACTGTCTATTTTGGGAATTGCTGACCCTGACTCAGAAACTTTGGTGTATACTTACGTGCACTTGAAATTAACTGCATTCTAGGTAAATTTATAAAAAATTGTGAGTATCATATATAATAATAAATACGGAAATAATTGACAAGTGCGTAGTTTATGCTTTGATTTTCTATAGTTCTTAATTTTTACTACACAATTTAAGATGAAGTTCAGGTGTTCTGCTTTTACGTAACCTTTCCCAAAATAGACAAATTTTTTTTGACTATTTGTTTTATGACTTTTAAATTTTAAAAGAAGAATCACATATTGTTATACCATTTCACATACACGAAATTTTCTAGTCATGTTTTAGCATTTATTTGCACACAACCTTGCACAACATCCACGTAACTATGTACAAACATTGTAATTTCATAAAACTTTTACTCTACATTTCAAATAATTTTCTGTATTCATATCTGATATTCTCACCTTACACATTTTCAGTGAGACCCTATTTGCCCTACGTCCACTTAGCTAGTACAAAAAACTTATTAACGTGCATACAAAATATAGCAGTAATTATAGAGGGTTATTGTGAACATATTTTAATAAGGTAGATCAGAACCCCCACCAAACAGTTTGTCTAAAGAGTTCCTCCACACAAAAATTTGCCCAACATCCGCGTAACTATGCACAAACATTATAATTTAGTGGAAACTCTTACTCCATGTTATGTATTAATATATTTTATATATTTTCCTGTATTATTCTCTGATATTCTTACTTTATATATTTTCGGTAAGACCCCGTTTGCCCTACATCCACTTTGCTAGTACAAAAAACTTATCTTATAAGTCACTTTTCAGAAATTTACCATCCAAATTGTAAAAAAAAACATTTTCTGCAAGCTTAATTAAAATGCACGTATCTTATTTCTTTTTAGCTAAATTGTGTTTTGAACAGTTGTATTGTTCAGGAAAGATGGACACTAACATGTATAAATTACTATTCATCGTATTATTACTAAATATAAAAAAAAAAAAAATTTATCTGTGGCGACTCGAACCGTCTTCTATATAAATAAAAGGCCAAAGGTTAAGCAACAGCACCACGGTAACGGTCAATATTTCAAGTACAGAAGTATTACTTACTTATGGTTATGAGCAATTTTTGTGTAAATTTGTGTTTACTTATCAAGGTTTCAAGCTATGATAGTAATTTAAGTTACACAAGCAGTTAAGGAGAGACTGATAATCTTAGCTGGGATGCTCTCTCTCGCATCTGGTCTTACGTACTCGGAAATATGTGATGTCCTTAGGCATTTAGGCATGGCTTTTTTTTTTTTTTTTTTTAAATAAAATAATAAAGAAGTAATTAAATTAAATAATAACGCAGTGTATTTATTTTTGGGTGCAAGCTGGCTCACCAAGCCACCGTGCGCCCCCAGGGCATATGTCTACTAGGAGTTGTGGATTTTGGTTATTTTAGGGTTTTGGCAAGATCCTCGAATAAACTCTAAAAAAGGTTAGTCACATGCGCATTTACGTTAAAGTACGTAATAACCTCCATAATTTTATAAGTTATGGCAAAATTTTAACATAAAAAAATAATTTCAAGTAGACTCAAGCTCTTTTAAATGGGCCTGATCATGTAGTTTTTAAACACGTAATAACGCTTTGGTTGACTCCTGTCTCAGTGGCTTCATGAGCCAAAGTACAATTTCCAACATTGAATGAATTTTTTTTCTTCAAATTTGCCCCAAAAGATAGTTAAGACAGCATCAAAAAGCAACAGTACACTGACCTTATCACATATTTGAAAGATAATGTCTCGAGCCAGCGTTAGACTCAACAGAATGTTTAGCCAAGACTTTGACAAGTAAATTTATAGCTAATATGCAATATAATAAATTGACAATTCACATTTTACACTCTCAATTAAAAATGTTGATACTTATTAGAACTTTTAATATTGTAAAAGTCAATTCACCCATTCTTAAAATGGATATTTTCAAAAAGGATACTGAAAAATTTATAGAAATTAATAAATAAAACTTTCAACGACTTTTAACTAATACAACCTACGGATCGTAGTCGTTTGCAGTAATTAGGTTTGGACTTCAACCTGATTAACTTTCAAGAGATACCTGCACAGTAATTGAGGGTGGTTAACTGATGCTAACTTTGTAACCGTGCGTAGTAATACAAGTAAGTGATATCAACCCTAAAAAAATATTTTAAAAAGAAATAAATTACATATCATAACGGAATAAGAGTTGTCGAAAACTACTTTTATTTACATCGAGAATCATCGAAAAATAATCAGATTAGCACAGTCAAAAATTTCAGTGCGCAGTAATTTGGTCATTTACTCCAGTGCAAAAAAAAATTTTGATGCAAAACTAATGATTTGTGATTGTTTGAAATGTTTTAATTCAAAACCTCATCTAATATCGATTTTGAATGAAGCTGACCAAAACTTCAAAATTTGAGAATTTCGGTTTCTGAGAAGACCAAAATAAAAAAAAAAGAGTAAAAACAAAAAAGTGATTTTGATAAAGAAGAAAAAAAAAGAATCAAAACTTTAAAAATTTAAAACAAGAAGTTGCGAGAGTAAAAAATTAAGGAATAGGACTTAAAAAGACCGAACAAAACTTGAAGAAAGCGGTGAAAAAGTAATGAACTGAAATTTCAACAAAAGTAAAATCTGCCTACAATAGAGCAATACTTTAATAACAATTTTTTTTTTTTTCGTTAATCAGTTACGATTTAAGGAAAAAGAAAAAAAATTGGTAGTAGATAATCTACAATCTCAAATTAGTAAAGAAAATCTAAAATGATTACTAAGACGATGTATAAGAAAATCATAATTGTTTGATATTATTTATGTTTGCTTTTGTAATTTACAATACTTTTATACAAATGAAACAAAATTCGGCAAATAAATAATATTTTAACTTTCTGAATTCTCCTTATCTGATAACTTTAAAACTACTGTAATTTTATCACGCACAATATAATTTTCGGTTGGTGGGCGCGATAATTGCTGAACTTTATTATAAAGCGTAGGACGTATTCACTTTTAGATAAGTTGTGTTTGGCCGTATAATAAAAACCGAATGCTAGCTCACGTTTACTGATGTTTTGTATATCATCGCTCCAATACTTTTGGTAGAATAAAGTACGAAATTTATTGAAATTGTTTATCTTCCTTGAAATATAAAACCACTAGGTAATCTAAAGCTGTTCCTTTTTATGACTGCCTAATGACATTTTTCAAGTGTTGAGGGTGAATTTCCATCCCATCAATACAATCTAAATCAGAGACGAAGCGCATCGGATGATCATAAGGTGTTGCACTAAAAGTAGGTATATCTAATTGTAATTTATAAGCCAAAGCGTTCACTATTTCTTAAGAGTTCCATCGAGGCTCAAAATTTAGGTTTCCAATAGGACGAAGTGATTTGTGTCGTCGTTGTTCTAGATTGTGTAACCGATTTTATTGATTTACGTGCGTATGCTCAAAACGTCCGCGGGTTTTTTTTTAATGTATAGCGTAAAGTGAGCATATCGTTGAGGCGCATATTTAAATGGTCGAGTTGTCATTTCATATTTAACACGAAGTTATTTTGAACCAAAGGTTCTTGCGTTGGCATATTAAAAGTATTTGTATTATCGAAGGTAAGACCAACTGCATTGTTTTAAATTTCTTCGTAACTCGAAAACGTCTTAGTGCTTACATTTTTAATATCGCTTCCCTTTGATCTCAATATTTTATCCGACGGCTGTGCTGGCAGCATTTGTTTCAACTTAGTTGTCGTGCCTCCTAGGACTCTACTGTTGACTCTACGCTAGCATTTACATCTGGTATAAACGGACCTATGGCACTACAAAAGCGGTGAATGCTAAAGCATTACGATCGGGTATGTATGTGAAAAAATTTGACCTGTATGTCTCCTTATGCCACCAGGGGTACCAAATATTGTGTGGTGTTAAATGGATAAGGAGAGACATAGGCCAATAAATAAAGACATTGAATTACTTTATTTCCAAAAAATGAACTTTCAAAATTAAAAAGGAATAGAAACAGTTGAATGATATCCATACAAACAAAAATAAAAAGTATCACCTCGATGTAAGAAAGAGAATAATATTTCAAAGCAAATGTTGTTGGTTTACAAAATATACGAAAACAAAAAGCAAGATTCACTATAACAAAATTTCCATGCGATAATCGTTTTTACTTCTTCGAAAATGTCTTTCAAAAATAACTTCGAATGCACATCGATGTTCACTTGAAAACAATTCAAAGCAAAAAGTCAAATAAAGAAAAAAAACACTTAAATTTAATGCAAGTTATACAAAACTTACTAAACACTTTTTGGAAGAAAGACCACCTTTACATTACATGTTAAAATTTTTGTGGATTAATTAACTCCCCCAATAAGTTGCAAAAAGATAATCATACGACAGACAAATAATAAATGTAATAACATAGTTTTGATAACAATGAAATATCTTAATGATCCTATAGTA
Source organism: Copidosoma floridanum (assembly GCF_036245765.1). Classification (NCBI taxonomy): domain Eukaryota; kingdom Metazoa; phylum Arthropoda; class Insecta; order Hymenoptera; family Encyrtidae; genus Copidosoma; species Copidosoma floridanum. The sequence goes on along the minus strand of NW_028321898.1, from coordinate 2,902,704 downwards.
AATGAGAAATATATCTAAAACTAGTTATTATAAAATCAAGAAACCTTCTCGTGACCAATTTAATTAATTCGCATGATACAGCACTTAAACATCGAAATCAGACTGTAAAAATGATTTTTATACGCAGGTTAACTTAATAGAAAAAGCGCAAAATGAAGTATTGAAATTGGAGCAAGACACAATATTTAACGGGGTATCGGCTTCTAAACTACGTGGTATCACAAGGAAAGGAAAAAGTACTCCTTGCCGAAGTGTCCAAATTTCCAACGGTCTTCTTTTCATCACACCATCCCTACTTATTACTCAAAGCCACCAAAACCACTAATTGCCTTCGTTGGTTTTCGCGCTTCTTCGCACTTGGTCATGACCCTATGCGTGCTTTATACATGGAAGATTGTTGTTACCAGAATAAGCTATACCAAAAGTGATGAGCATAAAAAAATAACGTACAGGTCTTGAGATTTCTGCAACCAGTCTCACATTTTTACATACTTATCTGGATCACCGAAAAACCTGTGACTAGTCGGTTTTATAACTATACTAGTACAAGTTTTTCAATAGCTTTGGTATAGGATTTTTTTGTACCATTGATAGTCTATTAAATTTGTATACTGCGCATGGCTTTCTACTGTATCGTCTACCGCGCATAGTACGTGCGCTTATAATATACAGTGGAGATATGTATGTAAACATATATGTATTACTTGCATACATGTATGGGATTGTCATTGTTATTTTGGCTCAATATGTAAATTGTTCTTTGCGAGTGAAAACCAATTATTATACGCAACAGGAAAGTGACCACAAGTGCCTACTGCACTTATCATTATATCTTGTTAGATTCGTATCAATGTATTGAACTTTGTATTGTGTTGTGGTGGATATACTGAAATCCTAACCTCCTGAACTTTTACAGCTACTCACGTATATATATATATATATGTATCGGATTTTGACGTACTAAGTATAAGGTTTATCTATACTCAATAAGGTACTTATACTACCGTACCAAATTTACCTGTACCAGTACACATTTTTCTTGTACAGAGTATCGAAAATACTTGTACTAACATATAGAACCTGTTTTTCTGGTAACAAAAATCTTCTATGTAGGCGCTTTTCCCATATCGGGACCCCGCGATGTATATATATACATGTATGTGTGTATGTATGTATGCATATGTATGTATGTAAAAATGTATTCACATGTATCATAAAGAAGCAATAGTTATATTCTCACATTTGCACATAATCTTAAATTATGTATGTCTAGTAAATTATAATTTGATTTTATTGTATACTTAAAAGCAATATCTAATCAATTGAACTTCTGTAGTATTTGTACTCCACAAAACTGTTTCAGTTTTGAATGAATAACAACAGATGCATGCGATTCTTGAAAAATGAGTTTGTTATTAATTTTCAAACACAGAAAACGATTACCTTCATATTCTTATATAAAAGTTAATTTTAATTTTCGTTACTAGTTCCAGGAACGCGTAATTTGCTCACGGGTAATATGATTCACGTTCGAGAGAAGTGAATCAGCAACGTAACCCACGTCCAACAGTGCATGATAACTTTTCACCACTGAGTGAGTAGGAAGCTTGGTTTTAAGGTCATTTTTTGTGACGATGTAAGAAATTGGATGCACACAATCTTTTGCACAATTGTATAGCGGGACAGCAAATAACTTTTAATTTTAGCTATGAATAAACGGCAAAATAATTTGTTTAAATACTTTGGAGTAGAAGGTACTCGAAATGATATCAGCCTTCTCATTTTTAGGACTAAATATAAAAAATCCTTATTTAATTTAAACATGTGTCCCGATATACCTTTAATTAATTTTTTCTAGCATCTGTAGTGGGACGTATATTAAAACAAAAAACGTCTGCCTCTTAACAAAAATTATAGGTTATAGGACATGTATATCAAATGTATATGATTTAGTACTAAAAACAGAACATCAGTTTGCATAATAAAGAATCGAACATTTTAAAGTGACCGTGAAATTTAGTTTGAGCAAGTAAGAAGTTTATGTATGAGCATACATAATCTCTAACACCATGTATTTCAAATAGCTTATCCAGCAACTGGGCATACCTTGTCTCGATATACGATCATTTTTGTTAATTTAAATTAATGGTGTCCCACTATTGGGGCAAATTATTTAATCATCAAAACTGAATAAATCAATATTTTCCAAAACTAATAACAATTTTTTTTTTTCAATCGACAGAGAACAATTTAAGCTAAGGTTTGAAACTGTTTTTGATCCATTATAACTCAGTTGTTCGTCTCTCTTGAAAATGATCATGTGGAAAAACCATATGAAAAAATCATATGCTAAATTCATATGGTTTTTAATCTAAATATTCATATGGTTTTGCACAAAAAATATAATTAATTTTTGCAAGAAATAAACGAAAATAGTCATAAAAACTATTTTCATGTAAAAGTATTATTCACAATAATTGTTAACCGATGTCAATCATGAAATAATAAACATTTACAGGAAGAACGACGATGATATAAGTGACACGAAAACGGATTCCGATTGAGAGTGAAACAAGCACGTAATAATTTAAAAGCATCCATGACATCCCCTAGGCAGGTTCTTCCCTCCCCCCACGATATTTGCCCCGCAAAATAAAAAAGAATTTGCTTTATTTCGCTTATATTTTAACCCAATACTTTCAAAGTTTGCTCCACACTGCTCCCTTGCACGATTTTAAGGAATATGTAACCCCATACCTTACCCCATACCTTTCAACATTGCTTCTTATTTTCTTAGCTTAACATGTACATTGTAACTTAATGGAAATCCTTCATACTTTTATTGTAAAGAAGCCCATACTCTCCAATTTTTTCATCCAATACATTTCTGGTCAGACCTACTTTTCCCGGCATTAAGTTACCTAATACATTTTGATTGTTAGATTAAAATTGTATGTTATTTAAATAAAATTAAAGAAAAATTGAGTGTTTATTTATTTGTTAACTACCCAAGAGATTTTATACATTTATATATTGTTTTATAAAGCTTAAGAGAACCTGCGAAATTTCTGAAATAATCACAAATTTGTTGGTGAGGATTTCATTTTTTACATTTCTCCTTAATTTTGTTATTCCTTGTCATCATACCAATAAGATCCAAAAACTTTCATAAAAAAATATTTCTCCTAAGAAAGTTTACATAGTTTTGAAACGTAAAATATTAGTCAATTCCACTGTGTGGGGTCACCTGACATAGGCGCATAGCGAATAAGGAAAATTGTTAGGTTTATTTGAACTGAAATTTATGTCTTTCAAGAGCCGTATCTTTTGATGTTTTAGGTACCTAAAATGCATTTAACTAAGTATTGCCTGACGTACACTGCCAAACTTTATAGTTATATATATGAAAAACACACAATACTGGTATGTCTACAGTAGATAAGTAAAAGTTGATGTTTCCGTTTATCGACTGTTTATCCTAGTCTCATGCAATAAATATACATACATCCCCACATTATAAAGTTCTCTTAGTAGGGTGGATTCCGTCCTCCCCCCACGATATTTTTCCCGCAAAATAAGAAAGAATTTGCTTTATTTCGCTTATATTTTAACCCAATACTTTCAAAGTTTGCTCCACACTGCTCCCTCGCACGATTTTAAGGAATATGTAACCCCATACCTTTCAACATTGCTTCTTATTTTCTTAGCCTAACATGTACATTGTAACTTAATGGAAATCCTTCATACTTTTATTGTAAATAAGCCCACATTCTCCGATTTTTTAATCCAATACATTTCTGGTCAGACTTACTTTTCCCGGCATTTAGTTACCTAATACATTTTGATTGTAAGATTAAAATTGTATGTTATTTAAATAAAATTAAAGAAAAATGAAGTGTTTATTTATTTATTAACTACCCAATAGATTTTATACATTCATATATTGTTTTATAAAGCTTAAGAGAACCTGTACAATTGCTCTCATAGTGAAATTATGTTTCGAAACTATAATTTATTTGCAAGAGGATTAAGATTTAGATAAAATTCTTCAATTTCAAAATTTAATGCTTAGTTAGATGCTTTATCATAAAGCCAACCAACGGGAAAATTATGAATTCGAAATTTTTACACGATCGCTGTCTTGATGCAGTTGTTGTAGACTGAAAGGAGTGGCAATTGGAAATCGCACTTGCAAACTGTTTAGAAAATATATATTTCTTTTTCGTAGTTGTGGATATTTTTTTTATGCAAAATGTAGTCAGTCATACTTGCGACACATGTACAACATAAGGAACGTTTTAATAGTATCCTATTACGATAAATTCGTAAGATCTGATCATTTAACTATTAAAGAACAAATGATAATTTTCGTTGTAATTTCAGTGAAATGACAGTTGAGAAAATATTAACGATGTGTATTCATAGAGCTCGTAGAATACGCCTGGCTGAGGAACTAATACGTGTAGCTACCAAATGGACCCTATCGTTTTTTTTTGAAGTTTTGAAAGAATTGCTGTCATTTCTTAACGCGTCAGCCCACACTCCTAGCGTACAGCACGTAGACGTGACGGAATCTCGAACTAATACAGATAAGGTTGACGTTTAAAAATTTGTTAATCAGCTGATTTTGCATGACTCGTTTAAATAGTGGTCTGACACTATATCATTATGTACTGCTTTCAAAGGCAAAAGCATAAATTGCTTTAACGCACAGGAAATCGGATTAGAATATATAAACAAAATAATTTGTAGAAATATGAAAAATGTTACATTTTCGCATAAAACAAATGTAAAGAATCTTGGCTTTTCAAATATCTCAAAATGTTAACATAAAAATTTGAAATAGTTGCTCAAATTTTTTAACAATTCTAACAATTGCATTAACTATATACAGTGAAAATGATTTGATCGAATACTTGCAATATGAATTATGTAACTACCCACTATCTTTGTGTGACAACACCGAAATGAGAAAAACGACTCAATCAAAACTATATAATTACTTTCCACCAGTTCAATTTATTCGAGAAATGAAAAGGAGCATTAATTTTTTTGACGATGGTGTTTTTTATTGCACGTGTTAGTATGGCATGAGAAAAAAACGTATGCCGAAATCTTATGCCAGTATGAACAATATGTAAAGAAATTTTATACAAGTCGATCGATTGTAATATTTAAATATCCCCAGACTTGTTTAGTCAGTCAGTGAATGTAGACATAAACCGTTTTTTATCTAGTAAAATTTTGAATGAGCAGGTAATACCATAGAACCATCGAAGTTGTAATCAAGAATCAAGACATAAATTTGATCTCATCCTTCTAGTACGTTCCACCGTTTTTGTGTGTGCGTGAACTATGTTGAGGATATTTAATAATTACAATCGATCGACTTGTATAAAATTTCTTTACATATTGTTCATACTGGCATAAGATTTCTGCATACGTTTTTTTCTCATGCCATACTAACACGTGCAATAAAAAACCATCGTCAAAAAAATTAATGCTACTTTTCATTTCTCGAATAAATTGAACTGGTGGAAAGTAATTATATAGTTTTGATTTAGTCGTTTTTCTCATTTCGGTGTTGTCACACAAAGATAGTAGGTAGTTATATAATTCATATTGCAGGTATTCGATCAAATGATTTTCACTGTATATAGTTAATGCAATTGTTAGAATTAATAAAAAATTTGAGCAACTATTTCAAATTTTTATGTTAACATTTTGAAATATTTGAAGAGCCAAGATTCTTTACATTTGTTTTATGCAAAAATGTAACATTTTTCATATTTCTACCAATTATTTTGTTTATATATTCTGATCCGATTTCCTGTGCGTTAAAGCACTTTATGCTTTTGCCTTTGAAAGCAGTACATAATGATATAGTGTCAGACCACTATTTAAACGAGTCATGCAAAATCAGCTGATTAACAAGTTTTTGAACGTCAACCTTATCTGTATTAGTTCGAGATTCCGTCACGTCTACGTGCTGTACGCTAGGAGTGTGGGCTGACGCGTTAAGAAATGACAGCAATTCTTTCGAAACTTCAAAAAAAAACAATAGGGTCCATTTGGTAGCTACACGTATTAGTTCCTCAGCCAGGCGTATTCTACGAGCTCTATGAATACACATCGTTAATATTTTCTCAACTGTCATTTCACTGAAATTACAACGAAAATTATCATTTGTTCTTTAATAGTTAAATGATCAGATCTTACGAATTTATCGTAATAGGATACTATTAAAACGTTCCTTATGTTGTACATGTGTCGCAAGTATGACTGACTACATTTTGCATAAAAGAAATATCCACAACTACGAAAAAGAAATATACATTTTCTAAACAGTTTGCAAGTGCGATTTCCAATTGCCACTCCTTTCAGTCTACAACAACTGCATCAAGACAGCGATCGTGTAAAAATTTTGAATTCATAATTTTCCCGTTGGTTGGCTTTATGATAAAGCATCTAACTAAGCATTAAATTTTGAAATTGAAGAATTTTATCTAAATCTTAATCCTCTTGCAAATAAATTATAGTTTCGAAACATAATTTCACTATGAGAGCAATTGTACAGGTTCTCTTAAGCTTTATAAAACAACATATGAATGTATAAAATCTATTGGGTAGTTAATAAATAAATAAACACTTCATTTTTCTTTAATTTTATTTAAATAACATACAATTTTAATCTTACAATCAAAATGTGTTAGGTAACTAAATGCCGGGAAAAGTAAGTCTGACCAGAAATGTATTGGATTAAAAAATCGGAGAATGTGGGCTTATTTACAATAAAAGTATGAAGGATTTCCATTAAGTTACAATGTACATGTTAGGCTAAGAAAATAAGAAGCAATGTTGAAAGGTATGGGGTTACATATTCCTTAAAATCGTGCGAGGGAGCAGTGTGGAGCAAACTTTGAAAGTATTGGGTTAAAATATAAGCGAAATAAAGCAAATTCTTTCTTATTTTGCGGGGCAAATATCGTGGGGGGAGGACGGAATCTACCCTACTAAGAGAACTATATAATGTGGGGATGTATGTATATTTATTGCACGAGACTAGAATAAACAGTCGATAAACGGAAACATCAACTTTTACTTATCTACTGTAGACATACCAGTATTGTGTGTTTTTCATATATATAACTATAAAGTTTTGCAGTGTACGTCAGGCAATACTTAGATAAATGCATTTTAGGTACCTAAAACATTAAAAGATACGGCTCTTGAAATACATAAATTTCAGTTAAAATGAACCTAACAATTTTTCTTATTCGCTATGCGCCTATGTCAGGTGACCCCACACAGTGGAATTGACTAATATTTTTCGTTTCAAAACTATGTAAAATTCCTTAGGAGAAATATTTTTTCATGAAAGTTTTTGGATCTTATAGGTATGATGACAAGGAATAACAAAATTAAGGAGAAATGTAAAAAATGAAATCTTCACCAACAAATTTGTGATTATTTCAGAAATTGTATGATTAAATTTTTTTTTTTTTCTGTTGGAAAATAAGTTTTAAAGAGCTGGTACTATACCTTTATATTTATTTGACATTTATTTTTCATTTTTCTAAATAAGGTATTAAAATTGCGTCTCAAAAATGGCTTGTCAAAATGGAGCATAATTCAAAAAAAAAAAAATTATTTTCTTCAGAAAGTTTTTAGAAGTATAAGTGTTGTAGCTGGGAGTGATAAATGACTACTCAATGATATAAAAAAAAAGTTAACCTGTTTACTCATGTGGTATTTGGGAATTTTTTTATGTTTTTGAAATTCTTTTTAGTTCTCTTTAATTATTATTCTTCTATTAGATTTCTCAGGAATATTAAGTAGCTTGATCAAATTGATGCCTTTGATAATTATAATTATATAATAATAGAGAAACGATGAATTGCGATGATGTCATGGATGCTTTTAAATTATTACGTGATTGTTTCACTCTTAATCGGATTCCGTTTCCGAGTCACTTATATCATCGTCCTTCTTCCTGTAAATGTTTATAATTTTATGATTGACATCGGTTAATAATTATCATGAATAATACTTTTACATGAAAATACTTTTTATGACTATTTACGTTCATTTCTTGCAAAAATTAATCATATTATTTATTATGATTACATTCGCATAGTAATCAGTCTATCTCACCATTACGGGTATTAACATTCATTAAACAGAGTAATACTAAATTTTAAAATATTGCTTCAATACCATAGTAAAAAGGCAAAACAGTGCATTTTTACTTTACATTAGGTATTCAAAATAATAGCCATATGAGATGTACTAAGTGGCAACATTTTATTGAAAAGTATTCATCGCTTTTGTAATAAAAGTGATCAAAAAAGTATCATATAATTTACTAATCTACAATTCAAGACGTAATTTTAATCAAATGTTAGTAGTGGGTTTAAATAAAAGAGAAATAAAGAAAATTCTTTTTTATTTTGTATTCTTTCTTATTACCAGTAATGGATTGGATTAAAAAAACAGAGAGTATGGACTCATTCACAATAAAAGTATGAAGGATTTCCATTAAGTTACAATGTACATGTTAAGCTAAGAAAATAAGAAGCAATGTTAAAAGGTATGGGGCAAGGTATAGGGTTACATATCCCTTACAATCGTGCGAGGGATCAGTGTGGAGCAAACTTAGAAAGTATTGGGTTAAAATAAAAGTGAAATATATCAAATTCTTTCTTATTTTGCGGGGCAAATATCGTCGGCGGAGGACGGGACCTGCTCTACTAAGAGAACTATATAACATGGGGATATATGTATATTTACTGCACGAGACCAGGATATACAGTCGATAAACGGAAATATCAACATTTACTTATCTAGCGAAGACATACCAGTATTGTGTATTTTTCATATATATGACTATATAGTTTTGCGGTGTACGTCAGGCAATACTTAGTTAAATGCATTTTAGGTACCTAAAACATCAAAAGATACGACTCTTGAAATTCATAAATTTCAATTAGAATAAACCTAAAAATTGTCCTTATTCGCTATGCGCCTATGTCAGGTGGCGCCGTCGAATGAGAGAAATTGCCCCCTGCTAAGATCGCCAGAATGCATGGAGCCTAATAGAAAATTTTTTAATAAATTTAAAAAAAGGTTATTTAGAGTGGTTGACTGAATGAATCAGTGATTTAAGCATGTATTATGTTAGTGTATAGTAACAAATTTTGTTAGGTGTTGTCATGTGTACTACAAGAATGGAAAAAATAAATACATGGATTGCGACCATAATAACACAACATCTTTAAGTGCATATACATGCTTGCACTAGTGTAGAGCTTAGAAAACACAAGTATTGCTTACATTCACCTATTTTTTACAACACGGTGTTTAATAAACGTTAATACTAATGACAGGTTAGGTTAACTTTTGCCCATTTATATTACGTTATCCTGGATTACTTGTATCCTTTAATCTTTACACATGTGTAAGTATGTATATGCACTTATTAAATGCTGTGTTTTTCCGGTCTTGTAAAACACATGAGAACACCAATTAAAATTTGTTACTGTACACTAACATAATACACGCTTAAATCACTGATTCATTCAGTCAATCTACTCTTAATAACTTTTTTTTTTTAATTATGAACAAATTTTTTTATAAGGCTGCATGCATTCTGACGATCTTAGCGAGGGACAATTTCTCTCACTCGACGGCGCTGACATAGGCACATAGCGAATAGATATTGTTTGATTAATGTGTGCTGATATTAGTGCACTTCTGAGGTGTCAAATCAGAGCATGCAACACAAATGAATAAGAAAATGAATATAATAATCAGAAACTATAATTACAACTGGTATACAATACCTAAAAAGTCTTAATTTTCTGTATAATATTTACTTCAAGTTTTTTAACAAAATAATAATAATTATAAATAGTTTTTGAGCTAGGTAAAACAATAATATTAAATGATTCAATGTGAATAGTAAGACTGGGTTTATAAAATATAACAAGATATTAATAAGAAGTCAATTGTCACTAAGTATCACTACTGAGTTTATGATTATGAGCGCTGAGTAAATCTATACACAGACAAAAATTTAAATTTAAAAAGCTATCATCGTAAAACATTGTGCACTTATTTTAATCAGTAATGGCGATGTTTTCTTCAGATGATTTAATTTTTTAATTATTAAATTTTAGGAAAAATTTACTTCTTGAACTTCGAACACTATTTGCGAGTAAACAATGGCATATAAAATTTTGCAACGTGTATTTTTTATAGACAACTCATTTTTCTAAATTTCATCATTGACGGTATGTAGTAATCATTTGTGCATAAGAGAGAGAATATAACATAAAAATGTCAAAAATTTAATTTTCTCACTACGTGATTTATCAAAATAATAAAGTAGAGGATTATTTTTTTAGTAAACTTACGACATTGTTACAAGAACATTATAAATAAACCCGTTCTTACGGAGAAACTAGATTAAGGTGAAAATAGTAAATGTTTTTGTCTGACGTATAACTTCGAAATATATTACGTTGAATTTTTGATTTTGAAAAATTCATTTTAAAAATGTAACTAATATTTTTTTATGTGTACCAGAGCACATTTCTTTAATCACTTACAGTACTACTACTTCGTATGATTTTAGAAAGATAATCATTATTTGTTTTAAAAGCAGTTTTAATTTTCAAGTCACAACTAATCTTTTTTCCACATTTTTCAAATAACTATTAGGTTCGTAAACTAGTTTTTGCAGTAGCTTGAGATAATACTGCACGAGAATTAATTTTCTTTCTAATTTTTTAACTCTGTTAGCACGGTTATGGCTTAACTAGTGGTCTGGTTGAGAGCTTCGATAGCTTAGTGATTAGCGTGCTAACTTCCTAGCCGGATATACTTGAGTGGTGTGGGTTCGAATTCCGTCGAAAATTATTGAGATTTTTTCTTGGCATTTTCCAATGAAATGAGTACTTAAGATGCCAAAACACCATTTATTGGATTTTTAAAACAAAGAGACGATTTTTCTGGCAATGTCTCGACCACCAGATATTTCTTTCTATAAGAAAGCCAACAGTTGGTCAGCTTCATCGGATAAAGTCACCGTCGGTTATAAAAAGGTCGGTACAGCTAGTTGGATGGTTTATTGGAAAAACATCTTTCCATTAAACTTGGTAATAGCTAGGGAGTTCCTGAGACAATCACTGTGCCCTGTAAACAGTACCCAGTAGGATGGATGACCGAGTCGTCTGAGGGGAACTTTGCAAGGGGCCGATACGGAAGACTCGCATACTTGGGGAAATACGATAGTAATTACGGAATAAGAAACACGAAAAAGTAGAGATTAGTGACGTATAGGATACGTAAAAACCCTGCAAGGGTATACGTTGGAATCTAAATACAATATCATACAGTACAATAGTGGTTTAGTTGAGAAATAAAGTAAGTCAAGCAGAAAAAAGAGGTCACGAAAAATTAGAAAGGCTGGTAAAAGACAGGAAAGAGAAACAGTGGAGAAAAATGCACAAATAAGATAACAAAATGGTAGGTTGGAAGAGCTAGAGACATAATGGACAAGAGTAAGAAACTTGGAACTAATAACTTGAAAAGATAAAAAGGAACGATAAAAGAATAGTTTAATTTTTATGGTTTTCTTGTTTTTTCTCTCACTCCATTGTGTATCTTCAATAAATGAAACAATGAAAAAGCCATGCGTGAAGTGAACGTTTTTATTTAACAGATTGTCAAAAAAATTGTCATTTGACAATCTTCTACTAAAATAATTCAATTTTTAGTAAAAATTTTTGATTTAAAAATATTCAACAAAAGGTGAAAAAGTTTTTCTAGTTCAATATTGAGGTACGTGCTATGAGTATCATCAGGCTAAAAAAAGAAGGGATGTAAAATGCTAGTAAAATTTACGAGCAAAAAAAACAAGTTTATGACCAGAAAAAAAAATTGTATATATTGTATACATGTATGGAAAACGGCATGACATCAATAGAAAGGTTGATTCAAAAAAAGCTATAGAATAGTGCCTAAACAATAGTTTTAAGATATGATAAAAAAAAAATTTTCTTTTAACTGATCAGTGTTTTGTAAATACATTAACAGTTATAAAACAGAAAGTTCAAAAATTTTGTTTTCATACGAAATCATAGTGGAAGTTCAACACGGATTTAATTACGAAATTTGAATTTTTTGTTCTTCTACAGAAGTGTGACTTTATTTAAATAGATATTTTGTATTTAATGAGTATGGTTAAGTATAAATAGAGTTCTTTAAGGGTAGTCTGGAAATAGTTGAAGTATTCTACCTTATCGATAAGATTACTTTCATTATACAACTTTATAACAGTATACATTAAACATCTAGCTATCTTATAGAAAAAAGAAGAGTAGACACACATTTTTGACATTTTACAGAATAATCAAAGCCCACACTTTGCAAGATTGATTAAGCACTTAAGGCGAAAAGTAAAAAATCGGATGTTTAATGTCATTGCTTGAGTTCTAACGTCAATGAAGTTATGTAAGCTTTGTTTCAATTCCTTTCGACATCCTTCACAAAAAAAAATAAAAATTGTCCGATTTTTTCATTATTTAAACTCAAGAAGATTTTGATCAAGCTACCCCGTAGCCCACCAAATTACACCACCTAGCTCAAAAGCTTAATAGGGTGATTTTTTAAACCACTCTCATGGTTTGTAATCACTTATAACAGCATCACTTAATAATTATTAATAGTGGAAGGTTAGCGAACGGTGCTTGTAGGTGTGCATAACTCCACTAATATTTGTGTTTTACTCTCTCTCTCTCTCTCTCTCTCTCTCTCTCTCTCTCTCTCTCTTTCTCTCTTAACATAACTACTTAGTAGAATAACACTTATTAATTTATGTAAGCTTACGGGCTCATTAAAATTCCTTTTATATTCCGGCAGATCATAAGGATAGTAAGGATCTCGTACAGCTACTCCTTTAAATGGTAGTTTAGGGTAGTCTCCAATACCGTAATATTCATCTTCAGAGTGTAGTTTATATTCTTTTGGATGTAAATTATATTTTTTTGCAGCAGCATAACGTTCTTCAAGAGTTTGAGGCACTGATTCAGCCACATAATCTCTTATCCAGTCTGTAAAATAAATGATATTTTTAATGCAAACGTCAATTCACACAACCACGACATCCTTACATCTTTGAAAGACAAGTTAGAGTTTGGTAGAATTAAACGGAATACTTAAATAACTAAATTTAATTAACAAATTAGAATCAATGTCAAGCTTTGAGTACAAAACCTTCTCTATACTTTTTATTGAAAACCTAACTTTTACTTCAAAAGCCTTAGCTTTTAAACGCCAAGTGAATGTACGGTACAGTATGTGTTATCTTTTAAACGTTATTTATTTTCGAATATTATTAGATTTTCGTTGTTGTAGCCTTATATAAAAATCTTAACTATAAAATTCAAATTCTTATTTTGTATGTAAATGATAGGAGTTTTCATTAGTTGAGGAAAAAATTTTGCTAAACTACCTTCATAATCTTAAATTTATTAAGAATTGCATCAAGTAGTTATGAAATCATGTCCTCAATTTTTTTAGGCAAGAAATTAAAAAAATAATTGTACAGTTTTTTTAATTTTTTTACTTCTATTTATCTATTCCCTCAAAGCGGTTAAGTACTGGCTCACTGAGGACTGGGTACAAATGTTTGGCTTAGGCTAAGTACCAGTACAAATATCCGGTAAACATAGAGTATGGTGACCTAAGTAAGTGATACTATGCTGTACATGTATATTTATTTTTAGAAAGACATTGCAACGAATGTTTGACCTTAAAACATTCGAGTACAAGTAACACAAATAGATTTAAAGTTAGAGTTATTAATTAAATACTAAATTTGGTTCAATATAGTACACGAGAACGTAGTTTTAGTCACAGATGTTACAAAAGTAAAGCTCATAATAATACAAGAAGTAGAAACGTAGAATAAAGTATTTAAAATCCATAAAATGGTTTTAAGTAAGAACTGTAACAAATAACCAGTAGACATGACGCACAATGTAAGTAAATGCAAGTAAATCGTAAGAAATTCAAAAATATATAGAAGGAAAAATTAAATAATTAACACATTAATGTGTACATGTACAATAGAATGGTCGTTAATTTGTTTTTTTTTTTTTTTTTTAACCAGTAAGAGTAAGATTCAGTTTAAGGCACCCAAAAACTCAAGCGGAGGCCTTAACAGGATGATCAGATCTTTTTCTCTTGTGCCTTAGAGCACTCAAACTTTTTTTAGAATTTTCATGTTAAAATACGTTAAAACATTTAACTTTATTTAAAAGTTTTCAAAACTAATGAAATTTTTTTTAAACATATTTTCATGTGTTTTTGTAAGCTGAAACAAGTGATACTATTAGTTTTTACCTAAAATAATAACAAAAAAAGAAATGAGAAAAAATTGACATATAACTGAAAGTACGAGAAAAACAAACAAGCAAACATGACCTTATGTATAATAATAATACTAGAAACTACTTTTAATAATAAAGATGGTACTTCAATAAAATCCTTCAATTCAAGATGGTTTTTAGGTGCTTCAAAAAAATGAGTTAGTAATCCAAACTCAATGTAACTAGTTTTCCACGTAAGTGATTCCTTAATCAGTTTTCGAAAAAAGGATTCTGATGAATATCATAGAATTATAAGAAATTATATTGAAATATGACTATATTTCTTGTTCAAAACAATTAGATTATAAATAAAGTTTACTACATTTTTAACAATTTCAATAATATATTGAGGTTTTACAAAAAAATGAAAATTATCTAACTCTTTACTGTTTTGCGAGTCTTAAAGCTAACAACATATAAAACTTCTAGATTATAAACATGATCGCAGACATGCATGTCGCGTTTATCACAACTTAATTTTTTTACATATTAATTAGTGACGTAGGCATACACTAATATTAATGTAGAGAAAGGTCTAAAGCGGGTTAGTTAACGTTCAAAGCCTAGAAAATTCGGTACTTTAAGGATGATTATGATCAATTCTTTTTTTTTTATATAGGATACATATAATCCTGAAATAAATAAGCAATATTGGGTCATTGTCTATTAATTTCTGATCTGCTATCAAAATTAAAGAAACACTTCAAAAAATGCTTTGCCTGAGGGGGAAAAGTTGAAGCAGATTATCAATTCGGGCAAAGTGGTAGGTACTACAATAAAGAGAAATTTACTTTTTTTAATAATTTAATTGGTGATTCCAGTCCAATTTAAGGAGGTTCTAGCACCTTAGTATCGCCCCATAAGAAATATATCATTAAATAGTTCAGATTATGCTGACTCTTAGAATATCCTTTTTTATGTCTTTAATCGGACAAAATCTTGAAAAGATCGTGCTTGACGTTCACTCTTTTGACTAGAGTGCTTATGGTAGGTATACAAAGACTAATGATTTGCAACTCGAATCGAAAGTGTCAGGTACTATCAGTACCCTAGCCTATGGTTTTCTTTCAGCAGTGGTGCCGATTATCAAATTTTTTTGGGCTAATTAGAGCTTTAAGATGCAGGTTGGTATCCTTACTCACTGGAACCTCTTTAATACTTTTTAACAGCTCAAGAGACACGTACGTTAAAATATAGCGATGGTTAAATTAAAACGATTATTGAATCGATAACTCGAAAATTTGACACTAATGAACAATGTTTCGAAAATTTCTAAAGAGAAGGTCTTATTTGTAACATAAGTCGCTCTATTTCATATTTGTATTTACCAACCATCGAAAAAAATTTTTTTTTAAATAAGAAACAAATGATATCAGTGTGAATCGAATACCTTAGAGAATATATACATGGAGGAAGCATTGTATGCTCCGGCCGCGAGACGAGATGAGAGAGACAAAAGACAAATAGCAGTACAACCTTTCTTTCTCTTACACGCCTCTGATTGGTTGGCCCCCTTCCGTATATATAGGTATAGTCGTATCCACGAGTGGCGGTCGTGGGGGAACAGAGCAGATATATGTAACCTAAGCTCTGATGAAAAAGAACTTATACATTACCAGAGAATATAAAATATATCCTCTTTAAGTATAGAAGGCCAAAGCGGAATTCCGAGCAATACGCACTAAAACAATAATCTTCCATTACAACATAATTGAAACAACAAAATTTAAATAAAAATTTCCAATTTTAATTAAAGCCCTCATACCTGGTTAAACAGTTCATGTATGGCTAATGACTCAGTTGAAATGTTTGTCTTCGATAGCTGAGCGGTCAAGAATGCTTGATTAGCTTTTACGCTCTGGGCTTCGAATCTGACCTATGGTTTTTTTTTTTTTTTTCAGGTATACATTTTCATAATACTTGTTTTATTACGTTTCGTTTGTTTATAATTTTTATGTATTTTTATAAATAAATTTATTTTATTAGATTTCACACTTTAATAATAAGATTTTAAAAACTACTCTTGGCTAATGCCAGTAAAATACTAATGCAAAAATGTGTAAATACTTTTTATATATTATTATTATTACAAGTGTAAATATTATTTGTTTAATTATTTACTGCATTGATCGATACGGATTTATTGGGGTTCTAATATCTAATATGACCTTTATCCTGCATGTATCCTATCCTAATAAAAAATACTGCCACCTTCCCGTCGGTTTCCATTGAGTAATGCCAATTAAAAATAAATTATACGACGTATTGTAATAGTATAATATTGAATTTATGCTCGCATTAGTATTATGTTGGCATTAGCCAAGAGTAGTTTTTTCAATCTTATTATTTAAGTGTGAAATCTTATAAAATAAATTTATTTATAAAAATGCATAACAATTATAAACAAACGAAATGTAATAAAACAAGTATTATAAAAATGTATACTTGAAAAAAAAAAAAAAAAAGCGTAGGACAGGTTCGAAGCCCAGAGCGCAAAAGCTAATCAAGCATTCTTGACCGCTCAGCTATCGAAGACAAACATTCCAACTGAGTCATTAGCCATACATGAACTGTTTAACCAGGTATGAGGGCTTTAATTAAAATTGGAAATTTTTATTTAAATTTTGTTGTTTTAATTATGTTGTAATGGAAGATTATTGTTTTAGTGTGTATTGCTCGGAATTCCGCTTTGGCCTTCTATACTTAAAGAGGATATATTTTATATTCTCTGGTAATGTATAAGTTCTTTTTTATCAGAGCTTAGGTTACATATATCTGCTCTGTTCCCCCACGACCGCCACTCGTGGATACGACTATACCTATATATACGGAAGGGGGCCAACCAATCAGAGGCGTGTAAGAGAAAGAAAGGTTGTACTGCTATTTGTCTTTTGTCTCTCTCATCTCGTCTCGCGGCCGGAGCATACAATGCTTCCTCCATGTAAATATTCTCTTAATCGAATACCTACTGAACAATTCGCTTTGCTCGAGTACACACTTTTTAATTAAGTGATGATAACCTAAAAAAATTCAAAACAAAGTGCCAATATTTTCAGCTTGATTCAAACTATAATGAGTTCAAATCGATAGAAAATTATCAACGATACAATAAGTGTATCTGTTTTTGACTGATCACAAAATACATACCTCTAATTTTTTTTGCTTGGAGCAATCAATAACGGTGAGAGGTAAATTGGATAGGAATTGGATTTTGCATAACAGTGGGGCATGATCTTTACCATAATACGGATTCTGAAGATTAGTATACATATTATGCAAGAATGCTAACTGATTTTTGGCTATATCGAGATTAAAATAACCGTAGGGATAATATTGCAAATTTAAATGGAGTTGTACATTTTTTATGTTTTAATGATCAAATATACTAGCATTAACTCTTCTTTGATTCTTACGGTTCGTTTGGAAAGCTAAAATTACATAGCGTGGTTTTTCCAACTGATTGGACGTTTTTACTGCCAAACATGTTTTGATATTGTGGGTAAAATTGGATATTCATAGAGCTCCTAAATTGGGAAACTCATAGATATGAACTTATCTTTTTGTAAATAATTAAGCAGTTGGATTTAATGAGAATCTGACATCACTACATAGGGTGTATGCTATTCGAGTTCCAATATTTCTATCTTGAACTCTTACCAGTTTCGTACTGTGTTAGCGTCGCCATTAGCCACTTTCTGTGATTGCATGACTGCATTTAAATTAGTTCTTGATCTGGTGAGTATGAGATTATGTTTCACGTTAACAACGGTCATGTGATAGTCTTCAGCAACACCAAATATTACATTTAGAGTAATCAAGACATCAAAGCAGCCATTAATATTAGTTAGAGTTGTTTCATCCAAAATTCCAAGCTAACTAGCATTTTTAGTCATTAAATCCTGATCAGGACGAAGTGTGAGCCAACTTTTTATAAGGGTCGTCAAACCCACATTATTACATATATCTGTCTCTATAGCATTCATCTCATATCTGATTCCTTCGAATAAATGGCAGATGGCGTTGTTCACCAATTAAGTACTTGCTGTTGCCGTATTGCCATCTGATTTTACTAACCTTTTAGTGTTGAATTGATGTACGGATTTCATCACTATTATTATACAATGCAGGTCCGTATGGTTGATCAGTATGTATCTCATAGTATGCAATGGACTCAATAAATGTGACAGGTGACTGAATGCTTAGAATCTTCTCGATGCTTAATGCAACAAAATAAGAATATATAAGTTAATTTCCACCAGGGCCTTTTATTTCTAATCCTAGATTTGTTAGAAATTGAATGTTTGGATGCGTTATCTTTTGACGTTTCGGCTGTTTTCTTCGTTGACGTGTTGACAGTTCTGATGCTTGTTGTCGACTGATCGAAAGTGTGCATGTCTAGCTGCTCATATACCTTTTATAATTGTATACGATTTCCATTATTGTAAGGGTTTTATGTGCAATCTTATCGATATGACTTTTCCACGGAAATTGATTAATTCTCCATCCTGGTCAACTATATATTATCGGTAAATAAATTATTTGTGAAGTTACTTCAATAATTTTGTATCCTGGCGGGACGGCTGGGATAAATTTGTGAATTGTACGAATCTTTTTTCCGTTTACATAGGCTCCAGTGGTGAAATTGCACTCAACTTGTAATGCGTTTACATTGAGAAAAGCCACAGATAAGTCGGAGTTATGGGTGATGTTATCTTTTAAAACTTGTTCAGTGAAACCCAAGACAGCCTATAGAATCTTTTGATCTGAAATTAATTGTATGGCTATAGATAATTACACTATAAAGAGAGTTATTATTGAATTTGATATCAATAGTTATATCGTAAGGCTGTAATACTTCCACTAAAAATGACTCCATATTTCAAATTTTATAGCTACCTGTTGGAAAAACGCCCACTTGATCACCTATGTAAAATTTATTATTACATTTATCAGTATTTGGATTCGAATTAAATGTAAGGAGTTCCAATAAGCCAAGAACGTAGTTACGATTCGGGAATAATTCGATAGGTGGAAAATACTGCGCTTCTAATCCAGAAGAAGTACGAGACATACTAAGTGTCAACGTGTCTTCCATGACTGTTAAAGAGCAAATGAGTAATTACTGATTATGACACTTCCTTATATACTTTTTGACAATCTCCTCTATGAAAAATAGCAAGCACCAATGACCACAGCTTAAAGAATTGAAGTTCTAATATTTTTGATATTTATACTTAACCTTGTCAACTCCCAAGTACAGCATTAAATCTAAAGGTGGCTGCAGATTGCCAAAGCTGTCAAAGTATATAACAATATAACATTATCACTACATTTTTGATACGCCACTCAATGAGTTTTAGGTCCATCCTTATTGCCAAAATTTAAAATAGCAATTTCACGGTATCGTGGCCTATTCAAAGTTAAGTCGTTTCGTATACATACCCCACGAAAATTTGGACTTTTCAGTTTTTTAGCATATTTAAGTAAATCAACGTTGGTGAAAGCTTGATCAAGAATTCTTATTTCAGTGATTTTTAAAGATATATTTCTATGGGCGCGTTCTGCCTTACAGAAGAAATCAACGATTTTAGATTCGTGGCCTTGTGAAAAAGTGTGATGGAAGTGGGTTTTGCTTGATTCTCCTCCTTCTTCGCCTCATTCTCCGTGACGTACTTCTAGTCCCCTTTGTAGCACATAACGCCAGCACACCACATATTTTAAATTTTATTAATTTTATTTCTAATACATTTTTGATGCTTTAATAACATCTGTCAAAAAAACGTTTGTGTGGCAAACGTCTTGAAGGAACATTTACTGGCATGTACTACAATGT
Organism: Copidosoma floridanum; assembly: GCF_036245765.1. NCBI lineage: Eukaryota > Metazoa > Arthropoda > Insecta > Hymenoptera > Encyrtidae > Copidosoma > Copidosoma floridanum. The sequence goes on along the minus strand of NW_028321898.1, from coordinate 2,882,436 downwards.
TATTGAAAAACATTTTAAATATGTAATAAAAGTGAGCGTGACGTTACAGTCGTAATCAGCGTAGGCAGTGTGAAGTTAGTTATAAACTATTAGAAGATTCGACAAAAGTGCACAGTCTTGTACTCGCCAGCTTCCATATTTTTTATATTGTATTGTGCCATAATGTATTGTTTATAATTGTTCAGTTATTAAATATTAAAATATTTGTTGAAACCACACCAAATTAACGTAGGCATACCCATTCCAACGATAATTATACCACCTTTGTACACAGTATTGTTTCATGGAAAACAGCATGATGTGCAAGAGCTTTCTACTGCACGGGGAGATATAAAAATATGAATTTTTTTATCTCTGTCAGTCATATGCACTAGTACCGAGGCACTTTGTGAGAGATAACGTTAATCTTCTAGATCTATTTTGCCAAGATAAACGTAATTTAATGCACGTGAACGATGATCACGTTAATTCTGAGTCAGTTTAAAGATATATGCTTAAGCTCTTGAAATGATGATAAATATGGTTTTGTTGTTATCGACAAGAATAGGCAGATGAACAACTGCAGATATCGTAAAGGTTTCGACCTTTTTGCTATAAATATAGGACGTATATATGGCTAACTAATCAGTCTACTCTCAGACGTCAAAGCGTCATTATGCATGAGAAAGAAAAAGACGTTCTTCATCGGCTGGTAAAGACAAGAGAAGTTGTCAAAAAGAAATATAGATTATTAAAATTTGGAAATGATAAGGTAAAAAGAGTACTTAGTGAGGCTCTTGAACCAATCACCGATTCTTTACAACAAATCGTGACGCAAACAAAGAAATGGAATAAAAGGAGTCATTCCGTAATTGATAATTATTTCAATACTCCTACATCAAAGCTGCCTATCAAACGAATAAAAAAGTTAAAAAAATGCAGCGATGATAAAGATACGATGTTTATATCTGCTGTCAGTCAAAGTGACAATAATGATAATTTCAACGATGATAATGATGCTCTCAATGATGATAATGATCACACTTCCATCACACTTTTTCACAAGGCCACGAATTGGTTCAAGAGCCTCACTAAGTACTCTTTCTACCTTATCATTTCCAAATTTTAATAATCTATATTTCTTTTTGACAACTTCTCTTGTCTTTACCAGCCGATGAAGAACGTCTTTTTCTTTCTCATGCATAATGACGCTTTGACGTCTGAGAGTAGACTGATTAGTTAGCCATATATACGTCCTATATTTATAGCAAAAAGGTCGAAACCTTTACGATATCTGCAGTTGTTCATCTGCCTATTCTTGTCGATAACAACAAAACCATATTTATCATCATTTCAAGAGCTTAAGCATATATCTTTAAACTGACTCAGAATTAACGTGATCATCGTTCACGTGCATTAAATTACGTTTATCTTGGCAAAATAGATCTAGAAGATTAACGTTATCTCTCACAAAGTGCCTCGGTACTAGTGCATATGACTGACAGAGATAAAAAAATTCATATTTTTATATCTCCCCGTGCAGTAGAAAGCTCTTGCACATCATGCTGTTTTCCATGAAACAATACTGTGTACAAAGGTGGTATAATTATCGTTGGAATGGGTATGCCTACGTTAATTTGGTGTGGTTTCAACAAATATTTTAATATTTAATAACTGAACAATTATAAACAATACATTATGGCACAATACAATATAAAAAATATGGAAGCTGGCGAGTACAAGACTGTGCACTTTTGTCGAATCTTCTAATAGTTTATAACTAACTTCACACTGCCTACGCTGATTACGACTGTAACGTCACGCTCACTTTTATTACATATTTAAAATGTTTTTCAATAACATTGTAGTACATGCCAGTAAATGTTCCTTCAAGACGTTTGCCACACAAACGTTTTTTTGACAGATGTTATTAAAGCATCAAAAATGTATTAGAAATAAAATTAATAAAATTTAAAATATGTGGTGTGCTGGCGTTATGTGCTACAAAGGGGACTAGAAGTACGTCACGGAGAATGAGGCGAAGAAGGAGGAGAATCAAGCAAAACCCACTTCCATCACACTTTTTCACAAGGCCACGAATCTAAAATCGTTGATTTCTTCTGTAAGGCAGAACGCGCCCATAGAAATATATCTTTAAAAATCACTGAAATAAGAATTCTTGATCAAGCTTTCACCAACGTTGATTTACTTAAATATGCTAAAAAACTGAAAAGTCCAAATTTTCGTGGGGTATGTATACGAAACGACTTAACTTTGAATAGGCCACGATACCGTGAAATTGCTATTTTAAATTTTGGCAATAAGGATGGACCTAAAACTCATTGAGTGGCGTATCAAAAATGTAGTGATAATGTTATATTGTTATATACTTTGACAGCTTTGGCAATCTGCAGCCACCTTTAGATTTAATGCTGTACTTGGGAGTTGACAAGGTTAAGTATAAATATCAAAAATATTAGAACTTCAATTCTTTAAGCTGTGGTCATTGGTGCTTGCTATTTTTCATAGAGGAGATTGTCAAAAAGTATATAAGGAAGTGTCATAATCAGTAATTACTCATTTGCTCTTTAACAGTCATGGAAGACACGTTGACACTTAGTATGTCTCGTACTTCTTCTGGATTAGAAGCGCAGTATTTTCCACCTATCGAATTATTCCCGAATCGTAACTACGTTCTTGGCTTATTGGAACTCCTTACATTTAATTCGAATCCAAATACTGATAAATGTAATAATAAATTTTACATAGGTGATCAAGTGGGCGTTTTTCCAACAGGTAGCTATAAAATTTGAAATATGGAGTCATTTTTAGTGGAAGTATTACAGCCTTACGATATAACTATTGATATCAAATTCAATAATAACTCTCTTTATAGTGTAATTATCTATAGCCATACAATTAATTTCAGATCAAAAGATTCTATAGGCTGTCTTGGGTTTCACTGAACAAGTTTTAAAAGATAACATCACCCATAACTCCGACTTATCTGTGGCTTTTCTCAATGTAAACGCATTACAAGTTGAGTGCAATTTCACCACTGGAGCCTATGTAAACGGAAAAAAGATTCGTACAATTCACAAATTTATCCCAGCCGTCCCGCCAGGATACAAAATTATTGAAGTAACTTCACAAATAATTTATTTACCGATAATATATAGTTGACCAGGATGGAGAATTAATCAATTTCCGTGGAAAAGTCATATCGATAAGATTGCACATAAAACCCTTACAATAATGGAAATCGTATACAATTATAAAAGGTATATGAGCAGCTAGACATGCACACTTTCGATCAGTCGACAACAAGCATCAGAACTGTCAACACGTCAACGAAGAAAACAGCCGAAACGTCAAAAGATAACGCATCCAAACATTCAATTTCTAACAAATCTAGGATTAGAAATAAAAGGCCCTGGTGGAAATTAACTTATATATTCTTATTTTGTTGCATTAAGCATCGAGAAGATTCTAAGCATTCAGTCACCTGTCACATTTATTGAGTCCATTGCATACTATGAGATACATACTGATCAACCATACGGACCTGCATTGTATAATAATAGTGATGAAATCCGTACATCAATTCAACACTAAAAGGTTAGTAAAATCAGATGGCAATACGGCAACAGCAAGTACTTAATTGGTGAACAACGCCATCTGCCATTTATTCGAAGGAATCAGATATGAGATGAATGCTATAGAGACAGATATATGTAATAATGTGGGTTTGACGACCCTTATAAAAAGTTGGCTCACACTTCGTCCTGATCAGGATTTAATGACTAAAAATGCTAGTTAGCTTGGAATTTTGGATGAAACAACTCTAACTAATATTAATGGCTGCTTTGATGTCTTGATTACTCTAAATGTAATATTTGGTGTTGCTGAAGACTATCACATGACCGTTGTTAACGTGAAACATAATCTCATACTCACCAGATCAAGAACTAATTTAAATGCAGTCATGCAATCACAGAAAGTGGCTAATGGCGACGCTAACACAGTACGAAACTGGTAAGAGTTCAAGATAGAAATATTGGAACTCGAATAGCATACACCCTATGTAGTGATGTCAGATTCTCATTAAATCCAACTGCTTAATTATTTACAAAAAGATAAGTTCATATCTATGAGTTTCCCAATTTAGGAGCTCTATGAATATCCAATTTTACCCACAATATCAAAACATGTTTGGCAGTAAAAACGTCCAATCAGTTGGAAAAACCACGCTATGTAATTTTAGCTTTCCAAACGAACCGTAAGAATCAAAGAAGAGTTAATGCTAGTATATTTGATCATTAAAACATAAAAAATGTACAACTCCATTTAAATTTGCAATATTATCCCTACGGTTATTTTAATCTCGATATAGCCAAAAATCAGTTAGCATTCTTGCATAATATGTATACTAATCTTCAGAATCCGTATTATGGTAAAGATCATGCCTTACTGTTATGCAAAATCCAATTCCTATCCAATTTACCTCTCACCGTTATTGATTGCTCCAAGCAAAATGAGCCGCTGAAAAATTTTCGAGATGATGTATGTTTGGACCCATACCACTACTTTACACGAGTTTCTTAAAATGTCGGCTCATCGGATTGTATTAAACAATGCTATCGTGAAGAATTGAGCAACAGTCTGATGTTTTGGCGGGAAAATTATCGTGGGATTCAAAGAAACTCGTGTAAAGTAGTGGTATGGGTAGATGATAGTAGTAGGGGTTAAACTATTAAGGCTCGTGCCCAGCTCTCTCAACATCATTCGTCTGTTAACCGTTATGGAGAAAGGTCACAGCAGTAGTAGCAGCTGGAGCAGAGGAGAAGAAAAGAACAAGCGAAGACAGGAAGGGTGGGGAACATGTAAGAAAAGACGTGAGGAGAGGGAGTCGGCTCAAAAAAAATATGAAGATATAGCTAAATATAAAAGTAATATAAATGGGTTATTTTTAAAAAGTTATTCATAAATCACACAAGCTGACCATTATAGGACAAAGTCAGAGTGCGGAAAAGAAAGAGTACGATGGAAAATACAAAGAGTTTAAAAAGTTTATGGACAGACATATGAAGTAGACTGAACAGAAGAAAAAGAAAGTCATGAAAAATAGTAATCCATTAGGAAGGAGAGCATCAAGTATCAAAAAAGGTTCTAAGCACTTGAGGCTAATGTATTATATAGTTGATATGCAAGGTTTTACACAGCCTGTCGACAATTTAGTTCTTAAGGAGTTAGCTATACTACCACTTTATTCTGATGGTGAACCTATAGTATTTCGCTTTAAAGAGCCGTTTTCATGGCAACGACTCTTAAACAAATATAGAGAAAACTTATGATTGGAACGCTGTTTCCATACTACACCGTGAAAGTCGGAAAATTTTCCGTACAATACTATAGGAAAAATTCTTCGAAAATACCTGCACAATGCTAAAAAGTGCATGTATTTGGCTTATTGAGTAAATAATCGTTAAAAAGATTCAAATTCAATCTTCATGATATTACTGATTTGGGCTGTTCTCTAACTGATAATATAAAACTAGCCACTGTGTGCCCACATCACAATGGGGCGTACAAGGGCAACTGTGCACATCATAACGTTAGACTGTACAAAAAGTTTTGCCTAGATTTGCCTGAGTCCATAGAATGAATGTGAACATTGCATTTAGTGTTAAATACTTTTTGAAGTCATTTTTTTACTGTACGAACACTATCTAGCAGACAATAAGTGGACTAAATCGATTGTCCCAACTTTTTTTTTTTTTTTTTTTCAACGCTTTGTTTAAGAGGTAAGATTTAATGGTTGCACCTCACAGATAAAAATGTTTGGTTGGGGCTCTTATCGAACGTGCAGCTAAATTAACATAATGAACATTAAACATTTCGTTAAACCACCTTTTGCGTATAAACAGTAGTAAAGGCATATTGAAATTATTTTTAAGACGTCTTTACATTAATGTTAAGACATTTTATAGTTACTTTTAAGGCAATATCAGATAATGCTAAAGTCGTGTTTCAGTCATCTTTAAGGCATTTTGTGTAACACTCACTGTCGATATGACATCTTCTAGAAATACAAGTGAAAGTACATACTAACTGTTCGGTAACGTACCTGACTATCACCTTCGAGACCGAGATTTAAATCTGATTAAAAATTTCCATTTCACTGGGGGCTCTAGCTCTGCACGCTTCGCCCAACAACCCCCCTATAAACTAACAGTTTTACTTTTAATTTTTAATAAAAACTAGAGTAAACAGGCACTTGAAAACGTATTTTTGTTAATTTAAGTGACTACTTATTGTTTGTTTTAAGATAAATGTTTTAAATCTTCTGCTAAATTTATCATGTGATCAGCTAATAGCCAACCCCATTAGTGGCTTTACTTTAAGGCCATTAAAACTTCAAGAGAGGAAATTTATAACCACAAAGATTGACTGCCCCGATGATCAGAGCTGCCGTGTATCCTCCTATGTCTAAGGTAGAAGTGTATGTGCGCATGAGCATATAAGTAAGAAAGATGAGAATCACCAAAACCTCTATGTAAGGAGGCTGCAAGCCGCAGAAAACTCATTCTTTAATGAGCTGTCAAACTGGAAGGGTCTCCTGACGGAAGAGCAGCGTGAAAAAGCCATGGGGATCATCCTCTGTGCATGCGTAAGGAAGCTTGGTGTCTCTGCTGCTGCTGCCGAAGAGCTCCCAACTCACTTCAAGCGAAGAATGACTGCTCTGATGCTCAGCACTGCTTTTTATCCTCATGGGAGTAATGTAGGCATGCGCATGTAGGTAAGAAAGGTGAGAATTATGCAGTCACAGTTTATACAGTTGCGACACTCAATGCAAAAGTAGCGTATACCAGAATTACCGGACGCCATGTTGTTGGTAGGATAACTGGGTCACATTCCGGGAACTTTTAAAACACCATTAAATTTTGAGTCGCTTCAAAATACTTATTACAGAAAATCTATATAAAGCTTTTATATTCTTGTAACCAACAATTCAAATAATTCGCAACAAAAGCTCACTTTCTTTTCAATACCACAATGTTAACAATCAAAACATTTAAATGTTTGTATTGCGCGCATGGCAGCCATGTTCTTGGTAAGATTTAACTATATATGGGTGATTCTGCGGTAACTTGCTTGGATCGACTTGAAAATTTTTTAAAAAAGAAGTTGGTTTAAAAAATTTTTTTTACAGTATTCCTACTCTACAAGACATCAGTAACAAATATCTTGAGCGATCCAACTGTAAAATTTGCTGGTCAAAAGTTATACAAAATTTTATAAAAATCAGTTTTCATCGATTTTTGAAAAATTGTATCACTTTCTAGCACAAGTAGCTAAGCTCCTTCAATAGTTCGAGTGTTCTTACTAGGCTGAAACAAAACCTGGGATCAAGACCTATTGATTAAAAAAAAATTATGTTAGATTTTGTCCCTCCATTCAAAAGTTACAGCTGTTTCAATTAGAGCGTAAATATCGCTCATTATGTGATTTTGGCTTAAATTCAGTATTTTTCATAAAATCACTACAACTTTTCATTCGGGGCATAAAATTAGATAAGACTACGTTTTTGCTTTTATGTAAGCTCAGATAAAGCCACCGAATGGAGTGCACCACTTGGCTTCCAAACGTTGGAAGCAGCACCATCGTTTTTCGTTTATATAGCGAAAAAGGGCCTATTCTACAAAACCCCGAGAAATATGTCTCGTCTATTGTGATGAAAACAAAGTTTGGCTGGGATTGACTACTCTCAAATGAAAAAAAATGGTAGTTTGAGGTGAGGTATGGTCAGAATGGAAAAGTTCAGAATGGAATTTTAAAAATTTGTAGTGCTCGTAAGGCTCATACACGTATTACAATGACTAGTCCACCCACAATTTATTTACTAGCCTCGAATGCAATAAGAAACTGTAGTTTGCGTACACGTAACACGCACACCAAGTGGTTATTCCATGGGGGTCGGAACGGAATGAAATGTTTGTACGCGCGAATTACACAAAAAGAAGATCTTGGCTATTCGAGACGTAACAACTTCAGGTACTACTGTCATAAATATTTATTCATTTTATTTCTATACTTTGAAAAGTGACCATTGATTAGCAATGAACAGCGGAGCTGCTGTGCGACAACAGCACCTACGTGCTGTTTGCTGCTACTGTGCAGTATTGTGCGCAGAAAATAGTGGAGGTATTCGAGTGCCCCGGTGAGAGGTAGTAAGGACTTCTGCTGCGCAAAAACGTGCGCAGTAAAAAGAGTGGTAGTATGGTAATGGGAATCAACGCAGAAGCACTCTTATCGCCGTAGCATTGCGACCACAAGGCCGAAAAATCCTATTAGAAGCCCCACTGAATTAGAATCTTTACTGGATTAAAATCCTTACAGTTGAACGACCTTCATCAATTTTAATTTTAAGGAGAATAATTTAATTATGAACTTAACAAATATGTTTGAATAGAATTTTCTGAGCGATTTGCCTTGTCTCACTTTTAAGTATGTGAAGTTCTACAGAATAGTAACGTTTTACAAGTTGACTATGTAACAAATTGAAACAATGAGATGGATTGTCTCAGTTTCTGTAACTCTTTTGGATGATGTCGTCTACGTTTGGAGAGGGACAGAAAGAACGTTTAAGAGGTTTCTTGATAACATAAATACACTGGTAGCCAGTATTAATTTTACGATTGAAATAGAAAAAAATAATAGTTTGAACTTTCTAGACTTGTGTCTATTCCTGATCATCAAATAATAAGCTGTAAAAAATAAAAAAATAAAATGATTATGCTGAACAGTAACATGCCTTCTTTACGCCATAAATTAGTTTTTGGCCTTAAAGGGTCGTTGATTTGAACGTTCTCACTTTATAATAAATAAAAAAGGCCATTTGTTAAAACTGTAAAGATTTAAAACTGACAAAAATATATAATGAAAAAACTGTTTTTTCCATTTTTACAATTTTGTTTCCAAATCAACAAAGTCCTGGAGCGTTATCTCTCTATTTTTTATCGCCACAATGAATACGAACACATAGTATTCTACCTATTTAAAAATCCTGAAGATTTAAGTGATAACTGTAAGGGTTATAATGAAAAGCTAATCTCTTACGTAATAGATTATTTACTTGTCAATTTTGACGCTCTGTAAGAGCATTCAAACAGCAACGATACAAGCTGCTGTTTGAATCTCGATTAATGTTCTGCGTCAGTTTTTTGAGGCCTAAAATTGATAAAAATTTACTAAAAACCATCTAGGATGTGTCAAGAATTAGTATGCAAGATTTTAACAAAATTAGTTGAGTAGCTTCTGCAGTTACCGATTACAACAGTTTTTGAGACTTTGCTATACATCTGAGTAAGATAAGAGGTTTTCCCACACCATATTATATGCTTAAGAACAATCATAATTTCATAAGATGTGTTATCGCTTAACATCGACTATGAGCTAATGTGCGTGCGTGTCACTCGTTAATGAAGCTTGCTACGAACTTTAACTTATGAAAGAAACTCTACAAAATTTATTGCAGGAGTGGCTCAGTCGATGTAAAGTAACATTGAAAACATAACCTTTCGCCCTTTAGCGGTAAAACGTTTGAACTCGCTTTCGGAGCTGTTTTGCCGTTAATTTTGATAATTAACATAAAAACATTTTTATTGAAGTTATCGTTAATTTTAATAGCTTATGACACAGAAGTTGTAACTGAACGTCTTTCAAAATTTGGGATCGATTGCTTTAGTAGTTTTTGAGATTTTTGCGAACATGCGAACAAACGCTGTCTCTTTGTATAATAGTAAAATTTTGGACAATTTAGTATGTTTGAGATAATTGGAGTTGTAATTCTTTGTAATATCACTTCAAAGTTTTACTTTAGAAAATTAATTCACAAAAAACAAATAATTGTTTTGCAATGTTACCAGTAAATTTTTGTTTTGCAAGGTAATATCTATAATTTTTTTCCAGTTACATTCAAATCGACATAAGGTAAAAGTACCAGTACATGAACACTTTTTTTATAAAGTCTTTGTTTTCTCATTTTTATCGAATTTCTGAATTGCATAACAACAAAACAGTCATTGCGCCAGTAAGTATATATTTTTTCCTATCAAAAGAAAACAAAAAAGTTTTTCTAGGTTGCGTGAACAATAAATAACTTAACTTTAAAGTTTCTTTATCAATCACCTAGTGGATGAACAGCGTATTGGTACTGATACGTATTTTTGACCGAGTACTTGAACGTCTCATGTTAATTAAATGGGAGAGAGGTTATGTTAGCTGCCTTCTACTGATTTCTATTTTTATTATGTATTGCAAATAACCCAATCGAAAAATTTCTTTCTAATTTCATTGGTAACATATAATGTAAACTATAACGACTGGCTTGACATACTGTTATTATTGATTAACAGTGATTTCAATCGTTTTTATGTGTTCGAGTACTGGGCATAGGTAAAACCTAATGGTACCAATACCTGAACAGTCTCACAAGCCACCTCATACAAGTTGCACGAATAAATAATTTTTTTCTCGTTGAGTATGAAGACTTACTGAAATACAAATTTTGTTTTATCTAAAGAACGATCAAAGGATATCAGAAAATTTTTTTTTTTATCTACTTAAATTGAAAATAGTTTATTCAAGCTGTTCAATCTACTGGTGCAATTTTAGGAAGTGTTCACGTACTGGTACTTTTACCTTAGTTGCTAGTTTTCTCATTACGTCAGTCCAAAGTTTTTCGGTATAAAAAATTTTTTTTCGCACTTTCTCAGTGTCAATGTGTTATTAACAGCAAAATATGCATTTATAAAAGTGTTTATTTTATACGAAATTTGATAGCAACAAGATTAACGATCGTAAAACGCCTCTAAGAGCAATAGAAACGGATAAATAAGCAAACAACTGAATCAAAATTGCGTATAAATTAGGTTATTATTTAATGCTTATTTTAATGGAACCATCAAACATAAATAAATGTTCATAAAAGATTGAAATTATTTTGAAAAAAAAATGTATGTATATATACACATATACTTATAAATTAATATAAAATACATTAAAAATGAAAAGTTTTATAATAAATTTAATATAATTTTATGATCGAAATTTATGAAAAAAAACTTAGAATTATCTCCTCTTTTATTTCGAATCCATATTAATAAAAATTTGGAAAAAACATAAAAAATAAAGAAAAAAAGTATAAAAATTTGTAAAGAGTAATTAAAAAAAATCAAGTTAATAGTTACTCTCAAATAATTATTTTTATTGTCTACCATGTTTCGTTTGCTAACTCACTTTTTGTTAGTTTTGGTTATTAAATTTATAAATTCAGTTTAATATAGTTAAGTAAACAATCAAATTTAACTCGATATTTTTTACTCATAACGTTTTTTTAGCTTCAATTTTACTATTGAATAATTTATCACCTTAATACAATAAAATATTTTAACATTAGATGTAGAGTCTATTCTTTTATTTTATAAGACCTTATGATCACTTAAATTATCAATTTTTAATAATAATATAATTAATTGCTATACAACAAATTTTTAATTGTTATAGATTAGTTAGTAATTGTATTTTTGATATTTGATTTGATTTATTAACAACATTATCAGTTGCGACGGAGTCGTAGCACTCAGGTGTCTAGCTATGATAAAACCCTAAGCTTTATGTGAACGTGTCTGTGTGAGTGCTTAGCGCGATAGGGTAATACCTCTCAGGCAGTTAGTCGTGCGCCCGTTTTCGGTGAGCGGCGCTGAGGTGGCTCGAAATGAGAGGTGTGGTTTGTTGGTTGGTGGTGGGTAGATGGTTCGTGATGGTGCCTCTACTCTTAAGGGAGTGGAATGGTCTGCAACATGAGGACCAGACCGGTGGAGGTGCTGGTGCGATTTCCCGGTCAAATCGTTATACTAATAAAGGTTAAGAGACGATTAAATAAATAAAAAAGGGCACTGGTGCATAATTAGCCAATCAGTAATCATTGATTGACGGTAGGCAATCGACCAAGGTTTGTTGATAGGGACTTTTCTGAGGTATCGAACAGAAAAATGTGTGACATAGTGACATTTATAATAACCTCGAAGTTAAGAACTTCTGGTTTTTAATGTCAGAAATCGTTGTGTAATATCTTATAATAACCTATTTTCAATATTTCACAAGGGAAAAATGGTAGCTTAAAAATTCCTAGTACACGTTAAAGCTCTGAGGATGCGAAATATAGAAAGACTATTTAAAATCCTAAACTGACATGCTCGAACTTTAAAATTATTGAGAAAACTCAAAAAATGATAATTTTGGTCGACAAAACATTAAAAAAACTTGGTTCAAGCAAGAAATACTTCCCATTGGATACGATTCACTATTATTACAGAGTATTTAACATAGTGACGTGTATCATGACCTCAAAGTTAGGAACTTCTGGTGTTCAATGTCAGAAACCTTATATCTCACGAATAAAAAATGGTAGCTAAAGAATTCTTGTAAGACCTTAAAGCTCTGATGATTTGAAATATAGAAAAACTATTAGGAATACTGAACTGATATATTCTAACCGCAAAATTGTTTAGAAAATTTAAAAAAATGATAAATTTGCTCAAAAAACCTGAAATAACTCAGTTCTAGCAAATATAAAAACAAATAGTAACGTATGTGTTACACTTCAGAATGTTGTGTTAACTGTGCACACTTAATAAGTCACTATTATTGTAGATACCGAAGGAGAGAATAAAGAAGGCGAAGATGTAAAAGAAATAGAGACTGAAGAGAAACAAAACAGAAAAAGAACAAAAAAAGGAAAATAGTAAGACAGAAGTAGAGCTGAAACCTCAACGTTATATTACTTGTCCAAATCAAGTGTTTAAAATTTTGCCATTTTTTAAATTAGACGCATCTTAAGGCCATAGTTTATTACAAAACAAGTCTATAGGGAACAGAGGTTCTAATAAAATGGCTTACGTCTCAAAATTAATATAACGGACAGTTCAGTCCAGCACTAAGAAATTCTGTTTCGACAGACAACTGTTCGGGGCAAAATCTAAATAAAAACATACTTTCTATGTTTGTTGAGGCCTCTTATTTACTGAAAGTCGAAATAGTACATCGGTAAGGATACATTTTTTTTACTTCAAAAGTATATTTCATTTGAAGCTATTAATTGTAGAAATTATTTTTTTATTATTTAGCTAGCTCTAGTAGAAAACTAAGTCCTAATATTTTTTTATTTAAATACTATATTAATTATTCTATACGTAAGTATGAATTCATGTTACAAATAAACTGAATATTTTTTATTGTTCTAATAACTAAACATGACTAGAAACTTAACACTTAAATTTACACTTTTTTTGATGGATGTCATACTTAGTGTGAAAATTTTGTTGAGCTCACACACATATTAAATGCGATCTCTCACGTGGTCAGTAGTACACTCAGTAGATTCATAAAAAAATATACAATATAAAAATGCTTTAGGCACGTTGCAATCAATAGAAACAATCTTTAATATTTAAATTATATTCGTTAACATTCTATCATCACAAATTCTATTTAATTTCTTGAATGTCACAATTTTTCTATCAATTCACTTCAAACGAACTATGTTATCAGCATCCACAAACATTGATGACATTTTCTTATATCAATTAAATCAAGCCTACGAAAAAAAAAATTCATTGAAAAATAAGAAGCTCAGAGAATTAAATAGAATGCTGGAAAAGCGTCTTATCCCACCATTAAAAAAAATTTTTTAATTATTTTTCGTCATTTTAGAGCATTAATAAAACGAGAAGTTTTTCACAACTTTTTTAAGAGTTATTTTTAGTAATCATAATTAATGTAATTTCATAACTACAATATATGATTTATTCATACATATGTTTTATGTACATGGACATAATTATCATTATTATCATGATTTCTTTGCATTACTAAAATATATAAAATGTACTAAAATTGGTATATACTTTAAATTCAGTAACAAAAAGGTCTTTATTTATGTAGAAAATGGAATTTATTCTCTTTTAGTAATAAAACCCAGAGTTTGAAATCACCTTCATCCAGTGTCACCTTTGAATTTTTTTTATTCCCGGGCCTTATTTTACCCAGTGATTAGAGATTAAATTGTTAATAAAAGCTTTGGTATTTCATGTACATACACATGTATGTTGCCACATTATAATCAGGGGGAAAAAAAATTGAGCTAAAAAGACTCTTTTTTATTTGATAAAAACTATAAAACTTTCTTTACAATCTACAATAAAAATGCTATTTTATACCATCCTAAAAGGTTCTTACGTTAATTTTTTTAATGATTAAATATTACGCTACTTCGAAAAATCTTTTATATCTTGTATAAGTTGAAATGTTACCAAGAAAAAATTACCCGTGGAAAATTTTGAAAAATCTACACAGTTATCTAACATTCTAAATAGCTACCATTAAACGTTTTACTGCTCCTTCCCGAGTCAAAAAAAATCATTTAAAATCATTAAATCATGTGAAAATGCGAATTAAAAGTTTTAGTCGTTTACTGCAATATCACGTTTTTTGTCATCAAACAATCGTAGAAGATATTTTAAAACAAACCAAACTACATTAATTTTTCATAGCTGCAGTAAGCATTTAAATGTACATACATATAAATTACAACCGTGAGTGAGTAAAATCCGTTAAGAATAGCTTGATATTTATCTTATTAAAAGAAAATTATTATTGTATGAAAAAAAAAAAAAAAGAACTAACAACCTTATGGAATGAGGGAAAATCGAAAAAAAGTTATTTTATGCTGTATGAAATAAGATCTTGTTGAGGATTAAATTAAAATTACAAGTTAGGAAATTGTTGTATCAGTCTTAATAAAATACTAAACTTAAATGCATCAATCGAAATAGAAAGCAAGCAAACATATAAAACTTTGCATAGTTGATTCCATCAACTAGTTCTTAAGATACGAATGATTTTTACCAAAAGAAACCAAAAAAAACAAAAAGAAAAACCAAAAATTAAAACGAAAGTTATAATAAGAAATTAAAATAGAGTAATAAATTGTATAAGAAAAAAAAAAGAATTTAATGGCAAGTGGAATCTAACCCCAAATTTCAAAACTATCTCACCAGTGGCATTAGCCACTACCATCTCGGCTATCCAAACTTCGGATACCATACAATTCAAAGTCACATATGTTCATTGATACCCTCCGGAGCTTGGTCTACAGTTCATAGCGATCATGCTCAGTAAAAATAATAAATTGTATTTAAGATGGTTATAGCCATACTGTCAACCTCAACAAATAGTTTAAGCTGAATATTTATTTAACGTACTTTCTTTCATATACCGTACTATGAAAAAAATCCGAAGTACAAGAAAGAATTGCAATATAAATGCCTTGAAAGTCTGTGCTTACAATTGTAAGCATTTAGTTGTATGATTTAATTCTCGAAAAGTCATGTCTCATTCATGTGTTAGAGAGATGTGACGTACAGTATCTAGAACCTTTGTAAGTTCGCGCCCAAGACTCACCTCTTACGGCGCATGAGCAGCGGATACAGAGTATGATGATCACCTTTCGGCGGCGGGCCCGAGCGTTATCAGCTCTCCCGTTCTCGCTCTCTCCAATCAGCCTCCGAACCTAACGCCACGCACGCGACTGCTCTCGCTTTGAGACTTTAATAAAAGAACATATACTTTCTTCCACGTGTATTTAATCCCCTTACACCCCAAAACTCTACAATTGCCACGTAATAGAAGGTTGTAGATAACCCGACCCCCAATTTTTGGCGCTCGACGTGTGGCGAGTTGTGTACGACAAAGTGATAGAAAATTTTTTTTGGTTTTCTTTCGTCGTCGGGAAGCACCCACAGTGCAGTGTAAGTGGGAATAAAAAGAATTATCGTGAGAAGAAAAGTGAAATAAAAAAAAAAAAAAAAAAAAGAATTTAAAGAAGAAACAGTGAATAATAACAAGAAAAAAAAAAAAATACAGTGTTAAGAAGACACACGCGGCAAAACACGTGAGAAACGAGCAGGTGTCAAGTACCAGCGTGGGCGCACAGCAGCCATCCAGGAGGCCGGCACCGTCAGGAAATAAAACAAGGGAGAGCCAAAACACGAAACTACATCACACCACGCACCCTCTGGTAGCAATATTTTTCTTTGGACACTTTGTTTACGGACACGGAAATGCTTTGGATCATACTGCTTACAATACTGTCTAGGTAAATACAATTTTTATAAACGGTAAATAATATTACTGCTGGGCGATAAGTTTTATCAAATTGGCCCATAACAAACAAATACAACCAAACAAACAAAAGAAAAAACACAAAAAAAATAACCAAGCAAATAAAACAAAATGCAGTCGGAAAAAATTGATAACGTTGTAGGTGGGGCGGTGGACCGCTTAGCAGACGCGGAGGTCGTAGCAGACGACAATTTATGGTTACAATTTTGCCACGATCCCGAGACGGTCAAAAAGTTAGAAAAGTCGAACAAAAAAACAAGACTTAATTGGAAAACTTTTTAAGGGCATGAAAACGGTCGTGCTAAGAGATAAGAAAAAAGAGGGCCCTAAGCAAATAATTGGAGGAAACGAAGCCTCAGAATCATATATAGAGCTCCTGCGTAGTGATGATAGTGAAGAGGAAGGGGATGAGTTAGATAGGGGGCCCGCTAGGAATCAACTTGGCAATTGGAGAAGGGGGACCGAGTTTCTCCAGAGATGGCCAGAAAGGGAGGGGGGGGGGAGAAAATGAAAGAGAATTCCACAACAGAGATAGAAGGAAAGCTAGACCGATGCGGGAGTTCGAAAATTTTAAAAATAACCAGGAGAGGTGGGAGCAAACAACAGGTGGATCTACACACAGATCGCCGCATCACCGGGAGTATGAGAGGAATATAAATTACTCAATTAAAGAATTGAGCACAATAATCCCAACAATACTAATATTTACAGGGGACCCAATAAATTTGTCGGCGTTCACAAGAGTAGTAAGGGCAATAGGCCGGCAGGTGGACGACAGAGACATCCTATATTTTTTGGCAACGCTATCCAGCAGGCTAAAAGGTCGAGCGGCAGCACATTTAAATGATAGAATCACACAGTTTAAGTCTATTGAAGAATTTCTCGAGGAGGTTACGGAAAGGTACGGGGCCATCAGTAGCACAGAGACAGTTATGGCAAAAATTAGGTCGGAACGACAAAGGGATAGGGAATCTGTAGAAAAATACTCAGATCGCATGCAAAAGTTGTTTAACAGGGCCATGGGGCTTCAAGAAGCAAACCTTGAAGTTTCTGAAATGTTAAGGCAGGAATTTAAGAAAAATATTCAAAAAGAAGTAGTGACCCAATATATATTAGGCCTTTATCCCCCGTACAACCACGAAGTTTCAATGCATAGGCCCATAACGCTAACAAAGGCTATTACATTGACATTGAAAGTCGAGGATATGATGGCTCTCGTATGATGATAGAAATCACCTCGAGTAGACAGCAATAAATATGAGAGATGGAAAAAAGAATTTAACAAAAAGAAAGACGAGGTAGACAAGTGTAACTATTGTGGCCAAATTGGGCACAAAGCAGAAGAGTGACGTTCATTGTGGCACGATATAGAAAAAGGGCTGCTAGTGAAGAAAGGTCGCGGTGAGGAGACCAAAGCACCGTACTATACAAGGTACCAGGATAGGGGTGAAGAAAAAAGAAGTGCAAGATCATATAATGATAGTGGAAGAAGACCCGGAGACTACAGACATAACAATATAGCTCAGGCAGAGAATAAATACAACTATGGCAGATATGGGAGAGATTTTGAAAAAGGGTATGCTTATCGCGAAAATAATAACAATAACAATAGTAATAACAGATATTATGAGCCGAATGGCAGAAATTACGGCCAAAGAGACAGTGGTAGGGGTGATAGCCGAAATAATTATGATTGAAAAAGTAACAAGCGTTATGAGCCTAGACACACAAGCGAAACACAAGACGCAAGGGAGGCTGAACCTAGACGGGGTGATATCTCTAGTAAACAGAAGCCGAATTTTTAGAACGATGTTCGAAGTACTCCCCCAACATCGAGCATCGGGAAAAAGTGGCTACGTATTGTAAAGGACCAAAAGTAAACGATGTAAAAATTAAAGAGAAATAAGAAAAACCCAAACAGTCGGAGGTATGGGGAAAGGAGATAAACAAATACAAAATTAATACTCGTCAACAAATCGAGCCAAATTTAAAAAAAAATTTAAAAGATAAAATTACATCGATGGGAAAAGAGGACAAAAAAGAAGTCACGACGGTACTAATTAATTATGCAGCAGTAGGACGCAGACCGCTAACAGTAACGCTGGAGAGTGAGGATTTCCGAAATAAAAGATCCGATTTCTATGCTGACACGGGTGCTGAGATCTCGATACTAAGAGAAGATTATATAAAAGAAAATTCGCCATTGAATGAGAATGTAGAAGTAAGAATAATTGGAGTAACTCATAGAGAACTTGAAACAAAAGGCACGGTGGACACAATGATCCATGGTATGAAGTGCACTTTCCATGTAGTCCCGCAGGATTTTCCGATCGAAGTAGACGGAATCCTTGGATGGGATATCGTTAAAAAATACAATGACAAGGTGAGCGCAAAAACAAATACACTTAGCCTAGGTGGTGTAGAAACCCCACTGAAGACGGCAGAATATTTCAAGATAGCAGCGAGATCCAGGCAGGTTATATATGCAAAAGTCAAAAAAGAATTTGGAAAAATTCAAGTTGGATTTTTGCCACTTCAAGATGTGGGAAAACATGTGCATTTTGGAGACTTTTACGGCACTGATAATAAAGGTAAAATATATGCGGAATGCGTGAATTTTTCAAACAAAAAAAGGAGAATCACAGTACCGGAAGTGGATCTAATAGAGTGCGAAGAAGTGAAGAAAAGGGAAATAACTGGTAACGTGGGGGACGGCGCTAGAGAAGAAGAGACTGCATTTGTGGGCTTGCTCGAGGAAGACAAATTGGAAGAAAAAGAAATAGAAAAAAATACAGATAGAGATATTAAAGCGTGGATGGAGATCAAGAAATCGACACGTATGCGGAAAAAGACTGTGATATAAAAAGTGTCGACAAAAGAATTGAAAAAATTATGACACAAATCGACACTGAGGGCTGTAACGAAGAAGAGTTACAGCACGTAAGAAGATTAATATCGATGAATCCGTTTGTGTTTGGGTTGGACGGGGAACCGTTAAAAACAACTTATTTAATTAAACACAAAATAGAGACTACAACAAATAAGCCAGTAGTGGTCAGAAGATATAGATACCCGCCCGCGGTGAAGGAAAACAACAGGAGAGAAATTCAAAAATTGATGGATTTGGATATAATAGAACCGTCAACGTCCCCATATAACTCAAATATATGTATAGTGCCTAAACCACCAGGACAAAACGGCGAGAAAAGGTGGCGACTGGTCACAGATTCCAAACAGCTGAACGAAATAACTGTTGGAAGCTGTTACCCACTACCCTTGCAAAGCGACATATTGGAGCACTTAGCGGCTGCTAAGTACATCACAGCAGTTGATTTAAAGAGTGGATTCCACCAGATTAAAATTCAAGAATAGGACGCGCATAAAACTGCATTCTCGGGACCCGACGGGCACTATCAATATAAATGTATGCCAATGGGGTGCTCAGAGTCACCAAATACATTCGTGAGGGTGATAACGTTAGCTCTAGCCGATCAACAAGTGCGAGAAATTGAAGTATACATGGATAACATCATGGTGTTCGCAGCAACTCTCGAACAACATGAAAAACGCTTCAAAAAATTGATAGAAAGACTGGCAAAAGCAAACATGACCATAGAGCCAAAAAAATGTCAATTTTTGAAGAAAGAAGCAAAAGTCCTTGGTCACGTGGTTGGAAATGGTAAGATAAAGACGGACCCGAAGAAGATCGAAGCCGCAAAAGAATATCCAAGACCGACAAATACAAGGAAAATTAAGCAGTTTCTTGAATTTACGGGATATTACAGAAAATTAATTAAAGATTATGCAAAGATAGCGCGACCACTCTCTACAATGACAAAGAAAAATACGGAGTTTAAATGGGGCGAAAAAGAGGAAGAGGCCTATAAAAAACTAGTGGATGCGCTATGTTCAGAACCTGTATTAACAGCACCAGACTTAAGTAAACCGTTCATTGTTACAACAGATGCATCGGATTATGCCATCGGGGCAATCCTTAGTCAGGGAGCGATAGGTAAAGATTGACCATGTGAATATGCGTCACGGTGCCTTAAGGGTAATGAACTTAGATATCCAACGTATGATAAGGAGTTGCTAGCAGTAGTTTTTGCAAAGGAACAGTTTAGACCTTATCTGTATGGCAGGAAGTTCACGATGGTTACGGATAACGAGCCGTTGAAACATTTTAACACGTCCAAAAAACCCATTATTCGGTTCAACAGATTAAAGGCACAGTTGCGTGGTTACGATTTCGATATAATTTATCGCCCAGGTATCTCAAACAACGCACCAGATGCTCTTTCAAGAAACCCAGTCGTAAAAGAGGGCAGAAAGAACCCAGAACTACCGCGAATAGAACTGTATTAAATGGCAGATGAACAAGAGAAGGAAGAGGGTGTAGTAAGTGATGGCCCACCAGCGCGTATGTTTAAAATTAGGGCAAAATCAAAAATACGGATCGACGGTAAGTTAAAAAAGGTAGTAGTGGAATCAGACTCAGATTCATCACATAAAAAACCCAGAAAGAAAAAGACTGAAGTGGAATTGTGTTCGGAAGAAGAAGTTGAGGAAAAACAACAAACTGAAGAGAAAATCTTATCGCAGGGGCCACTAAAGAATAAATTAGAGCACATGAAGAAAGAGAAGGACTGGATAAAAGGGGTACAAAAAACGAGCACACCTTATGTCGTCATAGACCACCAAACAAGGCAAAAGCAAAGGAAGAAAAGACAAAGGCAGCTCGACACTCTAAACAGAATTAGACAGAATTTTTCTGTCACTCCTGTAAAAAACACACAGACTGAAGAAAATATAATAGTGAATTGGGAAAAAAGACCAGAAATTGAACACAATAATTTAGAGGAAATTAAAATATGCTTGAACGGATCAGAGCATGGGAAAGAGAGAGACGACAGTAGTGAGAGAAGCTTTAAAAGTCGTAGTACTTCGGAGGATCGAACGTCCGGGGAAGAAAAAAAATCAGAAAATCCACGACGAGAAAGGCAAAAAGTTTCTAACTATTTTGCAAAAAAGGATCTAAAAACACTTAACGACCTTACCAGCATGTTACAAGAAAAGACAGATAGACTCAAAAAAAAAAGTTTTTGTCGACATCAGAGAAAGAGAGGTAGAGGGAAAACCAGGAGTCAGAATAGATGTATGGGAGGTAGAAGATAGCAGCAGGGATTTAAGTAAAAAAGGTGATCGAAACAAAGAAAAAGAGGGAACAGTAAGTACAGAAGATAAAAGTGAGGAAGAGAAAAAGAAGGCAAGACCAGCAGCGAAGGAGCAAATCTTTCGTGGGATAATCAGGGAGAAAGGCTATCCTTAAATCATGGTGAGACGTCTGGGGCATTCGATAATTTTAATGATCAAGAATCAAGCAAAAAGAACCAATTTATTTCAAACGATGCACTTAATGAGCAAAAACGTGGATCAGACGGAAATTGTGCAGAGCCATGGAAAGAGTGGGATTCAGTAGATGTAAAGGGCGATGGTAATTGTTTCTTTTATAGTCTCATTGTACTGTTCGATCTGGACTTAACAGCAAAGCAGCTAAGAAAAATCTTACTGCATTTTGAACACATTAAAAACTGCTTCGACCCGGAAAACACTAAGAGAATTTCTAGGAAGGATTACGAGTTTGGGGATGAAGAGTGCATTTTTGTCTTTTCTCAGGAGTTCAAAAAGAACATATGTGTGCACTACGTAAATGGAGATGGACCTCCAATGTGTCATCACTACACAGGAATAAAAGGAGATGAATATGAGCACATGCGGTATGAGCCGGAGCACTATCAGGTGCTCTGCGAAAAAGGACAAAAACGCTATGAATCAATAGATGAATTATACAAAAATTCAAGTGATGAAGACAGTAAGATACTACGAGGGGCGAGACGAGCAACATTGAGGAAAAGGAATGAAAACAAGTTTCCATATACGAGACAGAAAATCAAGGGTAGAATTAATAAGAAAACAAAGAAAGACAACAAAACAGATCACGATACGAGTGATGAGTCAGATTCTGGATAAAAAAAAAAAACGAATACCAAAGGAGCGCGATCCACCACCACCTCTAAAGGAACCACCGGATAAGCCTAGCCCAATAGCGGAACAAGAAACACCAAAAATATCAGATGACGACATAAACAATGAAAGTCACGAAAAAGAAGTTAGCGATAATGAAAATGGTAAGGAGTTACTTAATGCGAACATGGTGGCAGATGATAATGCCGAAAGCACAGATGATGGCAAAATCAATACAAGTATACCAGGTTTAGATAGGTAGGGAGCTTGCCGGACACGACTACCAGTACAAAAACCACCCTGGAAGCCAGAGGAAGATAAGGATATACCACCATTCCAAAGGCTTAAGAAAATAAACGAACACCTATTTAGATACATTGACAACTTAGCCTTCTGTACAATAACAGAAAACATACCAGACACAGAAGCCATAGACGCGCTTTACGAGAGAGGTTATATAAATCCAACAGCCATGAATAAAGAAAATAGAAGGGTTGGAGAGGTCTTCCTATCTAGAGCAAGAAAAGTATCAGTAATGCAGTTATACGTGAAAGAGCACTTTGAAAGTGCGGGATTGAAATCGGATATTAAGAAATGCATATCGTTTTTAAAACAGCTTATGTTGTTTAACAAGTTGACGTCAGTAGGTATTATACGAGATCTAGCAATACCAAGCGTATCACAGTGGGACTATTTCGCAGAGCAATTTAAAAACACCTTCGAAAACACAAAAATATCGGCAGTGTTGTACTTGAATAATTTAGTAGTACCACTAGTGGAGCAACGATTTGATGTACTTAAAGAATACCACGAGTCATCGGTAGGAGGCCGCAGAGGTATGAACCAGACTTACAACAAAATTGCGAAAGACTATTACTGGCGAAATATGCGACCAAACGTACGTCAGTTCGTGTTAGGTTGTGAATCATGCTAATCTAAGAAACTTGTTAGAGTAAGAACAAAACAGGCTCTAGTCGTAACAGGGACACCAGCTAGGCCATTTGAAAAAATATCAATTGATTTTTATGGCCCGATAAACAAACCATCGGCTCATGGCAATAGTCACATATTGTCAATTCAGGACTGGCTCACGAAATATATAATTCTTGTACCAGTAAAGAGAGCGACGGCGTTAGAAACAGCAAAAGCACTTGTAAACAGAGTAATTGCATACTTTAGCGCCCCAGAGAAAATGCTGTCAGACAGAGGTGCACATTCCAAAAAAAAACTGTTGGAAGAGTTCGCAAGGGTATTTAAAATAGACAAAATGGGAACAACAGCCTTCCATCCACAGAGTAACGGCGCTATAGAACGAATGCATCATACATTAACGGAATATTTAAGGGCGTACGTAAATGAAGATGACTTTTGGGACGATCATTTGGGCATGTGCATGTGCGCTTACAATTCGACAAAACACTTAGCAACGGGGATAGCGCCTCAAGAAGTATTGCTGGGCTACCCAGCAAGAATTCCATCTAGCTTCAAGAAAACAATGAATAACTAAACGTTTGATGAACATGTAGAAGACGTAATAAAAACAATGACGCGGCTAAGGACAATAGCAGCCATGAATCAAGTTTAGGCGAAGTACAGGTCCAAATATTATTACGACAAAAAATTGAACACAAGATTTTTCATGGAAGGGAAAATGGTCTATGTTCTTAAAGAGCCGAGAATGAAATATGAGGATCACTACGAAGGACCATACGAAATCGTAGGAATAAATTACAAAAACCACAATATATAACTGAAACGTGGCAATGAAACAAGAATTACACACGTGGACAAAATCAAGAAAGCATGCGTTATAAAAACCCAATTATTAGATAATAGGGAACTTGGGGAATAAAGCAGGATAACAAAAACAAATCACATAAGAGTAAGAAGCAAATGAAAAAAAAAAAAAAAAAAAAAAAAACGAGATATCAGAAACAACAAGACCAAAATAGTATACTTCTCTCGTAAGCGTGGCTTTCGGACGACTTACGAAATCAGCAATTAAAACGGTATGAACAAAAAAAATACAAGTCTTGTGTTTCAGGGCTGGAACCATGCCGGTGACACAGCAACCTGGAGAGATAGAGGAAATTCAAAGAAACCCTGGAATATTCGTGGAAAGCTTGGGCCTAGTCCAAGTAGTCGCATCAACTTGAAAAATGATATGGTATGTAGATTGGAATGACGTTGTCGAGGAGGTAAATTCGTTTTTAGACGCGAAAAAGCAAGCAAAATGGAAATGCAGGGTGACGATAAAAAAGGAACACGAATGTATAGAACAAGTAGAGTATACGGCAGGAAAAGTCCTAAGGGCCTTGGATAGGGTAAAAGAGGCACATAGAACAGTAGTAGGACAAAAGATCGATGATCAAAGCAAGACGGTGCAAGCGCTGCAGGGGGATGTGACTGTCGTGGAAAAAGAGAAAATACAAAAGCTAGTAGAGGCGATCCCGACTAACACAATGGAAACAACTAAGTACTTAACGGAACAAATTAGAGTCATAACATATGGAAACCATGAACGATACCTTCAAGATATAAAAACGTTTAAAGATAAAGCTGGAAGAATAACGGAGGAAGGTTTAAAAATGTTTGCAGAGTACTTCGGCAATTATGATAGAGTTACAGAAATGGTGGGCGAATTTGAACACTTAGCCAAGAAACTTATAACAAAATTTGGAACAACGGTGGACATAATATACTTGGCGAGTCGGGGAACGACACATATACCAGATGCGGCATTAAGAGCGATTTTGGAAGCAAAAATTTTGGTAGAGCAGCTGAGACCAGATCTACAGTTCCCAGTAAGGGAAAATATAACCACAGAAGAAGAAATTGAAGAAATTTCAGAAATAACGACCATGGCATTTAACGGCAGAATAATATATTACATTCGGATACTACTGGTTACGAAAGAAAATTTGGACCTTCTTAGGATATCATCATTGCCAGTGGAACAAAAAGGCTTAAATACTACGGATTTAGTGGCATACTTGCAGCCAACATATGAATACATAGCGAGCAGTGTTCGTGAGAGAAGATTTACCCCAATACCGCAAGAGGTGATAAGACTATGTAAAAGACTAGGAAAAACACGAATATGCACACAAATGGAGCCAACACAGGAATTTGAAGAGGACCACCCCTGTAAGATACGTATCATATTAGGGATTGCAGTGAAGAAACCAGAAGAATGTCCGATAATATTAGCCAAGTTAAAGGGCACATTTTAGACACGTCTCCATGCTAAAAACCAACATGCCTTTACTACCACGAGAAAGGACAAAGTCCACATACAGTGTGAACACACCGAACACAAGACACTGAAGGTGGTGGATTCTGGGGTAGTCAGCTTAGCAAGGGACTGTATAGCTCAAGCATCGGATACAAGACTGGATCTAGGACAAGAGGAAGGTGAAAATCGCATAATGAAGCTTGAAAGCGCAAGTCTAAACTTGAAGGATATACTACAAAAGGTGAAAGGGACTAAAGGGGGTATGTTATTGGAATTAATGAAAGCAGTGATAAAAAGAGACGGACTACAGGAACTCGATAACCAGGAACACGGACTTGACGATAGGATAAAAACAGGTACTAAGCTAGCGGGTATACTCCAACGGGCACACAAGTTAGTACAAACAAAGGAGGAATTCTCAAATTGGAAGGAATACGCATTGTTGGCAGCGGAAATAGCACTAGGAGTGGCAGCCGGATCTTTTGGATTTTTAAAATGGGAGGGTCCAATAATACTTAAAGGTTTGAAAATAATTACAGGCGGACAGGAGAGGAACCGCGGAAACACCAACTCAGTACTACAAGACTTGTCAACTCAGAGGGCCATGGTTAATGCACGAGAGGTACAAGTGCTACTGAGCGAGCGGGTAGAATCAGAAGGCAGAAGACTACCAGCTCAGTTAACAACCAATCCGCGATGATCATTGAGACTGACGATGTAATAAAAAAGGTTATACATAAGATGTGTACAGAAAAAAAAAATAAAAAATAAAAAATAAAAATAAATAAATAAATAATTAAATAAATAAATAAAAAATACTAAGAATAATTATATAAATAGTAAATATACAAAGAATATAATTAAACAAAAATAATGTAAAGAGAGCAACGTAAACAAGAACAATTATGTATACACAAATAATTCACAGACAACATAACACAAATATACTCGCACACACAAACTAGTATGGCCATCGAGGACGATGACCGCGTGGCCTCGGACGTGTGACGTACAGTATCTAGAACCTTTGTAAGTTCGCGCCCAAGACTCATTTCTCACGGCGCATGAGCAGCGGATACAGAGTATGATGATCACCTTTCGGCGGCGGGCTCGAGCGTTATCAGCTCTCCCGCTCTCGCTCTCGCTCTCTCCGATCAGCCTCCGAACCTAACGCCACGCACGCGACTGCTCTCGCTTTGAGACTTTAATAAACAAACATATACTTTCTTCCACGTGTATTTAATCCCCTTACACCCCGAAACTCAACAATTCCCACGTAACAGAGAATTGTAAAATGAAAGAGTGGGTTTTTTATTTTATAATCATTAAAGTCAAAACTTGTTTTCTCTATTCCTTCCTAATCTCTAAAATCTCATCTAAAAAGTATACTTAGTGGGAAAGACTCGTCGCACTTGGCACTCGTTGCTTGCTTTTGCTATGCTACACGCGGTGCTGCAGTCGTCATTTCCACTCCTCTCTTCGTAGGTACACACTCAGTATACCCCTTCCATGCGTCTCTAAAGTATGCGCCTACATACCCATTTCCACGCGAATCCGTGGGCACACACTCGGCATACCCCCTGCTCGCTTCTCAAATAAAAATAAAATATGTGCACCTGGTTCGGCCAGTTGGCCACGACGGGGCGCTCGAAACACTGGTAAAAAGTAAACTCGCACCGTAGCATTGCAATCAGAAATCTCTCTACTAATCTCTGGTTTGGCTAAATATATAGCTTAAAGTCTGGATAGAAGTCTGGCCTTTTGTGTGGCTAAAAGTACGTTTAAAGTCTGGCTTTCATTGCGGCTAAAAGAATGCCTAAATTTCTGGATAAATGACTAGCTAAATGTCCGAATCAATGTGTGGCTAAATGTCTAATTAAAAGTTTGGCTTGAAGTATAGTTCAATGTTTGGCTTAATGTCTGGCTAGAATTACAACCTAGCTTAAGGCCTGTCTTAATATTTAGCTAAATGTTTGGCTGAATGTCTGGCAAATAAGTTTTTTCCTTTGACTATGAAATAAAATGAAGCTTATACTAAGAGTTACATAATTATAATGCTTTATGCAGTAATTGACATACTTACAATAGTACAGCAGTTAAAAAATAACATTGAATTATGAACGATAGAAATATATATAAAAACAAAGAAATTAAAAAGAATAGTTTAATGGGTTTTAGGAGTTGGCGCTTAGTTTCATCACATTCTTATTTATTGTATCACACTTATAGTTGTACCAATTTATATTAAGAATGTCCTAATAATTCTTAAAGAAAATATTAGGTAACAAACTCGATATTCGATAGCTCTAGAAGTAGGATTAAATATACTTAAGTTTGACTAAATTGATAGATGTTTTTTTCGTTCTTATTTAATAGAGCAAGGAAGGAAAAATCCTTAGACACCCCGGCAATCTTACTAATATATAAAGCAAATTCGCTAAAATTGTTGTAATCGCTAACCGCGAAAACTACAGAACCGATTTTGCTGAAATTTTGCACACTGATTTATGACACTTTCTAGATGGTTTTAGTATAGTTTTTATCTTAAAAAATTTAATAACAATAGCAATAAATGAGCTCAAAGTTTTGCAAAAATACGCCAGCTTTTCACTTTAGTTCAGCAAAATCCGCTAGGTGGCGTCAACATAAAATCGAAGCTACCTGCAACATAACAAAATAAGTGTGGTTATAATAGGCTGGACCGTCTCGGCAGTGATGTAGTCGAGCTTCGGCAGTACAACGAGCTGTATAGAGAATGCTGATGACAGTCTTGCAGCTGGGTATCCCGGTTACGGACGACACTCTTATCCAAGGGGGAAGGGACCTGGGTATCCATTCACCCTGAATCTCGACGAGTGCGATCAACAAACAAAATTGTACCATCCGATACCGTCTCTGCCACACTGCCAGGAGAAATATCTAGCCAGGTTACAATCTGCTTCAACTCCTCAGAGTTGTGTGGTAGTCCCACCTAGTGCAGTTAGAGAATTTGTGGCTTCAAATGTAAGCCAGGGAAAACAGCTCTGAGGGGCACGGGGAGCCACAACGGGTACCTTCTTGGTCGTCGCGCCCCCAAAGGCTTACCCACATGTTTGCATCTAACGATGAGCGGTTGGTTATCCGGGGAACGACCCGAGACGAGATATTCTTTGGTCAGCGGCGTACCTCCTTCCATCACAGTCTCCGTACGTCGAGACTCCCAGGGTAAGAATCAAGCAACCCGTAGCCAGCTCTTTATCATCAGGAATAATAATAAAGAGAAGCCTAGGAGTTTCACCACTGGCGCTTTTTAGGGCCATTATAAGTATTTACGTTCCCTACTTAACCATCAATTTCATCGGTTCTTTTTAGGATCCACCTAAGTGTAAACTACCTTGCCAACAAATACATTTTTATTACCATTTCTGGAAGCAATTCGTCGACTAAAAGACTATATCAACTAAAGACGGGCACTATTAAACCAAGTCAGCCATTCACTGGCAGACGTCACCTGCGGAGTTGTTCTTCGCAAGGCTGAAAAACCCAGTGACCGAAGACCCTATATTACCCTCTCGACTCTAAGCATTAAACCAGAAATCACTGATTCTCTCCAAGGTCTGCGCTGAGCAAACCTGTAACAGCTATGAAGGAAAAAAAACTTGAGCCAACGGGACAGCCCCCACTGGACAAGTATCACTAACCAATCTCCCCATCTAAGATCACCAAAACAACTAAATCTGCAAAATAAAAAAGGTGCTTTAGACACCAACGTCCTCGACTTTATACCAGGAGACGTTGGAAAAGAGCACTACAACTAACCCCAAAGCTTCGGACTTTGTAATTTTTCTCCGGAGTAGTCTGGGTTTTTAACATCAGGCCAGAGAAGATCACCTTGAGGTATCCAGGCAGTCATAATCGTTGTTAACTGAAGACTGAAAGAGTTAACTTAATAAGCTCACCGGTCTTTTTTAGGGCCATCGGACGTCGAACTACCTTGCCAACAAATATATTAGAACTTAACAAAGTTGACAGAAAACAGCTTTTAGGGGTCACAAAAATTTTAAGCATGCCAAAAGTCGCAAGAGGGTGAATTGGAAGAAAAAATTCAAATGTATCTAATAAATACAATTTTGCTTAGGCGTCAAGAAACCGACGCAGAAAATTTATCGAGATTGAAACAGCAGCGTCAAAATCGACAACTAAAGAGTCCATTACGTAATAGATCAGCTTTTCATTGAACCCTCACAGCAATCTCTGAAATCTTTAAAGATCCTACTTCAGATTTTTAAATAAGTAGAAAATGTATTTGTGTTTTTGTGGCAATAAAAATGTAGGGTTTAAGGTCCAGGACTTTGCTGCTCTGGTAATAAAGTTGTGAGATATAAGAAAAAAAAAATTTTTTAATATAAATTTTTTGGGGGTTTAAAATCCTAATAGCTTTAAAAAATAGCCCTTTTCGTGAATTATACAGGAAAAACTGTAAATCAACGGCTTCTTCTGGCTACCAATTATTTTATGGCATAAAGAATGCACGGTACTTTTTAGCATAATTATTTTTTTGAATTTTCACACCTTATTATTTGACCAAATGAACTATGTGGATTCCGAAAAAATATGTTTTTAAACAAGAAGATCTTTGTTGTGAGATGTATCAGGAATATGTGTAAAATTTCTAACTGAAAATGTTTCACATTACATGTCAACACACTACGGTGTTTTATTTAGTAATTCTCGGGCGACGCCGAGACGGGGGGCTGCTAGTTCTAGTGATAATGGCGGATTTATCTGGTGTGCCTACCGTAATAATTTTTTTGTTGTTAAACAAACAGTGAAAACTGAAAGGGTACGGTGGAAAATACAGTTGAAAAAATGCGGAATTAAGCGTTCCATTGTTTGTGAATATTGTAAAAATATGGGTGGCTACATTCATGTAGCGCACTTCCATTCTGCATGTAAAACACGAAGAATTTGCGAGGTTCTAGAGCAAAGAAAGGTATAAGTTAAGAAAACAGCATATATGTTTTATATTGTTTCATTATTATATCCAACTGAATTTTAATATCAATATGCTAACTTAAAATTAAAAATAACAAAATAATTTGCTAAAAAACTCTTTTTCAGATTTTTTAAAACGGTTTTTGTAATAAACTGTATCATAACAAAATTATCGGTGAAATGAGGTAATACAAAAAAGTGTATTTTTTAAAGATTTTTTTTGTATCTGTTTTGTATAATAGACTATCTGCATTGCAATTTAGAGAAAAATGTATAGCACAAAAAGTTATATCTTATCGAGTTATATAACTTTATCTTCGATCATAGACATGTGAAATGTAAGTGAGAAAAGTTATCACTGAAAAATGTTTTGTCTTGTCTTAGAGCGTTACATTAAAAATGCTGTCAAAATAATACGCTTAAATAAAACTTGTCTAAATTTGAAACATAGGCCGAGACATTGAAGTCGAAGATACCATCAAACATTTCAGCCCATTTGAATCATAATTGCTAGTGTAAGTTGAAATACTTAATAACGTACAAAAAAATACATACATTTATTCATTAACCATGGGACCAACTCGAATCACCCTTATCATAAAATTGGGTCAAAGCTCCTATGCAGTGGTCGTGACTAAAGAAACAACGATTACCGTTATTAGAGATGAGGAAAAAAAAAACATAGAATGTGGCATAACGGAGTCCAATAGGTACCCAAAAATCAATGAAGTAACTAAAACTAGAATAACCACAGTACGAGACAGTTTAAATCGTTAATGATGACGCTGCAGAGGATTATTCTATGGAAATGCAAGGATAAGAGAGAAAATAAGATCATCTGATAGCTTGAGATTTCCACAAAATATTGCTATCACTGATATCAATAAATGATCAAATGTTTTGAAAGCTCATTTGCATAATGCATAAAAGTTTCTGTGATCATCCGATAGCAATCTTACTGGTTTAAAAATATTTAAAAACTACTAAACTTTAAAATTCCGTTAAAATTTAAAAAAGAATCATCTACAAACAATTTGTTTAAAAATTATAGTTCTTGCACTCATACAAAACTATATAACTTTTTTATTTTTCAAAAAAAAGCTTTTACTTATTCACAGTTGCAAAGCTGCTATTTTTCTACGGATCCGAAAAAAATTATTAATGTAAAATGCTTCAGAGACAAGATAATTATTTTATTCTTGAAAAATTTATGTGCGATTTTCATCAACCGACTAAGCCATAATGTGCACATGATGCAGCTTAGATCTATAAGTTTCAATAGGAAGTTATTTTGCATCATTTTTTGAACGATAACTATCATTAAAATGTAGTTATAATAGAATATTCTGACTAGCACGAAAAAAAATAGGGTAGTAGTTTTTATGTATTGTAAAAAGTTAAAACAGAAAATTGAAAACCAAAGTTTCCTCCATAAAAAAGTGTTGCTTAAAAAAGATGTACAATTATAAAACGAACAAAATGAGCAGCGTTGGGTTCAGATCAGTTTAGCAATTTTTTTGCTAATTGCAAAAAACTGCTATTTTTTCGAAATTTAACAACTCGCATTCTATACGATATTTAGAGCTGAAATTTTAACACTAGACAGATATCATAGCCTTTATCATACACACAAGCTTCAGCTTGATCGGTTTTGAACTTTTCGCGAACCGCAGCAAAAACTGAAAAAAGATTTTCTCGAAAAATGGCCATAAAAAAGTTGTTAGCCAAGATAGGTACATTTT
Organism: Copidosoma floridanum; assembly: GCF_036245765.1. Lineage (NCBI taxonomy): Eukaryota > Metazoa > Arthropoda > Insecta > Hymenoptera > Encyrtidae > Copidosoma > Copidosoma floridanum. Next base: position 2,850,237 of record NW_028321898.1, on the reverse strand, counting down.
TCAAACGTATTTTGTGTCGTCTATATTTACTCTACAAGCAGCTAAAATTCCGTTCGTTTTTACCAATTGGAAGTATCTTAAAAATTAATTGCAAAAAAACACACATTTCGTTTTGAACGCACTTGCAAAAAGTGGGCAAGGCCTCAAGCGGCGCGGCGGTGGGGGCCATGAAAAATTTTCGTGGGGGTCTGTGGGTGGGCCATAGGGGGTAGGTGGGGGAATGTGGGATGTTTTGAGAAAAAATACTATACAATATTTCCATGTGATTTGGTAGGAATGTGGTAATAGACTTTAACACACTGACAGGGCTGGCAAAATGCAACGTTACAAAATGCTAACAAAAAAAGTCAGTTCACCAAAAACTTTATGCTTACAAAGAAACCAAGGGATCCAGTAAATCGAAATACAATTGATTGTATTTAAGTTTAGCTGATTGTAGTATTGTGCAGTAATCTGTAACTATTTAATTAAATATAAAAACATACATTGTTATTATCCCATGAAGCCATACATGGTTGAACCCCCTGGCTTGAATAAAGACTTATACCATACTTCTATACTATTCATATAATATTTTGTGGGGAGTTGGTGGGGGGGGGCGGTGGGGGCCATGAAAAAATGTGGGGGGTCAGTGGGGGTCGGTGGGGAGCTGTGGGGGGTTTTGAGTAAAACTACGATATGTCAAAATAAGCAAGAAAATAACGGATTTTTACCTTATTTTGTGGGGGGGCGGTGGGGGGCAAATGGGGGGCGGTGGGGGGTTTGTGTGGAATGCCCCACTGAGTTAACTATATAATATAGGAAGATTTATATATATATATATATATATATATATATATATATATATGTATAGATACGTCAGAGCATTATATTTATTTATTTATTTATTTATTTATTTATTACAATCATCCTTGCAGGAACTTTAAATGCTGTAATGGGCAACACCCACACAAATAAATTACTGTCTGCCATGAATGTTCCTCAACTTTATTCGAGTACATATTGTACTTACGAGAAGGAAATAATTTAAAATGTTAGAGATATCGCTAATGAAGCTTGTATGACTGCTGCTGAAGAAGAAAAATCTCTAACAATAAGACATGCAGATAACATTTTAAAGCTGATTTAAGTTTATTGTATTTTTTTAAAAAGAAGTAATATAAAACTCGAGTGAATTTTCTTATGAATCGAATAAACTTAGAAATTAAGTGGGTAATTGAGTGATTTTGATTTTTTTTACACGATGGATTCTTATTTCACAAATGTTTTGAACTCTACATATTGTTAATACTTAAATTTTATTGTTATTGTTAGTTATACTGTTTAAATTGACTTTTTATAATAGTTTCTTTATAATGAGTTAGAAATATGTGAACACAAACTTTTTCACTGTATGCATTAAAGAGTATTCAATAGTAAAATAAAAGCGATAATAGAAACATATTTTTCTTTCACCTAATATATTGCCAATAATTAAGAGAGAACCTTCATCATGCTTACATTTTCCTTCCTTATTTATTTACTAACCATATTGTTTCCTTTTCTTCATATTTCATAGGCCTTCCCACCTACATTATGATTTTATATTTCTTGGAGTGAAAAAAGACAATATTAAAAAGAATAATATTGCAAAAGACAACATAGTTTGTACTGTAGCTTCTTTTGACATGGGCTGATTTACCCGTGGTACGAGTAGAAGTTATGATAGCTTGTCGGGAACTGAAGCTTTAATCGGATACTTAACTAAAAAAATTGATTGCTTAAATAACACTAAACCGTAAGTGTTTAAAGTACGATGTTGGGCACCCGATCAGATCACGATTGTTGTTTAAATTTTATCGGTAGTGTCAAAGTGATGAAACCGCATGCAGCTGTCTAACTGGCAAAAAATAACCCGGTACTTAATGCGTGCAATCTTCGATTAGGCATATTTATAGCTGATAATGACAGCAGTTCGATCTGTGATGTATGGCAAGCTAGTGACCATGAAGTTGCCAAACAGTCAGACAAAAATCACACGTCGAAGGGGCTTGTCAACGAGCTGTATAAAATAAAAAACGTATAAAAAACTAACTAGCTCAGTCATCCAATAATTAAAACAATTTTTTAGTTACTTTGTATCGCAAAATGTAGGAGACAGCGAAAGTATGGCTGAAGGTATTGGACACATTACCAATCATGTTTTTGATTTGCACGATGAGTGTGAGAATTGGTGTAGTTATAAGCGCGATCCACACAACTATAAGCACAGTAATATAAGTGCTGGATTCAAAGATCAAAATCTATTCGCGGCATTGACGAGTATTTTCGATAGACTGGCAAGTAGAGGTTGTCAGTTCCTTTCAGATTCATCAAGTAATGGTAATGCGAGTTTGAATGCTGGTATTGTAAGTAAAGCTCCGAAGTCATGATTTTATGGAAAATCTGTCTCTGCAAACGAGCGCGTTTCTTGTGCAGATAGTAGAAAAAATGTTGGAAAAAAATATACTTTAAATTTGTCTCGTGAGCTTTTATCATCTTCCGAAAAACATACTCAAAAATATTGTGAAGAATTCGATGCATTTAGTAAAAAACGTTACATTAAATCATTATCGCAAATTCAAAAATTGAGAAGAATTATTTTGAAAAAATATAAAACAGCACTGAATGGGTAACATAATCTACTGGTTTGATAAACCTATATGAGTTCTTATGTACATTCAATAAAAAATGTATACTGACTGCGCACAACAATTTTGATTACCTGCGCCTAATAAAAAGTATCCAGAAAGTGTTCATCATGAAGCATTTGTCGACAATCGTTACAGGATTTTATAGTACTCTTCCAGTTATTAAACGAAAGACAAGGAAAAAGCAAAAGGTGACAATAAGTTGAAAACATTGCTGAAGACAAACAAATTGATACTGCCAATACCCATGATGCTTTGCACGATGTGATAAAGTTGGATAAAATTTTGACAGGCCTATGTAATGTAAATTTACTAACTGCTTTGAAAGATTTGGACGCATTAAAAGATTGTATACTTCTACAGACATGAGACAAAAAATGATTGAAGCCAACGTTTAGAATGATATATGACACTTGTAAAGTAGATAAACTTGATGGATTAATTAACATTATGGGAAAAGATGCAAGTGGAATTGTACAAGTTAGCAAAGATAAGTTATTAAAAAAAAGTTCGACTACTTAAAAAAAAGTAGACTGATTAAAGTTGTAAATTCGTTGTAACGTCTATTTTTATAATTTATTTTGTTTTCTTCTAAATGTATATTGAACTTATTTTTTAAGGTTTGTTCGATAAACGTTATTTAAGTGAATCAAAAGTTTAACTAACATTTATTTAGAGTCAAGTGTTTATGTATGATTAATAATTTTACTTTCATGGATTTTATGCTTAGGGTTTGAATTTAAGGTTTAAAAAAAGTTATTGCTGAGAATTAAAAGTCTAACTCATCTTCCATTAGAGGAAAGCGTTAATGTATAATGAATAATTGTACTTCCTTTGGTTTAATTATTTACCAGGCGCTTCCCTATAATCATCATCATCATTGAAATTATTAGCTTTAGAAATAAATTGTCGATAATAATATATTTAAAGAACTAAACAAATCGCTAGCTCATGTACAAAAAGAAAAATTTTTTTGGCTACCTATTTGAATACACGGCGCCTAATTCTCGACCGCGGCGTTGCCATATCTTTAGTATCATAACAACAACCGTTGTTTTTTCATGTTCTGACGCACTTTTGTACTTCTTACAGTCATCGGCTTAATTATTTGAAGAACTTACATTAATCTACATATGTTACTGCTAATATTACGTCTTTTTCGACGAAAATTCAATCCATCAATACTTTGTAATTCGAGTTTTACTGTCCTTTCCCATAAGGTGCCATGTTAACGACGTGAAGATATTGATGTTTATGACTTTTTGCTCATGCAGCAAAAGCTCACCAAATTTTAACTGAATAAAATTTACATCAATATCTGTACGTAAACCGAATTTCATAAACATTCAATCCGTCAATCGAGTATCACTAGTACTACTTTAAACTGGTGACCGACCCAAGCTCGAACCCAAGCACTAGAGATTTGCCACATGTGCTGCAGACATCGTCGAAGGATAATAAGGTTAGTTATTTGATACCATGTCTACAAATATTACACATTTTCATAAAAAAAAAAAATAAAAAAATATTGTATCTGTTAGAGAAACTCTTTATTTGTTGAGTACAAGGGAAGCAGACCCAGCGACAATGGATAGCGTGCTTTCTGCGTACTATGCTCTGCTGATATTGTTGGTGGACTAGCTGTCTCGAGCGGCTTGCTGGCTGCTGCTGGTGTGGCTTGGCTGGTAGAGGCGTGTAGCTGGCCAGCTGATGCGTGAACCTGTGTATCAGGAGACGAACTGAGCTGATCCCGGCACATGCCGTCGATGCCAGCGGCAGCGGTGTAACGAAGCGCCGAGACGATTAGGAGGGGGGGGCCGACCGACAGTATATCGTCGAACGAAACATCCCGCCCGCCTCGTTCCAGGAACGAAACTTCAAGTCCCGCCCGCCGTATCCAGAGCGGTTTCGCCTCCGGGCGATGCAGGCTGAGAGGCGGTCCGGGTTATCACGGGAAGCAGCGTGACTTTCGTGATTGGCCTGGTGTATTCTCCCGTCGCCGTTCGGACGGCCACAGCGCGTACGAGGCCGTCCGGGCCAGGGTGAACGCCAGTTACGCGGCTGAGAGGCCAGCGGCCGTCGATCGAGAGCAGAGATGAGTCAAGGACGGCGACGATATCACCTAAGGTCAGGTTTCTATTATGTCTTCGACTAATAATCCCCTATGGATATTAGTAGGAAAGGAATAAGGAGGTGAAGCCAATAACTAATACTTCCCACGAATTTTTACTAAAGTTTTTCGTCATAACAACATCGTTTTCTTTGAAGAATTCTTTGCGGTCTCCTTTAAAATTATATTTTTGGCGAGCTTGGCTCCGTTTGACTCTCGTTCGGATGGTTGGTTTAATCGCGTCCAAGCGCGTACGCATTTTTCGGTTTAGTTGCAATTCGGCTGGCGTTAGGCCCGTGGTACAATGAGGTGTAGAGCGGTAATACATAAGATACTTACATAACGCATCCTGTCGCGACATTTTTGACTCGAGCAAGGTTTTAAACTTTTTCTTGAAGCTACGGACCGCGTTTTCGGCCGCTCCGTTTGACGCAGGATGGTAAGGTGCCGTGCGCACATGATTGACATGGTTTTTCTCGAGGAAAGTCCTGAATTCCTCGGAGGTAAACGTGGGGCCATTATCCGACACCACCGTCAACGGAATACCCCAAGTCGCAAAGTACGCTCTCAAAACAGGAATCGTTTTTGACGCCGTGATACTCAACATCTCGATTACATCTACCCATTTAGAGTACGCATCGGTTATAATGAGATACATTCGACCATCTATTGGTCCACAGAAGTCAATGTGAACACGCTCGTTCGGCCCCGATGGCCACTCATACACGTGTTACTCAGCTCGTCTCGGATTATCGGCATTTCGCGCACACAGCATGCATGATTTTGCTAATTTTTCAATGTCCGCATCATTCCCCGGCCACCAAAAATATGAGCGAGCTAGCGCCTTCATTTTTACTACGCCCCAGTGACTCTCATGCAGTTGTTGCAACAAGTTTTCGCGAAGACTCAAGGGAATAATTTCGCGATGACCCCAGACGATACAATCTTCCTCCACCGATAATTTGAGCTGCCTCGTTTTGAACGTTTTCAAGTTGTCACTAACCTCTGCTGGCCAACCGATTTTTACATATTCGCGAACTTGATTTAAAGTTTTATCTTTGGCCGTTTCTACGCGAATAATTTCGGCACTAATTAAATTATTACTGTTATCAATAACATAGTTTAGATAAGTATAATCATCAGCCTTGTTCTTATTTATAGTATTTGTATGTTCATTCTTAATAGCATTTTCTACTTGGACTCGAGAGAGGCTGTCCGCTGGGCCATTATTTGCACCTTTTATGTGATTAATTTTAAAATCGTAACCCGATAAGAATACGGCCCATCTTTGAACTCGCGATGCTGCCATTTGCGGCAGACCTTTTTTTGAACCAAAAATAAAAGTCAACGGCTTGTGATCTGTCTCAAGGATAAATTTACGTCCATAGATAAATTGATGAAAAGCCTTGACACCAAGCACCAACACCAGCGCCTCTCGATCCAGCTGCGAATAATTCGCTTCCGCTTTAGACAATACTTTTGATACAAACGGTACGGGTTTCTCCTCCCCATTGTCAAACACATGCGTCAGCACTGCTCCCACTCCTCTCGGAGACGCGTCGCACGTAACCTTTATTGGGATTTCAGTGATGTAGTGCGTAAGGACTTCAGGCGATGCTATCGCCGCTTTCGCCAATTCGAACGCTTTTTTTCTTTCGCTCGTCCATACCCACTTAACATCTTTTCGCAATAATTCGTACAAGGGTGCAACTATATTTGCAAAATTCTTAATAAATTTAGAGTAAAAACTCAACTAATCTTGTTAGCACTTCACGTAATCTTTTATCGTGCTCTTCTTTTGTTTTACCTGATATAAAAATATCATCAAAATAGGAGACAACTCCGTTTAAATCTGCAAATAACTCTTCCATTTCTCTTTGAAAAATTCCCGGTGCTGACGCCACTCCATACATTAAGCGATTACACGCGAACAAACCTTCATGAGTCAATAACGTCAGCAACTTTTTCGATTCGTCATCCAACAACATCTGTTGGTACGCTTGCGTCATGTCTAATTTACTAAAAATTTTTCCTCCCGCCAGTTTCGTACTCAAATCTGTAATTCTCGGAATCAGGTGCTTGTCAACTACTAAACACGGATTTATGGTAACCTTAAAATCACCGAACAAGCGAATCTCTCCGTTTGCTTTCAATACTGGGACTACAGGTGTCGCCCACGGACTACTTTTTACCGGTTCTAATATTTTCTCTTTTACTAATCTCTCAATTTCTGCTTCAATCTTTTCGCGCATCGCGTAAGGCACGGGTCTTGGTTTTACAAATACCGGTGTTACTCCTTCCAGTAACTTTAACCCTACTTTCCGTTTACTACAGCACCCTAATTTACTTGAAAAAATTCCATAAAATTCCTTCACACTAGGAGCATTACTTGAAACACGCGAAATTGAGCCAATTAACAAAGCGTTGTTATTATTTACTTTGATCATATCTAACGCGATCATCCAATTTCTTCCAATAATCGGTGGACTAGAGCCTGGAAAAACGAATAATTCAAGGCACGCTTTTTTTTCTTTATACTCAACATTTACTTTCACATATCCCTCCGGAATAATTATTTTGCCCGCGTAAGCCTTGAATTGTCTCGACGTTCTGTACATTTTCACATTTTTAAGTTCCTTAGCGTTCGCAAACAATTTATACGATATCGCGGAAATCGGTGATCCTGTATCAACCTCGAAATCCCACGACACGCTTTCTAATTTCAAATTAACCTTCAACGGTTTTTCGGGCGTTATTTTCCGTACCGGCTTCACGATACACAACCGCTCGAATTCCTCCCCGGAATCGCTCTCCTCTTCCACGAAATTGTAACTACTATTTTTGTTGTTCTTTTCCGCGCATTCTTTTTTCGAACTTTTACATACCGCCTTTAGATGTCCTTTTTTTCCACATAAATTACAATCGCAATTTTTAAATTTACACTCTATCGATTTATGTCCAATTTTTCCGCAACAAAAACATTTAATTTTTCCGCTCGCTGCGCTATTTTTCGTCGTTACCTTTTTGATTTTCTTGACCAAGTTGACTGCCTCGCCGTTCCCGGAATTCATGCCAGCTGCATCTTTTCTCGCCGCTTCCAGCGACATCGCTGTTGACACCGCCTTGTCGTAGGTCAGGTCTCTTTCTCCCAGCAGCCTTTTCCTGATGTTGTCATCTGCGAGACCCCACACAAATTGATCTCTGAGACTCGTTTCGAGATTTTGCCCGAACTCGCAATGCACTGATTAATTAGCTTGGCTAAAAATTGTTTTACTTCTTCATTGTCTTGCTGCTTGCATTCTTTGAACTTATATCGCTCCGCGATCACACAAGGAGTCGGTTTCAGATGGTTTTTCAAATGCTTGACTAAATCCGCCATCGGCAAGGTTGCAGGAGTCAGTGGCGTGCACAAATTTTTCAAGAGACTGTACGCCTCCTTACCTAACATTGTTAGAAATAGCGGCACAATTTTTTTCTCAGGCACTTCATTCACTACGACACATTGGTCAAAACGTTCATGCCACTCACTCCACTCATCTTGAAGCGAAAACTCGCTCAAACTGCCGTAAGTTCCTCTAACGATTGTTTGACCCGACATTGCCTGTTGATTTTCACCGTCTTGAATTTGCTGTCCTACTTCCATTAACAGCGCTGCATCCGCCAACTTCTTTTGCTCCTCTAGCAATCGTAGTTTTTCTTGTTCCATCATTGCTTTTTCATCTTTCAGTTCATTTTTTTCGTTGGCGAACTCTTGCACGAAGGATTCCCATTCTTGTTTCGACAAATCCTTCAGCAATTTGCCATTTTACGTTGCCATTTTCACTTCACTTATACTTTTTTACACTCGTCGCCAATATTATGTCTTTGACTAATAATCCCCTATGGATATTAGTAGGAAAGGAATAAGGAGGTGAAGCCAATAACTATGCACACGTAATTATAACTCATTTATATTCAATAGTAGCGGATACACGTCTAGTCAACCCGACGGCTTGACTTTCTCTGACTTGCTCGACATCGAGGCACACACGCGTCGCGACGTGGCGGACACACATACTGTCACAGCATACACGCATGCTCACGCATACATCACAGTTTCGATGAGGGGTGATCCACTTCGATCGCTGTTGAAGAGTATTAAGATACTCCCGACTCCATCGGGCCCAGAATTGTGCTCTGATGCCCCGGACAAGCTCCCAGTGAGCCAGATGGTCGAGATCCTGATCGGGTGGCGTGGCCTCAAAGATTGAATTGAGGGGTGCTCCGATGAGGAAGTGACCAGGGGTCAGCACGCTCAGGTCGTCCGTGTCACCCGACAGTGGAGTGAGGGGTCGGTTGTTGAGGACAGCTTCGATCCCGACCAAGACGGTTGAGAACTCCTCGTACGTCAGGTGCCGCGAGCCCATGACTCGTCGGAGATGACCTTTGACGGACTTGACCGCGGCCTCCCAGAGACCTCCAAAGTGAGGGGCCCTGGGTGGAATAAAATGCCACTCGATACCTTGATCTGCTAGGGCACCCGCGACAAGGTCCCACCGGTGCTCAGCAAGACGGAGCGCGTCGCGCAACTCGGTGTCAGCTCGATGGAAGCACGTCGCGTTGTCACTCCAGAGTTCAGACGGTTTTCCCCGGTGACCAGAGAATTTGAATTTGAATTTGAATAGTTTATTGAGGCTAAGGACTCAGGGTCCTTAATAGCCAAAGCTTAATACATTGCCTTACATTTGGCGGAAATAGTAGGCATGCAGGCCCGCTTACATTGTTTGAGATTCAAGCTGTGTGTCTAATCTAGTGCATATTAGTAATTAAGATAAGAGAAGAAAAAAGTATGGATACATTTAACATAAAATTTGAATAAAAATAATATAAAATTCAATACTGGAGTGCAGTAAATAAACAAAATAATTAATAGTAATATCACATCCCTCAATTGAGCCGCAAATCTATTGATTCCAAATATTGCAAGAGGTTGATCTTGAAGTTGGGTGAAGCAGCCTTTTTCCGAAGCCTGACTGGTAGATTATTCCACAATTTCGCCGCTCCCACCGCAAAGCTGCATCTATAAGACTCCGTTCTGGCCCAGGGAACTATAAGGTCAGATACGGACGACCTTTCAGAGTACTCAGCACGAGCAGCTCGAAAATTGATGTTGACATCAAGGTACCCCGGGACCTTATAGCGCATGACCGAGACAAGTAGACAAATGGTGACATATTTGATTATATCTTCCAGACTCAGAATCGAGTACTTTTTGTACACAGGCGTGATGTGATGCCACTTGGGCGTACCATCTACAAAGCGCAGTGCAGCGTTTTTGCACCGTTCAAGCTTGCGTCTCATTTCACCAGAGATGCCCAAGAAAAGAGACGCACAGTACTCCAGATGAGGATAAACTAGCAGCTTGACAAGCAGCAGCCGAGTATCCACCGGCAAACAATCTCTGCATCTTCGAAGACACGATAATGTGCCAAAGCACTTCCTGGAAACCGCAGTGCAACGAGCTCTGAGTGTAAGTTCACTGTCCAGGACAACATCAAGCACAGTAATCTCTGATGAAAACTCTAGCGGAACATAGCCCATAATTAATACGCCTTGGTCTTACTGCAATTAATTACCAGACCATTAACCATTGCCCAGGCAGAGACCGCATCCAGCACAGCACCGACTCTGTCCGCAATCATTCTGACCTCCTCGACACTGCCCGATGCGTATATGAAAAAATCGTCAGCATATTGGTGCGTACTGACGTTAGAACAGATGTCGGGAAGCTCATTAGCAAATAATGTGAACAGTAGGGGGCCCAGAATACTGCCCTGCAGTACACCACTTGAACGAAATAGCGCCTGCGAAAGTTCTCCATCAGGGGCGCGAACCACTTGGGTGCGATTAGTCAGATAGGACAATATCCAGAGATATGCCATATCAGAAAATCCAAGAGCCTCAAGCTTATCAATCAGCAACTGAACATTGACAAGGTCGAAGGCCTTCGTGAAGTCCACAGACACCAGAAGAGTCACCTGTCTCCTATCGATCGCAAATTTCGAATCATCAACAATCTTAACCAGTGCAGTACTGGCGCTGTGTCTTTTGCGGAATCCTGACTGAAGTGGATAAAGCAGGGAATTATCCTCAACAAAAGAAAGCATTTGCTTGTATGCCAACGCCTAGAGGAGTTTGCAGGATGCACTCAAGGTACTGATGGGACGAAATGAATCAGGCATCAACGCTGGCTGCCGTTTGGGTATTGGGATTACTATGGCCCTCCTCCAGGCTGAAGGGAAATAACCAGTCTGCAATGAGGCATTGAAAATATCTAATAGAACAGGAAATATTACAGGCATGCTTAGCTTAATAATTTTTAGAGACAAGCCATCAGGACCTGCAGCATTTAAATGAGAGGAAGCAAGAGCCTCAATCAGATCTCCAAAGTCCACAGGCCTAAAATAGAACCTGTTATCAGGCGAGATGCGCGCAGTCGGCCGCCGGCTAAACAGTGAAGTAGGATCATCAGTACCAACAAAGTGCTTGTTCATGCTAGTTGGTGATACTGCAAGCTGCTGACATGTCCTCGCACCACGAGTCAGTCCCAACTTGTCAATTACCCGCCATGTCTCTGATGTGCTGCGGCATTCCTGCAATTTGTTGCGGTAGTAGTTATGCTTGGCATTACGAATTGTCAGTTATATCAAGTTGCGCAGACGTTTGTACTCATCACCCATAGCCTGGTCATGACTTCTCCTGAACGAGCGCCAGGCTGCATTGCGTGCTCGGATAAGGCCTAGAATATACTCATTCATCCAAGGGCTGGGCTTGCTTTTAGTCTTAATAGCACGGTAAGGAGCGTGCATATCCAGTACCAATAGTAAAATCAAGGAAAACCGCTCAACCTTCGTATCGACGCAAGGCGATTCCAAAACCAACCTCCAATCAACGCCAGCCAGATCCTCAAGCATAGACTCCTCGTTGAAATACCGGAAACATCGCAGCATTCGTGTGTTATTCCTGTGAAGAGTTGCAGGTGCTCTAAATTCAGCAAAAAGTACGTCATGTCGTGATATCCAGGGAAAACTATGCTGTCTATAAATGTCAACATCATTCGAGCAGCTGGTACATATATAATCAATCATAGTCCTGGAAGCACCTGATTGATGTGTAAAATCGAAAGGGATATGTTCGAGACTAAGAGATAGCAGTGATCGACGGAGTATTCTTAGATTCGTGGAGTCTGCAGCCCAGTCAATATTTAGGTCACCTATTAAAATCAGGTGATCATATGCAGTGTTACAATTCAGGATTGCCTCCTCCACATCTTCCCAGTGTCCCGCTTTGGGCGGACTATATACAATCGCACACAAAATGCGAGTAGAATTTAGCAAAATTTCGGCAAGCAGGAACTCAGGATGTACACTACGTGATGCATGCTGCTGCGAGACACAAAGCACTCTGCATTTTGATGGCTGACGCACATACAAGGCAACCCCACCACCGCCTCTGCCGCATCTGTCATTCCTCAGGAGCATGTAACCATCCACCCGCACCTGGTGATCACCGATGTGATGCTTCAAGAAGGTTTCGCTAATACCAAAAATATCAGCCCTATTATTAACGATGATGGTCTTTATGTCATGATAATGTGCCGGAAGCGATTGTGCATTTGTATGACCTATAACTAGATTGTGCCCACTAGTATTATGGTCCTTATTCACCATAATTTATGCTGCATGACTTGCGTTCTATCTTAGCTCGTAAAATGGCACATAAACACAAGTCAAATGCTGAGTGCGAAACATTATCCAGTTTACTATGACAGCAATTAACGCATTTGAGCTGAGTTTTCGTTTTACAATGCCTTGACTCGTGCTGGCCAGCACAAAATCCGCACACTGCAGCACCATTACAGTTGTTGGCCATGTGTCCAAAACTTTGGCATTTGTAGCATTGTAGTATGCTTATGTAGTCCGCGAAACGACACTGAAGCCACCCCAAGTAGATGCGAGCACGCCGGAAGAGAACAGAACGCGCGGTAGGTGTTACTTGAATTACACACGACCTGTATCTCTTATTATTCGCTGGGTACATGTACACTATGGTAACATCAGTGGGTGCACAGTCATGTAAATTTTGCTGTGTAATTGCTTCAAGTATTTCCCCCCTGGAGAGGCTGACGGGTATGTCATGAACTATTATCCGTGGCAGTAATTTGCTTTCCTGTTTTACCTCCAGCCCAACATTACGCAGATCAGAACAGTCAGCAAGAGCTCCAAGTCCATCGCCTTCGATCACGACGTTCTTCTTGGATAGCATATTGACTCGCTTAACTCGAATTCCAAGGTTGGAGGCTTTCACTTTTTCCAAGAGTGTGCTTTTAGTTGCCTTCGCTGAATCAAATCTCTCGATGTAATTCTCGCTCGGTCCGATAATCACTCGAGCAGTTTTACTAATCGGTATGGTTTTACCCTTGTTCAGAATAATTTTCCGGTCACTGGGCGCACCAGCGACTCGGCCACCAGAAACAGCCTGTGCAAAGGTAGGCATAGAGAGATCTCCCGCACGGTCGGTAGACTGCGCAGAAGACCTCCCAGCCAGAGATATAGTGCGACGAGTCTCCTCCAACATGTGCTTACAAGCGTTGATCATATTTTCCTCGGCCAACTTGGAAGTGTAGGCAAGTGAAATAGTGCTGATTACATCACAAAAGCCGTTGGCAGCATCAAAAATAGCTTGTATGCGCGATGAAACCTTTTTATTTTTGTAAGCAGTATAGAGTGACTCGCGTAGTCCATTGACCCTCCGCAGCAGTTTGTTGACATCATCACTGGACAAATTTTGCCCCGACCCAGTGGCTTGAGCTTCATAGAAGCCGTCCTCCTCGCTGCTATCTCCCATAACACAGCTACATCAAGCAGTCAAAACACCGCAGCAGACGACACAGCCGAGATCCCGCATGCGCAGCGGACCAGCCGAGATAGCCGCCGAGAGACGAGAAGCAACGTGGAAACTTCAGCAATATGCGAAGTAAATTGAAGGGCAAGTCGAATCCGCACGACACTGCTAACATTCGTACAAATGACTTGAAGTATAGTGCATGCAAGAAACCTGCAACAAAGCGCCCGCAGGCAAAACAGAGCAAATACACAATCCAATAATGAGGAGCCAAAGAAATTACGACCATTCAACAACTCACCCAGGAACAGAGAGGGTGAGAGCCGCAAGAAAGGAGACGGTTGATAGATCGCCTACGAGCTCCAGATGTAGTGTCTTCGTGGTGAGACAGACAAATATGGCGATGTAACCTTTCGTGGTGCGAATGCCTCGGCCTTTAGCTGCGAGGACGTGGAACGGCCCGGCGTAATCGATCCCAGTGCGACTGAAGGCGCGGAAGGGAGCAACTCGTGACCGCGGGAGGGACAGCTGATCGGGCTTGGAGGCGAGCACAAGTAACGCAACTGTGTAGGAAAGCCTTGACTTTCCGGGAGCCACCGATGATCCAAGCACGCTTGACGGTGTACGCGCTGGTGGTGCGAAAGCCCCCGTGGAGCGCTCGGTGATGGGCCCACGCGATCGTAAGCGTGGCGAGAGGGCAAGCGCCGTCAAGGATGGGTGGGTGTCGCTCCGCGAAGGTCATCTCGGCGTGCTGGAGGCGACCGCCCACACGCAGAACGCCATCTGTATGGACGAAGGCTGCGAGCGATGTCAGTGGGTGCCGCTTGAGAAGGGCGCGGCCCGTGCGAAGCAGTGCAAGTTCATCAGAGAAGGCACGCTGCTGGCTCAAGCGCACGAAAGCGAGGTAGGCATCGGTCAACTCGGTAGCCGTCGGTGCTGAGAGCATCGGTCGTGTAGGGGCTCGGCCGAGATGGAGTCTCGCCCACCGACGCAGGTGGGTGAGGGTGCGCAGGAGGACGCCCAGATCGGAGAACAGTCGGAGAAGGTCGAACTTGACCTTTTGCGTGACGCAGCAGAGGCGAGGAGGTGAGGGCTGTGGCGGCTCGGAGGGCTCCTGGGAACAACGATCAGGGCCTTCGGACAGCCAGGAAGGGCCAGTCTACCATATCTGCTGGCGGTGTAGAGTCTGGGCATCGGTGCCTCGAGACGCCACATCGGCAGGATTGTCATAAGTAGGCACATAGCGCCAGATGTGCGGTGGCAGTACCTCCTGGATGTGGGCGACGTAGTTGTCGACGAGAGCGTGGTTGGTCGGCTCGGCGGAGCGGAGCCAGCGTAGAACGACTTGGGAGTCGCACCAAGCGTAGCATTGCTCAATAGGGATATTCCACTCACTGACGACTAAGCGCAGTAGTTTCGCAGCATGCAGCGCGGCACGCAGCTCAAGGCGAGGGATCGTCATGCGAGCCTGGGGCGTGGCTGACGGCTTGAGGCTTCGGATGGGCGCAAGTTTCGTCTTGGCCAGCAGAATGTGGCAGCGGACTTGCCCTAAGGAGTCCTGCAGCTGGGAGTACACCACCGCGCTTATCGTGCGGCGGCTGGCGTCTGAAAAGGCGTGGAGGTGAATCTTCGACGGAGCCGAAGATCCAATCCAACGTGGA
The DNA here is from genome assembly GCF_036245765.1 of Copidosoma floridanum. Taxonomy (NCBI): domain Eukaryota; kingdom Metazoa; phylum Arthropoda; class Insecta; order Hymenoptera; family Encyrtidae; genus Copidosoma; species Copidosoma floridanum. The sequence goes on along the minus strand of NW_028321898.1, from coordinate 2,834,914 downwards.
ATGGAGAAGCCTTGGATTGATTTCAGCTCAGTGGTGAAAGCTGACCATCGACGAGCCATTGATGCAGGCACGACCTCATCCCAATCTAACCGGGCGCGCCAGAGATCCTGCACGAGGAGCTTGGCTTGGAGTATGGTCGGCGCGAGCCAACCATAGGGATCGAAGAGGCTCGCGAGACCAGCAAGAATGCTCCGCTTGGTGTCCTGTTCTCGGGCTGCCGGGGGTGTGAGCCGGAAAGTATCCGAGGCTGGGTCCCAGCTGATGCCAAGCTCGCTGACGAGGCCGACGTCGCTGAGTTCACGCCACGTAGGGCGCAGGCAAGCTTCCTGGGTGAGGTTAGCCAGGAGTTTGGCGTCATTGGCGACCCATTTCCGGAGTGAAAATCCGCCTGAGCACAGCAGACCGATTACTTGATCCCGAAGCTGGCGGGCCGTTTCGAGGTCATCGGCATCCGAGAGGATGTCATCGACGTACCGATCGTTCATGACGACAGGTACGGCGTCTGGCCACAAGTGTCCTTCGTCACGGCAGAGTTGTTGAATCACACGCAGTGACAAGTAGGGCGAGCAAGTCGCGCCATAAGTGACGGTGTGCAGTTGATAGTGTACAGGCGGCTGACTCGGATCGGGGCTCCCGACGATGCGCTGAAGGTCTGCATCTCGCGGGTTGACCCAGATTTGGCGGAACATCATCTGGACATTGCTGCAGAAGGCGACGCGATGTCTTCGCCATGGCAGCAGGACTGTCGGTAGTGCGGCCTGGAGTCTTGACCTGGAGTGCAGGATGTCGTTTAGGCTGTAGCCGCTCGAGGTTGGGTGCGAGGCGTTAAACACGACGCGCAACTTTGGTCCAAGGTTCCCGTATTGTCAGATGCCGTGGTGCGGGACGTAGCAGACCATGCTGCTCGGTTCGAAGAGCTCTCGGCTAGAGAGCCGCTTCATATGACCGAGGGCGAGGTACTCGCTCATGAAGCGGTTATACTCGGTCGCTATCCTTGAGTCCCGCGGGAGGCGACGGTGTAGAGATCGCAGTGAGGCCAGGGCGCTAGCCAGGCTATCGCTAAGGAGCGGTGCAGCATTGGGCTTCATAGGCAAACGCAAGATATAACGGCCGTCCGCGTCGCGCCGGTAGTTGGCGAAAATTCGCTCGCAGTCGATGTCATCGGGCGCGCGGCGGCAGACGAAGGGCACCTCTTCTAGATCCTAAAAGCGCTGGAGTAGCATGACGAGCTCGCGATGCTAGGGTGGAGCCAGCTCATCGTGCAATGTCGGACACGCGACGGCGCTGTCCAAGGGGCGCCCAGGAGCACACCCGATTAGAGTCCAGCCGAGTGCTGTATGCTGACCGACGATTTCTCCACGCTGACGGTACCCAGGGCGCAGCAGACGGCTGTAGACCTCGGCGCCGATGAGAATATCGACCGCACGAGAAAGGCCAAAGTCGGGGTCGGCGAGGTCCTGCAGGCTGGCCCAGACTCGCAGGATGCTGGGGTCAAGCGGGGCCACAGGAGTTGAAAGACCGAGGTAGGGTATGCACAGCGCCATCAGATGCAAACTGGGAGTGTCATCCCCTGGCATTAGGCGCAGGCTGGCGCGGAGCGGAGTATCGACTTTACGGCATGTTCGCCGCCGATGCCCGATACGCTGGTTCTAGAATCCTCCAAAGGGGCCTTCAGGTGGCGAGCGAGCTTGAGAGAGATGGCCGAGATCTCAGAGCACGGGTCGAGAAGGGCTCTCACGGTGACGATGGGCCCCCGGCCGCCGCTGAGTTGGACGAGCGCGGTCGGAAGCACCGCGAGTCATTGCCGGGACTCATCAGGAGTCTTGAGGAGATCGGAGCTGGTCGGCTTCGCATGCTTGGGTGGGTCCGAAGATTCTGGAGCTTCGGACCGGCGCTTGCGGCTGTCGTGCAGCAGACTGTGGTGCGCTGCCCGGCAGCGCTGGCAGACCGACTTGGAGGGGCAGTCATGCAGGGAGTGCCCTGGATTCAGGCAGTTGAAGCATAACTTCTCCTGGAATACGATGTGCATCTTGGCGGCTGGATTCAGATCCCGGAACTGACCGCAATGCCCGAGATAGTGGGGTTCGTGACAAGCCGGACAGTTCGCTGGGGCCTCCTGGGTCGTGAGGGAGCAGAAATTGCGCCCTGCGTGCGTTGAGGAGGGCCCTCGTGAGCCGGCGGAGCCAGCTGAGCGTGCTAGATGAGAAGCCTCTACGGAGCTGAGAGTGCGGCATCTGCGCCGCAGAAACGCAGCCAGCATGGTAGAGGTGGCCCAGGAATCACCGGGCACGTCGCTGGAAATCTCCAGCTTCTCCAGCTCGTCTTCCCAAGCACGTCTTGTGGTGGCGTCCATGCCCGTTGCTGCAAACGCGATGAACCAATCATACCAGGAGGCGACAGGGCGGCCGAGAGCACTAAGCTGATCGCGATGACGTTCAAGCGTGTCCAACAGCGCTTGGAGACCTCCGGCTGACTCGTCCCGCAGAGGCTTAATGTTGCGGAGCGCCGCAACGTGGTCCTGCACGAGGAGCTGCCGATGCTCATAGCGGGCCTCGAGTAGGCTCCAGGCTGTCGGGTAGTTGGACCCAACGATCTGCACGGAGTCCAAGACGGCCTTGGCATCGCCTTGAGTGAATGACTTTAAATAATAGAGTCTCTCAACGTCTGTTAGCTGCTTGTCGTCGTGTATAAGGGCTCGGAACAGGTCCCTGAAGGATTCCCAGTCCTCTCGTCGTCCCGAGAAGGGCGGGATGGTGATCGCAGGCAACTTGGGCCCACGATGTGATGCCGGTTCTCCGGCTGGGCGAATTTCCCCGTGGGCCCCAGGCGGGGCTAGTGCGAGCCGAGCGTCATACAGGTGTGACCGGGCATCGACGAAGTTGGCCTCTGCGGCGGCGTATGTGTCATCCGCGGCGTCGCCGTGTTCGGTGGTTTCTGCGGTCAACAGACCCACATGGTTAACCTGGAAGTCATTCCAGTAGGCGTCCAAGAGCTCAACCGTGACGAGGCGTGGGGTCCAGTGGCTTGTCTCGGTGGCCTTTACAGCGGCCGTGAACCGAGCGATGACGTCGCCAAGCCGTTGTTGGGTGGCGAACAGGGCTGACGCCTGGCGAGCGAGGCAGCAAGGCGCCAGACGCTCAGTAGACTGCATATTTTTTCACGACACGGGCCTCACGGCGACTGCGGTGGTCTCGAGTGCGCGTGCACTTGTGAGCAGCAGTCATGCGATGCGGGCAACATGGCGGCCGCGGCGGCTAACGCTCGCACGGCGAGCAGCCAAACCTCAAATCCGCGACACGGGCATCATGGCGGCCGTGGCGGGCCAGAGCGCGCGAGCTTCAGTCGGCGACGCCTGCAATATGGCGGCGGCAGTGGCTAACGCTCGCACAGCGAGCAGCCAATATGGCAGTTCCAAGCGCGCGTGCACTCGCGAGCGCCAGTCGGCGACGCCTGCGATATGGCGGCCGCGGTGGCTGACAAACGAGAACCACGGCCGCCACGTAATCTGTATCATGGGCAGCGTGGCGGCCATGACCTCCGGCTACATTAATTAACGCGCTTGGACGTGCAAGACCCGCGCATTAACACAAGACGCAGGACTTAATGCGTACTTACATCGTGCCGGCTTTCCTCTCCTTGTTGCTGAATCCGGCTCGAAGGACCAATGTTTGAGAAACTCTTTATTTGTTGAGTACAAGGGAAACGGACCCGGCGACAATAAATAGCGTGATTTCTGCGTACTATGCTCTGCTGATATTGTTGGTGGACTAGCTGTCTCGAGCGGCTTGCTGGTTGCTGCTGGTGTGGCTTGGCTGGTAGAGACGTGTAGCTGGCCAGCTGATGCGTGAACCTGTGTATCAGGAGACGAACTGAGCTGGTCCCGGCTCAGACCGTCGATACCAGCGGCAGCGGCGTAACGAAGCGCCGAGACGATCAGGAGGGGGGGCCGACCGACAGTATATCATCGAACGAAACAGTATCTATTGTATGATCTTCGAACTTTCATGAACAATATCATCATTAAAATTTGCATTTGGAACAAAAGTAATATTTTACATGGGAAACTGCAAAAAAAAAATTTGAATCGAATAACTAGTCAACAGATGAAACTATAAATATTCGCGAAGTTAGTGCTAAGCTGAAATCGGTTTAACAGGAGTTAACAAAAATGGAAGAAAATTACAAAGAATGTAAGAATTAGCTTGAAGAGGGAAAAAAAAAGAATCCGAGTTGTATAACAAACGACAGCAAATAATACTGTACGAGAAATTCCAAGAAGGGGAAAGTACTGCATTAAAAATCTTAAATAAACATTAAAAGTTTTTATCAAATGATATGAATAAATTACATAAAAAAATAATCATTTCAGGAATTGAGTCACAAACATGAAAAGATAAAATCAGAGAGTCTGGCCATACAGTACGTGTTGTTTAAACAGTATTTTCTTTTTCCAAAACTTTAAAATAAATTAATTGATTCATGTGAAATAATTAATTATCTTAAAAACTATGATTTTAGATTCACTTGGGAAGAAACCAATGGCTACCTTAAGGGGGTTAGAGGGGTACAGTCAGCCTCAAAAGTTGATTTAAATTAAGAATGAATTTTTTTAAATAGTTATTCGTAATAAATCATGCGAGCTATTTCATATCGTTTAGCAGAAGATTACTAATAGGCGAGAAAAAAAAATTATTACTTAAAAACTAGAGTTACGCGCAATGTTTTATTTTTCGTCTGCTGTATATAGATATACCAATAGCATTTTGTTCAAACTTTCAATTGAAGTATTTCTCAAATCGTGACGGCAAGCTTCCTCAAATTTGGATGTGTTAGTTGAATTGTTCTTTACAATAAAATACTAGTTTTTTAAAAGATTTGTAAAAATTTTTTTCAAGTTATTGTAAATTGTAAATGTAAATTTTGTGACGACGTTATCATAAGAGCCTGTGGACAAGATCTCAACTTAGCTATTTTTTTTTTTCAAAAACTGTAATGCTACGGTTCCTGAAATTTTAATATGTTGCTAACATAATGAACACAAATACATTATAATTTATTCAAGACTGTCGTAAGAAATTCCTTTTTCGCTCTAACCTCCTTCAACACCATACAACAGTATTGTGATTTCATCAAAAACACCCTCTCAATTTGTTGGGAATACTCTCATGGCGGTTTTTCAACTGAGACATTGATGAGAAGTACTATGAGTGGTAAAGTCAACAATAAAAGTCTGGGTAGAAGTTAAAAAATGGACTGATACTTGACACCACTGAAAATAAGAACTAGATAGCACAAGAATACAAGCACTTTAAGGTGAATCGAATTCAAATTTAATGTACAATGTGTATCTCTTGATTACGATTTTTTAAGTACGATGTAAATAATATTAAAAACATTGTAAGGAATAAAATATTTTTCCAGACATATTTAGCCCCTGGTTACAGTTTGAATGTTGGCTTCGAGCGCAATTCCAAAATCGCGCCCCTACTGGGCACTTTTAGAACAATTGTTTTTTTTTTTTTTAAGGTGATGGCCATTCCGGCTATACTGCTGAGTTTGGCCAATTCCCAATCTTGCAGGCTCTGTGTTATACTCTCTAATAATGCTCTCCTTTCTTCACTTCCTCTACTTTTTCCACCTCTCCAGAAGGTTACGTTCGTTAGTACTGCGGGAAGATTCACAAATGCATATTTTAGAGCCGTCCGTCAGATTATCAGAGTTTGCGCCGCAGTGTAGCGCAGTCTGGGGAGTGTAGTTATCACTGAGCGCCGAAGGCACGGGATCATTTAAATCTTTGAATTCCCGTATCCTCAACACGGCGTACATCTATATACTTCCAAACTCTCCATCCACCGAGCCGGCAACCCAGGAACGACATCCGTCGAATGTTCCAAATCAAAACAAACCACTCCCTTTCGTTCCCCAACCTCAATGGTTAAACCTTGCGGTGTCCCTTGGGGTTCAAAATAAAAGCTTTTATCAGTATCAGATCTAAACCTTCCATTTAAAACTGATACATTTCTGACCGTTGGAGAGTTCTTGGAGTTTCGTTATTTGTTCCGTTTTTCAAAATTAAGACACCAATTTAGACATTTTATGTCAGCAAACTATAAACATCCTTGTCATATGTATCTTTTTGGCTATTGAAAATGTCCAACTGAGTTTCTCCTTTCTATATTGCTTAAAGTACGAATACAAAACCACTCAGTAAACTTGAACATCGACTTTTTTTTCACTGTTGCAGAACTCAAACTAACGCTTCACATGGCAAATCGCAGAATCACTTTAAAAAAACTTGTCTCGAAACAACACTATACGACTATTCGCTATGTGCAGTAAACTGAAACAGCGCCACCTGCAGGGCAAAAAGGAGGCGATCAGGCGATGCTGGATAACACGATTACAAAGCCTGTTATGGGCTGCAAACTTGGTTATTGTTTTTTATAGTTTTAATGCATTTTTGATACTTAAAGTATCGATTTTTAGTGTCAAGAATTTGTTTAAAACAGATAACAACTATTATTTTGCAGGTAAAAAAAAGTTAATAAATAATGTAACAAAAAATTGTTTTCTGTTTAATACAAATTATTAACACTGAAAATCTATACTTTAAGAATCAAAAATGCATTAAAACTACAAAAAACAATTAACAAAGTTTGCAGCCCATAACAGGCTATGTAATCGTGTTATCCAGCAGCGCCTCCTTCTTGATGTGCAGGTGGCGCTGTTTCAGAATACTGCACACAGCGAATATGTTCAACATTAATAAACTGAATACAAATAAATTCCGGTCTACAGAAGCCCAGTCAGGGTGGGGGAGACGGAGCGCAGCTCCGCAGAGCTAGCTCACACGTCTACCCGACTCGCCCGCCGAGAGCGGAATCCTAGAACGATTGGTCGAGATTAGAAAAGGTAATTATTATTATTATGAAATCAAGCTTCCGACTTTATTCACAAGGTGGCCAACCGTTACACGTCGCTTTTCTACAAGCATATGGAAATCAATTTATAGTACTGTCCTTTTCTAATCCCCAGTGGGGGCGCGATTTCAGAATTGCCCTCAAGGCCCAATACACCTCCTGGTGAAAACAAAGGATGAGCTTATTATAGCGAAATTACCATGTTTAACATTACCGTGACAAAAAAGATTTCTTATTTCAAAAGAGAACAAAGAAAGAAAGGTTAACAAATTAATTAATGAATTATTTTGTTATTTTTATTCAATGTTCCCAAAAAACCGATCTTTTTCAATTTGTAAATAAAAAACTTCAAGTCCAAAACTAACGATGCAAACAAGAGTCCGAAAGAAAATTATAATTTCATGGAAAATGGGCAAGATAAGGAATTGTTGTGCCGAGCAGTTGACATCTCTATAGGGAAAATGATTCAATATTCGTTGTATAATATTCTTATAAATAAGGTGGATGATGTAGACATCAAACACATAGCTGAAGATGTAAATCCACAGTTAATTCAGATTTACTCGGAATTGGAGACTCATTAGTGAGAAGACAATCAGTAGTGTGGAAATAGATTTTAGTTTGTGAACTTTAAGAGGGTAAGAATCCTAAGTGATGCTATCAAATATTGAATCTACGACAACTATTATTGGTATGTCAGCTCACTCCTTCGAAGCTCAGGAAGGTAAATAAACATGTTTTGATTTAATATTTATTTGATTTATTTTCACGAAAATATTAGATAATTTGTTTATTTATTTTAAAGTAAATATTTGAAATTATTTGTTAAGTAGACTGAATTTACGAATTAAAAATTATTTGTAATGTTATTACTAATAAAAATAATGTTTAATATGTGTTAGTGTTATTTAAGTTTTTTATTTTAAAATTAAAGTCAACTCATGTAAAACAGACTATCTATAATAACAATCATACGGGACAGATTGGCCAAGAAGAAGTTGGAGCCCACCGTGATATCACTATGGCACTATTCTGACATAACTGACTTCTGATCATTTTTGCTTATATAACCTCATGATCAGATTTGTTATCCGCGAGATGGAATGGACGTTCCACCCTAGAGAAACACTGCATGTTATATGTTTCAATATTTTATACTTATAAATTCAACTAAATTGAATTTAATGAAGAAAGAGTACGATCTGTTTTGTTTAAAAACTTATGATTTCAATCGATTTCAAAACAAAATATAAAATTCCATTTCAATCGGCTTTAATGAGCACTTTACTGATCAATGCAATTTTAATAGTACTTTCCGGTATTGATATTAAAATCGCATTGAATTTCTTTAATCGACCTTAATCAGTTTCTACTAGCAGGGCAGTTGTTTGTGTTATATAAGAAAATTTTTACCAATCACTAATAAAAATGACTTAATAATGCAAGCCAGTTTCTTAACTAAAAAAAACATTGTTTAGTACATATCAAGTTGGAATAGACATTACCTACGAAAAGCTATAGCTTTTTCTTGTACTCCTGTCGTAAGTTTAAAATACCACATACTTATAAAAAATTTTAAAATAATCACAACGCTTGCTATTATTAAGAGTTAAACAATCTGCATGATTGTTGAAAATTTTAATTGGTTTAGTTAAGAACTTATCCAATAAATTGTTATTACCCTTAATACACTTTTTATGATGAAATACCTGCAAGTGTTTCAGTTTCATGAAAATCATATGGTAAATTTCAACTCTGTAGAGACAACTTATATTCATCACAATACTTACGCCCATAAGTGATAGATGTGGATGAAATATATCTAGAAATATTGACTTTAACGATACTGGAAAACTTTTGTGTCAAAGTAGTCATTGTACTAATAAATTTAGTTAATTTTCTGCTATGGTTAGTAGCCCTGAGCCATAAGCACTTATAATATATGACTTTGTAAGACAATACAGTTTGTTAAATTATGCTTCGATGTCGTATTCAAAGAATGCTTCAAATATGATGATAGAGTGACGCAACGACTAATTTTAGTGCATAAAAAAACGTGAGGAACAAACGAAGTTTGATCTGAGTTTAAGCAATCAATATAAACTCTATCATTGATTCATCAGGACCACACGTTCGCACGAAAATAATACTTAAAGATTAAGTTACAATTTTAATCAATAATAATAAACATACATTTACAGTAAATTTGAAGTCAAAAGTTAACTTGCCAGTGTACATCAATCATAGTACATGATGAGCGCTTTCTTCACCTTCCAAACAAAGGACTGTAGGTGTTGATGACCTGACCGCTGGATGTCGAATACCAACTGCAGATGGCGCTCAAGGCGAGTGATATCTGTGGGACAGTGTTGGTAATCAGTGTTGGCAAGAGTAGTAGGTAAGGAAGATACATAGAGGTATAAAAATATTCTTATACCTCTATAAGAGGATATGCTTTTGCGTTTTAATCACTAGGACCTATACAGGGCGTTCTGATTTTGAGCCCGGAAAACTATATCACGGGATAAAGCTCATCAAAAGCTCTCGAAAAGCTCTTTACAAAATTTGGATTCGATAGATAATTAACGAGATATTGTTAATTTAATACTCGATCGATTCCTCCAATCACAGAGCACTTAGCCTCAGGAAACGGGGCCTAAGCATTGTGGAGGGGCGACTACGCATAAACTCTTTAACCGGGAAGGTAGTAATAGGTATGCCAAGAGACAAGGTTACCGATTGCAGAGATTTGATCAGTTACCGTACTAGCGCAAAATTCAAATAGCAAGGCCAAAGTATTTTAACCGGAGATCTGATTTTTAAGGAATGATTACGCACGTCCACTACGCTTATACAGTGCATATTTTTTTCTCAGTAAATTTCACAGAAAAACAATTCAATTCAAATTTTTTTGAACATGCATCGCCTGATAAAAAAAAATCATAATGTAAGAGGGTATCATGCGTTATGCTCGAATACTCAGTAAAGCTATTGATCTTTTAACGTTAAACTACTTAGAAATAAAATTTTAATTTTTTAAATACTGTAAAAGAAGATCATTTCACGCATTTACTTGGACAAATTTTTTTATTTCATCAAACATTTTAGTCTGATTCACGGAAAAAAAATAAAATAAAAAATAATAAATAAAATTACGATTAAACGCGTCAAGTGCGTTTATGCGGCAAACCTCTCTAACGTGTAAGATTTTACTGAAAAAGGATCAGCATTTAATCCATACAAAGCTCTATCGTCCAAAAAATTAAAAGTAAAGTTAGAAACGCAAGAAAATCTCACGCGTTAAGCGCGATGGCTCAGCGCGGATGATTAGGCTAGTTTTTCAATCAGCGTTTCAATAGGTCTTGAACCTCTTGGTCACTGTAGTACCACATGACGAATTAATGAAAAAAAAAATTCAGAGTACCGTGCATCCAGCTTGTTTATTTATCGCAAAGCTCTTACGTTGGTCGCATTATTATCTAAGATGACAACGTAATTATTCTAAATCCCTCCAACGTCTTCAGCATTAAAAGTTAAAGTAGGCGGTAAGGTTCGGCATGGTGAGCGTGTTAGACAGGCAGAAGCCCCAATTTTTATTTTTGTTTACCTTTTTTTTTAATCTCTAAAGCAACATCTTCAAAATTTTTATACTGCTTTAAGATAACAATAAAATTTTTAGAAAAAAGAAGCGCATCTCATGCATTTACTTGGTCTAATTTATTTATTCCCTCAAACGTTATAGTTTTATTAACTTCAATGAATAAAAATTAATAAATAAAAACAAGATTAAACGCGTCAAGTGCGTTTATGCGCCACCCCTCTTTAACGCGTAACGTTGTACTGAAAAAGGATCAGCATTTAATCTATACAAAGCTACATCGTCCAAAAAATTAAAAGTAATTTTAGAAACGCAAGAAAATTTCACGCGTTGAGCGCGATGGCTCAGCGCAAATGATTATGCTTCTTTTTCAATCAGCGTTTCGATATGTCTGAACCTCTTGGTCACTATAGTTCCGCATGACGAATGAATGAGAAAAAAATTTAAAATACCGTGCATCGAGCTTGTTTATTCATCGCAAAGCTCTTACATTGATCGCATTATTATCTAAGATGACAACGTAATTATTCTAAATCCCTCCAACGTCTTCAGCATTAAAAGTTAAAGTAGGCGGTAAGGTTCGGCATGGTGAGCGTGTTAGATAGGCAGAAACCCCAATTTTTATTTTTGTTTACTTTTTTTTTTTTTTAATCTCTAAAGCAACATCTACTAAATTTTGATACTGCTTTACAATAAAAATAAAATTTTTAGAAATGAGAAGCGCATCTCATGCATTTACTTGGTCTAATTTATTTATTTCCTCAAACGTTATAGTTTTATTAACTGCAATGAATAAAAATTAATAAATAAAAACAAGAATAAACGCGTCAAGTGCGTTTATGCGGCACACCTCTTTAACGTGTAACATTTTACTGAAAAAGGATCAGCATTTAATCCATACAAATCTCTATTAACCAAAAAATTAAAAGTAATTTTAGAAACGCAAGAAAATCTCACGCGTTAAGCGCGATGGCTCAGCGCGAATGATTATGCTTGTTTTTTCAATGTGCGTGTCGATAGGTTTTAAACCTATAGGTAACTGTTATTTTTATAAGATTTTTTTTCCGTCACACTTTCTCCAGGCTTCGGACTGGCAGTATATATATTGTTTAATATTTTTGGCGTGTTTAAAAAAAAATTAATTTCATTGCTGTTCCTACAAAACTCTTCGACTGCCTTTTTTTTTAACTACCCTTAAAGCTGCAACAGGTCGTAAAAAATTATTTTAAGGTGGCTTTAGCGCCTTGTGCCGTATCAAAATGGGGAGACTAAAAATTAATCATTATTTTCTTCAAAATATGGTATAAAATTATCGTAGAGACTGTTGTTAGCCATATTCTACATATTATCTGTTACTTTAGTAAGTTAATATAAAAAAACAAAAAAGTTTTATGGTGCCCTAATTGATGAACTTTTACGGTACGCTCCTAAGTTCAAGAGTAGTTATACCTATATATATGTACTCTGCAGAATGCAGACAGCTGGGAGCTGACTTGCACTCGCAACTGTATACTTAGTCTCCGATTATTTAAAGATTTTGTTCGATAACAAGACACTTTTTTCATGTCATCGAAAACTGCGTAATAATATGTACAAGATAATATGTTTTTTACACCTTACGGGTTATTTAAATGAGTGCAGCAGTAGGTTGTATATCGCGTAAGCTTGCATTTCCTATCCAACCCGTCTTAAAACTACGATTTTGTAAGCATGATTTCTTACAATTTTCATCGTCAACCTTAATTTTTTTTTATACGAATAGAAAGATGGGAATTCAAAGAATATAATTTAATTTTATTAACCTCGGTTGGGTTATTTATAATTTTAACATTGAGGCCACTAGAGCCACCTTAATGGTCTGCAACTTAGTTACCATAACATTTTAAATTTTCTTATACCTTTACAACAACTGTTCGATGTGGCTTACGTTGTTTTCGACAACCAAATTAGCTCTTTGAACAATATTGTTGACAGATCTTTGGGCCATTCCTCTCTCTCGCACCTCATCGAATGCCTGGACTATTCTCTATCTGCAATCCTCAGCATCTACAGGTTCAGTTTTGTACACCGACTCCTTGATGCAGCCCCACAGAAAATAGTCTAGCGAGTTCAGGTCGGGGGAAGGGGCTGGCCACGCTATTGGACCTCCTCGACCTATCCACCTCTCCGGGAAGGTGTCGTCCAGGTACCTTGTGACATTGCGTGTAAAATGGGCAGGGGCTCCATCATGCTGGTAGATAAGCCGTAGTCGTGTTGCAAGGGGGACGTCCTGCAAAAGCTCAGGCAACTGATTTTGTAAAAAATCGAGATACGCTGCACCGTTCAGCCGAGGAGGCAAAAACACGGGACCAATCTACAAATCAAGTAAGTCGAAGAGTTGATATTAAAACGTAAATTAATCCTAATCAGATTTTTTTAATTCTCAAAAAATTAAGAAGTAAAATGGTAATAAGTACTTACGACGATATTTCCTATGATTCCACCCCAAACATTTATGCTCCATCGATACTGGAAACTCGTCGCCCGCGTGAGGTGAGGATTTTCATGAGCCCAGAAATGATACTTATGTTGATTGAGCATGCCATTTCTAGTAAATGTACACTCATCAGTCCACAAGATCGTATTAATGAAATGAGCATCAGCACGTGCTTGGGCCGAAAAACCGCCACAAAAATTTACACGGCTCTGGTGATCACGAAGCAGCAACTCTTGCACGCGCCGATAGTGGTAAGGGTGCTTCCCGTTATCCGCTATAACAGCGTGGACTCTGCTAGGGGTAACATTCAGCTGGCGTCCGACAGCACGAACTGATGTTCGAGGGTCATTTTCGAACATGTCCTCAATCAACTCTTCCATTTCTGGCACTAAAACCTCACGTGGGCGACCAGCATCCCCGCGAAATGGTAAAACGTTGCCCGTTTCCATGAAACGACGGTGCCAAGCACCAATCGTTTCTGGATTCGGATGACGACGAAGAGACCAACGAGCACGGTATTGGCGAGCAGCTTCTTCAAGATTTCCTCCGGCAAGATAAAAAAATGAACCATCTGCGTGTAACCCTTGATTGCGTAGTTTTGCACAGCACGATTCATCACGACACTCACAAACGATTACAACAGACCAAGGCAACCTCCTTGCGCGGAATGATAAACAAGAGGACGATCGTTTTTTCATGAAAAACAATGCCCTAATGAGCCTAGCGGATTCTTAAGAAAGTTATTTTTTGTAAGCAAGTCAGTCTGACCTGCACGAACATGAACGCCCGCTTACAGGATAATTTGAATGCAGGCACTTCGTGTACCGAATAAAAAAAATTGACATCCGACGGATTCGACCATAAGATATAGAAATCCAGAGTTTTCAACTTACCAATGTAGCTAAACCATGGTCTTCATTCGATTCCACAAAATACAAGCATAACTAACTTCTTAATAACAAATTTAATGTAATAATTAATTTAAAACCTCCTCTTCCTTCGATAATAAAAAATCTTATCTAACACGCTAACCATGCTGAACCTTGCCGCCTACATTATTTTTTAATGCTGAGGACGTTGGAGAAATTTAGAATAATTACGTTGTCATCTTAGATAATAATGCGATCAACGTAAGAGCTTTGCGATGAATGAACAAGCTCGATGCACGGTATTTAAAATTTTTTTTTCATTCATTTGTCATGTGGTACTACATTTACCAAGAGGTTCAAGACCTATCGAAACGCTGATTAAAAAACAAGCATAATCATCCGCGCTAAGCCATCGCGCTCAACACGTGAGATTTTATTACGTTTCTAAATTACTTTTAATTTTTTGGTTGATAGAGCTTTGTATTGATTAAATGCTGATCCATTTTCAGTATAACGTTACACGTTAAAGAGGTGTGCTGCATAAACGCACTTGACAAGTTTATTCTTGTTTTTATTTATTAATTTTTATTTATTGCAGTTAATAAAACTATAACGTTTGAGGAAATAAATAAATAAGACCAAGTAAATGCATGAGATGCGCTTCTCTTTTCTAAATATTTTATTTTTATCTTAAAGCAGTATCGAAATTTAGTAGATGTTGCTTGAGAGATTAAAAAGAAAGGTAAACAAAAATAAAAATTGGGGCTTCTGCCTATCTAACACGCTTACCATGCTGAACCTTACCGCCTACTTTAACTTTTAATGCTGAGGACGTTGGAGAAATTTAGAATAATTACGTTGTCATCTTAGATAATAATGCGATCAACGTAAGAGCTTTGCGATGAATAAACAAGCTCGATAAACGGTATTTTGAATTTTTTTTTCATTTATTTGTCATGTGGTACGACACTTACCAAGAGGTTCAAGACCTATCGAAACGCTGATTGAAAAACAAGCATAATCATCAGCGCTGAGCCATCGCGCTCAACGCGTGAGATCTTCTTGCGTTTCTAAAAATACTTTTAATTTTTTGGTTGATAGAGCTTTGTATGGATTAAATGCTGATCCTTTTTCAGTAAAATGTTACACGTTAAAGAGGTGTGCCACATAAAAGCACTTGACGCGATTAATCTTGTTTTTATTCATTAATTTTTATTCATTATAATTAATAAAACTATAACGTTTTAAAAATGAAATAAATTAGACCAAGTAAATGCATGAGATGCGCTCCTTTTTTCTGAAAATTTTATCTTTATCTTAAAGTAGTATGAAAATTTAGTAGATGTTGCTTTATAGATAAAAAAAAAAGGTAAACAAAAATAAAAATTGGGGGTCTGCCTATCCAACACGCTTACCATGCCAAACCTTACCGCCTACTTTAACTTTTAATGCTGAGGACGTTGGAGGGATTTAGAATAATTACGTTGTCATCTTAGATAATAATGCGATCAACGTAAGAGCTTCGCGATGAATAAACAAGCTCGATGCACGATATTTTGAATTTTTTTTTCATTCATTCGTCATGTGGTACTACACTGACCAAGAGGTTTAAGACCTATCGAAACGCTGATTGAAAAACAAGCATAATCATTTGCGCTGAGCCATCGCGCTCAACGCGTGAAATTTTCTTGCGTTTTCTTATTACTTTTAATTTTTTAGACGATATAGCTTTGTATGGATTAAATGCTGATCCTTTTTCAGTAAAATCTCACACGTTAGAAAGGTTTGCTGCATAAACGCACTTGACGCGTTTAATCGTAATTTTATTTATTATTTTTTATTTTTTTTTTTTCCGTAAATCAGACTAAAAAGTTTGATGAAATAAAAAAATTTGTTCAAGTAAATGCGTGAAATAAGCTTCTTTTACAGTATTTAAAAAATTAAAATTTTAATTCCAAGTAGTTTAACGTTAAAAGATCAAGTGTTTTACTGAGTATTCGAGCTTAACGCATGAGACCCTCTCACATTGTGGTTTTTTTTATCAGGCGATGCATGTTCAAAAAAATTTGAATTAAATTGTTTTTCTGTGAAATTTACTGAAAAAAAATATGCACTGTATAAGCGTAGTGGACGTGCGTAATCATTCCTTAAAAATCAGATCTCCGGTTAAAAGACTTTGGCCTTGCTATTTGAATTTTGCGCTGGTACGGTAACTGATCAAATCTCTGCAATCGGTAACCTTGTCTCTTGGCATACCTATTACTACCTTCCCGGTTAAAGAGTTTATGCGTAGTCGCCCCTCCACAATGCTTAGGCCCCGTTTCCTGAGGCTAAGTGCTCTGTGATTGGAGGAATCGATCGAGTATTAAATTAACAATATCTCGTTAATTATCTATCGAATCCAAATTTTGTAAATAGCTTTTTGTAAGCTTTTGATGAGCTTTATCTCGTGATATAGTTTTCCGGGCTCAAAATCAGAACGCCCTGTATATAGCTTCAGATCCTAGTGAGCAAAATGCAAAAGCTGAATAGGAGGAGGAAGGAGGTCAGTGGTTTCCCCAAATGTGACCGGCAAAATTGCGAGAAATTCAAATTAGCTATATGGAGCAAGACGCAAATCCCTAGATTACTCGACACAATTTCATGCACCATAACTTAATAAACTAATTCCGAGCTATTCAACCCAATAACCCAATCTGCCAGTAAGCAGCCTCATAAGTTTGAATGACTAATGAAATTTACTAATCAACAAAGCAATCGCCAATCCCCACAAGACCCAAGGCACTTACTGGTTTCTTTGATTATTTATGATGAATAAAATAATACCGCAAGTGCCTATCCCCCTCACAACTAGGGGCGTGTACTGGTCGCTTACTTCATTTACTATGAATAAAATAATAACACAAGCGCCTATATCTACACAACCGGGGGAGCTTACTGGTTGCTTCAATTATTTATGATTAATAAAATAATTACGCAAGCGCCTATCATCACACAACCCCGGGTACTTACTAGTCACTAACTTAAATTACTATAAATAAAATAATAACGCAAGCGCCTATCCTCACACAACCAGGGGCGTTTAATGGTCGCTTACTTAATTTACTATAAATAAAATAATAACGCAAGCGCCTATTCGTATTCAACCTGAGGCACTTACTGGTCGTTTTAATTATTTATAATTAATAAAATAATAACGCAAGTGACTATCCCCACACAACCAGGGGCGTTTAATGGTCGCTTACTTAATTTACTATAAATAAAATAATAACGCAAGAGCCTATCCCCACACAACCAGGGGCGCTTACTGGTCGCTTACTTAAATTACTATAAATGAAATAACGCAAGCGCCTATCCCCACATAACCAGGGGAGCTTACTGGTTGCTTATACTATTTATGATTAATAAAATAATAACGCAAGCGCCTATACCCACACAACCCGGGGCGCTTACTGGTCCCTTACTTAAATTACAATAAATAAAATGATAATGCAAGCGCCTATCCCCACACAAGCAGGGGTGGTTACTGGTCACTATAATTATTTGAAATCGATTGAATAATGCAAGTCTCCCGGGCCATGTGGGGATTAGCGTTCACATTATTGTATTTATTGTAAATAATCAAAGCAACCAGTAGGCTCCCCGGGTTGTATGGAAATAGGTGCTTGCGTTATTATTTTATTTATAGTTAAATGAGTAAGCGATTAATAAGCGCCCTCGGGTTGTGTGGGGATAGGCGCTTGCGTTATTATTTTATCAATCATAAATAATTAAAACGACCAGTAAGCGTCCTGGGTTGTATAGGGATATAGGCGCTTGCGTAATTATTTTATTCATCATAAATAATCAAAGCAACTAGTAAGTGCCTTGGGTCATGTGGGCATGGGCGCTTGCTTTGTTAGTTAATTAATTTTATTAGTCATTCAAACTTATGAGGCTGCTTATTGGCCCGATGGATTATCGGGTTAAATAGCTTGGGATTAGTTTATAAAGTTATTATGCATGAAATTGATTCGAGTTATCTGGGTATTTGCGTCTTGCACCTCATAGCCAATTTGAATTTCCCGCAAGTTTGCCAGTCACATTTGGGGAGAACCACTGTCTTCCTCTTTACTTCTATTCAGCTTTTGTATTTTTCTCACTAGGATTTGTAGCTATATGTATGTAGGTCGTAGTGACAAAAATGCAAAATCTTATCGTCCTCACCCAACACTGTTTGGCAAAGGCAAAGAGGATCTTCGCATACCCCCCCCCCGCTATCAGATCTTTCCGTTGGTAAAGTTCCAAAGCCCATCAGAGCAGAGCTACAGCAAAAGTATAGAGGAAGACTTATTTCTCTTGTGAATAAAAATGCAAGCGCCTATCCCCACACAACCCTGGGCAATTACTCGTTGCTTTAATTATTCATAAGACATAAAATAATAATGTTACGCCAATCCGCACACAATCCAGAGCGCTTACTGATCGCTTTGATTATTCGTAATATATAAAATAATAGTGCAAGCGCCTATCCCCACATAACCCGGGGCGCTTACTAATCACTTTAATTATTCATAAAATATAAAATAATAACGCAAGCGCCTATCCCTACACAACCCAGGGTGCTTATTGGTCGCTTACTCAATTTACTATAAATAAAATATTAACGCAACCGCCTATCCCCACACAACCTGCGGCCCTTACTGGTTGCTTTAATTATTGATAAAATAAATATAATAACGCAAGACCAATCACCGCGCAACCCGGGGCACTGACTAGTTACTTTGATTTTTCATAATAAATAAAATAATAACACAAGCCCCTATCCCCACATAACCCACGCAGTGTGCCGAGATCGTGCTGAGAACTCGCGCACACTTGTGCGCAGCCGGCCTCCGATTGGCCGAGCGACTGCGCGTCTTCTGAACGTCCGAAACTCAAAGACACAGCGCTCAAAGCCCGAACACATGAAACCCAAATGCCTAATCTCCAACGACCCAGTGCGCTTACTTGGCCTTACTTTTATTTTATTAATAATTACTAAAATTCCAAGCATCTAATCCCCAACGACCCAATGGGATCACATACCACGATTTATTATTAATTTTAATATCAAATCGATTTCGGTTGATATAAAAAATTAATAACAAAGAAAAGAAAGTCTCAGCATAATCTGGAGTAGGCCGAACTTACAGAATCATAACGACTCTGCACACTTAAAAGCTTTGCTTCCTAAGGGAAAGAAGAGTTAAACATCTGAGTAAGTACGATTTATACTAAATTGAGAATAAAATTTAAATAACACAAGTAAAGGGTAAACTACGGTTGATACTATCAACATATGGAAGTTTGTAATTCCTTATGTCGTGTAGTGCACTAGCTCAGTTGTTTACGAAGTATATTTGGGAACCAGAAATTGTGAGTTCGAGACTTAAAAATTTTTTTTTTTCTTCTTCATTTTTTTCTGTGTTCATAAATACATTCAGATATTTATTTATATATTAGTAACTATATACAAGCATGCATGCATAATAATCTAATTCGAGTAACGCAATAACTTCTGTTCGCACATTTAAAAAAAAAATTTTTTTTTATCTAAACTTGAAGGAATTTAATCATCGCTAGCTGACCAATACGTTCATTGCCTTCACTTTTGTTTATTTAATAAATAAACAAAGCTTTAAGCAGCTAATACCCAATGACTCAAAGCTATCGCTTGGCCAAACATTCATTTATTTATTTATTAATCATTTAACATTTTAAGAGTCTTAGCCTTAGTAAGTTGAAGCGCTCGCTTGTGTGCGCTTTCATTTATTTGCGAAATATGTTACATTTCGAGAGCGTATTCTACTGTCAAGTAATTCGAAGTGCTTCCCTGGCCACAGTATTAGTTATTTATTAAGTATTGATTCGATCGTTTCAGAGCCTTCTCCCAAGAAATTTGAATTGCTCGATTGTGTGCGCTTTTATTTATTAAGTAAATACACTCATTTATATAATAAACTTAACAATTATAATAACTGAATATAAAAAGCCTTATAAAGTTATAATATAATTTAAGAACTGTTCTTATGTTTGCTTATGTTTCTTTTTGGTTGCTACTTTTTTAATTTTTTTCTTTATTACACAGGTTTCTACCCCACCGAAGAGGTACCGTCTATAGCGCGTTGGATTTTTTATTGAAACTATTGTGTTTTTTGCCAAAGTGTCTAAAGAATAATAATATTTTGACATTTTTTTAGAATACATAACATGTCATATTTTTAGTTTAAAAAAAATGTAATTCAGTTTACTTACACATTAGTTTCAACTGTGGACTTCCCTCGCCAAGAGACCTTTTTTTGACTTATCCATCTTATTTCTAATTCTTTGGTAATGTTAACTTTCATATGTTGATAGTATCAACCGTAGCTTACCTTTTACTTGTGTTATTTAAATGTTATTCTCAATTTAGTATAAATCGTACTTACTCAGATGTTTATCTTTTCTTTTATTTAGGAAGCAAAGCTTTTAAGTGTGCAGAGTCGTTATGATTCTGTAAGTTCGGCCTATTCCAGATTATGCTGAGACTTCCTTTTCTTTGTTATTAATTTTTTATATCAACCGAAATCAATTTGATATTAAAATTAATAATAAATCGTGGTATGTGATCCCATTAGGTCGTTAGGGATTAGCCGCTTGGAATTTTGGTAATTAATAAAAAAAATAAAAGTGCGGCCAAGTAAGCACACTGGGTCGTTGGGGATTAGCCGCTTTGAATTTTGCTTACCAATAAATAAAATAAAAGTGCGGCCAAGTAAGCGCACTGGGTCGTTGGGGATTAGCCGCTTGAGATTTTGCTTACTAATAAATAAAAAAAAGTGAGGCCAAGTAAGCGCACTGGGTCGTTGGGGATTAGCCGCTTGGAATTTTGGTAATTAATAAATAAAAAAAAAGTGCGGCCAAGTAAGCGCACTGGGTCGTTGGGGATTAGCCGCTTGAGATTTTGCTTACCAATAAATAAAAAAAAGTGAGGCCAAGTAAGCGCACTGGGTCGTTGGGGATTAGCCGCTTGGAATTTTGCTTACCAATAAATAAAATAAAAGTGCGGCCAAGTAAGCGCACTGGGTCGTTGGAGATTAGCCGCTTGAGATTTTGCTTACCAATAAATAAAAAAAAGTGAGGCCAAGTAAGCGCACTGGGTCGTTGGGGATTAGCCGCTTGGAATTTTGCTTACCAATAAATAAAATAAAAGTGCGGCCAAGTAAGCGCACTGGGTCGTTGGAGATTAGCCACTTGGAACTTTGCTTACCAATAAATAAAATAAAAGTGCGGCCAAGTAAGCGCACTGGGTCGTTGGAGATTAGCCGTTTGGAATTTTGTTTACCAATAAATAAAATAAAAGTGCGGCCAAGTAAGCGCACTGGGTCGTTGGAGATTAGCCGCTTGAGATTTTGCTTACCAATAAAAAAAAAAAGTGAGGCCAAGTAAGCGCACTGGGTCGTTGGGGATTAGCCGCTTGGAATTTTGCTTACCAATAAATAAAATAAAAGTGCGGCCAAGTAAGCGCACTGGGTCGTTGGAGATTAGCCGCTTGAGATTTTGCTTACCAATAAAAAAAAAAAAGTGAGGCCAAGTAAGCGCACTGGGTCGTTGGGGATTAGCCGCTTGGAATTTTGCTTACCAATAAATAAAATAAAAGTGCGGCCAAGTAAGCGCACTGGGTCGTTGGAGATTAGCCGCTTGAGATTTTGCTTACTAATAAAAAAAAAAGTGCGGCCAAGTAAGCGCACTGGGTCGTTGGAGATTAGCCGCTTGAGATTTTGCTTACCAATAAAAAAAAAAAAGTGAGGCCAAGTAAGCGCACTGGGTCGTTGGGGATTAGCCGCTGGGAATTTTGCTTACCAATAAATAAAATAAAAGTGCGGCCAAGTAAGCGCACTGGGTCGTTGGAGATTAGCTGCTTGAGATTTTGCTTACCAATAAATAAAAAAAAGTGCGGCCAAGTAAGCGCACTGGGTCGTTGGGGATTACGCATTTGGGTTTCATGTGTTCGGGCTTTGAGCGCTGTGTCTTTGAGTTTCGGACGTTCAAACGACGCGCAGTCGCTCGGCCAATCGAAGGCCGGCTGCGCACAAGTATGCGCGAGTTCTTAGCACGATCTCGGCACACTGAACCTACGGCGCTTAGTGGCTGCTTTATACCCCAGCGGAAATTTGAAAACGTAACAAAATGTTAGAAACAGTGAACATATGTAATAATATGCCGTAACCTGCAAGAAAATATAAGGAAACTGTAATAGTCTTATGAATTTCGGACGTTTCTTACACTTTATTATGTTGTGTTACGTTTTCTTACATTTACTTACGTTTTAATATGATTTTTCACATGCTGTTACACTTAGACTTTTTTATAATAGTTACTTAAGTTTTCTTCATTTAAGGCAAATTTTATTCGAAAATGTAAGGAAATGTGTCTAAAAGTTGTCAATGATAATAAAATTTAAAAAAGTGTAATAAACTGCAAAAAACTGTAAGCTGTTATAAAACATTACAGATGACAACACTTCCTTACAGTTTATTAGAGCTTACTACAGTTGCTTTTTCACGAGATTCATATGTCTTTTTAGAATTATAATTAAATGTAACGAATCGTAAGACAATATGTTGAGTTCTAGTTGACTATAATAAAACGTAACAAAACGTAACAAACTGTAACTGTGGTCCGAAATCCAACCAAACTGTACATTACATTACAGAGAGTCACGATTTGCTACGTTTTTTCACACTAACTTTTTCCGTTGGGGTATATTGGTAAAATGAATATAATAACGCAAGAGCCAATTACCACAACACTCCATGTGCTTACGAGTCACTTTGAGTATTAATAATAAATAAAATAACAACTTTTTTTTTTTTTTTTTTTTTTGAAGGAGCGTGGAGGGAAAAATTTCCAGAGACACCCCGGCCATTCTGGCGGTAGTGTCGGATTTACCCGGTGTGCCTACCGACTAAAAACTAACCTCCCCGCATGGGACAGGTCCGTAGGACCACTCCCCTAGAAGACGAAAGGGCATAAGAGGAGAAAGAAGAAGGAAAATAACGGAGAATTTCGGAGGCCCGCTCTCAAAGGGATGAGAGGAGGGGCACTTACACACTTGGGCGAAGCTCGAAAATTGGCTTGCGCCGGAATAGAGTTGAAGGAAATTAAATTTTGTGTTATTGTATATGCGTGTAATGTGTGTGTGTGTGTGAGTTTTTAAGTGTGTTTGTGTGAGTCCGCTGTGTATTGAGTGAATGGGAGCGTACTTGTGTTTGGTGTAAATGTTGTTAGTGTTTAAGGCCGTAGAGGATACGGCGGGCAGAATGGGTGCTCCTGAAGGGAGCGTGCGAAAGTTGAAGTCGCGAGTTTCAGCGGATTATGGAGATGCATCCGAAGGAAGCATGGGGGATTGAAGACCTAGAGTATTCTGGGGATCCTCAGGGTTCTGAACGAGAGCGCATGGACGTCTTATAAGGTCGAAACGACCGGGTTGGATGTTTGCTAGTGCGGCGATGGTGGGGTTTGGGTGGTCCGTAATGGCGGTGCGGATTCTAGTCGCGAGGGCAGGGGCTGCTTTGATTGGAGAGACGATGTTGAACTCCTTACAGATTTGAGTATTCCTGATGTACCACGGAATACCCAGGACCGACCTCAGTATCTTCGTGAAAGGGCCTTGGATGCCCTTTAGTCGGTTTTCCTTTACAGCGCCCCACGTAGGGATCGCGTAGGTGATGATGCTCTTGATGATGGCGTTGAAGGTGCGCAGCTTGGTCTTCTGGGAGATTGCTTTGTTGTTAAAGAAAGACTCTAGCTGCACAAAGGCTCCGTATGCCTTGCCGCGGGTACAGTTGATGTGACGACCGCATGTGAGTCGCCAGTCTAGCGTGACGCTGAGGTACTACTAGCTCCAGTCGACATCTACTCCGTTGACCCTTATCTTCTGCAATTTCTTCCTGGGATTTTTCCAGGAGACGAACATGACTATAGTCTTTGCCTCATTGACGACCAGTTTCCAAAGACTATACCAGTTGAGTAGAGTGATGATGTGCTCGATTAGAAGGGTGGTGCACCGAGAGTGTTGTTTTGACGTACAGCTGACCGCGACGTCGTCTGCGTAGACGTACGTGTTAATGTTTTCGCGCTGGGGCAGGTCGTGGCAAAATATGTTGAAAAAGGCGGGTGAGAGTTTGGAGCCTTGGGGGACTCTGGAGATTATTGGGCGGGGTTCGGAGAAGGAGTCGCCTACTTTAACGCGGATGCATCTGTCCGAGAGATAGGATTTGACGGTGCCGATGAGGTAGTATGGAAAACCTAACTGTATAAACTCGTACAGGAGGCCCTCGTGCCAAACTCTGTCGAAGGCCTGCTGTACATCTAGAAAAGCTATCGCGGTGAAGTTTTTGTGAATGAGGTTATCGGAGAGGTCTTTGGTGACTCTCAGAAGCTGGTGAACTGCCAAATGTCTGGCTCTGAAACCGTACTGCACATCAGGAAGGATGTTTTTTTCCGTGGCGTGCTTGTTAAGGCGGGCGAGGATCACGCTTTCGGTGATTTTACTGGGTGAGGAGAGTAAACTAATGGATCTGTGGCTAAAGGGGTTGCTGAGAGCTTTTCTCGGCTTCGGGAGGCAGATGACCGTAGCCTCCTTCCACGCGATTGGGAAGTAACGAAGGCGCATCACGGCGTGTGTGATGTTGAAAATCACCATGATGAATTTTTGAGGGAGGATTTTCAGAACGCTGTTGGAGATTCCATCTCTGCCAGGGGCTTTCCGGGTTTTAGGGAGTGAATGATGCATTTGATTTCGAAAGGTGTGCAGTGTTCGAAATCGGGGTTGTCGAGGACTTGATGCTGCACCGTGTGGGTGATTCTCGCGTGTTCCTGAGCTAACTCTTCAGGGCTAAGGTTGGGGGAGCATTGATTTTGCAGCGAATCTGCAAAGATCTCTGCTTTATCTGAATCTAACAAGTAGAGTTTGTTCCCTTGTTGAAGGGGACGGGGGACGGAAGGCCGTTTGTTTCGAAGTTTTTTAACGATCTTCCAAGCATTTCTTGGGTGGGACTCGAAAACTTGGGACTTGACTTCCCTTTCAAGGGAGTTAAGGTGAGCTTTTAGTTCGGGGATTCTCTGTTTCTGCCAGAGTTTCTGAACTCTTTTCTTTTCTTTAATGAGAAGCCTAAGGTCGTGTGGGAGTTTAAGTACGTGTTGGGGATCTGTGGTTGTTGTAGTGGCGTCTTGAGTGCACCTATTTAGTTCGTCCGTAAGTTCGTCAACTGCTATTTCGAGTTCCGTTTTGGATGTGATGGGCCGGCATTTGAATGGAGAGGATTCTAGGTTGTAGGCAAGATGGACCCAGTCTATGCGGCTAGTGGTAACGGGAAAGGTGAGAAGCAATCTAGGGAGATCTAGGTAGAATGAATTATGGTGACAGGTGAGGTCAGGACAGGTTCTTGGTTCCGTAAGGATGGTCAAGTTTTTCCTTAGAGAATACATA
Organism: Copidosoma floridanum; assembly: GCF_036245765.1. NCBI lineage: Eukaryota > Metazoa > Arthropoda > Insecta > Hymenoptera > Encyrtidae > Copidosoma > Copidosoma floridanum. Next base: position 2,809,557 of record NW_028321898.1, on the reverse strand, counting down.
CATGGAGGAAGCATTGTATGCTCCAACCGCGAGACGAGATGAGAGAGACAAAAGACAAAAAGCAGTACAACCTTTCTCTCTCTTACACGCCTCTGATTGGTTGGCCCCCTTCCGTATATATAGGTATAGTCGTATCCCAACCAATCAGAGGCGTGTAAGAGAGAGAAGGCTGTACTGCTATTTGTCTTTTGTCTCTCTCATCTCGTCTCGCGGTTGGAGCATACAATGCTTCCTCCATGTATATATTCTCTAAGAGTTTTTCGTTAGGAATATGTTTAGGATGTCGGGGTCCTGGTCTGGGGAGCTTGGATAGTGAGTTGCTTCGCTCGGAACCTCAATATTGATGTTGAGGTTACGCAAGTGTTTGAGAAGGGAGCGTCCTTTGAGATTCTCGTGTTTGCACCCCCACGATTTGTGCTTGGCGTTCAAGTCGCCAGCCACGATCGTAGGGATATTGGAGTCAAACTGCGAGTTTATGCATTGGAGGGTAGCATTAACCGTGGGAGGGGAATAGAGGCAGATGATTCTAATGGAAAAGGATGTAGTGGTATATACTTCGACTCCAATTGCTTCGCAGTTGGCAGCGTCCGTACTGATGACTCGATGGCGGATGCCCTTGCGGACAAGAATAGCCACTCTGACATGTGATTGATCGCGTCTGTCTCTTCTGTGGACCGTGTAGTTGTGTATGTAAAGTAACTTTGTGTTGTCTAGGTGTGTCTCGGTTATGCATGCAACGTCGATGTCTTTTGTCTGGAGTATGTGTGTGAGTTCAGTCGTTTTGTGTGTAATGCTGTTCACGTTCCAGTTGAGTAGTGTGAAGTCTCTATCTATCGTGCTACTGTTCTGTTTCCCTCTAGTTTGGACACCCTTTGGTCGAGGCATGTCAGCAGAGTCACTATGGAGTGGAGGATGGTCTCGGTTGTGTGGGGTGTGTTGAGCAGAGGAGTTTGGGGTTGTGCTCTGGTCTGCTGTTGAGAGGATGTCGCGTTCGCGTAAGACATCCCCTGGCGGGTGGTGGAAGAGTCATGGGCTGTTGAATGGAGGTTGGGTTTCTCAAAAGGGGGAGGAGGCGAAGTGTTTTTTTTAGGGGCATGGGCTCCTTTGTGAGAAATTTTGGGGCAACCCTGGAAAAAGGCGCGGTGCTCACCGTTGCAGTTTGCGCAGCGAGGAGTAGCTTGGGTGATGTCCTTTTTTGGGCAGGTTGCGGTGGCGGGGTTTGCGCTGCAGAAATCACAGACAAAGGCAACGTGGCAGTAGGAAGCCGTGTGGTTAAATTTCTGGCAGCGACGGCATTGGGGTATGTCGTTGGACTTGCGCTTCTCTCCCATTCGGACGGAAGTGCCCCCGAGTGACCTGAGGTTGTAGATGGCACGGGAGTTCGGGTTCGACGCGTCATGGTACACGGTGACCAAGGACCAGGTTCGGTCACCCTTTGTCATGCGTTAGACGCAACGGGCAGAGGGTACTTTGTCCTGGATCATGTCCAAGATTTCTGCTTCCGTGTAGCCAATAGTAACTCCACGGATGACGACCGCCATTTCACGGTCCTCGTGAAGCTGGTGTGTGGTGAACTCGACCTTTTTCTCGTTAAGGTCGAGGACGATACGATGTAAGCTGTCGACGTCATCGGGGTACACGCAAGTACCCTGGGATGTGGTAATAACGCGGCGGATAGGGATTTTCTGCTCGGTGAGGGCTTTGTTGATTTTGGGCCTGAGTCTTTGGTCCAAGATCGTAATGGGAGGCAGGGCCTTTTTTAGGGGATACTAGCAGTCTCCTGTGTTTCCGCATGCTCTGGGTGACCGTTGAGCGCATTTTTCCCTGCTTGGGAGGAGCTTAATGGGGGTTGGGATTCGCGAGACTCTTCAAACTCCATATCGGAGAGTTCGAAACGAGAGAGTGACACGTTGGTCACTAGTTTTGTACGCCTTCCCTTTGCGGCGGGTTTCTTGACGGTCGAATTTGTGGCGATATTTTCCATCGGCCTAGGGCTGGTCATGGGAGGGGGCTGCTTTGTTTCTGAAGTGAAGGGATTTAGCAGGTTAAATGGGTCGCGGTTTGCGGGTGACGGAAATATGAAATCCGGAACTTTTACCGGGGTATTTTTCGCTGCACGGGGGGACTTAGCATAAATAGCCGCGATAATGTTGTCCTTCTCCTTGTTGGATTGGACAAGCTTAGCAATTTGCTGGTTGGATTGTTCCAGCTGGATAAAGTAGTCCCTCGTAATTTTCTCCAGGTACTCGTTCCGCTGCCGGAGTTTGGCGAGTTTGGCTGCGATTTTGGCCAGTGTATCACCACGGGAGAGCGGGCTGTTTTCCCGTTGATTGATTTGTCGGTTGACGCGGGGGTCTTGTCTATTTGGCTCGAGGGATTACAGATCTGCTGGCCAGCTGTCAGTCCTGCTGGACATCAGAGGAAAATGGAGGGTACTGTTGACACTCGCTCTAGCACTGTCACTTGCACTATGGAGCGCGGGCAATTCGGAAGATGAGTCTGTTTCGGATAACAGGGCATCAAAAGAGTTGGTCATATTGACCTTGGATTGTGGACTAGCCACCGCAGTATTTGTTTGACTATACCCATGAGAAAGGCAAGTCATACGGGCCACCCCTAGGGGCGGCGTGTACGCGGGTGATAGATGTAGAGGAAAAATAGTCGAGAGGCACGAAGAAGTCGCAGTTAACGAAAGAGAGAGAGAGAGAGAGGGCCCTGAGAAGGGCCGAATGGAGAGAGCTCAAATCTGAGTAAGAGCGATCCGTAACGGGCGTGCGCAGAAAGCGTGTGTTCGGTACAAGCGCTCGAGCAAGACTGAAAAATAACCACGCAAGCGCCGATTTCCACTTAACCAGGGGCGGTTACTGGTCGCTTTAATTATTAATAATAAATGAAATAATCCTAGTGCCAATAATTTGCGCTTGCGTTATTATTTTACCTATTATAAATAATCAAGGCGACCAGTAAGCGCCCTGGGTTATGTGGTGATAGGCTCTTGCGTTAATATATTTATTATATCAATAATTAAAGCAGCCGCTAAGAGGCCTGGGTTGTGTGGTGATCGGCGCTTGTGGAGATTGGCTGCTTTAATTATTTACTATCAATAAAATGATAAAATCAAGAGCCTATCCTAACACAACCCTTTCAATATTCATAATAAATAGAATAATAACACAAGCGCAAATACCCACACAACCCAAGGCGCTTACTAGTCCCTTTGATTATCCATTGTATATAAAATTATGACAGAAGTGCCAACATCACACAACCCGGGGCTATTACTCGTCGCTTTAATTATTTATAATAAATAAAATAATAACGCAAGCGTCAATCCACACACAACCCGGGGCATTTAGTGGTCGCTTTGATTATTTATTGTAAATAAAGTAATCCAAGCGCCAATAATTTGCGCATGCGTTATTATTTTATCCATCATAAATAATCCAGGCGACCAGTAAGCGCCCCCGGTTGCGTGGGGATAGGCGCTTGTGTTATTATCTCATTTATTATATATAATTAAAGCAGCCAGTAAGCGCTCCAGGTTGTGTGGGGATTGATCCTTGTGTTATTATTTCATATATTATGAGTAATCAATGCGACCAGTAAACACCCCTGGTTGTGTACGGATTGGCTCGTGCGTTATTCTTTTATACATCATAAATAATTAAAGCGACGAGTAATTGCCTCGGGTTGTGTGAGGATTGACGCTTGTGTTATTATTTTATTTATTATGAATAATTAAAGTGACTAGTAAGCACCCAGGGTTGTGTGGAAATAGGCGCTTGCGTTATTATTTTATATATTATGAATAATTAAAGCGACACTAAGCGCCCCGGGTTGTGTGGGGATATGCGCTTGCATTATTATTCACAGGAGAAATAAGTTTTATCTTACACTCCTGCTGTAGCTCTGCTCTGATTAGCTTCGGACGAACGTTTTCCAACGAAAAGTTGAGCGCCGGAAGGATGCGGAGATCCTCTTTGCCAACACTGCTGTGGGGAATTTAGCTTTAAGGCCGTGGACGCGTCAATACATGGGTGCGGAACTAGCCAACGGAACGTCACTGCGTCTGAAAAAGAGGTTTTCCCACCATCGGTTTTGCAAGTGACGTTTCCGTTTCCGTTAAACAAAAAGCGCATCGTGCACATGGATGTGGAACTCGACGTAACGTACCGACGGAAGTTAGCGTAATATTAATTTAACATAACATTTACCATACTTTTTTGATGCTTTCGCGTTTGATTGTACTCATAGTAGTGTTAGCTGTCAGTAAATGCCAAAAAAAGACAGTCTTCTGATAATCATTTTTATTAAATACACCATATTCAACTATACTTGCTTGAATCCTTCATGACCATTGGCTGCTACTCTGACGCAACGTATTGTTCCGCGTCCATGTACACGATGCACTTTTTGTCTGACGGAAACGGAAGTGTCACTTGCTTAATCACCGATGGTGGGGAAACCTTTTTTTCTGACACAGTGACGTTCCGTTGGCTACTTCCGCAGCTATGTAACTGCGGCCTAACTTAAGTAACTTGCATGAGTGGAAGTCAATCCTTAGTCGACACTATATATATACTTAAGGAGATTAGGGAATATCATTCAGAGAAGCGAGGAACGGGTCGTGCCTCCTGCTGGGGCTTGCATCTATATACAGTAGGGACTTCAATCCCTACATTGGTGACCCCGACGTGATCATCGTCGTTGCAAGTCGCAGGGCTCCAGCTGCGTGACACAGGAGACGGAGGTTCCCGATTTCCCTCCGTGAGCACTCTCCACAACCATCTCTTCGACGCTTTGCAGCAGAGATGGAGAGTCTTGGCAATTACACAAGCCAGCATCACAACGAAGCCACGCGAAAAGCGTGCCCCGTCACGTGAGTACGATTTGCCCTGCCACCAGGTACCACTTCCACCAGAATTACAACCTTAGCAAAGCCACGCGTGAAGCGTGCCACACTGTTCAGGGTCGCTCCTTCTCGTCTGTTCCCCTACGACGACATCATGCTTGAGGCGTGTATCATTGGGCAGTCCAGCCTCGTCTCGCTATTGCTGAGAGGCAGCATTCGGGCAAATTAGCAACCATGTTCTCGTTAAAACTACCTTGCTTCCAGTCGTCGTAATCAAGCATGTGTTTGCCAAATTTCCAGGCTAGTGGTCAATCTACGAAGGCCCTGCTGGCCAGGTAGTTAGTGAAATGTTCGTCCTGAATTACAATTTTTTAATAATATTTAGTTATTTTCAACAAAAGTTTTTTGGGCTTGCTTTGTAAATATGTACGTACTCTTACTCCAGCTTTTTAGCTCATGTCTTTTTAAATATATTTTAGCTTGCGTTTTCTTGTTACGTAATTTTGCGATAAGTGACGAGTATTTTGTGGAGTGTGAAGTTATTTCCTTTTGACCGAGACTTCTTATGAATTATACTGCACCTGCGTGTGCAATGTTAGATACGTTGTGTTTGTCCTTCACACTCTCCACCTCGATGGCTATAGAAAATCAAAATCAACAGCTCGAGACTGACCTTGCGGCTGCTAGAACAGAAGTTGCGCGTTTACAGGCTTCTCGGAAAAATACGGGCGTTGATCGTCAAAACCCTAAAAACTCAGACGTAGGGGTTGCTGCCCTGTATCGACAGCCTAAAATCCCGAATTTTTGTCGAGATAACCCCCAGACGTGATTTTTGCAGGCCGAAATCACTCTGCGAAATGCTGGCGTTCGGAACTCAGAGACTGAGGCCGATTGTATTGCTGATAAGCTGGACCTGATAGCCCTTCAGGTGATTCAGGAGATCATGACACGGGAGCACGCGCTCGCTGATATTTTCGATTTAGTAAAAAATAAATTTATTTCTACCATTGGGTCCTCAGTGGAGGAACGTTTGCGTAGACTTGTTAAAGACCAGGTTCATAGTGACGGTAAACCATGTTTGGCGCTTAATGCGTTGCGAGCTCTTTACGTTAAATGCGATGTTAAAATATTAAAAACGATATTTTTAGAGCAACTTCCTGCAAAATGTAAAGCCGCCTTGTCACTTTCGGAAGTTGTTGATCTTGATAAACTGGCCGCTTTAGCTGATAAGTTGTGGGGGCTTGAGGTACAGAATTGCAGGTGAGTGCCGTGGCATCACAGGCGACGTTTGAAAAGCTCAAGGCTCAAATTTCTCGTTTAGTTTCGGAAATTAAAACCTTCAAAGCGCACCGGAACAGGTTCAAGTCGTGTTGTCGATTCAAGTCAGTTACAAGGTCGATTCCTATTGGTGGTAACGAAAAGGCCGGATTCGAATCAAAGTTTTCTTGGTTACATGAAAAGTACGGTTCGAAGTCTCATCGTTGCTTTTCGCCGTGTTCTTGGCAGAGTTCGGAAAACTGAGGAGTCCTCGCCACGTCTGAACAGTGCGCGAGGATCGACCTTCTCAGAGGCTTCATAAACGTAATGGCGGATCAGGTCTTATTTTCCTCATCGATACTGGTGCTGATCGAGGTGTCGTTGGTACCCAGAGATTCTTCGTAGTCATTAAGGCCTATACTGATCTCAAGTTTTTTGCTGCTAATAATATAATACATCAATTTAAACCTCCGGAGAGGTGCAGCTAACCGTAGACTTGCGTCTTAAAAATCCGTTTTGTTGAACATTTTGTGCTGCCACGGTTCCTTATCCGATTATAGGCCCGGATTTGCTTCATTATTTTAGTCCTCTTGTAGATGTTCGTAGATGTAGACTTATGGATCCAAGTAGTAATACATCCTCTTGTGGTTTTTTTAAACAGGTACATCTTTTTTGTTGGTGTTACGACTTCTGATGAAGTTGCTAAGTTGCTGTTCGAGTTCCCAAAGGTTACAGGACACAAACCAGCAAAAAAAATTAGCTCTCCGGATGTTTTCCACCATATTATTACAAAGGGTCCTTCTATCACGGAGCGCATCAGAAAGCTGACCCCGGATAAATACTAGGCCGTTGAACAGGAGTTTGAGCATCTTGTTTGGTTATTGTCGCCATTTAAGTAGCCCATGGGCTAATCCGTAACACCTAACAAAAAAAATGACGGTTCATGGCGAGTCTGCGGCGATTTTTGAAAGTTATTATAGCGTCAGAGAACCCGATTTACGAAACGTATTGTTAACGTTTCACAAAATTTATCTTTGTAGCGCTTGTATACATTTATAAATTTACAACTTAAGTTGTAATGTATTATACAAATCAGTTAATCGATAGACCAAATATATTGTAAATGAGGGTGCTGTGTAAAAGCTTTATGTATTATAAGAACTTAATTAATCGATAGACTGTTCGACTGTGATTACACAATGTAGAAGTCATGCGTTCCTACGACTGCTCCCATTAATTGCTTAAAACATTGAATGTTTAAAAAAAAGTTACTGTCATAACTTGGGGAGAGTACTGTGGGGAATTTAGCCTTAGCATTAGCGGAAGTGAATCCCTAGTCGACACTATTTACTTAACTGCGTACAGCACCATATCCAGTGCTTGTTCTATCGCCTACCCAGGTGGTTCTCGTGTATAATACTTTTTGAATAAATATGTGGTTCATAATTAACCAGGACAGTTATAAGTCTTATAATGGTACCCCGTAACAAAATTTCTGCGCGATATCCTGCAAGATATCCTACATGATATCTTACAAAATATCCTACACGTAATCTTATAGGATGTCGTGTAGGACTTCTTGCACGATAGTCTACATGATATCCTACACGATACTAACTAAGATTTTCGGCAACTAAAAAATAAAAAAGTATACATTGTAACCCATGTAATTATAAATTTTTTCTGCTAAAAATCTGTTAGAAAAGCTAATATAATATGTAAAAAAAAAAGCATCTCTTTGCTCCAGCTAGAGGATATAAACCTGGTCCGGAGGACTCGTTATCCAGGGTCTTACCCACTTTGCCAGAGCAGATTAGACACTCGGAAAAGAACTTACGTTCTTATCAGGTACATTTGAAACTTATGTTTATTACTTTATCATTTCGTAAATAATATTTGCCATCTTGGTTACCTAATCGATAATTAACATTTTATAAATTTATAATTTACACCGTTCCGTGTCTCGTACCACGTTCGTCAACAATAAATCTAGTAATTGATCTTACAACTACTTTTTGTTTACGGAATTTACTTATACTTTACTAATCCCACCTGGAAAAGAAAGACGGAATTCCATGTGTGATTACTTCTGTAATACCTTCAGGAAAGCCCTGTGGCATTACATAAGTAAATACACTCATTTATATAATAAACTTAACAATTATAATAACTGAATATAAAAAGCCTTATAAAGTTATAATATAATTTAAGAACTGTTCTTATGTTTGCTTATGTTTCTTTTTGGTTGCTACTTTTTTAATTTTTTTCTTTATTACACAGGTTTCTACCCCACCGAAGAGGTACCGTCTATAGCGCGTTGGATTTTTTATTGAAACTATTGTGTTTTTTGCCAAAGTGTCTAAAGAATAATAATATTTTGACATTTTTTTAGAATACATAACATGTCATATTTTTAGTTTAAAAAAAATGTAATTCAGTTTACTTACACATTAGTTTCAACTGTGGACTTCCCTCGCCAAGAGACCTTTTTTTGACTTATCCATCTTATTTCTAATTCTTTGGTAATGTTAACTTTCATATGTTGATAGTATCAACCGTAGCTTACCTTTTACTTGTGTTATTTAAATGTTATTCTCAATTTAGTATAAATCGTACTTACTCAGATGTTTATCTTTTCTTTTATTTAGGAAGCAAAGCTTTTAAGTGTGCAGAGTCGTTATGATTCTGTAAGTTCGGCCTATTCCAGATTATGCTGAGACTTCCTTTTCTTTGTTATTAATTTTTTATATCAACCGAAATCAATTTGATATTAAAATTAATAATAAATCGTGGTATGTGATCCCATTAGGTCGTTAGGGATTAGCCGCTTGGAATTTTGGTAATTAATAAAAAAAATAAAAGTGCGGCCAAGTAAGCACACTGGGTCGTTGGGGATTAGCCGCTTTGAATTTTGCTTACCAATAAATAAAATAAAAGTGCGGCCAAGTAAGCGCACTGGGTCGTTGGGGATTAGCCGCTTGAGATTTTGCTTACTAATAAATAAAAAAAAGTGAGGCCAAGTAAGCGCACTGGGTCGTTGGGGATTAGCCGCTTGGAATTTTGGTAATTAATAAATAAAAAAAAAGTGCGGCCAAGTAAGCGCACTGGGTCGTTGGGGATTAGCCGCTTGAGATTTTGCTTACCAATAAATAAAAAAAAGTGAGGCCAAGTAAGCGCACTGGGTCGTTGGGGATTAGCCGCTTGGAATTTTGCTTACCAATAAATAAAATAAAAGTGCGGCCAAGTAAGCGCACTGGGTCGTTGGAGATTAGCCGCTTGAGATTTTGCTTACCAATAAATAAAAAAAAGTGAGGCCAAGTAAGCGCACTGGGTCGTTGGGGATTAGCCGCTTGGAATTTTGCTTACCAATAAATAAAATAAAAGTGCGGCCAAGTAAGCGCACTGGGTCGTTGGAGATTAGCCACTTGGAACTTTGCTTACCAATAAATAAAATAAAAGTGCGGCCAAGTAAGCGCACTGGGTCGTTGGAGATTAGCCGTTTGGAATTTTGTTTACCAATAAATAAAATAAAAGTGCGGCCAAGTAAGCGCACTGGGTCGTTGGAGATTAGCCGCTTGAGATTTTGCTTACCAATAAAAAAAAAAAGTGAGGCCAAGTAAGCGCACTGGGTCGTTGGGGATTAGCCGCTTGGAATTTTGCTTACCAATAAATAAAATAAAAGTGCGGCCAAGTAAGCGCACTGGGTCGTTGGAGATTAGCCGCTTGAGATTTTGCTTACCAATAAAAAAAAAAAAGTGAGGCCAAGTAAGCGCACTGGGTCGTTGGGGATTAGCCGCTTGGAATTTTGCTTACCAATAAATAAAATAAAAGTGCGGCCAAGTAAGCGCACTGGGTCGTTGGAGATTAGCCGCTTGAGATTTTGCTTACTAATAAAAAAAAAAGTGCGGCCAAGTAAGCGCACTGGGTCGTTGGAGATTAGCCGCTTGAGATTTTGCTTACCAATAAAAAAAAAAAAGTGAGGCCAAGTAAGCGCACTGGGTCGTTGGGGATTAGCCGCTGGGAATTTTGCTTACCAATAAATAAAATAAAAGTGCGGCCAAGTAAGCGCACTGGGTCGTTGGAGATTAGCTGCTTGAGATTTTGCTTACCAATAAATAAAAAAAAGTGCGGCCAAGTAAGCGCACTGGGTCGTTGGGGATTACGCATTTGGGTTTCATGTGTTCGGGCTTTGAGCGCTGTGTCTTTGAGTTTCGGACGTTCAAACGACGCGCAGTCGCTCGGCCAATCGAAGGCCGGCTGCGCACAAGTATGCGCGAGTTCTTAGCACGATCTCGGCACACTGAACCTACGGCGCTTAGTGGCTGCTTTATACCCCAGCGGAAATTTGAAAACGTAACAAAATGTTAGAAACAGTGAACATATGTAATAATATGCCGTAACCTGCAAGAAAATATAAGGAAACTGTAATAGTCTTATGAATTTCGGACGTTTCTTACACTTTATTATGTTGTGTTACGTTTTCTTACATTTACTTACGTTTTAATATGATTTTTCACATGCTGTTACACTTAGACTTTTTTATAATAGTTACTTAAGTTTTCTTCATTTAAGGCAAATTTTATTCGAAAATGTAAGGAAATGTGTCTAAAAGTTGTCAATGATAATAAAATTTAAAAAAGTGTAATAAACTGCAAAAAACTGTAAGCTGTTATAAAACATTACAGATGACAACACTTCCTTACAGTTTATTAGAGCTTACTACAGTTGCTTTTTCACGAGATTCATATGTCTTTTTAGAATTATAATTAAATGTAACGAATCGTAAGACAATATGTTGAGTTCTAGTTGACTATAATAAAACGTAACAAAACGTAACAAACTGTAACTGTGGTCCGAAATCCAACCAAACTGTACATTACATTACAGAGAGTCACGATTTGCTACGTTTTTTCACACTAACTTTTTCCGTTGGGGTATATTGGTAAAATGAATATAATAACGCAAGAGCCAATTACCACAACACTCCATGTGCTTACGAGTCACTTTGAGTATTAATAATAAATAAAATAACAACTTTTTTTTTTTTTTTTTTTTTTGAAGGAGCGTGGAGGGAAAAATTTCCAGAGACACCCCGGCCATTCTGGCGGTAGTGTCGGATTTACCCGGTGTGCCTACCGACTAAAAACTAACCTCCCCGCATGGGACAGGTCCGTAGGACCACTCCCCTAGAAGACGAAAGGGCATAAGAGGAGAAAGAAGAAGGAAAATAACGGAGAATTTCGGAGGCCCGCTCTCAAAGGGATGAGAGGAGGGGCACTTACACACTTGGGCGAAGCTCGAAAATTGGCTTGCGCCGGAATAGAGTTGAAGGAAATTAAATTTTGTGTTATTGTATATGCGTGTAATGTGTGTGTGTGTGTGAGTTTTTAAGTGTGTTTGTGTGAGTCCGCTGTGTATTGAGTGAATGGGAGCGTACTTGTGTTTGGTGTAAATGTTGTTAGTGTTTAAGGCCGTAGAGGATACGGCGGGCAGAATGGGTGCTCCTGAAGGGAGCGTGCGAAAGTTGAAGTCGCGAGTTTCAGCGGATTATGGAGATGCATCCGAAGGAAGCATGGGGGATTGAAGACCTAGAGTATTCTGGGGATCCTCAGGGTTCTGAACGAGAGCGCATGGACGTCTTATAAGGTCGAAACGACCGGGTTGGATGTTTGCTAGTGCGGCGATGGTGGGGTTTGGGTGGTCCGTAATGGCGGTGCGGATTCTAGTCGCGAGGGCAGGGGCTGCTTTGATTGGAGAGACGATGTTGAACTCCTTACAGATTTGAGTATTCCTGATGTACCACGGAATACCCAGGACCGACCTCAGTATCTTCGTGAAAGGGCCTTGGATGCCCTTTAGTCGGTTTTCCTTTACAGCGCCCCACGTAGGGATCGCGTAGGTGATGATGCTCTTGATGATGGCGTTGAAGGTGCGCAGCTTGGTCTTCTGGGAGATTGCTTTGTTGTTAAAGAAAGACTCTAGCTGCACAAAGGCTCCGTATGCCTTGCCGCGGGTACAGTTGATGTGACGACCGCATGTGAGTCGCCAGTCTAGCGTGACGCTGAGGTACTACTAGCTCCAGTCGACATCTACTCCGTTGACCCTTATCTTCTGCAATTTCTTCCTGGGATTTTTCCAGGAGACGAACATGACTATAGTCTTTGCCTCATTGACGACCAGTTTCCAAAGACTATACCAGTTGAGTAGAGTGATGATGTGCTCGATTAGAAGGGTGGTGCACCGAGAGTGTTGTTTTGACGTACAGCTGACCGCGACGTCGTCTGCGTAGACGTACGTGTTAATGTTTTCGCGCTGGGGCAGGTCGTGGCAAAATATGTTGAAAAAGGCGGGTGAGAGTTTGGAGCCTTGGGGGACTCTGGAGATTATTGGGCGGGGTTCGGAGAAGGAGTCGCCTACTTTAACGCGGATGCATCTGTCCGAGAGATAGGATTTGACGGTGCCGATGAGGTAGTATGGAAAACCTAACTGTATAAACTCGTACAGGAGGCCCTCGTGCCAAACTCTGTCGAAGGCCTGCTGTACATCTAGAAAAGCTATCGCGGTGAAGTTTTTGTGAATGAGGTTATCGGAGAGGTCTTTGGTGACTCTCAGAAGCTGGTGAACTGCCAAATGTCTGGCTCTGAAACCGTACTGCACATCAGGAAGGATGTTTTTTTCCGTGGCGTGCTTGTTAAGGCGGGCGAGGATCACGCTTTCGGTGATTTTACTGGGTGAGGAGAGTAAACTAATGGATCTGTGGCTAAAGGGGTTGCTGAGAGCTTTTCTCGGCTTCGGGAGGCAGATGACCGTAGCCTCCTTCCACGCGATTGGGAAGTAACGAAGGCGCATCACGGCGTGTGTGATGTTGAAAATCACCATGATGAATTTTTGAGGGAGGATTTTCAGAACGCTGTTGGAGATTCCATCTCTGCCAGGGGCTTTCCGGGTTTTAGGGAGTGAATGATGCATTTGATTTCGAAAGGTGTGCAGTGTTCGAAATCGGGGTTGTCGAGGACTTGATGCTGCACCGTGTGGGTGATTCTCGCGTGTTCCTGAGCTAACTCTTCAGGGCTAAGGTTGGGGGAGCATTGATTTTGCAGCGAATCTGCAAAGATCTCTGCTTTATCTGAATCTAACAAGTAGAGTTTGTTCCCTTGTTGAAGGGGACGGGGGACGGAAGGCCGTTTGTTTCGAAGTTTTTTAACGATCTTCCAAGCATTTCTTGGGTGGGACTCGAAAACTTGGGACTTGACTTCCCTTTCAAGGGAGTTAAGGTGAGCTTTTAGTTCGGGGATTCTCTGTTTCTGCCAGAGTTTCTGAACTCTTTTCTTTTCTTTAATGAGAAGCCTAAGGTCGTGTGGGAGTTTAAGTACGTGTTGGGGATCTGTGGTTGTTGTAGTGGCGTCTTGAGTGCACCTATTTAGTTCGTCCGTAAGTTCGTCAACTGCTATTTCGAGTTCCGTTTTGGATGTGATGGGCCGGCATTTGAATGGAGAGGATTCTAGGTTGTAGGCAAGATGGACCCAGTCTATGCGGCTAGTGGTAACGGGAAAGGTGAGAAGCAATCTAGGGAGATCTAGGTAGAATGAATTATGGTGACAGGTGAGGTCAGGACAGGTTCTTGGTTCCGTAAGGATGGTCAAGTTTTTCCTTAGAGAATACATACATGGAGGAAGCATTGTATGCTCCAACCGCGAGACGAGATGAGAGAGACAAAAGACAAAAAGCAGTACAACCTTTCTCTCTCTTACACGCCTCTGATTGGTTGGCCCCCTTCCGTATATATAGGTATAGTCGTATCCCAACCAATCAGAGGCGTGTAAGAGAGAGAAGGCTGTACTGCTATTTGTCTTTTGTCTCTCTCATCTCGTCTCGCGGTTGGAGCATACAATGCTTCCTCCATGTATATATTCTCTAAGAGTTTTTCGTTAGGAATATGTTTAGGATGTCGGGGTCCTGGTCTGGGGAGCTTGGATAGTGAGTTGCTTCGCTCGGAACCTCAATATTGATGTTGAGGTTACGCAAGTGTTTGAGAAGGGAGCGTCCTTTGAGATTCTCGTGTTTGCACCCCCACGATTTGTGCTTGGCGTTCAAGTCGCCAGCCACGATCGTAGGGATATTGGAGTCAAACTGCGAGTTTATGCATTGGAGGGTAGCATTAACCGTGGGAGGGGAATAGAGGCAGATGATTCTAATGGAAAAGGATGTAGTGGTATATACTTCGACTCCAATTGCTTCGCAGTTGGCAGCGTCCGTACTGATGACTCGATGGCGGATGCCCTTGCGGACAAGAATAGCCACTCTGACATGTGATTGATCGCGTCTGTCTCTTCTGTGGACCGTGTAGTTGTGTATGTAAAGTAACTTTGTGTTGTCTAGGTGTGTCTCGGTTATGCATGCAACGTCGATGTCTTTTGTCTGGAGTATGTGTGTGAGTTCAGTCGTTTTGTGTGTAATGCTGTTCACGTTCCAGTTGAGTAGTGTGAAGTCTCTATCTATCGTGCTACTGTTCTGTTTCCCTCTAGTTTGGACACCCTTTGGTCGAGGCATGTCAGCAGAGTCACTATGGAGTGGAGGATGGTCTCGGTTGTGTGGGGTGTGTTGAGCAGAGGAGTTTGGGGTTGTGCTCTGGTCTGCTGTTGAGAGGATGTCGCGTTCGCGTAAGACATCCCCTGGCGGGTGGTGGAAGAGTCATGGGCTGTTGAATGGAGGTTGGGTTTCTCAAAAGGGGGAGGAGGCGAAGTGTTTTTTTTAGGGGCATGGGCTCCTTTGTGAGAAATTTTGGGGCAACCCTGGAAAAAGGCGCGGTGCTCACCGTTGCAGTTTGCGCAGCGAGGAGTAGCTTGGGTGATGTCCTTTTTTGGGCAGGTTGCGGTGGCGGGGTTTGCGCTGCAGAAATCACAGACAAAGGCAACGTGGCAGTAGGAAGCCGTGTGGTTAAATTTCTGGCAGCGACGGCATTGGGGTATGTCGTTGGACTTGCGCTTCTCTCCCATTCGGACGGAAGTGCCCCCGAGTGACCTGAGGTTGTAGATGGCACGGGAGTTCGGGTTCGACGCGTCATGGTACACGGTGACCAAGGACCAGGTTCGGTCACCCTTTGTCATGCGTTAGACGCAACGGGCAGAGGGTACTTTGTCCTGGATCATGTCCAAGATTTCTGCTTCCGTGTAGCCAATAGTAACTCCACGGATGACGACCGCCATTTCACGGTCCTCGTGAAGCTGGTGTGTGGTGAACTCGACCTTTTTCTCGTTAAGGTCGAGGACGATACGATGTAAGCTGTCGACGTCATCGGGGTACACGCAAGTACCCTGGGATGTGGTAATAACGCGGCGGATAGGGATTTTCTGCTCGGTGAGGGCTTTGTTGATTTTGGGCCTGAGTCTTTGGTCCAAGATCGTAATGGGAGGCAGGGCCTTTTTTAGGGGATACTAGCAGTCTCCTGTGTTTCCGCATGCTCTGGGTGACCGTTGAGCGCATTTTTCCCTGCTTGGGAGGAGCTTAATGGGGGTTGGGATTCGCGAGACTCTTCAAACTCCATATCGGAGAGTTCGAAACGAGAGAGTGACACGTTGGTCACTAGTTTTGTACGCCTTCCCTTTGCGGCGGGTTTCTTGACGGTCGAATTTGTGGCGATATTTTCCATCGGCCTAGGGCTGGTCATGGGAGGGGGCTGCTTTGTTTCTGAAGTGAAGGGATTTAGCAGGTTAAATGGGTCGCGGTTTGCGGGTGACGGAAATATGAAATCCGGAACTTTTACCGGGGTATTTTTCGCTGCACGGGGGGACTTAGCATAAATAGCCGCGATAATGTTGTCCTTCTCCTTGTTGGATTGGACAAGCTTAGCAATTTGCTGGTTGGATTGTTCCAGCTGGATAAAGTAGTCCCTCGTAATTTTCTCCAGGTACTCGTTCCGCTGCCGGAGTTTGGCGAGTTTGGCTGCGATTTTGGCCAGTGTATCACCACGGGAGAGCGGGCTGTTTTCCCGTTGATTGATTTGTCGGTTGACGCGGGGGTCTTGTCTATTTGGCTCGAGGGATTACAGATCTGCTGGCCAGCTGTCAGTCCTGCTGGACATCAGAGGAAAATGGAGGGTACTGTTGACACTCGCTCTAGCACTGTCACTTGCACTATGGAGCGCGGGCAATTCGGAAGATGAGTCTGTTTCGGATAACAGGGCATCAAAAGAGTTGGTCATATTGACCTTGGATTGTGGACTAGCCACCGCAGTATTTGTTTGACTATACCCATGAGAAAGGCAAGTCATACGGGCCACCCCTAGGGGCGGCGTGTACGCGGGTGATAGATGTAGAGGAAAAATAGTCGAGAGGCACGAAGAAGTCGCAGTTAACGAAAGAGAGAGAGAGAGAGAGGGCCCTGAGAAGGGCCGAATGGAGAGAGCTCAAATCTGAGTAAGAGCGATCCGTAACGGGCGTGCGCAGAAAGCGTGTGTTCGGTACAAGCGCTCGAGCAAGACTGAAAAATAACCACGCAAGCGCCGATTTCCACTTAACCAGGGGCGGTTACTGGTCGCTTTAATTATTAATAATAAATGAAATAATCCTAGTGCCAATAATTTGCGCTTGCGTTATTATTTTACCTATTATAAATAATCAAGGCGACCAGTAAGCGCCCTGGGTTATGTGGTGATAGGCTCTTGCGTTAATATATTTATTATATCAATAATTAAAGCAGCCGCTAAGAGGCCTGGGTTGTGTGGTGATCGGCGCTTGTGGAGATTGGCTGCTTTAATTATTTACTATCAATAAAATGATAAAATCAAGAGCCTATCCTAACACAACCCTTTCAATATTCATAATAAATAGAATAATAACACAAGCGCAAATACCCACACAACCCAAGGCGCTTACTAGTCCCTTTGATTATCCATTGTATATAAAATTATGACAGAAGTGCCAACATCACACAACCCGGGGCTATTACTCGTCGCTTTAATTATTTATAATAAATAAAATAATAACGCAAGCGTCAATCCACACACAACCCGGGGCATTTAGTGGTCGCTTTGATTATTTATTGTAAATAAAGTAATCCAAGCGCCAATAATTTGCGCATGCGTTATTATTTTATCCATCATAAATAATCCAGGCGACCAGTAAGCGCCCCCGGTTGCGTGGGGATAGGCGCTTGTGTTATTATCTCATTTATTATATATAATTAAAGCAGCCAGTAAGCGCTCCAGGTTGTGTGGGGATTGATCCTTGTGTTATTATTTCATATATTATGAGTAATCAATGCGACCAGTAAACACCCCTGGTTGTGTACGGATTGGCTCGTGCGTTATTCTTTTATACATCATAAATAATTAAAGCGACGAGTAATTGCCTCGGGTTGTGTGAGGATTGACGCTTGTGTTATTATTTTATTTATTATGAATAATTAAAGTGACTAGTAAGCACCCAGGGTTGTGTGGAAATAGGCGCTTGCGTTATTATTTTATATATTATGAATAATTAAAGCGACACTAAGCGCCCCGGGTTGTGTGGGGATATGCGCTTGCATTATTATTCACAGGAGAAATAAGTTTTATCTTACACTCCTGCTGTAGCTCTGCTCTGATTAGCTTCGGACGAACGTTTTCCAACGAAAAGTTGAGCGCCGGAAGGATGCGGAGATCCTCTTTGCCAACACTGCTGTGGGGAATTTAGCTTTAAGGCCGTGGACGCGTCAATACATGGGTGCGGAACTAGCCAACGGAACGTCACTGCGTCTGAAAAAGAGGTTTTCCCACCATCGGTTTTGCAAGTGACGTTTCCGTTTCCGTTAAACAAAAAGCGCATCGTGCACATGGATGTGGAACTCGACGTAACGTACCGACGGAAGTTAGCGTAATATTAATTTAACATAACATTTACCATACTTTTTTGATGCTTTCGCGTTTGATTGTACTCATAGTAGTGTTAGCTGTCAGTAAATGCCAAAAAAAGACAGTCTTCTGATAATCATTTTTATTAAATACACCATATTCAACTATACTTGCTTGAATCCTTCATGACCATTGGCTGCTACTCTGACGCAACGTATTGTTCCGCGTCCATGTACACGATGCACTTTTTGTCTGACGGAAACGGAAGTGTCACTTGCTTAATCACCGATGGTGGGGAAACCTTTTTTTCTGACACAGTGACGTTCCGTTGGCTACTTCCGCAGCTATGTAACTGCGGCCTAACTTAAGTAACTTGCATGAGTGGAAGTCAATCCTTAGTCGACACTATATATATACTTAAGGAGATTAGGGAATATCATTCAGAGAAGCGAGGAACGGGTCGTGCCTCCTGCTGGGGCTTGCATCTATATACAGTAGGGACTTCAATCCCTACATTGGTGACCCCGACGTGATCATCGTCGTTGCAAGTCGCAGGGCTCCAGCTGCGTGACACAGGAGACGGAGGTTCCCGATTTCCCTCCGTGAGCACTCTCCACAACCATCTCTTCGACGCTTTGCAGCAGAGATGGAGAGTCTTGGCAATTACACAAGCCAGCATCACAACGAAGCCACGCGAAAAGCGTGCCCCGTCACGTGAGTACGATTTGCCCTGCCACCAGGTACCACTTCCACCAGAATTACAACCTTAGCAAAGCCACGCGTGAAGCGTGCCACACTGTTCAGGGTCGCTCCTTCTCGTCTGTTCCCCTACGACGACATCATGCTTGAGGCGTGTATCATTGGGCAGTCCAGCCTCGTCTCGCTATTGCTGAGAGGCAGCATTCGGGCAAATTAGCAACCATGTTCTCGTTAAAACTACCTTGCTTCCAGTCGTCGTAATCAAGCATGTGTTTGCCAAATTTCCAGGCTAGTGGTCAATCTACGAAGGCCCTGCTGGCCAGGTAGTTAGTGAAATGTTCGTCCTGAATTACAATTTTTTAATAATATTTAGTTATTTTCAACAAAAGTTTTTTGGGCTTGCTTTGTAAATATGTACGTACTCTTACTCCAGCTTTTTAGCTCATGTCTTTTTAAATATATTTTAGCTTGCGTTTTCTTGTTACGTAATTTTGCGATAAGTGACGAGTATTTTGTGGAGTGTGAAGTTATTTCCTTTTGACCGAGACTTCTTATGAATTATACTGCACCTGCGTGTGCAATGTTAGATACGTTGTGTTTGTCCTTCACACTCTCCACCTCGATGGCTATAGAAAATCAAAATCAACAGCTCGAGACTGACCTTGCGGCTGCTAGAACAGAAGTTGCGCGTTTACAGGCTTCTCGGAAAAATACGGGCGTTGATCGTCAAAACCCTAAAAACTCAGACGTAGGGGTTGCTGCCCTGTATCGACAGCCTAAAATCCCGAATTTTTGTCGAGATAACCCCCAGACGTGATTTTTGCAGGCCGAAATCACTCTGCGAAATGCTGGCGTTCGGAACTCAGAGACTGAGGCCGATTGTATTGCTGATAAGCTGGACCTGATAGCCCTTCAGGTGATTCAGGAGATCATGACACGGGAGCACGCGCTCGCTGATATTTTCGATTTAGTAAAAAATAAATTTATTTCTACCATTGGGTCCTCAGTGGAGGAACGTTTGCGTAGACTTGTTAAAGACCAGGTTCATAGTGACGGTAAACCATGTTTGGCGCTTAATGCGTTGCGAGCTCTTTACGTTAAATGCGATGTTAAAATATTAAAAACGATATTTTTAGAGCAACTTCCTGCAAAATGTAAAGCCGCCTTGTCACTTTCGGAAGTTGTTGATCTTGATAAACTGGCCGCTTTAGCTGATAAGTTGTGGGGGCTTGAGGTACAGAATTGCAGGTGAGTGCCGTGGCATCACAGGCGACGTTTGAAAAGCTCAAGGCTCAAATTTCTCGTTTAGTTTCGGAAATTAAAACCTTCAAAGCGCACCGGAACAGGTTCAAGTCGTGTTGTCGATTCAAGTCAGTTACAAGGTCGATTCCTATTGGTGGTAACGAAAAGGCCGGATTCGAATCAAAGTTTTCTTGGTTACATGAAAAGTACGGTTCGAAGTCTCATCGTTGCTTTTCGCCGTGTTCTTGGCAGAGTTCGGAAAACTGAGGAGTCCTCGCCACGTCTGAACAGTGCGCGAGGATCGACCTTCTCAGAGGCTTCATAAACGTAATGGCGGATCAGGTCTTATTTTCCTCATCGATACTGGTGCTGATCGAGGTGTCGTTGGTACCCAGAGATTCTTCGTAGTCATTAAGGCCTATACTGATCTCAAGTTTTTTGCTGCTAATAATATAATACATCAATTTAAACCTCCGGAGAGGTGCAGCTAACCGTAGACTTGCGTCTTAAAAATCCGTTTTGTTGAACATTTTGTGCTGCCACGGTTCCTTATCCGATTATAGGCCCGGATTTGCTTCATTATTTTAGTCCTCTTGTAGATGTTCGTAGATGTAGACTTATGGATCCAAGTAGTAATACATCCTCTTGTGGTTTTTTTAAACAGGTACATCTTTTTTGTTGGTGTTACGACTTCTGATGAAGTTGCTAAGTTGCTGTTCGAGTTCCCAAAGGTTACAGGACACAAACCAGCAAAAAAAATTAGCTCTCCGGATGTTTTCCACCATATTATTACAAAGGGTCCTTCTATCACGGAGCGCATCAGAAAGCTGACCCCGGATAAATACTAGGCCGTTGAACAGGAGTTTGAGCATCTTGTTTGGTTATTGTCGCCATTTAAGTAGCCCATGGGCTAATCCGTAACACCTAACAAAAAAAATGACGGTTCATGGCGAGTCTGCGGCGATTTTTGAAAGTTATTATAGCGTCAGAGAACCCGATTTACGAAACGTATTGTTAACGTTTCACAAAATTTATCTTTGTAGCGCTTGTATACATTTATAAATTTACAACTTAAGTTGTAATGTATTATACAAATCAGTTAATCGATAGACCAAATATATTGTAAATGAGGGTGCTGTGTAAAAGCTTTATGTATTATAAGAACTTAATTAATCGATAGACTGTTCGACTGTGATTACACAATGTAGAAGTCATGCGTTCCTACGACTGCTCCCATTAATTGCTTAAAACATTGAATGTTTAAAAAAAAGTTACTGTCATAACTTGGGGAGAGTACTGTGGGGAATTTAGCCTTAGCATTAGCGGAAGTGAATCCCTAGTCGACACTATTTACTTAACTGCGTACAGCACCATATCCAGTGCTTGTTCTATCGCCTACCCAGGTGGTTCTCGTGTATAATACTTTTTGAATAAATATGTGGTTCATAATTAACCAGGACAGTTATAAGTCTTATAATGGTACCCCGTAACAAAATTTCTGCGCGATATCCTGCAAGATATCCTACATGATATCTTACAAAATATCCTACACGTAATCTTATAGGATGTCGTGTAGGACTTCTTGCACGATAGTCTACATGATATCCTACACGATACTAACTAAGATTTTCGGCAACTAAAAAATAAAAAAGTATACATTGTAACCCATGTAATTATAAATTTTTTCTGCTAAAAATCTGTTAGAAAAGCTAATATAATATGTAAAAAAAAAAGCATCTCTTTGCTCCAGCTAGAGGATATAAACCTGGTCCGGAGGACTCGTTATCCAGGGTCTTACCCACTTTGCCAGAGCAGATTAGACACTCGGAAAAGAACTTACGTTCTTATCAGGTACATTTGAAACTTATGTTTATTACTTTATCATTTCGTAAATAATATTTGCCATCTTGGTTACCTAATCGATAATTAACATTTTATAAATTTATAATTTACACCGTTCCGTGTCTCGTACCACGTTCGTCAACAATAAATCTAGTAATTGATCTTACAACTACTTTTTGTTTACGGAATTTACTTATACTTTACTAATCCCACCTGGAAAAGAAAGACGGAATTCCATGTGTGATTACTTCTGTAATACCTTCAGGAAAGCCCTGTGGCATTACATATGGTTTTCCGTATGGCATTACATAAGGAGTTTTAGCTTGGTTATGCCATATGTAATTTCATTTTAAAAAACACATAGAATTACAAATTGGAAAAAGGAAAAAAATTTTGTCATCTAGAAATAGCTGCAGAATACTGCAATGCGTCATTTACTATAAGAAATAAATGTTACCATCAGGATGATAACTCAAAAAC
Source organism: Copidosoma floridanum (assembly GCF_036245765.1). Lineage (NCBI taxonomy): Eukaryota > Metazoa > Arthropoda > Insecta > Hymenoptera > Encyrtidae > Copidosoma > Copidosoma floridanum. Next base: position 2,787,355 of record NW_028321898.1, on the reverse strand, counting down.
AAGGGGATTCAAGTTATATTTCAGGAATAAAAAAAAAATTTTTTAATTAAATTTCTTTATAAAGAAGTAAAATCAGCTGAACCCCCTTGTTTTAGAGTTATCATTCAGATGGTAAGATAAATTGATAACCGCAAATAACTTATTATGGTATTTTGCAGTTATTTCTAGATGATAGAAATTTCTTCTTTTTCCAATTAGTAATTCCATGTGTTTTTCCATATGGAATTACATATGGCATCACCAAGCTAAAACCCTTTATGTAATGCCATATGTAAAAACATGTGCAGTGCCATATGGCTTTCCGGAAAGTCCCACAGAAGTAATTCTACATAGAATTCCGACATTTTTTTTCAAGTGGGGGAAGTAGTCAACGGAGCGTCACTGCGTCAGAGAAAAAGGTTTCCCCACCAACGGAAAAAAATATCGGAATTCGATGCAGAATGACTTCTGTAATACTTTCAGGGGTGTAATCCACAATCGCCGCCAGCAGTTACATATGTAAGACGTGACAACGTTGCGTGGTTAAGGGCGCTACTGTCGATTTACTGGTGATGTGATCCGCAATCCGGCCAGCAGTAAAGCAGACGACGTCAGTCTACTTGGTCTTTTTCGTGACATTTTTGCTGTGATCCCGCGCAATTCCGCCAGCAGTAAAGCTGTTATTTTTATTTTTGTTTTTGGCACTTGAAACTATTTTTTTTTGGTCTGCGTGTTTGCTTACGTCTAGCACAATATGCTTTGTTTACAATCAGAAAATGTCACGAAAAAGAGCAAGTAGACCGACGTCGTCTGCTTTACTGCTGGCGGGATTGTGGACCACATCACCAGTAAATCGACAGTAGCGCTCCCAACTACGCAACGTTGTCACGTCTTACATATGTAACTGCTGGCGGCAATTGCGGATTACACCCCAGGAAAGCCATATGGCATAAGACTTGGTTTTATATATGGCATTACATAAAGGGTTTTAGCTTGGTGATGCCATATGTAATTCCATATGGAAAACACACATAGAATTACTAATTAAAAAAAGAAAAAATTTCTATCATCTAGAAATAACTGCAAAATACCATAATAAGTTATTTGCGGTTAACAATTTATCTTACCATCCAGATGATAACTCCACAACAAGGAGGTACAGCTAATTTTACTTCTATATGAAAATGAAAACATGGAATTTTTCAATTTTTTTTTTATTCCTGAAACATAGCTTGAATCCCCTTGTTTTGGAGTTATCATCCCGATGGTAACATTTATTGCTTACAGTTAATGACGCATTACAAAATTCTGCAGTTATTTCTAGATGCAAAAAATTTTTTTCCTTCTTCCAATTTGTAATTCTATGTGTTTTTTCAAATAAAATTACATATTGCATTACCAAGCTAAAACCCCTAATGTAATGCTATACTTAAAACCATATGTAATGCCACATGGCTTTTTTGAAGATATTACAGAAGTAATCACACATGGAATTCCGTCTTTTTTTTCAGGTGGGCTGTTGTTCATAAGTCTATTGCGCAGGGCAATAGGGCTATATCCTGCAGCGCAATAGACTTAACTCAGCCGCTTATGGAGAAATTCCTGTCCTGCTCGCTCTGTTGCGCTTCATGTGACTGCAGCCTTGGGTGTAATCCGCAATCGCCACCAGCAGTTACATATGTAAGACGTGACAACGTTGCGTGGGTGGGGGCGCTACTGTCGATTTGCTGGTGATGTGATCCGCAATCCCGCAAGCAGTAAGCAGACGACGTCAGTCTACTTGCTCTTTTTCATGACATTTTCTGATAGTAAACATAGCATATTGTGCTAGACGTAAACAAACACGCAAACCAAAAAAAATCGTTTCAAGTGCCAAAAACAAAAATGGAAATAACAGCTTTACTGCTGGTGGAATTGCGCGGGATCACAGCAAAAACAGAAATAACAGCTTTACTGCTGGCGGGATTGCGCGGAATCACAGCAAAAATGTTCAGCGTTGGGTTAGGCGGATTCAAAATCGGAACTTTTTCCCTAAATAGTATATATAGGTATACGATCTAGGGAGAATGTTCCGTCGAGCAGACAGCACAGCAGTGAAAGGGCATTGCCAAAGACACGCGGAAATTAAAAATTGTAATATTAATAACAGAAGTGCCTATCACCCAGTGACCCGGGGCGCTAACTGGCCACTCTTTTAAATAAATAATTAATAATAACACAAGCGCCTATCACCCAATGACCCGGGGCGCTTACTGGCAACTCTGTTAAACAAATAATTATTAGTAAATAACACAAGCGCCTATCACCTGATGACCCAGCGCGCTTACTGGCCACTCTTTTAAACAAATAATTATTAATAAATTACACAAGCGCCTATCACCTGATGACCCAGGGTGCTTACTGGCAACTCTGTTAAATAAATAATTATTAATAAATAACACAAGCGCCTATCACCTGATGACCCAGGGCGCTTACTGGCCACTCTTTTAAATAAATAATTATTATTAACACAAGCGCCTATCATCTAGTAACCCGGGGCGCTTACTGGAAACTCTGTTAAATAAATAATTAATAATAAATAACACAATAATTATTCATAAATATGTCAAGCACCTTCTTCCTGATGATCCAGGACACGTATTTGCAACACTCTTAAATGATAAAAAGTTGATCGATAACATATTAAACATATCACAATTTTGATTGCTTATCTAGTACGACAAAGATCTTTTTAATTGGCGCTCTTGTAATTACTTGATAATTTAGTATTCAAAAGTAGCCAGTAAGTAGCCCGGGTCATTAGGTAGATAGGCTCTTGTGTTATTATAATAATTATTTATATAACTGAGTGGCCAGTAAGCGCCCCGGGGTATAAGGTGATAGGCGCTTGTGTTATAAATAATTATTTATGTAACAGAGTGGCCAGTAAGCGCCCCGGGTCATCAGATGATAGGCGCTTGTGTTATTTACTAATAATTATTTATTTAAAAGAGTGGCCAGTAAGCGCCCCGGGTTATTGGGTGATAGGCGCTTGTGTAATTAGACCTTATTTGAATCTCGTGCGTCACTTTCATTACTATTGTTTTTTTGATCTAGTGATTTCCCACGTCAGAGAGGTTGGGTCCTAGAGAATTCCCAAATCTCGCTGGAACTATATCCCATCGCTGCATTAGACAACCTTAATCACCTACCTTTATCTTACTTTACAAATCGTACATACACGGAAAAAGAAATCAAGCATCTGTAGCATGAATACCATCCATATATCGACAGTGTGAGATAAGTATTGGTTAAACGCATCGGTTCACATAGCAACACTGTGCGATACAGGTAGGCATGTAAACAAATATTGCTTTTCAGATTCAGACGGTACGAAACATTTTAGATGTTTCCTACATCTGATTCAAAGTAAGCTATATACTGTGATTAGGGTCCCATTACAGTACTCCATTTTAGTGACACATTAGAAGGAACATAGACGTACAAAATATAGACTGCTTATTGATTACCCCAAACTAGTAAAGTATATGTATCTGAGCCTTCGGGGGCTACGGGTGATATTAAATAAAAAAAAAAAAAAAGTATGTCTATTGCATATAGTCTACTGTATATAGAGGTATAATCAGAGATAAGTAGAGAGATTGCCAGTGCCTATGTTAAACAGTGTGCCTACGTCAGCGTTGGGTTAAGAGGATTCCTGCAGCAAAAATTACGGTCAGTAACATAAAAGTTACTGTCACTAACGTACAAATCTATAGAGTGTTGAAAAAGCGAAAAGGCAAAGAAGGAGGAGGCATTCCAAAGGTTCTCGCCAGTGCTCCCAAATGTGACTGGCAAACATGTAAGAAATAAAACAAGCGCCAATCCCCAAACAACCCGGAGCGCTTACTGGTCCCTTTACTTATGTAAAATAAATTAAATAACACAAGCCCAAATCCCCCAACAACCTGGAGTGTGGACTGGTAGCTTTGTTCAATAATTAAATAAATTAAAAAACACAATCGCCAATTCCCACACAACCCGGAGCGTTTACTGGTCCCTTCATTTATTTAAAATAAATTAAATAACACAAGGGCCCATCCCTGCAAAACTTGAAGCGTTTACTGGAAGCTTAGTTTATCAATTAAATAAATTAAATAACTCAAGCGTCAATCCCCACACAACCAGGGGTCTGATCGGGGCATTTGATATCTCGCAAAAGTAAGCATTTTTGTCGATTATCGGCAAAAATTCCTAAACTGCGCATGCGCATTATTGTTATTTTTGGTTGTTTTATAGGGATTATCGAAAATAATACTAACTTTTGCAAGGTATCGAATGCCCCGATCAGACCCCCGGAGCGCTTACTGGTCCCTTCATTTATTTGAAATAACTTAAATAACTTAAGCGCCAATCCCCACACACCCCGGAGCATTTACTGGCAGCTTTGTTTATTAATTAAATAAATTAAATAATACAAGCGCCAATTTCCACACAACCCAAAGCGCTTACTGGTCCCTTTATTTATTTAAAATAAATTAAATAACACAAGTGCCAATCCTCACACAACCCAGAGTGCTTTCTGGTCGCTAAAATAATAAATAAAATTTATTAGGTAACAACGCAAGTGCTTATCACCTGACTATTAGGGATACTCACCGGTCACCACTGGTTGCAGTTAAATTATTATTTAATGCTTTTTAATACTAATTAAAGCTACGAGTAAGCGCCCAGGCTTCAGTAGTGATTGTCGCTTGCCTTATTACTTTATTAATTGTAAAATAAGTATGCGACTAAAGGGATGAATAAATGAAGGGACCAGTAAACACTCCGGGTAGTGTGGGGATTGGCGCTTGTGTTATTTAATTTATTTTAAATAAATAAAAAGACCAGTAAGCGCTCTAGAATGTGTGGGGATTGGCGCTTGTATTATTTAATTCATTTAATTAAAAAAAAAAGCGGCCAGTAAACGCTGCGGGTTCTGTGGGGATTGGCGCTTGTGATATTTAATTTACTTAATTAATAAACAAAGCTGCCAGTAAACGCTCCAGGTTGTGTGGGAATTGACTCTTGTAATATTTAATTTAGTTAATTAATTAACAAAGCTGCCAGTAAGCGCTCCGGGTTGTGCGGGGATTCGCGCTTGTATTATTTAATTTATTTAATTAATAAACAAAAATGCCAGTAAACACTTCAGGTTGTGTTAGGATTGGCAATCGTGATATTAAAATTATTTTAGATAAAAAAAGTGACCAGTAAGCACTCCTGGTTGTGTGGGGATTGGCGCTTGTGTTACTTATTTTATTTTGAATAAATGAAGGAACCAGTAAGCGCTTTAGGTTATGTGGGGGTTGGCGCTTGTATTATTTGATTTATTTAATTAATAAACAAAGCTGCCAGTAAACATTCTGGGTTGTAAGGGCATTGGCACTTCTATTATTTAATTTATGTTTAATAAACAAAGCTGCCAGTAAATGCTCCGGGTTGTGCGGGAATTCACGCTTGTATTATTTAATTTATTTAATTAATAAACAAAGCTGCCAGTAAACACTCTGGGTTGTGTGGAGATTGGTACTTTTGTGGTTAATTTATTTAATATAAATAAAGGGACTAGTAAGCTCTCTGGGTTGTGTAGGGATTGGCGCTTGTGTTATTTAATTTATTTTAAATAAATAAAGGGTATAGTAAGCGTTCCAGGTTGAGTGGAGATTGGTGCTTGTGTTATTTAATTTATTTCAAATAAATACAGGGACCAGTGAGCGCTCTTGGTTATGTGGGGATTGGCGATTGTGTTATTTAAGTTATTTTAAATAAATAATGGGACCACTAAGCTCTCTGGGTTGCTCGTATATTGGCGCTTGTATTATGTAATTCATTTAATTAATAAACAAAGCTGCCAGTAAACACTTCAGGTTGTGTGGGGATTGGCGCTTCCGTAGTTTAATTTATTTTAAATAAATAAAGGGACCAGTAAGCGCTATAGGTTGTGTGGAGATTGGCGCTTGTATTATTCAATTTATTTAATTAATAAACAAAGCTGCAAGTTATCGCTCCAGATTGTGTAAGGAATGGCGCTTTTGTTGTTTATATGAATTTAAATAAATAAAAGGACCAGTAAGCACTCCGAAGTGTGTGGGGATTGGTGCTTGTGTTATTTAATCTTTTCAATTAATAATCAAAGCTGCCAGTAAACACTCCGGGTTGTGTTGGGATTAGCAATTGTGTTATTTGATTTATTTAATTAACTAACAAAGCTACTAGTAAACACTCTGAAATGTGTGAGGATTGGCGCTTGTATTATTTTTTGATTCAATTAATAAACAAAGGTGTCAGTAAACGCTCCGGGTTGCGTAAGGATTGGCGCTTGTATTATTTAATGTATAAAATTAATAAACAAAGCTGTTAGTAAGCACTCCGGGTTGTGTGGCGATTGGCGATTGTGTTATTTAATTTATTTTAAATAAAGAAAGGGACCAGTAAGCGCTCCTGGTTGTGTGGGGATTGGCTCTCGTGTTATTTAATTCAATTTGAATGGATGAAAGAACCAGTAAGCGCTTTAGATTGTGTGGGAATTGGCGCTTGTATTGTTTAATTTATTTAATTAATTTACAAAGCTGCTAGCAAACACTCTGAAATGTGTGGGGATTGGTGCTTGTATTGTTTAATTTATTTAATTAATAAACAAAGCTGCCAGTAAACGCTCCGGGTTGTGTGGTGATATGCGCTTGTGTTATTTTTTTTATTTTAAATAAATAAAGGGACCAGTAAGCGCTCAGGGTTGTGTGGGGATTGGCGCTTGTATTATTTACTTCATTCAATTAACAAACAAAGCTGCCAGTAAACGGTATGGGTTGTGTGGGGATTGGCGCTTGTGTTATTAAATTTATTTTAAATAAGTAAAGGAACCAGTTAGCGCTCCTGGGTGTGTAGGGATTGGCGGTTGTATTATTTAATTTATTCAATTAATAAAACAAAGCTGCTAGTAAACGTTTCTGGTTGTGTGGGGATTGGCGCTTGTGTTATTTAATTTATTCTAAATAAATTAAGGGACCAGTAAGCGCTTCTGGTTGTGTGGGGATTGGCGGTTGTGTTATTTAATTTATGTTAAATAAATAGAGGGACCAGTAAGTGTTCCGTGTTGTGTGGGGATTGGCGCTTGTATTGTTTAATTAATTTAATTATCAAACAAAGCTGCCAGTAAATGCTCCAAGTTGTGTGGGGATTGACGTTTGGATTGGTGTTTGTGTTATTTCTCACTAGTTTGCCAGTCACATTTGGGAGCACTGGTAAGAACCTCTGGAATGCCTTTTTTTCTTTTCTGCCTATTCGCTTCTCCAACACTCTATGGAGTAGTATGTTAGTGACATTCATTTTTATGTTACTAACCGTAATTTTTACTGCGGTAGTCCTCTTAATTTAATCATGGCCAATGTTCCGGCGCTGATTTAAGTGCCAATCAATCGTGTTCAGCAGAGAAACTATGCAGACGTCTTCCACTGGCTTGCAGCTTATTGGCTCGGCTCGCGAGGAGAGGTAAGGGGAGATGAGTGAGAGAGATTCTTCGGACCAGGTTTAAATCACCTCAGTGGAGGTAAAAGATGCCTTTTTTTGTATTTACCTATTTATATTAGCTTTTTTAACAGTTTTTAAGCAGGAAAAGTTTAAAAATTCACCATGTATGTACGTAGATAGTAATTAAATACGTTTAAACGACTGATACACCGACTCTTATAAGAACTTAAATAACAAATTACATGCGATTTTGTGTAAGTTCTTGGTTTATAGGCAAATGTCAGATCGTGTAGAAGTTCTGACATAAATTCTATTTAAAGAACTTATATGAAAACTTACATAAAAACATATGTAAGAAATTATGTAAGAAATTACATAAGAAATAACATAAGAACTTGTGTAAGAATTTTATGACAAATTTTTAGCTGGGTTGGCTGGCGGCTTGTTGGCTTGGCTTGCGGGGAGAGGTAAGGGGAGATTAGTGAGGGAGACATGAGAATCTAAATGTGTGTCCATCGGTGATGGAGAGAGCAGAAGCTAAACCTATATGTATATGCATACAACGGGCTATATATCTATAGCTATAGTTGTACACACTGCTCGTACGGAAAAGAGCTGCGCGTAATAATTTTCTCGCTTTTCCTCCCTGAAAGAAAGATGAGCTTTTTAAATGCAGTTAATCATTCGTTTAACTAATAGAATAAAAACATAATTGTCAGGTTATTAACAATTTTTTTTTTATTTTTAAAAAAATGACAAGCTCGACGCAATTAGTATATTATTTTGCTTTATTAATAAATGAGTGCCTTTACCCCAATAACCTAGTGCGCTAAATTGTTCTTCACTGTTATGATAAGTAAAATTATTAAATAATAAATAAAGGCATTCACTACAACGACAAGGTACGCTTAAATATTTTTTGTACTAAGTAATATTACTTACAAATAGACTGAACACCTTTACCCGAACGCCCTATTCCACTGACATCTTTATTTGTCAATTTATATTTTTTTACCATTAATACATAGCTTAACGGCAATAATACAATAATCCTTAAACTAAATCTGAAGCTTCGAAACTTTACGATAAACTAATGTAACTTTTAGTCTTATTAAACCCTAAGCGTTAATAGCTCAGATGGCTAGAGCAGGAGGGTGAACTTTAGTTTTGCGGCTCCGGGTTCTAATCTCACTCGGTGCAAATTTTTTTTTTTTCATTATTACAACACTGCTTTAAATGTTTCACACTTCTTTTTAATGATTACTTACGTAATTTGTTTTACCAGTGACCAAAAACGTTTTTTTCAATTACTTTTAAACTACAGAGAAAACGTGATTTTTTTCATAATAACCTATTACAGGTATAACCACAAATAAAAATGTAACGACTTTCTTTTTTGATAATTACTTCTTTATGAAAAGTAATTAAAAAAAATGTTTTTGGTCACTGGTAAAAAAAAATACGTAACTAACCATAAAAAAGGAGTGTGAAACATTTAGAGAAGTGTTGTAATACTAAGAAAAAATGTGAGATTAGAACCCGGAGCCGCAAAACTAAAGTTCACCCTCCTGCTCTAGCCATCTGAGCTATTAACAACGCTTAGGTTACAATAAGACTAAAAGTTACATATTTTATCGAAAAGTTTCGAAGCTTGAGATTTAGTTTAAGCTTCATCGTATTATTGCCGTTAAGCTAAGTATTAATGGTGAAAAAATATAAATTACCAAATAAAGATGTCAGTGGAATAGGGCGTTCATGTAAAGGTGTTCAGTATATTAGTAAGTAATGTTACTTAGTACAAAAAATATTTGAGCGTACCTTGTCGTTGTGGTGAATGCCTTCATTTATTATTCAATAATTTTACTTATCATAACATTAAAGAACAATTGAGCGCACTGGATTATTGAGATAAAAGCGCTCGTTTATTAATAAAGCAAAATAATATACTAATTGCGTTAAGCTTGTCACTTTTGCAGTGACCCGGGGGGACAGCAAGTTAATAATTAATTGATTAAATGAATTATTAAATGAATAACAACACACCCTAAAACCCAAGCTATTCAACCCAGTAACCTAGGGCACAATAAGTTAATAATTTGTTGAATAAATAAATAAATAAACAAATAACCACATAACCTAAGACCCAAGCTATTAAACCTAATGACCCGGGAGCAGAAAACTAATAACATACTAATTAAATAAGTTAATAAATAAATAACCACATAACCTAAAACCCAAGCTATTTAACCCAGTGAACCAGAGGGCAGAAAACTAATAACGTATTAATTTTATAGGTCAATAAACACACAACCTGATAACCTAAAACCCAAGCTATTTAACCCAGGGTCCCGGGGGGGCAGAGAATTAATAACATACTAATTAAATAAGCCAATAAACAGATAACCTCATAATCTAAAACCCAAGCTAATTAACCCAGTAAACCAGAGGGCAGAAACCTATTAACGAATTAATTTTATAGGTCAATAAAACAATAACCTCATAACCTAAAACCCAAGCTATTTAACCCAATGACCCGGGGGGCAGAAAATTAATAACATACTAATTAAATAAGACAATAAACAAATAACCACATAACCTAAAACCCAAACTATTTAACTCAGTGAACCAGAGGGCAGAAAACTAACAACATATTAATTTTATAGGTCTATAAACAAATAAGCTTATAACCTAAAACCCAAGCTACTTAACCCAGTGAACCATGGGGCAGGAAATTAATAACATACTTATTAAATAAGTCAATAAACAAATAACCACATTACCTAAAACCCAAGCTATTTAACCCAGTAAACCAGAGGGCAGCAAATTAATAACATAATAATTATATAGGTCAATAAACAAATAACCACATAACCTATAACCCAAGCTATTTAACCCAGTGACCCGGGGGGCAGAAAATTAATAACATAAAAATTACATAGGTCAATAAACAGATAACCACATAACCTAAAACCCAAGCTTTTTAACCCAGTGACCCGGGGGACAGCAAGTTAATGATTAATTGATTAAATAAATCATTAAATGAATAACAACACACCCTAAGACCCAAACTATTCAACCCAGTAACCTAGGGCACAGTGAGCTAATAATAGTTTAAATAAATAAATTAATAAACAAATAACCACATATTCTTAATCCTAAGCTACTTTACCTAATGGCCTGGAATGCAGCAATTAAATAATACATTGATTGGATAAGTTATTATTATAAAAAGCTTGAGTTTTAGGTTTTGTTGTTATTTAGTTACATATTTATTTATTAAATAAATTATTTACTTGCTGTCCTCCGGGTCACTGAGTTAAAAAGCTTGGGTTTTAGGTAATATTTTTATATATTTAATAATTTATTTAACCATCATATTATTATTATATATATTTAATATGTTATTCATTTGCTGCCCCCCGAGTCATTGGGTTAAATAGCTTGTGTTTTAGGTTATGAGGTTATATGTTTATTAATTTATTTATTCAACAAATTATTAACTCATTGTGCCCTAGGTTACTGGGTTGAATAGCTTGGGTTTAAGGGTGTGTTGTTATTCATTTAATAGTTTATTTAATCAATTAATTATTAACTTGCTGTCCCCTGGGTCACTGGGTTAAAAAGCTTGGGTCTCAGGTTATGTGGTTATCTTTTTATTGACCTATATAATTATTATGTTAATAATGTGCTGCCCTCTGGTTCACTGGGTTAAATATCTTGGGTCTTAGGTTGTGAGGTTATTTGTTTATTGACCTATAAAATTAATGTGTTATTAGTTTTCTGCCCCTGGGTCACTGGGTTAAAGAGCTTGGGTTTTAGGTTATGTTGCTATTTATTTAATAAATTATTTAATCATTATATTATTATTATTATATATATTCAATGTGTTATTAATTTGCTGCCCCCCGGGTCATTAGGTTAAATAGCTTGGGTGTTAGGTTATGTGGTTATTTGTTTATTGACCTATATAATTATTATGTTATCAATTTTTTGCCCCCCCCCCCGGTCACTGGGTTGAATAGCTTGGGTTTTAGTTAACTGGTTTTTGTGGATTTGCCCATATAGCCAATTTGAATTCCACGCGCTGTTCCGTCGCTGCTTTTGAGATCACTGCTTGAAAGCTGTGAGAAGAGCTAATATAAATAGGTAAATACAAAAAAAAGGCATCTTTTACCTCAACTAAGGTGATTTGAACTTGGTCCGGAGAATCTTCCTCACTCATCTCCCCTTACCTCTCCTCGCGAGCCGAGCCAACAAGCCGCCAGCCAATAGAAAACGTGTGCATAGTTCCTCTGCAGGCCACGATTGATTGGCGCTTAAATCAGCGCCGAAACATTGGCACACTCTTTAACATAGGCACTGGCAATCTCCCTACTTAACTCTGATAATACTCCTCTATACCGTAGACTATGTGCAATACATATATTTTTTTTTTTTTTTTTTATTCATCATTACCCGTAGCACGTAGGCTCAGTCAGATACATATACCTCACTAGTTTGGGTTTATCAATAAGCAGTCTATTTTTTGTACGTCTATGTTCCTTCTAATGTGTCACTAAAATGGAGTACTTTAATGGGACCCTAATAACAGTATATAGCTCACTTTGAATCTGATGTAGGAAACATCTAAAACGTTTCATACCGTCTGAATCTGATAAGCAATGTTCGTTTACATGCCTGGATACAGGTATAGACGGTATAAGATGCGCTCAAACGAATGTAGTATGGTCTGCTAGCGTATACATCGTGACACACACGGTCGTAGACAGAGATTAGTAGAGAGATTGCTGACTGCAATGCTACGGTGCGAGTTCACTTTTGGCCACTGTTTCGAGCGCCCCGTCGCGGCCAAGCGGTCGAACCAGGCACACATATTTTTTTTTTTATTTGAGAAGCGTGGAGGGGGTATACCGAGTGTGTGCCTACGGATTCGCGTGGAAATGGGCATGTAGGCACATACTTTGGAGACGCGTGGAAGGGGTATACTGAATATGTGCTACGGAGAGAGGAGTGGTGTGTGGTGCATGGAAATGCCGACTACAGCTATATAACTATATATTTATACCCGCGTAAATCATAGCGAAAGAAAGCGACGAGTCTTTCTTGCTATATACATACTAACTTCTTAAATAAGGTCTTAGAAATTAAGGGGAAATAGAGAAGAAAAAAAGATTTCACATCTAATATTTGTAAAATAAAAAAACCTGTTTTAATTTACAATTCTCTATAACATATTAAAGTATAAGAGAGGCTAGCCATATTATTTTTCGAAAATTAAATCATACAAATAAATGTTTACGCAATTGGAAGCTCAGACTTTCAAGGCATTTATTTTTTAGTTCTTCTTATATACTTTGGATTTTCGTTTAGTACTTCGTATCAAAGTACGTTGAAAAAATATTTAGCTTGAAATATTTTTTGAGGTTGATAGTATGGCTATAAGCACCTTAAATATAAATTATTATTTTTACTTATCATAATCGCTATGAACTGTAGGCCAAGCTCCGGAGGGTATCACTGAACATATGTGACTTTAGGTTATATAAGGTCTGAAGCTTGTATAGCTGAGATGGCTAGGGTTTATGCCTTCGACGGCATATTTTGGCGATTTGGGGTTCAATTCTGATTGCCTTTGGATTTTTTTTTTTTTTAATATAATTCAGTATTCTATTTAAATTTCTTATTGCAACTTTCATTTTAATTTATGAATATTGTCAACACTTTTTTTCGGACACGTTAAAAAAATTTTATTTTTAATACTGTGTCACGTACATAGAATCCTACGCAACAACTGACTATTAAATAATTTATTACGTTAATAGTTATAGCTGGCAAGGCTAATTCATAATTTTAAAGGTAATAATTTGAATGATAGTTACATTGATAACTAACTAAATACTTGGTAGATTATATAAATCTTTATGTGCGTATTCGTATGCTTGCATGTGTTTGATCTCAGACTTTTTGACCGATGTCAATGATTCAGGACTCAGAAGGATTACTTTTTCATATTGTTACGATGGCTTGGGAAAAACAATCGTCATAGCTTTTTAAAGTTGTCATACCTCTTGACGATTTCTTGATTTTTTTAAGCAGATTGTTGTATTATTCAGGTGAAAAAAATATTCTTATACATATTTTAGTTTTAATAAGGGAAAATTCAAACAATTACATTTTTTTTAATCTCTCCATACGTTATACAGTTTCATTTTGAACAATAAAACAATTTTTTTTCTTTCGATTCATGCATTCAAGATTAGTATTTCAATGAGATTTATAGAACAATTCCCTAATTTGTAATTTTAATTACATTCTTAACAAGATCTTATTTCATACAGTACGAAAAAACCACATTTTCTATTTTCGCACACTCCATAAGAGTTTTTTTTATAGGATAATTTTACTTTAATGTGATAAATATTATGATTTCATTGACAGGTTTTACACATCTGAGCTTGTAATTTATATATGTACATTTTAATACTTACTGTAGCTAAAAAAAATAAATGTAGTTTGGTTTGTTCTTAAATATCTTGTACGATTGTTTCATTACAAAAAACTTTAGATTGCAATAAATGACTAAAACTTTTAATTTGCTACTCAACATAATTTAATATTGTTAAATAAATTTCTACCTGCAGAGAAAATACTGAAACATTTAACGATATCAATAATTTTATGATACCAAACAAATGATTTTTAAGGTTATGAATAAAATTTAAATGGTTTCAAACTTTCCAAAAATTATAAACATCCAGTTTTTAACAGAAAATAGCCAAAGGCCCAAAAAATTTACTTTCGTTTTTATAATTTTCTCAACAATTATTACCAGTAAATTTCTACAATAAAATTTTTTCAATCAAAAAAATGGGTGCTTAATATTTTTATGCTGTGAGCACATAGATATTAAAATTATATCAAATCCTACAATCTAAATTGCACTAGTGGCTTTGATAAATTCATGCAAACTTTACATATTATTAAAATTGATACAACAATTTTCTTGTTTGTAATATCAATTTAATTTTCGAAATAATTTTATTTTATAGAGCTCGAATTGCTTAATTTTTATTTTTTTTTTTTTTCCATAAAGTGTTTAGATCTTTTATTTTTTTTTTCATCAAATAATAATTTTATTTTAATAAAATAAATACTATGCTTTCCTCAAAAAATTTAACTAGTCTAACGTTTTATTTATATGTACTTTTAAACGCTTATTTGATTATTTTTTCGATTTTTTTTATTGCTGAGAAAGCAGTAATATGTTTTTCGGTAGCGATTTACAGTGTTAGATAATTGTGTGAATTCTTCCCAAATTTTGCACTGAAAATTTGTTTATTGGTAACATTTTACCCTCTAATAAAAGAAATTATGTGAAACAATAAGCTTAGATTTTTTTTTTTTAATATAGAAATTTGTATAAAAAAATTAAAATTTTTGATTAACAAGTCATTGGAAGCTATTGAGAAATACAGAGTAAAAGCGGAGTGCTTTCTGGCATATAATCACATAAATAAAGCAATAATTTGTATTGATATAGTAGATCGTACATACTCCGTATGATGTGGTAATACGCTTTTCTATTGTTAATAAATGTTGTATTAATTATTCAACAACGTGGCCAGTAAGTGACCTATGTTACATAGAGATTGACCACAGTGTTATTAAGTTATGCTTAATTATTATTTTCATATAAACATACATACTTCTATTGCCAACTTGAAGTTAAAGGAAAAAAAATTTACTCAAAGAAACCCTTTTTTTCCTCTTGATTTAAAAAAGCTCTTTCATGTCTTCTACTCTGAAAAGACTATTTCTTGCGCTGACCCACCGACATTATTCAGCGATTCAGAAAATTGTAAGACTAAAAAAAAAAATTGAACCACATCCTAAATTATGAATAAAAATCGGGCCTTACTTTCAATAAACAAATTTTTAGTGCAAAATCTTCAAAAATCCACTCAGTTTTCTGACACTCTAAAAAGCTACCGTTAAATGTTTCAGTATTTTCTCTGCAGGTAGAAATTTATTTAACAATATTAAATTGTGTTGAGTAGCAAATTAAAAGTTTTAGTCATTTATTGCAATCTAAAGTTTTTTGTAATGAAACAATCGTACAAGATATTTAAGAACAAACCAAACTACATTTATTTTTTTTAGCTACAGTAAGTATTAAAATGTACATATATAAATTACAAGCTCAGATGTGTAAAACCTGTCAATGAAATCATAATATTTATCACATTAAAGTAAAATTATCCTATAAAAAAAACTCTTATGGAGTGTGCGAAAATAGAAAATGTGGTTTTTTCGTACTGTATGAAATAAGATCTTGTTAAGAATGTAATTAAAATTACAAATTAGGGAATTGTTCTATAAATCTCATTGAAATACTAATCTTGAATGCATGAATCGAAAGAAAAAAAATTGTTTTATTGTTCAAAATGAAACTGTATAACGTATGGAGAGATTAAAAAAAATGTAATTGTTTGAATTTTCCCTTATTAAAACTAAAATATGTATAAGAATATTTTTTTCACCTGAATAATACAACAATCTGCTTAAAAAAATCAAGAAATCGTCAAGAGGTATGACAACCTTAAAAAGCTATGACGATTGTTTTTCCCAAGCCATCGTAACAATATGAAAAAGTAATCCTTCTGAGTCCTGAATCATTGACATCAGTCAAAAAGTCTGAGATCAAACACATGCAAGCATACGAATACGCACATAAAGATTTATATAATCTACCAAGTATTTAGTTAGTTATCAATGTAACTATCATTCAAATTATTACCTTTAAAATTATGAATTAGCCTTGCCAGCTATAACTATTAACGTAATAAATTATTTAATAGTCAGTTGTTGCGTAGGATTCTATGTACGTGACACAGTATTAAAAATAAAATTTTTTTAACGTGTCCGAAAAAAAGTGTTGACAATATTCATAAATTAAAATGAAAGTTGCAATAAGAAATTTAAATAGAATACTGAATTATATTAAAAAAAAAAAAAATCCAAAGGCAATCAGAATTGAACCCCAAATCGCCAAAATATGCCGTCGAAGGCATAAACCCTAGCCATCTCAGCTATACAAGCTTCAGACCTTATATAACCTAAAGTCACATATGTTCAGTGATACCCTCCGGAGCTTGGCCTACAGTTCATAGCGATTATGATAAGTAAAAATAATAATTTATATTTAAGGTGCTTATAGCCATACTATCAACCTCAAAAAATATTTCAAGCTAAATATTTTTTTAACGTACTTTGATACGCAGTACTAAACGAAAATCCAAAGTATATAAGAAGAACTAAAAAATAAATGCCTTGAAAGTCTGAGCTTCCAATTGCGTAAACATTTATTTGTATGATTTAATTTTCGAAAAATAATATGGCTAGCCTCTCTTATACTTTCATATGTTATAGAGAATTGTAAATTAAAACAGGTTTTTTTATTTTACAAATATTAGATGTGAAATCTTTTTTTCTTCTCTATTTCCCCTTAATTTCTAAGACCTTATTTAAGAAGTTAGTAAGTATATAGCGAGAAAGACTCGTCGCTTTCTTTCGCTATGATTTACGCGGGTATAAATATATAGTTATATAGCTGTAGTCGGCATTTCCATGCACCACACACCACTCCTCTCTCCGTAGGCACATATTCAGTATACCCCTTCCACGCGTCTCCAAAGTATGTGCCTACATGCCCATTTCCACGCGAATCCGTAGGCACACACTCGGTATACCCCCTCCACGCTTCTCAAATAAAAAAAAAAATATGTGTGCCTGGTTCGACCGCTTGGCCGCGACGGGGCGCTCGAAACAGTGGCCAAAAGTGAACTCGCGCCGTAGCATTGCAGTCAGCAATCTCTCTACTAATCTCTGGTCGTAGAGTGTGGAGCCCATGCGCAAAGTGTTTCGTGTGTACTCATACTGATTTTGAATGAGAGACATGCATGAGATGCACAGGCATCTCAGGTATCCTACTTGCCTATCATGGGGTTGGTCTTTTTCACTGTGCTTACTAAGGTATACTTAATCTATTAGAATACACATTACTGTAAATTCAAGGGCTGTCCTATGATAAAATATTACGTAAAAAAAATTTTTTATATATTTATATGGCAGAAAAATCTTAATAATTTGATGTAATCAAGACTTAATAATTGACAATTCTTTGGATATAAATACGTAGTTCCAACTTCTACTGATATTAACTGATGTGATTGCTATCATAGTACATAATTAGTTGAATCCATCATTTTAACACATAGTGGTAACAAAAAATGATTTTTGTATTTACCTAAAGTAATTTTAAAAAATTTTACAAATACTATGAGGAATATTTCTATTGACTTTGTCATACTGTTTAATCTTTTCGCGCTGGCACGGGTGTTTATTAATTTACCTTTTGCCGTATAACCTTCAAAATTGTAACGTATACTGATGTTGTTTCGGTGATTCTCCGCTCTCTCTCTTTCTCTCTCTCTCTCTCTCTCTATATATATATATATATATATATATAAATATATAATGCACTCAGCGCAGGGTGTTGACAAATAAAGTTGAGCACAATTCACATGCAGTACACTTGAACAAAATATTAGTAATTAATGATGAACAATCGCCACACTAATTTAGTACTCATTAAAGAAATAACTATTACCTTGGTTATTCATCATTTTACACATAAAATCACACGAGCATCACACATATCACATCAGTATATCAGCTGTAATGAATGCGTATTGCAGACCGCGTATGTTATGTATAGGGTATGCCTATATAGCTCCCACTCGAATTCAGCGTGCGTACACGCGAAACACTTTGCGCGTGGGCTCCACGCGCTACGACCGTGTGTGTCATAGTGTATACGCTAGCAGACCATACTATATTACTTTGAGTGCATCTCATACGATCTATACTTGAAATCCAAGCATTGCACACGTGAATCGATAGTCACACTAACGCAGTATAAATTCTCATGCTACAGCTGCTTGATTTTTTTTTTAGTGTAGAGTTGTATCAGCTACAGTTGCAGTGTAAATATAAATAATAAACTATAGCGTAAAATTATACATAGGTACACAAGTTATGAGTGTTTTCCATCAAGTCCTATTTAAATAATGAGTATTCTTATCAGTGTTTCTAACTACCCAAGCGTTTTCGCGCACACTTGTGCGCAGGTTTACTCTCTCTCTCACACACTGACCAGGAGTAGGGGAGCGCCTTCTCCTCAACTTTAACTTAAGCCCCACCTCTTTCTAACAGCTTAAATATAACATTTCATGATTAGATCCCAAGTCCACGATGGGGCAATTGGATAAGCATTTTGCCCACACGAGACTCTGCACAGCCAAGTCTTCGATTCCTGGCCAATGCAACTTTTTTTTTTTTTTTTTTTTTTTGAAAATATAAATAAATGATAAAATGGAGAAACATTATGGCATTCAAAAACACGCTGGATAAATTTCTGCTTTATTTTATAAGAAAAATTATTTATCATAAGATTACATTAATTATTCGTTTAAAAGCGCCTGACAAAAAATAATAAATAAGCAGAGTACGATGTGTTAATTATCCTGCTTTATATCAAACAACTACTAAAATTGTAAGTATGAATACTGTATTTTTCGTGCATGACATGCGTAAATTCGAAATATCGCAAACCAGACCAGCTTGATATAAATGTACATAATAAGCAATAACATACAAATAAACAAAAGGTATAATGCGCGCTTTTTTCTATTAATGAGTGAACTGTGTGAGGAGAAAATTATGTAGTCAATTTTATGTATTAAGTGATAGGGCGTGACAAGTCGGTTAGCGGACGATAATGCGCTTTCGGCGCGGAGATGTTTGTTTTGATTCAGCGGCTTCTGCACGCCGTTTTTTTGGGAAGACGCATAAAAATAAGACATAACGATACTGTTTCCACACCACCTAGCGGTAAGTATCTCGGCGCGTTTTTTTTTTAAGAAAAAATTAAAAAATGTTGATATAAATATGGCGAAAAAATCTCGTTACGTAAGAAGTTCAATTTACAGTGAATTTATATTTAGCTAAAGAATTATAAATGAAGTTTTAATTTTTTCTTTGAGTGGTTTCCCTCATAGGCCTAGTCCACTCTTGATCAGATATTAAAATAATATTTTAATTGATGAATTGAAGCGGCAAAAAATAATTTATCTTTGAAGTACTAAATGAAATAGATAATTATATACATTACACAAATTCCGATATTTTTATACAGGCAAATAAATTTCTAACTCATGCAATAACAGTAACAACCAACACCATCCCCAGTTATTAATTACTAAACGAATAGATCATATACTAATCGCAAAATGACTAGGTAAATAAGGTACACGTTTACAACATACAATACTATATTACAGAAATGTACATAATACTGTTGGTTACTAAAGTAGAAAGTAAATAATTGTATTAATATTTAAATTATTATTAATTATGAACGTCTTATTTTTGAGTGACTTTCGTTTTGTGCTTATACATTTTTGCATTAAATAAATTAAGGTGACTACTGGAAATTTTAAAATTTATTGAATTAATACCGGCGAGTGGAAAATAAGATCTTATAAAACATATTGCATTTAATACATCAACATCCATTTTATTTCGTTTTTTAGTTTTAACATCAGTAACAATGGAAAAAATTCTTTCAGCCTCGGCATTAGAATGTGGCAAAGTTAAAACACTATCAATTAAAATTTTTAAATTTTTAAACAATAAATTTCCTTTTTTGCAACGCGTATCAACTACTTTTTTCCAAAATTCGTCAATATTTAAATTACATAATTCATCCTCAATATGGCCAAAACATTTTGGTAATAACTCGAATTCGTCTTTTAATACATCAAAATTAATATCAGTGTATGGAAAGAATTTTTGAAGATCATTTACTATATTAGGATATTCGTTCCAAAACTCTTCACTCAAAGCATTTACAGGTTCTAAAAAATTAAGCGTAATCAAAACGTCGTCATTCTTAAAAAAAGTTTTTTGAATTTCTTGTAATGCTGTCACATAAAATTTTAAACAGTTTCTTCGAACTTCTAACTCATCTTCTTTTGAAATACCTTTTAAAATTGAAGCGCACACTGTACCAACATTAATATCTTCCAAGGATTTGAAGTCTTCATCATTTACTTTACTACTTTTGTCTTTAACAATTCTTTTCACTGCATTTTCATTCAGAAAATTAGAGCAAACCGTGTGTAAAATTTCTGAACATGAACTACTTAATTTATGAATAATTGTACTTTTTGTTTGAAATTTTGCGTTAAATGTATTAAAGTGAATCAGACTATAATGCAAAAAATGTAAGTAAGCTAAGACCTTTTGATCAGTTAATAATCTGTAAATATTTTTCGGTGAGCTCGATTTTTCTTCATCATTTTTGCAGGGTTGATTTTCGTGACACTCGAGCATAAAAAAATACTCTAAAGCTGGTAAATTTTCGACAACACGGTCGGTGCAATTAAAAAGGGAGAGCCATCTAGTATTAGCTAATTTGAGAATTTTTTTTGTTGAAACTTCATAAAAAATTTGAAAATCTTTAAAATTTTGTGACCTTTTAGAACTATTCGAAAAATACTTTGAAATCGCCTTAAGCAATGATTGGCACTCCGCAGGAATATTCGCGCAACTCTTTTTCGCAACTAAAGCAGAACTGTGACAAATACACGGTAGCAAAATTAAGTTTGGAGATTTTTGTTTAAGCAAAGTGTAAAAAGAATTCTTAGAACCGGTCATTATACTCGCATTGTCGCAGCCTAAACTAGTAATATTACTAAGAGGAATTTCATTATCATTAAAAAATTTTTCAAACGAATTAAAAACTTCCTTCGCGCCGCACTCTCTTGCATCTAATTCAATCAAAGTTAAAAGATGTGACATAACTTTACCGTTGTCTGGACTAACGTAATTTACTACTATACATAAAATTTTTTTTAAAGAAATTTCCGTGGATTCATCAACCAAAACCGAGAACCGTTGTTTTCTCAATATATCGAGAATTTTTGTAAGCTCGTGTGCACTCAAAACATTTTTAATTATGCTTGTGCATTTATCTTTTTTCATTCCCATTTTTTCAACTATGTGAGGTTTTTTGCACATTTTTTGAATAAAGGGAATGAAATCGTCAACAAGTTGAATCGGTACGTTGTGTTCTGCCAAAAAAAGAGCAGTCATTAACTCAAACTCTTTGACTTGTGTGTCGATATCTACATACTCTTTATCTTTAAGGGTTCCATTTTCCCTTGCAACAATAAGATTATCTCTGTGAGTTTGAGTCCCAGCGTGCCTAATCAAATCTTGTCGGTTATAACAGGTAATGTTAACACAACAAACAAAGCAACGAGCAGGTTTATCAATATTTGAAGGATCTTTGCAAAGCCAATTGAATTCATTTTCTTGTAGCCATGCATCTACAAAAATACAAATTTTTTTTCGTTTTTTTGCTGTGTCATCATTACTAGAACTTTCGGGCTTTCGCTTTAAAGTCTTTTTTTCAACTGAAGACATTTTTTAAATATTATTAGTATATCAAAAATACTCAGAAAAATTATTTTTGAATAATTTGAAAAAAAAAAACTACGTTAAAAAATGATCAGTACAAACTAACAGAATTTATAATGTAAAAATTTTTGTTTAAAAAAATTTAAAAAAAATTAAAAGAACGCCATTAACAAGACTCTTGAGCTCCAACCAAAACTTTAAAAGTATGAATAACAGGTAAAATAAAAAAATCACGTTGATTTTCTGGGAAATTTTCATAAAGCTATTTGCATTATATTGAATACTTAAAATAAAATCAGTTTTCTTATTAATTTGATAACAGTATGTTATAAAAAAAAATTTTTTTACGTAATTTAATATCACTTATAGTATCACAGAAAGTTTTATCAACATAAGCTTATATTAATTAATTTATATTTATGTCTACAAAAAAAGGTCTAATTTCAAAAATATTCTTAAAAATATATTACTTTCTTGCTCAATTAATAACATGAAAAATAAATCTCTCACCTGCAAAAAGTTAAAATTATAAAAGTACACTAATAAAATAGAATCAATATATCTTCAGGTAAGACCAAACGAAGTGCGTTGAAGGTAAAAGTAACTTAAAATAATTTTTTGTATTAATAAAAGATAGAAAATTCACCAGACATCAACTCAATTGCACATGAATATACCCCAGAATCCTTGAATGCACTGCATGCTATTATCAAGGTGTCCAAGCATTACCTTACATATTTTTATCACATGCACCAACACGTTCACAAGTTACAAAATACACACTATGTTAAAATTCAGCCGATGCAAGCACTATGTTTTACTATATATAATTTCACTTCTTAATAATATTCAGAAATCGAGAAAATACACGTCATTTATAAAGCACATGCACTTAGATACTTATAAACAATAATAATCACGTAATACAGCGACAGTACATGCACTACACAATGCATCGTGTACGCTGCATTAACAATCTTAAAAAAGTATTTAGGTTGAACGTCACAAATAAAACATCACCATGCACCAACTATATACCTACAATATTGCAGCCAACACAATACTTAAACAATTTACTTAAGAACTGCTAATTTTCCAGCTCGAAGCAACTATCAACACAATTCTATGATAAATATCAAGCTATAAACATTAAAAAACCGTTGAACTACCCAAGCAATCTAAACCAAGAAAACATGCTTTCTTGAGAGCTACACGACAACTGACGAACTGACGTAATGAAAACAAAAAGCAACAGTCTGCATGCACGAGCGCGTCTTCCCAAAAAAAACGGCGTGCAGAAGCCGCGGAATCAAAACAAACATCTCCGCGCCGAAAGCGCATTATCGTCCGCTAACCGACTTGTCACGCCCTATCACTTAATACATAAAATTGACTACATAATTTTCTCCTCACACAGTTCACTCATTAATAGAAAAAAGCGCGCATTATACCTTTTGTTTATTTGTATGTTATTGCTTATTATGTACATTTATATCAAGCTGGTCTGGTTTGCGATATTTCGAATTTACGCATGTCATGCACGAAAAATACAGTATTCATACTTACAATTTTAGTAGTTGTTTGATATAAAGCAGGATAATTAACACATCGTACTCTGCTTATTTATTATTTTTTGTCAGGCGCTTTTAAACGAATAATTAATGTAATCTTATGATAAATAATTTTTCTTATAAAATAAAGCAGAAATTTATCCAGCGTGTTTTTGAATGCCATAATGTTTCTCCATTTTATCATTTATTTATATTTTCAAAAAAAAAAAAAAAAAAAAAAAGTTGCATTGGCCAGGAATCGAAGACTTGGCTGTGCAGAGTCTCGTGTGGGCAAAATGCTTATCCAATTGCCCCATCGTGGACTTGGGATCTAATCATGAAATGTTATATTTAAGCTGTTAGAAAGAGGTGGGGCTTAAGTTAAAGTTGAGGAGAAGGCGCTCCCCTACTCCTGGTCAGTGTGTGAGAGAGAGAGTAAACCTGCGCACAAGTGTGCGCGAAAACGCTTGGGTAGTTAGAAACACTGATTCTTATACATATGAGACTGACAAAATCAATCGACATTAAATTTCTTGTCAACTATAAACAAAGTTTCGAAAGTACTTAAAGTACAACAAAGTACGGATTTAGAAATAATGATTGTTGCTTTAAAAAATTTCAAAACAAATAAAAACTATTTAAAAACCGTACTAAAATTTTAATCCAACAGCTTGTACACTGTCATTTAGATGTCCACCGTCAAATCAATTTCATCTATCATTTAATTGAGTCAACATGTTTTTTTAAGAAAGAAAAGTAAACTTTAATGTGAGCACTTAATTTGTATTCATTTCTTGGTTATTATATAATAGTTCCTCAGAATTAACTCGGGAGTCACATGTTCATGTTGTGAACTTGATATCAATTGAATGAGAGATATTTTCAAGGTTAAATTTATATATCTTTATTTATATAAAATTTCTATTTATCTGAGGGTTATATTTTGTAACTATACACGTGATCAATAATGCCGTAATAAAAAATTTTCGTGAAAATTAAGTATAATCCGTTTGAAATGAAGCATGACTTTTGTTTAATTAGAATATACAATTTTGTGTCACGTACCCATATGTGTCCGTATTCTCATATGTACATATTTATACCTATCGATTAAAAGGTGGTTATGTTATGTCAATAGAGACAGCCTACTTAGGGCCTACTGATCGTCTACTTACAATTTCTGTTCGGGTTGTACCTGAAAATCGCCTTTCAAAAATATAGATATTGTAATCTTATCTATAATTTTATCTATAATACCTCATCTATTGTCTTAGATGAGTATTATAGACAAGGTTATAGCGTTGGATAACCGTTAGATCATCAGTACGGGAAGGTCATTTTCTCACATTTATTATTGAATTCAAAAATTTCCGGAAATTTTAATTTCGGAATAAATTATTGGGTACATTTTTTTTGTAGTCGGTCAGTCGATCAATCGGTCTGATTCCTCTAGAATGTACATCTGTACACATAGTGAGTATAGGTATACTTTCTTGGGGAATTGGACCGACTGATCGACCGACCGGCTATAAAAAAAACGTACCTATTGTAAAGAAAGTTAACTGGCAAAGTTGAGGCTTGGTTCTGTTTTTTTTTTTTAAGGTCGATATTTGGGTACAATAACATGCATTTTTAATCTTCTGCAAAAAGCACTTCCAGTTTTGACTTTCTATGTATTGATATTTGAGTCTTTCTCGCCCTCCATATAATATATATAAGTTTATTTCGTTGATCTTCTGGGGCAAATGAAAACACTTAGTTTAAGCGACGTTTCGTCGACTGGTGTGTCGACCATTTCAGGCTTTATTAACAATAATAAATTATTACAATGACTAATATAAACAACAAATACATATAAAGTAGATAAATAAATTACCTTAATTTAAACCGTGAAAGACAATTTGTTTAACGTATCGAGCAAATGGCTCACACGCAAGTCAAACTGGCAAAGGCCCCAATGTACCCCGCTTTTATAACAAACACACACACACACACACACACACACAAGCATATACAAGTTTTGCAGTGCGATGACCCGAGCCCTCAGTTCACATATCACATTATCAGTATACAATTCTGAGAACGTACATAGTCTTTAAAAACGTACAGAATTAAAGAAACATCGATAAGTGCGACTTTTATTATAAACATCTTCTTTCTTATTTATATTATGAATGTTGGAGGTAATGTGTAACATTTCAGAGATCAAACGTTTACCATAATTCGGCTCTTTGTCTAATATTTTTATATTGTCCCACTCAAAATTATGGTTATTAGAAATTTGGTGTAAAGTAGCTACCGATTCCGGTTTGTAGTTGTTTTGGTGTTCTCGTTTTCTCTCTTTTAAAGCTCTCTTCATTTTACCTGTATATTTTGCTGTACAGTCACTGCATGAGATTTCATATACGACGTTAGTATTATCCAAAGTATCAGTAGTATCTCTTCCCAACTGTACAATATGATTCAATTTTTTGTTTATTCTTGGAATTACTTGTATATTGAATTTTTTTTAAAAACGTATCTTACCAAAATTATTTGGAAAAAATGGTAAGCTTATAATGGTTGTATTTAAAGGTAATTGCTCTGGAATTTTCTCTGTAACATCATTATTGATCTTACAAAGTCTTTTCTTAATATGTTTATTAATATAATGCTTAGGATGACCATTCTCAAGCAGCATGTTTCTTACAATTTTCACGTTTTCATTATGGAATAAACTGTCAAAGAGTGAAAGAGTCTTATGGACTCCCGAAAATACATAAAAAAAGATATTCCTCTTACACCAATTATTTCATTAACTAATACCACAACCTAGCCGACTGAGCCACCGTGCGGCGCGTGCGCTCGCATATATAGATATCATGCAAGAAGAATCTAGATTTGTTCAAGTCCATTTCAGTTCGGTTCGATTCTCTTAACAAAACATACCTATATATGGGTGATTCTGCCGTAAGTTGCTCGGATCGACTTGAAAAATTTTTTAAAAAGATGTTGTAGAAAAAAAATTTTTTTACGGTATTTCTACAGTACAGAACATGAGGAACAAATATATAAGGTAATGCAACTATAAAGTTTGCTGGTAAAAAGTACGACTTCCCTTTCCTTGAGTATAACCCCTGTTAATTTGTGATGGTAACAATCGGCTAAGAATATTATCTGTACCGAGGAAACTCTAAGATTAGGAACCAACACACAAACAATGATTGTGTTTATATGTTGGAGGGCGGGTTTGTTGCCCTGTGTAAAGGAGCGAAATTGCTCAGATTGCCGATTATATACAATACTTAAAAAATAATTATTATCAAGTTTCAAAATTTATCTGTTGAATAATTAATTAATTCCTGCACCATATACAGCAATTGTTTATTAATTATTACTTTATTGAATTTTCCTGAATATTCCCTTAATTTAATTAATTTAATAATTTAACATCTTTTCCAACTTATACAACATTTTTCTAATCTAATATCTTTTTTATTTTATTCCTGTCCCTTTTTGGGATCCAGATAATATTCTCAGTTTATATAAACGATTTCAAATCTTAACAGCTATTTTTCTAGTTTTTATCTTAAACTATAAAAAGGAACTCGCAATCTTACGTGGAGGGGAAGGTTTGCTTAAATAAGTACAATCAATTTATTTTTAATTATCTTATATTTATTCAATCATAAAAATATAATGTTAATGTTAATAATAAAAAAATATATAATATACTCGATAATTTACTTAAAATTTATCCGCCCTTTTAATAGAGAATTTGACATAAATGACAATTTGAATTTTCCCTCCTTAATATCTCTGCTTAAACACGTTAAGTTAGACTAATACGAATTTTTATTACAACCGCGGAAAGTTAGTGTTAGGTTACTACCTATCCGACCAAGTCACGTAAGGTTAGGTCGTTCTCAGGGCCCTTGGGTGTCTTGAGCACTGCTCAAGTCGTCGACCCAGGAACTTCGCCTAAGAACGTGGTCGCTAACCCTAGTGCCTCGACTTCTTGGGGATGCGTCGTCTCCACGCTTAAAGCGGTCGAGCACCGAAAGTCCAAGTAGGTACCGGTTAGTGGAAGTGTTACCTGTTGGTGGTGTACATACTTACTTTTCAGCTATCGGCCTTCGTATTTCGTCTCTTTCTCTCCCTTCGTGCTCGTCGCGGTATTGTACCGGTGCACGGGAAAGTTCCAAGTCTGGGTGAGCAACGGATATACCGCGTCCCAGGCTCGCTGGAAGAGGAACTGCTTTTGCATTGCGCACTGGTGCCTTTTATGCTAACGTTTTTTCCTTTTGAGTAGCAGGTTTTCCCTTCTTTGGGTGAACGCGCTCTAGCGTTTTCTTAACGTACTAGACGCACATTCCCCGCGCGCGGCGTTCAAATTTGAATTTTCGTGTTTCAAATAGAAATGAAATATATGTATAAAAAAAAATGTGTACTGTTGAATTGTCTATGAGACGGATTTTTTATTACAAGAAAATATAATAAATAGAAAAATATAAATGTAAAGCGTGTATTATAAATTCTAGGTGATGGAAGTGCCCCCTTGCAAAAGTTATACGAAATTTTATAAAAGTCAGTTTTCATCGATTTTCAAAAAATTTTATCACTCTCTAGCACGTGTAGCTAATCTCCTTTCACAGTTCGAGTGCTCTAACTAAACTCAAATAAAAGCTCGATTTAAGACCTATTGATTACAAAAAATTTTGTTCGATTATGTGCCTCCATTCAAAAGTTATAGCTATTTCAATTAAAGCGTAAATATCGCTAATAATGTGATTTTGGCTAAAATTAAATATTTTTCATAGAATCTCTACAACTTTTCGTTCGGGGCATAAAATTCAAGTTTTTTGTTTTAATAATTAGGACTATGTTTTTGTTTTCGTTTAAGCCCAGATAAATCCACCTCATAGAGTGCACCACTTGGCTACCAACGTTGGAAGTAACACCACCGTTTTTGCATTAATGTAGCAAAAACGGGCAATTGGACTTAACCCCGAGACGTATGTCTCGTCTTTTAGCTCAGCAGTGATGAAAAAGAAGTTTGGCTGGGATTGATTGCTCTATGAATCGAAAAAAACGACACTTTGGGGTGAAGTAGGGTCGGAATGAAAAAGTTCGGAATGGAATTTTTAAAGTTTGTAGTGCTCGTACGAGTCATGGACACATTCCATGACTTGTCCACGCATAATTTATTAAGTAGCCTCAAATGCAATAAAAAAACTGTAGTTAGCGTCCCTGTACGTGCTCACCAAGTGGTTATTGGTAGAATCGTAGAACTCGCGAACGAAAGTAGATAGATTGATAATTCTTTTTGGATGTTTTAGTTCACTTAATGCAAAATATAGGAAAATTATAGGGGAGTATAACATACATTGTTCTAACCTCAAAAAAAAGTCCGATTCTTGGTTATTTTCCAGAATAATCAAGAAACAGGCTCAAAAAAAAACGTAAAAACTGAAAAACATGTAAAAGTAAATACATTGATGCCATTTTACCCGAATATTAATTTTACAGAGATTTTATTTCTTATACTGACTCAACATAAACTCAATACACGCATGAAATGAAAATATGCTACTTTGTTAAAAAAATCATTGTAAATCGTCCTAAAAAAATTAACATATGAATTGTTTTTCCAGATACAAACATAAATCCCAGAACAAACCACTGTAGAATCGGAATTTATATTATTTTCCTGTTTTATAACCTAAAAATTTATTAAATCTTATGTTAGGAAAAAAAGGAAATTTTCTTCTATATTTAAAAATATTGCCTTACTGTAAAAAAATTTGTGTTAAACAATACCTATTTATGTAGCAAAGAAGAGAACTATATCTACAACAATAGTGAAAGTGACGTCGATGAATTAGAATCATTTAACGAGTGTGATGAGAGTTATGATGACATGTGTATATAATAAAAACGCTGGATAATTAGATAATTAAAAACCTGTTTTTTAATAATTTTTGAGTCCTCGTTTTTGGTGAACGAACGTCCAAGTATTACGTCATATGTTTGCGCAGAATCGGGGACTATACGTAATGCTTGTCTACGTGGCTTCAAATTTTCGTAACGCATGATCTCAGTGACTGTACCGGGCGACTGAATTTTTCCTCCTCCAAACGCTTCTAACACTGAACAGAGATTAGTACGTCTAAAGCATGCATTATTCACAGCTGATTCGCGTATAGTACAGACAGCTGAACCCACATCTACTTGCGCGGTAAAATGGTGATCGCCAAGCTGAATTTTTCGAATAAATTTATCTCGCGAATCGTTTTTATTCCCCGTATTTAAAATAGTCACTTCGGTAATTTCAACAGTGGAACGTTTATCCTTAGAGTTTAAAATTTTGTTTGGGCATCGCGACGCAATATGTCCCGCTCGTTTACAAACAAAACAAGAAATCTCGCGCTTCGCTTGAATACAATTTCGTGCTATATGTCCTACATTACCACAGTTGAAACACTTAACGTTGGTTCTGCGTACAGACTGCTTAACCGCCTTTACTGCTTGGCATCCAATAGCTCCACCATATGGCTGGTTTCCCGCAGCTGTTGAAGTTGCGCCGCCTTAAGTCGGCGTCTTCCAAGAAATGGCAGGCACTTCCGCGTTTCCGAACTGCTGTGGCTTGGCGACGTTCTTCTGAACGCGTGTTTCGGCGATTCTTCCTCGTCGCCCCTCCGAAATCTGTTCGACTCTTACTAAGTCCTGCAGCATTTCGTCAGTTGACTTATACGTTTGCCCAACGGTGTGTTGAGCTAATGCTTGGGACCAAAGTCCCACTGCCACCTCATCGCGAATTTCTTCCACCGAGAAATTTAGTCCATCGCACAGCCACACTTTATCCAAAAAGTAATCTTGCAACTTTTCATTCTTACCTTACGTTCTGACCATCATTAGCTTTAACTTATCACTGTGCGAGCGTTTATACGTGAAAGCACCAGTGAAAGCTGTCTCGAACGACATAAAATTTACTACGGCATCTCCCTTCGTCATTAGCCACTTGAGTGCATCACTTCTCAATCGTGATTTTGCGGCGCAATAAGCCATCTCATTAGTCCAGCCATACAACTGTTTCGCGTTGACGACGTCCCTTAGCCAGACGCGTGCTCGCTCCAGTCCTTCGCTTTCGTGGAACTCGACAATTACGTTCTGAGCACTCGCGAGAGATAGCAGCTGCCCAGTTCCGCCCCCATCTTGGCGCGAACTCGTGATTTGCGACTGATTTTACAGAACCCTACACAGTCGCGACATCACCTGGGACAAATTTTCCGATGTATCTCCTCCCGATCGTTCTGACTGCTGAGATCCATCCCCTGGATTTCGTAACTTTTCCTCCAGTTCTCTGATTCTTGCTTCGTAGGCACTCCTCTGTTTTTGCAGCTCGGCCTCTAACACCTTTACGTTCATCTTTTTGTTTCACACACAACATCTTCTATTTCACTAGTCCTGCGTTCCTCTCACCACTTACTTTCCGAACGAAACCTGGTGGTATCCCACTTCTGATTTTGTTATGAACTACACAAAGCCGCACCAGGGTTGTCGGAAAAGGTCCAGGTTTCGATCCCATCCCTGGGTCCAGGTGATAAAATAACTTACATAAACGCGTTGTTGTGAATGCTTGAGTAATATATTAGTTTAAAATCATAAAAGAAAAAGGTTTTACAAAGATTAGAAAACGTTATAGAATCGCCAACCGTCATTTACCATCTCATCCGCACACCCGCTCATGTCTCGCGCTCCTACCTTCCACTCCGCACACACTTCGTCGAGCTACCATTCTCAATCGCACCGCAGCGCCACCGTCGGGAGCTAGGTTCTCTCACTCTCTCTCTTACTTACATATTCAGACTCGTTCACTCTATCCTTAACAGATTGTACTTATTTGCCTTGGTAGCATCAGCGCCAGCATTATTATCAGCTGGATGAGAAAACATAGGGGCTAGAATAAAAGTACACAGCAAAGAATTTAGTTCTATTTAAACTCTGCTTCACGAAACGACATATAAGTATGTGCTTTACTTTTCACATACACTCACCGTCTTCCTACGGTCGGAATTTGTTCTGATTTATTCTGTTACCATATCAAATTAAATTAAAAAACGTTATTTTACTCTGTCTACCTTATACTCACTTACGTTTTACCCTAGCACCTATTTTTACCCTTCCGGCCAATAGCGGCGCTGGCGCTGATGCTACCAAAGCGAATATGAAGCACTATGTACAGTTATACACAGCGTTGGGTTAGGCGAATTCAATATCAGAACTTTCAACCTAAATCGTAAATATAGCTATACGATCTAGGAAAAATGTTCCGTCAAGCAGACAGCACAGCAGTGAAGGGGCATTGCCAAAGAAACGCGGAGTTTAAAAATTGTAATATTAATAACACAAGTGCCTATCACCCAATGACCCGGGGTGCTTACTGGCCATTCTGTTAAATGAAAAAATATCAATTGTTAACACAAGCGCCTACCACCCGATGTCCCGGGGCGCTTACTAGTCACTTTATTGAATAATAAAGTATTAAACAATAGCACAAGCGCCTATCTTCCGATGACCCGGGGTGCTTACTGGCCTCTCTATTGAATAATAAAGTATTAATTATTAACACAAGCGCCTATCACCCGATGACCCAAAGTGCTTACTGGCCACTCTATTAAACAGAAAAATATTAATTATCAACACAAACGACTATCACCTTGTGACCCGGGGCACTCACTGGCCTCTCTATTAAATAATAAAGTATTAATTATCAACACAAGCGCCTATCACGCGATGTCCCAAGGCGCTTACTGGTCGTTTTATTAAATAATAAAGTATTATTCAATAGCACAAGCGCCAATCACCCGATGATCCGGGGTGCTTACTGGCCTCTCTATTAAATAACAAAGTATTTATTATTAACACAAGCGCCTATCACCCGATGACCCAAAGTGCTTACTGGCCACTCGATTAAATAAAAAAATATTTATTATTACCGCAAGCGCCTATCACCCGATATTCTAGGGCGCTTACTGGTCGCTTTATTAAATAATAAGGTATTGATTAATAACACAAACGCCTATCACCTGATGACAATGCGTGCTTACTGGCCACTCTGTTAAATAATAAAGTTTTAATTATTAACATGAGCGCCTATCACCTGATGACCCGAAGTGCTTACGGGTCGCTTTAGTAAACGATATATATTATTAATAAATAGCACAACCGCCTAATACCCGATGACCTGGGGCACTAACTGGTCTCTCTATTAAATAATAAAGTATTAATTATAAACACAAGCGCCTATCACCTGATGACCCGGGGCGCTTGCTGGTCGCTTTATTAAGCGATATATATTATTAATTAATAGCACAACGGTCATTAGGTGATAGGTGCTTGTGTTGTTAAGTAATATTTTATTATTTTATAGAGTGACCAGTAAGCACCCTGGGTCATCGGAAGATAGGCGCTTGTGCTATTAATTAATAGTTTATTATTTAATAGAGAGGCCAGTTAGCGCCCCAGGTCATCGGGTGATAGGCGCTTGTGTTGATAATGAATACTTTATTATTTAATAGAGGCCAGTTAGTGCCTTGGGTCGTTGGGTGATGGGCGCTTTTGTTATAATATTACAATTTTTAATTTTCGCGCGTCTTTGGCAATGCCCCTTTACAGCCGTGCTGTCTGCTCGACGTTACATTCTTCCTAGATCGAAAAAAGTTCTTATATTGAATCCACCTAACATAACGCTGGTTTTACATAAAGATATAAGAAATAAAAACTGCTTGTTCCCATGTACGACGCTGAAGCACAAGTAGAAGGAGACACAACATCGAAGGTGTGTATCTGTCTCTCTCGTGCACTCCCACTTTTGGCCACCAGTGAGAGAGGCAGATACCCACATTCGATGTTGTCTTTTATTTCATACGTGCTTTAGTACCGTACAATGTACATAAGAACGAGCAGTCTATACTTCTTATGTCTATGCAGTTACACTTGAACCGGCGAACCCATATCCCTATGTAGGTCGAATCGTCGAATGTCGACCTTAGATTTAGAGACATTGGAATATAGTTTATAGAGTGTTATGACCTGGCTCGCTGTCATAGACAATGGAGATGTAAATGGGACTCTCCATTTTTCAAATGGTCTTAGATGATAGGTCCGTTACACGATTAGGCACGGAAGTGCCAGGTCGATCGGATTTTTCTAGGTCGGTCGCTGGATGCCTGGGCAGCCTGGGTCCTCGATAATTTGAATGAGTACAGTCCCGATGGGGAGAACACCGAATTTTTCCCTGGAGATGATTTCCAGGTATCCTGAGTACACTTCGGAATGCGATTACTCACTTGATCTGTCCTGATCGATGGCGAAACAACTACAGAGAAAACACTCACTGTAGGTTCTTGGAGGGAGGCCTAGGAGGCGCCAAAATAGAGCGTCGCAAGCTTAGCCTGGGACAGAATTTCAATTTCAACTCTCTTACTGCGGGAAAATCCAATGCCTTTTATACCCTGTGAGTCATGCCAAAAGTCACTTAGGCCTCTTGTTTGTCCTAATTTGTCCTTTAATTCCTGTGATTAAAGCTATTGTTGTGAGAATCTCTTCAAAGGTATAAGTGTGTGTAGGCTCAAGACCAAGCTTATTTTGGCTGAGGTGAGTCATGCTGGTAGTCACTTGTTTACTCAAAAATCCCGTTAGTCTAAAGGTCAGGCTTGTTTACGTTTGGGACGGGTCGTAACATCAGTCACGCAAGCCACTTATTCACGTTAAGCCGGTTAAGCGCCTAGTATTTTGAAGGCCAAGCCAAATAGAGTGAGGTTCCGCGCCAGGCCGAAAGAAAGCGCTAGTGTATCTAGCGCATTTTATAGCCTTTTTAGAATTTATTTACAGGCACATGCTCGCTAGGTTTGTGAAGCCTCTTCGACGCAGTCTTATAAAGAAATAAGCTTTTTTTTTTGCATAAATTAATCTGGAAAACGGTTAGGCAACTTTATTTCACACAATCCGCAGTTTGGGGCTCTTTTCTGCAGATGTGTGATTCCGGCCTAACGCTGCAGTCACATTGAGTGAGCACAATACAGCGTGCAGGATAGTTGTCTCCATAAGCGACTGTGTTAAGTCTATTGCGCCGCAGAATCGGGCTATCCTGCAGCGCAATAGACTTAACACAGCCGCTTATAGGGTGTAATCCGCAATCGCTGCCAGCAGTTACATTTGTAAGACTCGACAACGTCGCGTGGTTGGGGGCGCTACTGTTGATTTACTGGTGATGTGATCCGCAATCCCGCCAGCAGTAAGGCAGACGACGTCAGTCTACTTGCTTTTTTTCGTGACATTTTTGCTGTGATCCCGCGCAATCCCGCCAGCAGTAAAGCTGTTATTTCCATTTTTGTTTTTTTCACTTAAAACTATTTTTTTTGGTCTGCGTGTTTGTTAACGTCTAGCACAATATGCTTTGTTTACAATTAGAAAATGTCACGAAAAAGAGCACGTAGACTGACGTCGTCTGCTTTACTGCTGGCGGGATTGCGGATCACATAACCAGAAAATTGACAGTAGTGCCCCCAACCACGCAACGTTGTCACGTCTTACATAATATGTAACTGCTGGCGGCGATTGCGGATTACACCCATAGTTATCGGGACAATTCTATCCTTCATGCTCTATTGCGCTCTGTGTGACTGCAGCCTAAGAACAAGTAGGATACATTCTTCTACGCACAATGGTGTTAATGGTACTGACACAAGATAGTCGTGGGCATAGAGTTATAGTCGTAGGCATAGAGGTATAGGGTGTAATCCGTAATCGCCGCCAGCAGTTACATATGTACGACGTGACAACGTTGCGTGGTTGGGGGCGCTACTGTCGATTTACTGGTGATGTGATCCGCAATCTCACCAGCAGTAAAGCAGACGACGTCGGTCTACTTGCTCTTTTTCGTGACATTTTCTCATATGTAAACAAAGCAAAGCAGACGATAGAATGTCGGAAAATGTCACGAAAAGAGCAAGTAGACCGACGTCGTCTGCTTTACTAATGGTGAGATTGCGGATCACATCATCAGTAAATCGACAGTAGCGCCCCCAACCACGCAACAATGTCACGTCGTACATATGTAACTGCTGGCGGCGATTGCGGATTACACCCATAAGAATAGAGCACGCAAGCGGTATGTCAGCCTGTAAGCTGTAAGTGGCAGCGAGATCAGCTTAGAGAGAGATAGCTGCACATAAGAGGAATCGTGTCATTGTTTAGCCAAGCGCTGTGATTGGTTGACTCTCTCTCCTGCTCTCCCGATCACGCAAGGTACTAAGGTAGAGCAGACGGTCAGAGAGGGATAAAGCTCCCCTTATTCAGTCTTTTTTTTCTTAGCTGATCACGTGCAATTCGCAAATCGCCAGCGATGGGATATAGTTCCGGCCAGATTTGGGAATTCTCTAGGACCCAACCTCTCTGACGTGGGAAATCACTAGATTAAAAAAAAAACAGTACCGAAGGTGACGCGCGAGATTCAAATAAGGTCCAATAACACAAGCATCCATCACCTGATGACCCAGTGTGCTTACTGGCCACTCTGTTAAATAAATAATTATTGATAACACAAGCGCCTATCACCTGATAACCCAGGGCGCTTACTGGCCACTCTGTTAAATAAATAATTATTAATAACACAAGCGCCTATCACCCAATGACCTGGTGCGCTTACTGGCCACTCTTTTAAATAAATAATTATTAGTAAATAAAACAAGTGCCTATCACCTAATGACCCGGGGCACTTACTGGCCACTCTTTTAAATAAATAATTATTAATAAATAACACAAGTACCTATCACCTAATGACTCGGGGTACTTACTAGCTACTATTGAAAAATAAATTATCAAGTAATTACAAGAGCGCCAATTAAGAGGATCTTTGTCGTCTTAGATAAGATATCAAAATTGTGATATGTTTAATATGTTATCGATCAACTTTTTATCATTTAATAGTGTTGCAAATAAGTGTCCTGGATCATCAGGAAGGAGGTGCTTGACATATTTATGAATAATTATTGTGTTATTTATTAATAATTATTTACTTAAAAGAGTGGCCAGTAAGCGCCCCAGGTCATCAGGTGATAGGCGCTTCTGTTATTTATCAACAATTATTTATTTAAAAGAGTGGCCAGTAAGCGCCCTGGGTTATTACGTGATAGGCGCTTGTGTTGTTAATAATTATTTATTTAACTGAGTGGTCAGTAAGCGCCCCGGGGTATTAGATGATAGGCGCTTGTGTTATTAATAACCTTTTATTTAACAGAGTGGCCAGTAAGCGCCCTGGGTCATCAGGTGATAGGTGCTTGTGTTATTTATTAATAATTATTTGTTTAAAAGAGTGGCCAGTAAGCGCCCTGGGTCATCAGGTAATAGGCGCTTGTGTTATTTTTTAATAATTATTTGTTCAAAAGAGTGGCCAGTAAGCGCCCCGCGTCATTGGGTGATAGGCGCATGTGTTATTCTAATAATTATTTATTTAACAGAGTGGCCAGTAAGCGCCATGGGTCATCAGGTGATTGGTGCTTGTGTTATTTACTAATAATTATTTATTTAAAAGAGTGGCCAGTAAGCACCCTGGGTCATCAGGTGATAGGCGCTTGTGTTATTTACTAATAATTATCTATTTAAAAGAGTTGCCAGTAAGCGCCCCGGGTTATTGGGTGATAGGCGCTTGTGTTATTGGACCTTATTTGAATCTCGGGCGTCACCTTCGGTAGTATTTTTTTTTTGATCTAGTGATTTCCCACGTCAGAGAGGTTGGGTCCTAGAGAATTCCCAAATCTGGCCGGAACTATATCCACTCGCTGCAAATCGCTCACTTGCGTGCTCTATTCTTATACCTCTATGGTCGTAGGTCGTAGGTCGTAGGCAAGGTTTAAGATAAGACAGGGCACAAAAAGTACCATCTTTGCCGAGTAACAATTTTGTAGCACTACCAAGTTTTCCACCAGGTGGATCAGTGTCGAAAAGGTATTATCATATATACATGTGTATATATATTACTATATAAATATAACTGCAGTTTCAATACGTATGTACATATGTACACTGGCCGGACATTGATTCGTTACGCGCGAAATTTAAGAAGTTTTTAGAAAATTTTGAGCACCAATGTCCCGTAAATACTATAAGTATTACCTATTAGGTAATGGTAATGCTCTACTAAGTTCGTACGGTAATGCAATTATCCATGGTACAGACGAAAACGCCTTACCTACTTCATGTGGTAATCTGGTAATTTGTCTTGATACGAAATTTGTATGTATACTGCATGGTGACTTTTGTTTTTGTTGGCATTGCTTTGGAGTTTTGGAGTAGAATAACAAATGTCGTGAATTATGGGATTGCTCTAGCTAAAATTATTTGATTGTCTAATTTTGTCTTAATGTGCGATATATTTTTTTCTTATTCAATTACAATTTCAACACTTGTCTTGTACCTTGTATGACTGATCCTGAAATAAAACACTGTACACAAAGAATTTGTCCTTTAAATTATGACACTCTGTACTTAATAAATTATGTAAAATTTTTACTTATCTGAGAGTGTTTCAAAGTTCAGTGGGTTGATCATTATCCGCTCCCACTCAAACGTTCAATTAGGTATACTCTGTTATTAGCTAGAGCAATCCCATAATTCAGTATATACATAAATTTCGTATCAAGACAAATTACCACATGAAGTAGGTAAGGCGTTTTCTTCTGTACCATGGATAATTGCATTACCGTACGAACTTAGTGGAGCATTACCATTACCCAGTAGGTAATACTTATAGTATTTACGGGACAGCGGTGCTCAAAATTTTCTAAACACTTTTTGAATTTCGCGCGTAACGAATCAATAGATTCGTTCACCTTACAATCCAGGGACGGTCGGGGACGGTGTGAGCGAGTCGGAGACGAAAGTGAACAAGTGCTCTTCTCCGATCGTCCGCGATCGTCCCTGACCGTACGCGATGCGTAGTTGTACACGTTAGGTTAGATTAATGCTGTATGTAAACAATAGTTTGTAAATAAAGAAGTGCAAATACAAACAAGTTTGTTTACTTTTTGCATTAATCTAACCTAACGTGTACAACTGCGCATCGCGTACGGTCAGGGACGATCAGGGACGCTCGGAGAAGAGCACTTGTTCACTTTCGTCTCCGACTCGCTCACACCGTCCCCGACCGTCCCTGGATTGTAAGGTGAACGAATCTAATGTCCCGCCAGTGTACTACCTGAACAGAAATTGAGTTCAGGCACTGAACAGGTCCTGGACAGGTGCTTAAGCTGCCTGCGCAGGACCTGCTCAGGCTGCTGCACAGGCAGCCTTAGCTCAGGCAACCTGGAAAAATATTATCCAGCCCTGAACTGACTTTTACGCAATTAAATAGTTAAGTTATGTTACATAAAAAAAAGTTTTATAAACAGAGAAGTTGATTTTAGTTAAGTTTTATATGAAACAGGTGAGCTGGGAATGTGATGTTGCAATATTGTTAAAAGTTTATCCATGTGGCTATTTGCAATAAAACACTCTCTTTTCCATTTCTGCAGTTGTACACACAAATCACGAACTTCATCAATATTAACACTTGTTTTTTTTTTTTTTTTTTCTTACTCTGTCATTAGTTGTGTTTAATTCTTTAAAATTTTCTTGCTGAATATCGCTCTGAATATCTTGCTTATCAAACTGTACAGCTGAGTTATCACTTATATAATCTGTAAGTATAGCTTTTTTTCATTATTTCCGTTAAATCCGTTTGGTTTTTTTTTTTCCGCAATTTTTCTTTTACAAATAATTTGCATTCTATATCTATTTCGCATCTTTCGTTGAGAATAATGGTTTTGCTCCATATTTTAGATTAATTGAAAAAAAAGTTAAGACTGTACTGTAGTAGCAGACAGTTGATGTCAGTTCAGGCAATAGCACTGGACCCATAGAGATATTAGAATAGAGTGCGCAAGATATACTGCTGCCAGTAAGTTAGCCCGTCTGACGGTGCGAGAGAGACAGATGCGATAATCTCTCTCCATCTCTCTCTAGCCGATCGCTGTGATTGGCTCTACTCCCTCTCCAAGCGCTGAATGGCTGGAAAACAGAGAGAGACGGAGGGAAATTCTCGCATCTGTCTCTCTCGCACCGTTTGACGCAGTTTTCAGGCATTAGCGCCATAGAGGTATAAGAATAGAGGAGAAAAGGGGGCGTGATATGCGACAGCAGAATTCGCTACGTAACGAGGCATCTGTCTTTGTCTGGCAGTTATGTTATTGGTCGAGTCATACATGAGATTGAATTCACTGTAGGATTCAGGACGAAGAAGTAGCCAATAACGTGGCTTTGGCAACAAGGACAGATGCCCCGTTACACTTAGTTATGCTGTCGCTGCCGCTAATGGGCTAGTATAGCGCTTTTCCCCTCTATTCTTATACCTCTATGATTAGCGCACTCTATTCTAATATCTCTATGACCGGACCTGTACAGGAACTGTGCACAGCCTGAACTCACATATGCAGAAAATGCCTATCTTGCCTGTGCAGGACCTTCACAGGCAGTCAGGCAAGCTACGGCACATTTCTATTCGGGTACCTTTTTGACACTAATCCACCTAGTGGAGAACTTGGTACTGCTGCAAAATTGCGACAGACCGCACAAAGCATAGAGGTCTCACACTCACACCACCTGCTTTATTTTGTACCGTGGTCGTGGGTGCTAAATGAGTATAGAATATAGATGATACATGAATGAGAGGAGTCAACGTGATCGAATTTGTATGGTTCTAACTTTTAAGTAATTTTAGAAGTGATTCACAATTTTGAATATTTTTTCTTTCAGTACACAAAATTTTTAACTCAACAGAAAAATGCATTATGACTTGAATAATAATTTTATTAATTATTTGGCTCTGTTGTGAGGTACCTTATTGTAAAAATATTAAGATTTTGCCAATGAAATTTAGTTGAGGTGGTCATCTTACACGTACTTTTGGTATTAGAAAATTAAAAAAGAAATGTTTTCCCTTATAAGTATTTTGTTTTATTAACGTAAACTAACCAATTGTGCTTAAACGAAGTAATGGCAAATGTTACACAGAAATCGGTTACATAGTATACAAGGGTATTTGAGGCACCTTTTGGCACAGGTTGGTTTCATAACAACATTTTACATTAATCTATCATGTAAAGCTGATGCAAACCATGTAAAATTACGTGTTAATTGATAATATTGGAGAAATGAATATTCAATGATTCACTTATTGCTTGTTACTTTTAGTCGTTCATTCATACAAATTAAAATTAGCACTTTGATTGCATTGACTCACTATTACTTTTCAAGTCGATGTAGAAATAAATGTTTCATTTTGAAACAAATAGTCCATACTAAGCGAATTCGTGCAATAAATTATTGAATAAATAATACAGCTCTGTACTTGAAATTGTCTGCAAAATGACCATACCAACAGAGGAATTAATATTTTTACAAGTATCAATCTTCGAGTCAGCTCAACAAAGAGCCTTTTCCGAGGCAGTAGCAAAAGAGAGCCATTCTAACTTATTGGCAGGAAAGACCTTCTCAAACTTAGGCGGCGGTCACATGGAAAGCGTAACGCGTACCACGTAACCATTTGAGCCCATAAGAAAGAGAGAGAGAGGTAAAATACGCAAACCTCTCTCGCTCATGGGTTCAAATGTTCTTTCTAAACTTTAGGGCAAGAAAGAGGCTTTTCAAAAAAAAGTTTTCTTACAGAGGATATCCGGAACCAGCGGTTCTCAATCCAAATTGATGTAAGTTGAGAATCTCTTTTTCGTTGCATGAGCAGACGATGCGAAGACACATAAGAAACTTGGTGACACTGATGCAACTATGCAACATGTAGCCACCGATCTTACTATATATATGTACTCTGGCCGGTAGGGTAAGGTGCCGCGAGGCGAGTATAGAGACTTTCTGCATTTGTGTTTACATTTACAATCAGGTTATGTATACGACAACACAAATGCCGGGATGATTCCGATTTCTGTGGCGCTAAGCTATATATAGATATATTTGGTTATTGGATAGTAAAAGACAGAAATATCAGGCGCCACAGAAATCGGAATCATGCCGAAATGCCGAATAAAGTAAGAAATTTTAAAATGTTTAAAATGCGCCGTATCCCAGAACAAAGGTAAAAGTGAAAACTATTTGGATATTTGAAAATTTATGCGTAAATGCAATACTTAAACAAATTATTTAATATAAAGTTTTTCTATCATTTTTGTTTTTAATTTTATTTTGGCTCTGTTCGGAAATGATGGGTTGGTTAAGTATTAAGTTGGAACCTACCCCCACCCTAGCTTAACTAACCGACCGTGTGTTCGCACATGTAAACAATAGTTGATCAGCTGATCACGTATTGGCGCACTTTAAGCGCTTTTGTGGTTAAAGAAAGGACTTAAGGGGGCTTGGGCGTTTGGTGTCGTATCTATTGAGGGGCCCCTGTGGGGTATTTGTCATACAAATGATCCTTTGTAATATTTTTTTTATAATCATTTTGATTATACACATGTGTTAACAAAATAGCAATAATACGCGGAAAAGTCATTGGGAAAATCGATATTAAAAAATTTATTAGTTTTCCCGAGGTACCTTGTGTAAAGATGACGGCCCTGCCACGACAAAGCTGACAGCACTGTACTCTCTTGCTCTCATCTGCTATTATATACCTATACTTGTGTTAGACTCAAATTTTCATGCTTGTATGTTTATGAATGTACAGCGCATGCGTACTTAAAGTACCTGAACAAAACAATTCTCATGTTCGATGTTTTCCTCGCTATTTTCTCAAAATTTAACGTGTTGATCCTATTCTTTTTTTTAAATAATAGATTCTTTATACTTTCAAGTACATGTACCAATTTAATGTGTGGGCCCACAGCTTTTTATTGCGGTAAGGTAGTCTATTGAATTTCGGGTTCCGTTAGGTTGCGTGTTGAAATGACGAATTTTCACAAGCGATTTTCTCGAAAATAAATGTGTTGACCTACCTATTTTGTTTTCCTAAAAAAATCTAGCAAACTTTATCTATATAATCTCTGAATTTCAGACCTAGCCAGCATTTAATTCAAAATCGCCCAAGCCTCCTTAAAAGCGCTCAAAGTGCGCCAAAACGTGATCAGCTGATTAAGGGGGCTCCAGCGGGAGGAGTTAGGAGGTCACAGGTAGCCTAATTGATAGATAAAAACACACTGATTCCAACGGTGTCCTTATTTACCCCTCTAACCCTGGAAAATTTTAAGATATTTGCTCTCAAAGTTCGTACATTATACATAGCCTCTCATAGAGCAACGTGAAAACATCGGTATTTTCTAACAATAATTGAGGAGTTACATGTCAGGACTGTAACTGTGTTATAGAAAAACATCTCAGCTTTCAGATGGTACCTTCAAAAATATAGGTAACCCTGGAAATATTTGAGATATTTTGTAAAGTATTGATCAAGTCATTGAATTAGCAGGGTCATGCCGGGATGCCATCTTGTTGTTGGTAAGGCGCGCGCTTTTGAATATTTCAGAATTACACTGCAAGTACTTACATAAGTTTCATGTCATTTGTAACTCTTTTTTAATCGTGTTCTCCTATGGATTACTTA
Organism: Copidosoma floridanum; assembly: GCF_036245765.1. Taxonomy (NCBI): domain Eukaryota; kingdom Metazoa; phylum Arthropoda; class Insecta; order Hymenoptera; family Encyrtidae; genus Copidosoma; species Copidosoma floridanum. The sequence goes on along the minus strand of NW_028321898.1, from coordinate 2,744,161 downwards.
CACATTTTTTTTTTTTAAATAAAATAGAACATTGAAAAATTTTAACTGCAATTATTTTTTATATTATCAAAAATTGCGTCAATAATTTTTTTATTTGAAATAACTCTTACTTAATTATTTACACTCATAGATAATAATGAGGTGATGCCATTTGTAGGATCTTTTTTATATGTATCTACTAATACTTCTATTGATATCGATTCTTTGGCCATTTTATAAATTATCTTATCATTAATAATACATTTTAATACAATGAATTTTTGTTTGTTATCATCAATTACTTTTTTATTTCTTTTTTGCTGTTGCAAAATTATTTCAGCATCCTGAAAGTCTTGATGACTCTTACAGTGATGTGTGATTTCTTTCATTTTTTATAACACAAAAAAACTAATTCTAAATAAAACGCTCTGTACGTGACAGAAGCTGCTGTTTGTTTACCATAGGTACGGACACATCATATATATATGGGTAATTCTTTTACAAATCGAACGGATTTTGATAATAATTAATCGGCACCTCTTCGATTTGGCTGAAACTTTTTTTACGGATTCTATGTCGAAAAAAAAGAGATACGTGTCAGAGGAATTTTGTTTTCTTTGCATATTTTCGATAATAGAAGTGATCGAACATTTGAGAATGGCAAGTTTTTTAGCTCGGAGACTTATTTTCTTAAATTCATAGTTCCGAATCTTTAAGAGCTACAAAATTATCACCAATTGCACTTTTGTAGCTGATGGATTAAACTTTAAGAAAAAATTTTTGTTTACAAAAAATACTAACAAATTTAAATTGTTATTAACAATTTAATTGTTAAAACCGATTTTTAACAAACGCCCCCAAAAAGAATCAAGTTTTTAGTAGTTTCATCGCATTTTCTATCAAATTTTACGTCAAAAACATGTTTTTAAAATATGGTACCATTCCAAATATTATTGTTAAAGTATTAATTTATGTAGCGCGTAACGGCCAAAAAACGATTTTTTGCTAATAAATTGAAATCTGTTCATCGTATAAAAAAAAGTTAAATGTAAAAATTGTAGATAATTGACAGATCTACAACTTTCGTGAAAAATTTTTTTTGACATAATCTCAAAATTTCAAATTAAATTGCAAAAAATGTAAAAAATCAGCTTTGTAATAATTATTTTTTGGCAATTTGTATAGAAAATAATTTATGTGTAATTTATTTTGAATCAAATCTCCTGACATGTTAGAAAACCTATCTTGATTGAAAACAAAATTATTATTAAGCTTTGAAAAAAAAATCTATCCAGTGCGTTTGAAACAAATAATATATCCAGCGCGTCAAGTAATATCTCCCTGTTTGTTGTATTAGCCACCACTGCCATGAAAGACTTTGATAAATAATAATCGATGATAAAAAAATATTTTAGTAAATTAAAAAAATCACGTAATAAAAAATAATGTAATACTTCTTAATATATAATATGTACTTTATTGAAATAACGACATTTATATAGTAAAATTAGCACTCTCCTTGACAGTTTAATAGTATATTTTACTTGAAAATTTTCACAACATTTTTTTTTTCATGCAATGAAAATATCTTAGCTTCTAATTCTTGACAAGATATTGGAATCATGCAATGATATTTTAGGGTTCCCTTTATTGTTTTAGCTATTGTAAATCGTTCTGATAGTAATTTTCTTTCTTCTTCGTGCTCATCATTTGTAGAATAGCGACAAGTAATGTTTGGCAGTGATTCTGTCGCCCAATTGAATAGTTCTCGTGGCGTTCGAATGGGATTGTTTATCCTCTGAAGACTCGCTCTGGAGGCTAGTCGTTTTAAAGTTCCACCTATCCCGTCACAGGGTCCTTTACCATGTGAAGTGGGAAAAAAATGCCACTCTGCAGCTATTTTGAAGTCTTCCATGTGATACGTAAGATTAATAAAGTTCTTCCTATTTTTATATTGTCCACTTGCTCCATCGGACATATATATTATTTTTTGTACACCTGGCAAATTACTTTTGATGAATTCAATCAGTTGTCTTTGGTAGAGATGAACGGCAACAGTATCATGATTTAAGCATTCAGAAATGCAAACAAAACTTATTATTTTTAAACTTATTATTAAACCAAAAAACCATGCAAGAAACAATTATGAATGCTAAAAAACGAAGTTCCAAAAACAAAAATAATTTTAAAATATGAAGTAAATCCTACATGTCAAAGTTACGCACTGGATAGATTTTTTTTCAACGCTTGATAATAATTTTGTTTTCAATCAAGATTGGTTTTCTAACATGTCAGGAGATTCGATTCAAAATAAATTACCCATAAATTATTGTCTGTGCAAATTGCTAAGAAATAATTGTTGCAAAGCTGATTTTTTACATTTTTTGCAATTTAATTTGAAATTTTGAGGTTATATCAAAAAAAATTTTTCACAAAAGTTGTAGATCTGTCAATTATCTACAACTTTTACATTTAACTTTTTTTTATACGATGAACAGATTTCAATTTATTAGCAAAAAATCGTTTTTTGGCCGTTACGCGCTACATAAATTAATATTTTAACAATAATAATTGGAATGGTACCATATTTTAAAAACATGTTTTTGACGTAAAATTTGACAGAGAATGCGATGAAACTACTAAAAACTTGATTCTTTTTGGGGGCGTTTGTTAAAAATCGGTTTTAACAATTAAGTTGTTAATAACAATTTAAATTTGTTAGTATTTTTTGTAAAAAAAATTTTTTTCTTAAAGTTTAATCCGTCAGCTACAAAAGTGCAATTGGTAATAATTTTGTAGCTCTTAAAGATTCGGAACTATGAATTTAAGAAAATAAGTCTCCGAGCCAAAAAACTTGCCATTCTCAAATGTTTGATCACTTCTATTATCGAAAATATGCAAAGAAAACAAATTTCCTCTGACACGCATCTCTTTTTTTTCGACATAGAATCCGTAAAAAAAGTTTCAGCCAAATCGAAGAGGTGTCGATCAGACAGGTGTTCGATTTGTAAAAGAATTACCCATATAGATGATGGTGCTCGCTTATATATACACGTATGTATAGATATATACTCACAGAAGTGATACCAACTAACCGAATAGTTTTCGGGTTGGTACCAGTGCTCGCTGGAGCCCCCTTAACTATTGTTTACATGTGCGAACACACGTTCAGTTAGTTAAGTCGGGGTGGGGGTAGGTACCAACCAAAAACTTAACCAACGTATCATTTCCGAACAGAGCCTATTTAAAGATAATTGTAGTCTTCCTTAAGTATTTAAAAGTTAAAGAATTTCACCGAAACCATGTTCTATTAAATTATTGAATTTTCAAAAATAGAACAACAATTATCGTACATGCATATTGATTTATCATAGAAGTTGATGACCCCTACTAACAAAATACCAACACGATTTTTTTGCCATATAATTATTTATTTATTAGCATGTATTTATTATTTTATTTATTTACTTATAAATGAAAATTTACTTGGGCAAATTTGAGCTGGGCTTTTTTTCGTGACCGCCGTCTGACTGTTCTGTACTCAGTGAGGAACAGAATGTTGTAGTGTTGCCAAGTTGCTTGGGACGTCTGCTTCTCTCTCGGTGGAGGCCAGATGAGGTGTTATTAAAATTATCGTTACTCAATAATTAATATGGAAAGGCCTATAAGACTTGTACTCATTTTTTTCCTTAGGAATTTGTTTATTACATAAAATTTTTTAGGGAAAATACTGCGAAAATTCGGCAAGTTATGCTCAAAAGTGTGCGTTTTTTTTCGCAAAGATTATGGCTATAGATATACTGCACTGTTGAATCGACAATCTTTAAAACTGAATAGTTCGCAATTTGGTAAGGAAACACCTGTTGAAATTTTGCACACGTGTGAATAACACTTTCGTTTCACACATACTTCAATTTTAGCAAATTCTTATAAAAACTACTATACCCGGAGATCGTCCTTAACTTGAGTGTAAGTTGCTAATACATTAAATATACATATAATACAAACCGCTTTTAACGTAATATGTATATTATTGACTCGACGTGCTTCTCGACTGATAAACGTATTATTAAATGATTTTGAGCACAAGGAGATCAAGTACATGTACTTATAGAGTTCAAATCATTTTAAATTCCTACTACACAAGTATTTGGACTACCTAAGATCAAAGACTGTCTTACAATAGTTCCAATGTGCAGTGAACTCGTAAAGCACAAACATGAGAGCCACGCTGTCTATAGTTTGTGTGCGCACACTACGGCCAGAGATAAGTAGGGAGATTGCCAGTGCGGCACTGGCAGTGCCTATGTCAAAAAGTGTGCCGATGTTTCGGCGCTGATTTGGGCGCCAATCCATTATGGCCAGCAGAGGAACTATGCACACGTTTTCTATTAGCTGGCGGCTTGTAGGCTCGGCTTGCGGGGAGAGGTAAGGGGAGATAAGTGAAGGAGACATGAGAATCTAAATGTGGGCATCGGTGATGGAGCTAAACCTATATGTATATGCATACAACGGGCTATATATCTATAGCCATAGTTGTACACTGCTCATACGGAAAAGAGCTGCGCGTATTACTTTTCTCGCTTTTTCTCCCTGAAAAAAGATAAGCTTTTCATATGTAGTTGATCATTCGTTCAACTTTAAAAACAAAAACATAATAGTCAGGTTATCAACAATTTTTTTTTTTCATTTTTCAAAAAATGACAAGCTCAACGCAATTAACACATTATTTTGCTTTATTAGTGAACGAGTGCCTTTATCCCAATAATTCAGTGCGCTCAATTGTTCTTCACTTTTATGATAAGTGAAATTATTGAATGACAAATGAAGGCACTCACCACAACGACACTGTGCGCTCAAATATTTTTTGTACTAAGTAATATTATTTAGCAATATGCTAAACGCCTCGACCTACACTCCCCATTGCGCTGATATCTTTATTTGTCAATTTATATTTTTTCACTATTAATACATAGCTTAACGGCAATAATACGATAAAGCTCAAATTAAATCTCAAGCTTCGAAACTTTACGATAAACATATGTAACTTTTAGATTCCTCTTACCCTCAGCTTTGATAGCTCAGGTGGCTAGAGCCGGTGGGTAGATTTTAGCTTTTTTCTTTTTTTTCATTACAACATTACTTTTAATGTTTCACACTTTTTTTTATGATTACTTAGGTATTTTGTTTTACTAGTGACCAAAATTATTTTTTTAATTACTTTTTATGAAAAAGTAATTATAAAAAAAAAAGTCATTACAGCTTTGGTTGTGGTAATACTTGTAATAGTTTATTATGAAAAAATGAACGCTCTCTCTGTAGTTTTTCCGGGCTTGAGACCGGCACACTAAATGTGGGCAAATTATGCGCGCATTTTTTTTTTTTTTTTTTAATATTTGTTGAGTGCTCGACGAATTTATTGAAAATACTACTTTCAGACAAATTTAATAATAAAAACTACTGATTCAGTACTACAACGAATTAATAAATACTCCGAATTTTTGTAACTCTTACAATTTGAAGTACTGATTTGTTTGTTGAGTTGTTTTCCGAAAGCACTATAATTATTTCGTTAAGCGATTATTTTACGACTCGAATTTAAAAGTATACTACAATTCTCAGTGATGCATACACTATGTACATAATCATAAAAATAATAGATATCGTGTAGTGAACAATATTTTTACAGAAATTTTAATTCATGACTCCTATCACACACACCAGCGCATCCTATCTCGTTTCATCCTATTTAGAGTGAGAAATTATTTCAATTTATTTCGGCTAAGAATTATAATAATGATGAAAATAATAATAATAATAATAATAATAATAATAATAGTAATAATACTAATAATAATAATAATAATAATAATAATAATAATAATAATAATAGGAATAATAATAATAATGTCTAGTAAATTTTTTAGATAACACAAAAACAGTCTACATTCTTTGCCAATGAAACAAGTAGCATTTTCTACTTGACTTTCTAAGACATACTAATCAATCATTTTTAATGTACAAAAGATGAAAAAAAAGTGTTTTGTTTATAATTTTTAAAAAAAGTTTGAAATCACTTATTAGGATACTTTCGAGCAATTCAAGAATTCGTTAACGTCTTTAATTGTAATGCAAACTAAAATATGAAATTAAAATGATCAACTTCACTTGAAAAGCTTTTACTCCGTGCGTCAAATTATTTTTGTAGCCATGAATGGAAAAAAAAATTTTGTTTTTGAAAAAGAAAAAAAATCTTGTCACTGGTAAACCAAAATACGTAAGTAATCTTTAAAAAAAAGGATGAAACATTTAAAGTAATGTTGTAATAAAAAAAATATAAAATCGGCTTCGAGTGAGATTAGAACCCGAAGTCGCAAAACTAAAATCTACCCTCCTGCTCTAGCCACCTGAGCTATCAAAGCTTAGGGTAAGAGGAGTCCAAAAGTTACATATGTTCATCGTAAAGTTTCGAAGCTTGAGATTTAATTTAAGCTTTATCGTATTATTGCCGTTAAGCTATGTATTAATGATGGAAAAATATAAATTAACAAATAAAGATATCAGCGCAATGGGGCGTTTGGGTAAAGGCGTTCAGCGTATTAGTAAATAATATTACTAAGTACAAAAAATATTTGAGCGTACTGTGTCGTTGTGGTAAATGCCTTCATTTATTATTCAATAATTTCACTTATCATAAAAGTGAAGAACGATTGAGCGCATTAAATTGTTGGGATAAAGGCGCTCGTTTATTAATAAAGCAAAATAATATGGTGATTGCGTTGAGCTTGTCATTTTTTGAAAAATGAAAAAAAAATTTTTAATAACTTGACAATTATGTTTTGTTTTTATAGTTGAACGAATGATCATTAAGATATAAAAAGCTTATCTTTCTTTCAGGGAGGAAACGTGAGAAAAGTAATACGCGCAGCTTTTTTCCGTATGAGCAGTGTACAACTATGGCTATATATATATAAGGTAAATTCAGGTAATTCGGGACACTTTTCAGTAGCAAAATTTTCATCTCCACTTTTTTTAATGTCCCTTATTTTTTAGAATTTTTTAAAAAGATTTTACCTGTAGTCGGACGTTATTTTAAGTAAAAAAAAAAAAAAAATCTTGTAGTGCTTTTCTAAATGTTGAAAAATATGTTATTTTAAATTTTTTTGTAATTAAGCCTTTGCGGGACATATGTACGCCAGATTTCAGCTTATTCTGGACACCTATTAAGTTAAATCGGGACACATGTAAGATCTTTGTTTTAAGAGAGTGTATTTTATATTTTGATCAGTTTTAAAATTATTGAGTAGTCTAACAAATCGACTTTTTTCAAGAAATATAAAAACCAACGAAAAGTCATTTTGTACAAGATTTTAATCTTAATTTTATTCACTTAAACGTCCAATAAGTGACAAAATATGAAAAAAAATTAGTTAGGCAAAACTTCTTGTTATATTTTAAGTTTTGATTGTAAAACTTTCATTTCGTGAATAACCAAGGTTCGTCCTATTTCATCAACTTGTTTTTCGTAATTATGTATATCTGTTCTCAACTTTTGTCTGTTTTCTTCATTTTCTTCCAATTTTATTGCGTTCTTAATTTCTTTTATTTTTTTAAAAATGTCTTTTTTTTTGTTTGATTAGAGACTTTTTTTTTTCTTGTAAACTTTTATTTAAAATTGATTCTTTTTTTTTTTTCATATTTCTAGCTTTTGCTCTTTTTTGTTTATTCTGTAATACTTTTTGTTCCTTTTATTTCTTTTCCGTTTCTTTCTTTTCTAATTATTAGTTTCTCTAATTTCTAATTTTCTTATTAGTCTGTAGCAAATACTTTTGTACAGAATCCAACAGCAAACCTTTGGTTACTGAAAATCCTGTAGTAGCACAATAAATAATCCAGTTAACAATTTGATCTTCGTCATCTTTTGAAAAAAAAAATTGGATGTCCTGCTTTACTGTCTATTGGTGATAAGCCCTTATATATTTTGCAAACAACGTTGATTTTGGAATATCAAAAACCCTAGAAGCCTCCCTCACTGTGAATTCCCTTACAATAAGTAAATACTTATATAAGTTGAGATTACTTACTGTTTACAGTAGTATTAAGGTTATGATGTTTGTTTACATGTCGCATATACCTTCAATTGACTAAGTACACTTGAATTTTACGTGAAAACTGTTCCCCTTGATCTAATAATACACTTAACTGTTTAATTAAAGTGAAAAAAGTTAATTAACTAGTACTTTTTTACTGTATTGACTAAAAAATGAAAGTTGTGCCTAGCGAAGATATGATGTGTCCAATAATACCTTAAGGAGTGAAAAACGTTAAGGTAAGTCGGGACACACCGTCCAGAATTGGCTCATCAGTATCTTACTTGTGAGGTAATGTGGGACGCGCAATTTTAAATTATCAAAGTTGTTTTCATGACACTATTTATGAATAAATTATTTCAGGAAACACTACACTAATCGTTGGAACATTTTCCGCCTACTTTCCATCTTATAAATCTTTTTTTAATCATATATGAGTATACACGGTCATCTCCCCGGCACGGAAGAAAACTTGGTTGTTTACGGCTGCCGTCAGAACACCTTACAACATTTTTTTTCGCATTACTCTTTGCTATTAATTATTTTACTTTTTCGTTGCTTTAGATAAATAAAGGCTTGAAGAATATTGGGATTTTTTTTTTTTTCTTTAAGACTTGTTTATCATTTATAAATACAGTTTTTAGTCTGTGTCCCGAATTAGCTTAAGAATTTGAAGTGTCCCGAATTACCTGAATTTACCTTATAGCCCGTTGTATGCATATACATATAGGTTTAGCTTCTTCTCTCTCCATCACCGATGCCCACATTTGGATTCTCATGTCTCCTTCACTCATCTCCCCTTACCTCTCCCCGCGAGCCGAGCCTACAAGCTGCTAGCCAATAGAAAGCGTGTGCATAGTTCCTCTGCTGGCCACGATGGATTGGTGCTTAAATCAGCGATTGGTGCTTAAAACATCGGTACACTTTTTAACATAGGCACTGGTAATCTTCCTACTTATCTCTGCTGCGGTGCAGCATTGAACTATAGAAGCTTGTGGATTTATTTCAAAGGACAATTCCCTCGGGAGAAATGTCCATAGCAACGGATCGCTTGCTATGTTTGAATTTGTATTTGTCAATTTGAATTTCATTTAAGTGACAGCTTTGTTTTTATGTCACACTGAGCCACAAAAATATGATAAAACACGCGATTTTGTCATAAGAGCACGTAATCAAAGCAAAAACGGAAAGTTTTTTCACGTTTGAAAATTCTTAATACAGTAGAAGCTTCGCATACATGATCGTTCCGTATGGCGTTCTTCTCATATCTATAATATTATTATATATGATTCTGGAATGCACCGAGCATGTACGACGGGTTACCGAAAACGAACCTTACAGTTGTAGAGTTTTAAAGAGTGGGTACTTGGTTGTATATCGGCTTTCGTTTTCCTACAGCCCCGAGGAGGTCGATATGTGTATCTTCTACGTTATGTCCGTTTATGATAACTTGTGACAGTCTGGGAAATAATTAGCAGCCATGATGTATTGTTATTTGACGCTTACTGACATTTTTATTTAATTGGTCAACATTTATTTTCTGATATACAGTCATAGTTTTTTTTTCTTACTCAAAGGGAAACCTTTGTTACAGTGAAAATGTTCAAGTAGCTATTTTTTATTTCTCTCATTATTTTTGAAGTCCCTAAATACGAAAAATATGTTTTTAAGAGGATATCTATAAGTGTGTTGGTATGTGACACTTTGTAGTGACGTTATAACTCTCGAAGGATGGCAATTATTGTGCTGAAATTTTGTATAAGTACACTTGTTCCACTGGAAATAAGAGCTGCACACGTTTTTGTGCAAATAAGTATTTAATGAGCAAAAAATAGGCTAGAAAAAAACATTGATTTCTAGTATATATTTCAATATTGGGGCGATCCGACTGAGCTTACAAGTTTGAAGAAAATTGAGATATTGGTAGTGGGAAACATTAAAAAAAAATTTAGAAACGATTGATTTTTTTTTTATAGATAATCGAAAATACAAAATTTTATTAAGATATCTTTGGAAATGAGATAACAATTCATTTGTTTTTTTTTTACGAGATAAGTTGAACAACTTATAATAATTTAATAAATTTATTGATTACACAACAATAATAATAATAACAACAATTAATACACAAGCTTATTATCGTATTAACATGGTATATGTACAAAATTTTACAATCTTAAATAAAACAATTGTGTTTTAAAACATTTTTAAATCAGTTCGTGATTACTAACGTTAAAAAGTATAATCTTTGTTAAATAAGGAGGAAAACAACTCTCAAGAGACAAATAAAAAAAATTAGGAATTTTTTTCCAATAGAACTGAAAAAACACAAAAAATCGGTAAAAGGCTCTGTATGTCTTCAGCAAACATAAATTACCTAACGTATTGTAGAAACTATAGATTTGAATACATATTAAATATTTTAATTTAATCAAACGAAAAAATTTCGAGATATCGATTCGGCCTAGAAAGAAAAAAAATTTGGACAGAATGCTGGAAAGTCGTCATTTTGTTATATACAGTACTAAGAATGTTACAAATACTCTGTAATGCTTGTACAATACACAGCCTTTTACCAATTTTTTATTTTTTTTTCGATTTTTTTTTAATTATAAACTTTATTTCTCCTATCATTTTTTTTTCTACACAAAAAAATTTAAGCTGGGACAGCTTAATTATACGCGTTGTGGCAGCATGAACAGTATGAACTGCAAAGACATAACATAGGTATTGGTGCAGGAAACATGGAAGAAGAACCGCACGAGCTGCCATGAGATCATGATTGCTTAGGCTGATAAGGGATTTCTCACAAGTTTCGAGCTCATGTGGTTCTTCTTCCATACCGCTTACGCTAATACAACACGTATAATTATAAATTATAAGCTGTCCCAGCTTAAAATTTTTTCGTATGGTATACCCTTTAAAACAAAAAAAACTTTTAGTACGTCCTTTCAGTTAAGTATAAATGTAATCGTCATCCATTTTTTTTTTCTTATTCTTTATGTTTTTAGATCTTTTGCTTAAGTTTTTCTTTTCGTCTTTTTTCTCCCTTTGACTTCGTCACAGCAACATTTTTCTTTTTCTTTTCCGGTGCACTGATTCGCTTCATTGGTTTGGGATCAGCCTGTCCGCTTTTTTCCTTAAATCGATAACACACAACAACGTCATAATAATCATTAATTAATATTTATCTATTATATAATGTAAAATACAAAAAAAAGTTCAGGCATGAAATTTTTTTATAGTTTTACGAATTCAGTCTGGGAGCCTTTTATTTGAAAAAAATATTTAAGATTAAAGAGACTCTGTGCAATAATACTGTCAATATCAGTCAATTAGTGTACTTTCTATTAAATCTCTCAGAACCCTCCTCATTTTCATCATCCCAATCTTCTTGATTTTTGTAGCTATCTATGAATACATCTCTTTTTATTCAGTTTATATTATATGAATCAATTACATTATATTGATTAAATTTTATATAATTACTGCGTAGTCTATTAAGTGCAGTCGGAGTCCAACTATGAAAAAACTTTAAGAATTTAGAAAACATTGATATAAAATTAAGGAAATAGGAAAAGTTGTACTTAAGTCCTCAAGATCGCGATCTTTTTAACAGTAAAAAGATGTAACTGCTATAACACGCATTCTTCTTTTGAACGTTTATAAAAAGTTTTGCCTATTTTTTTAGTATTCGTTATTAAAAAAAAAAAAAAAAAAAAAAAAAAAAAAAAAAAAAAAAAAAAAAAAAAAAAAAAAAAAAACGAAAAAACGAAAAAACGAAAAAACGAAAAAAAAAAAGAAAAAAAAACAAAGAAAATGTCAAAACGCCGTTAGACGTACAATCGTCTCAATAATTAAACGTTATAAGAATTTATTTCTGAAAAAATGTTCTCTTCCGCCTTTTTTTCTTTGGTCAACAGAAGTCTTCAAAATACTTTTAACGAGGAGGGACCACTTCTACACCTGGAAACTCTACACATTGCGTTTAACACAATGATGTTCTGCACAACACAAAAAAAAAAGTTAGTACACTCCAATCTTATTGTGTAAAAGTCACATTAAGTTACTGCACAAGTGTATAAAGGTGATTTAAAATATCATTTTTCTACACAATGCATTCTACACAAAAAATTCTACACAGACTACGTTCAACACATCAACTTCTTCTATAACAACACAAGTGTGGAAACGTGGTGTGTGTTCAACACGCGTGTAGGACATAAAGTAGTGTATATTGTACTCGTGTAGACTCTATATCACAGGGGTGTAGATATACTCTACACAAAATTAAAACGGGTGCATGTATTCTACACAAGTGTAGAAAAAATAACTTTGTTCAGCACAAGCTTAAAATCAAAACTAAAGAACATCCAAATACACACTGTGTGGCAGTGATGGAAGTTTCTGTAGGCTATGTATTTCATATTAAATTATTTTGGTATCATTTTTAACCCATTTTTGTCACCAGCGTTATTAAATTAGTTTTTGTATAGGAACTGTAATACTTATAGTTTAATAAGATACACTATAATGATCCATTGCTTCCAAATTATAGGAAGGTATTAGCGAGTTATATATTTCAAAACTGGTCAACACAGATTATTTATTTTACATTATGTTTACTTGTAATCTGAGGTAAGTCTAACATGAAACTATAAATACTCTTGAAAGCTGTGTGAGGTCATAAGGTAATTTCAAAACAAATGAGGTTCTACAACTTTAAGTAAAGTTGTATGAAAATCAACTCGTTTAGCATGATGTCTATATAAAAAGTAACAATTCTTAATAATAAGCATACATCTCTTTTTGGCATACTACGGATGACGTATCTACTATCATTAAAAGACAAAAAAAAAACCTCAATAATGCTTTCGCACAGTGGTACGAAAAACCGTATACGCACTACGGCCAGAATTAAAATGCCTATGATCACCGTTTTATGTTGATGTGTCTTAGTGTCTGAGTAGCAGAAAAAATTATATTCATACTTTGAAAACATAGTTTATTGCGTAACGCGTTCAGAAGACTCCAATCTACGTACCGAGTGGTTTGCGGCACAAGCCTAGTGAGAGTGCTGGAACGAGGTTTGCAAAAAAGCTCTTTCGAACGAGTTACGTATACTACTTTTTTGCCTGATAACCCAAAATGAAGAGAGGAAGGTGCTAGTTTTAGGTTAGAATGCGGAAAAATATATATTCATAATCTCATTTTGATAGAAAAATTGTTTGCTTAGTACCTACTGAGATAGTGTTAGAGAAATACCTTTTTGAGACCTCGTTTAAAAAACTCACAGATACTGCAGGATAAAAAATATTTTTATATGTGATTAACCTAGACTTTTAAATATCCGTCTTCAGGAACAGCTAAATTTTTTTGAAACATTGTTTAAAAAATTTGTAAAGTGAAAAAAATTGGTTTTTTGGAAATAGCATAAAATGTATATACCGTACGAAAAATTGGTCTACATGTAAAATGTAGCTTTGAAAAAGATCGACAAAATAAATAAAAATGATTGCAATAGGTCATTCTGTTGGTCCGCAAAATTAAAAAAATCACTAAACTTAGTATATACTTCGATTGTTAATAACAAATAACCCCTTCACTCAAATATTTCCAAAACAATTGGAAGTTTTGTATCTTGATGGCATTAATCAACGCTCAAAATTTCAAATTGATATACATAACAGATATCGTGAACAGTCATTTGCTTACAACAAAGATGCTTCCGTAAAATAATAAAATAATACTCGCAAGTAGTAGAGCTGAAATGGAAGGATCAGAAGGCCAATTGGAAATAGCTATAAATTACGAGGAAGAGGAAGAAATAGATAATTAATTATTTATAAAACAACACTTTCTTACAATTAATAACAGCAATGTATATATCACTCATATATCACAGGAAGTTGCATATATATGTATCTACATATTTTATACACCCTACGTAACATTTTATAAAAATAATTTTCACAATGGACTACATTTCATATGCTCAATAATATAATGATAAGGTATGGTATTATTATAGTAGTCTTATGGACGTACCGTATAAGGGACCGCGCCCGCCACCGAACTAATTTTTCTTTTTCATAATAATTAAAATATAACGGTACTTTTAAATTAGAGCAATTCGGTCATTCTGGGAGCCAATAATACGTTACATAAGAAAATTTTGCAATCAATATGGGAATAAATAAAACACTAATAGATAAATTATAATATTTATTTATTATTTCAAACTAGCAAATCGAATAAATGTAACTAGAAACAATTTTAATTACTAATTGACATAAATTCTCGTAGGAGCCTTTGTAATGGGTTCCCTACAAATAGGGCAACACTTTCTTCTTTCTGATTGGGTCATCATTTTGGCAGTGCAGTGTTGACAAAGGCACATATGTCCACACTGAAGAGCATGGGTCACTCTCCGACCAACACATACGGAGCATTTTCCTGTATCTAAAATAAGGGGGCGTTAGTATATTTTATAATAATAATAATATTAATTTTAAGAATTGTATGGAGGAACGTTCTATGTAACATTATCTATATTAAATATTTTTGTATAGGCAGTACTAATATATCATTCCCATGATTATTAAGATTTCATGATCCACAAAACTTATTTTTAAAATTACGATATTAAACCAAATGTAGTGTTCCAATTTTCATTGTTTTGAATTATCGAAAAACTGCATAAGTACATAAAATAACAGTAATAATAATAACGATTAATTAAAACTACAAATTATTATAATATTAAACAATATTTATAGTAATAAATAACATGTGTACAATGGTAGCCCACTTTTCCAGATGGTTATTTGTGCAGAAATGGTACCTCCCTCGTTATATTTTCTACTTTCAACCACATGTTCATATTTGCGAAATCATTATTTTCTGCGATTATTTCTTTTCCGTCATTGCACAACTGTCTAAGCAAAAATTTTGTCGTTTTTTAGGGACCGTTCCCTGCTATGTAATACATCTAATATTAGTTGTAAAGATCGAAAATGTTTTCTAGTACGTTAAAGAACTTCAGATAGTTGACTTTTCAGCAGAAACGATATTTTTTTATATTTTTAGTTATTACTGGGTTTTTTTTTTTTTTTTTTTTTTTTTTTTTTTTTTTTTTTTCAGGTTTCACGTTAGATTGAAAAAGGAAAATATTGACCGAAAGGTTGAATTTTAAGACAAATAATTCATTGAAACGCATACTAATTTTAAATAATTTTTCACCGGGATTCAAAACAATCGGGCAAATATGGGCTACCTTAGCTTATAGAGTACAACGAGATACTGATCGATAAAACAAATGTTATAAAGCATATCTTTTTATACCGGTTTTTAGAAGTATATTATCGAATATCGAAAGTTTCAGTTATAATATATACAGATTTATTATAATTAAAGTTGAACGTGGCTAGGCCTTTAAAGGAAGTAACTACATTGCTCGTTTGAATACTATTGGCCTCATTATTCATTTAATGTTACTAAATTCTTATAATGTATGTGGCATTACTTTCCCTTACATTAGACTTAAATTTTCATAAAATTTATTCCATACTTATAAATTTAATTACATTTGCAAACAAGTACTAAAATACTTCTAACAATTTTTTTTAACAAAAAATAGTACTGTGTATAATGTACCTTCATTACCTAACCCACATTAATATACTAAATTCAACAAAAAAGTAATGAAAGTGCAAAATTGATCGTGCACTTTTTCCCCTCAACAGTAGCATTACTATGTAACGACACGTGCAGTAAGAAACGCACGTGGGTACTGACAGTTTGCTTATCTGGAATTAAAATAATTCCAAAAATGCAATACTTTCCCCTTACGGTTGGCGTTAATAACGACGCGAGCAGCAAGAAGCGCTCGCGGGTACTGTAATGCGATCGGTCATAATTTAATAGGGAAAATAATATTTTTGGTAAATTTTTCAAATGTTGTCTTTAATTCATGAGAGCTAGAAGAATATTTGCAATTGTTAATATAACTTTAAAATAATAATAATTTGTAAGTTTGAGTAAATTTTACCATTTTTACTTTTTCTATAAAACAGATTAATTAAATATTAACGCGTTTACATACATTCAATTAGACATTGGGGGTGTAGGACATATAATATGAACAAATTTACCTTATTGGGTACCCTAAACACTTGTTAACATCCTACTTTCATCAAAATATTCACATATACTGTTTTGAAATGAGCTTTTTGTTGGATTTAAGAAAAAATAGTCATTTACTTTAGTATAGTGGTGGATCATTACAAAAATTATTAATATATTTAGCCTGATGCGAAAAAAAAAGTTTTTTTATGTAGATTAGAAAGGTTTCTTTAACTTTTGGAAATATACAGTAAAATCAATGTTTATTATTTTTTTCAAACTTATTGTTGATTATGTAAATAAGGACTTCCGATGCTTACTGCTATGTATTATTGTTATATATATAATTGATTTTTTATTACGAGCTCGACTTATTCATTTTTGACATTATTTGTAGGGCCCTTACAAATTATGTATTGTATGACTAAGTCGATTTTGGACATAAAATTCATATAAGCTATAATATTTGCGTATAGTACATACTTTTACTATTATTTACGTAATTATTAGTGTAAGTTTTATTATATATATATTATTATTTATATTATGAATGTCATAGTTGGTGTCATTAACCGAAACTAATCTTATTGATACTTAAATGTTGCAAAATAGTTAGAGCTGCGATATATTTTTCGTAGGAAGGTTAAACAAAGTATTATGCCAATAATGTTCTTTTTCCCCTCAACGTTGGAACAATCGATTGATAGCTACGCATGCAGTCAGAAACGCACGCGGGTACCAGCAAAGTCTCTTATAAACATTAAAATAATGTTAATAATGCCTTGCTTTCCCCTCAACGTTGGCGTTTACAACGACGCAAGCAGTCAGAGACGCTCGCGGGTACTAAAGTCCAATTCAGAAGCATAATATTCATCAACAAATAGTTAATTTTTGAAAATTATGAAATTTATATAATTGTTTATTTATCATTATTACATAAAAATTTTTATCATAATTGTGACATTACATACTTTGAGAAAAATTTACAGTAAAGAAGTTAACATGTGTATTATTTTTAATTATTATAGGACTATGTTTTACATTGAGTTTAGTTTTTAATTGTATCATAAGACACTTTAAGGAAATAATATTCGTACACTAAATTTAAGTTAAGGCATGATCAATATAGTCCAACCACGATTAACCGTAATCGCCACAAAAAATGTGATAACTTTAATATATATTTTATATTGATACAATATGCTGTTGTACCGTATCGACATGAAAAAAGTAAGATTTTCCATTTTTAGATGATTTTGTCACAGAATATAGAGAATAATAAAAATAAAGTTATTGACAACCATGGCAATGACAGCTAGTAATTGCTTACATTTTTGTGCTATGGAATGTTGAGTAAATGTTAAGTAATATTATAAGTGTATATATTAGATAATAATATAAAAAATCGAAAATTATATATTTGATGAATACTAGTTTTTAAGAATTTAACTATTCATAAAATAAACTAACTTGTAATTGCACGGAAGTTTCAGCGTTCTTACGACTTTATTTAAATTAATGTTTGAACTTCGATTAAAAGCTTATAGTAAGGTTTACTATCGCAGTCCCCTTTTGTTAGTTACTTTAATTAAAAATAAAATATAGTCAAAACGTTAATGATTTACAAAGCTATTTTTAAATTAGATAATAATTTACAGTTGTATAGTTGGTGAAAATTGGAATTTTTATAAAATTAGAATTTGTTGAAGAATATATTAATAATCGCAGTTACTGATTTGTTATATTTCGTCTCATACTAATGTGGCAAAAAAATTAATTGACGCAGTAATTTTTTTTTGTGCTTTTTATTGAGTGGAATGTAGCAAATGTCAATTTTTGTTGAACGACTTAAATTCTTAACTTCATGTTTAGATACGAAACGATGTTAATTGTGCGTAATCAATGTAGTAAGAACGCTGAAACTTATGCTGTGGCATGCAATTACCTTTTTTTTTCCTCTTCTCGTCTTCTTTCGGCGTTTAACCGGTCGCTCCTCAGTGTTTTTCTCTTTATTTTTATTTTTCGATCTTCTTCGCTTTCTTTTATTTTTTGAATGAGCTGCTGCGCCTGCTAATGAGAAACAAATTATTGACTGACATACTTAATCAAAATAAGATGGTGAAAAAATGCACTTGTCCTTTTGGATCTTTGAAAGGTTAACATAACGACGCCCCTTACGCAGACTATCACAACTCAAATATTTTGAATGTTACTTTGAATGAAATAAATATGATTTGTGCTAGTCTTCATAGGGAGCGTCATAAAAAAATCTAATTATAATATGCCTTATGGCGTAGTGCATCACAAAATGTTTTTGCCATTTTCACCATTTATTAATCCATCCCCTATTATTTTCAGAGGTTTTATTTCAATGTAATTAATTTTAAATAGCTCACTATTTTCAATTTATTTGTCTATTTATCAAAGAAAACGTATTGGTATAATCACTTCATTCTATTCTTATCTTAAAAAAAGAGAATGTCACGTGTCGTGATCGATGCCTTTTGTTCGTTACATAATTGGCCGAGACTAATCGAGAGCGGGAAAATTTTGAAAGTGAAATTATTTGAATAAAATAAAAATCAATTTAAATTACTAAATATTATTAAGTTTAAAAATCATGAAAATAAATTGACATTAAGACTTTAGGGGTTGGCTCATGAAGCGTGCAGTGGAGGGGCCCTCAGTTACATCAAAAGGAGTAACATTATTTGTAAAAATAACGTTTGTAATTACCAGTTACTCCTGGTCCCACATCATGGTCATGATTACTACTCCCAGTATTCAATACTTCATTTCCATCTCTGTGATTTCGGGCATTATTGGCGTTCTCTGTAAAATGAACCCTCTTATAATTATCGTTTTACTACTTCAGAGGTAATGTATATAATGTAATTCAGGCATTGATAGTCAAATCTGTATTGAGTAATAATATTGTGAGATGCTAATTTTCAAATATCGTTATAGTTTTTCCATGATGAAAATATTTGACACTTACGTGCCGTACTTGCATCAGCATAGCTCTGTTCTACATAAAGCATACTATAATATACGCAAACATAATATTACCTAAGACATTATCACCATTTAAACGAATCATATCTTCACCATTCTCATCATCATCACTGTCATCATCTGGAATTCCATATTCGTTATGGTACACTCTACGAATTTCCGCACTATCAGAACTGTGTAGAGATATGTTGTCAACATCTATATCATCATTTTCATCTACAGCGATCACACTATCCTCCCCTTGACGAAGTTGACGGGGTGAAGTATTACCTGAAGATTGGGCTTCATCTCCTTCAGATGCCTCAGCAACTTCCTCCTGAACTTCATCCAAGTTTTGTGTCACTTCTACCTCTACTTCCGATGAACTTTCGACGTCCTCATTAAAATTAGCTTGCTGACGTACATGTAAGCCCACCTGCTGCGGAATTACTACTGGCCCTTCTTGTACAGGTGGTGCCACTGACTCTGCAGCATCTAATTCGACCTGTTCCCCTGCAAACGGCTGGGGAAGTTCTTCCCCATCTTCTTCGACATCTTGCAATGCTAGAGGTGGCTGAATTTCTTCAGCATTTTCGTTTTCTTGCTGCTGCGGAGGTTCAATATCCTGTGGAGCCGGAAGTTCATCTTCTTCGCCTGAGATATGTACACATATATATATATATATATACATTGCAAATAACATTACAGTTTGAGTATTTTTTTAGAAATATGAATTACAACCTACCTAAATTCTGAATATCCCTTTCATGATTTTGACCTCGCCCACGTCTTCCTCCACGCACTTGTCCACGCCCACGTCTTTCTCCACGCCCTCGTCTACCTATGCGTCCTCCTCTCGGACGTTGAGCTTGTCCACGTGCACGACCTCGCCCGCGCCCGCGGCCACCTCGTCTACCCCTAAACCGGCGATCTCCTACGCGTTCTTCGATAGGTATTTCTTCTTCATTTTCATTCGGAGGGCGGATGAGCATAGCATTTTTAATACGTACTGCCCTATCCTCAGCTATATTTTGTACCAATGCGCCATTGTTTTCGAAGAAAGCTCCTTTAAAATGTTCGAAAAAAAAAAACAACAGAAAACTTTTAGAGCATTTGAATTGCGCTAATAACTGATAAATTCTAACGTTTCCTGCATTCTACTATGTCGTATGCAATCTTTATGTAAATAAATAAAAAAAAATTCCTTTTAAATAGTAGGATTGACAATATTCGTAGAAATTGGCGTATATTTATTACAATAAATCTTGTTTTGGTTTGTGAAAAAAAACGCATTATTATTTACTAAGCCGTTTTCGTTTTCATTTCTTGAATATTATAATAATGTTTGCATATCAATAGATTTACTACGTGTATTTTTATACATACTATATATGTCCGTGACGTATTGACTATTTAAGGCATTTAGAGAATAATTGCTACGGTTTCCAGGAGATAAGGTGATGCTGAATGGGGTTACAAGGTGGGAGCAAGTAATGGGATTTTTTGTAATATAAATTATTCATGTATACATATTAGTGCAAAACCCTACTATACCTTCACCCGGATCACAAACAAAAACTTGCTGCAAACTCTGCACAAACTGTTGGGCTTCGCGGATCTCGTCATTCAAATCCATCGCTTGGTATGCAGCCAACTGTTCCTCGAACGGCACTAGATATAGTATGAAATGATTGGTTTCTGATGTTATGCAATAATTTCATATAGATACATACATCTGGGATGATACTGAAGCCTCCTCATAGCTACTAACGAAGTTAAAAACGTCTCTACACTGATTCTGTAAAAGGATACACGATCATTATTGATATTACGCGTTTAAAATGTAATATGTTTCTTGCTTAATTAACTTTGAAAACAACTTGGTACAATTCTAGTTATCATATATAATTGTAAGAAATGTTTCTGCTGTCTGCAATTGTTATAAATATTATATTTTATACTATCAATAATAAATTTACCTTCCATTTTTCACTCGAGCTTGCAAATTTAAAACGGCACGATCATTTAAGACGTTCAGCTCTGGTTGATTGTCCCCGAGAAACAGACCATTTCTGACTCGATCGTAGTTTACATTCGTGTCAACCATGATTTCAAGTAAATAGTCTGAAAATAAAATTGTTGAAATACCATAATTTAAATCAAACAAACAAATATAAGTGAGGCGAAGAAATATCTCACAACGAAACTCAAGTATAACTCATATAATCGTTTTTCTAATCAATAACTTTTTTTAACTTTATTACCGTATTTATTGATAAAATATTAAAGTGATAAAATAAGTACACGAATATGACACGTGTACTTCGTTCCCAGTCAAGTACAATCAATATTTTAAATTTGCATACAAAAAAAAAAAAATTACTACGATTACGGCATGGCATTTTATGTATAGTATTTATGTAAATACTATACAGTGAAACTATCCGTGATAATATTAATAGTGAAGGTATAATCATTTTATACTGTAAATCTTTACGAAATGATACGAACCGGTTTGAAGACATTAACAGAATTTTATGAATCACAGAACAATATTTTTTTTGTAAATTATATTTTATTTGTCTTTTGAGAAAAACATTTATACCGTGGGCGTTTTAAAAAGACTGAGGTGCCCTTGATAAAAAAAATCGGATTTGCCAAAAACGTGCAACCGGCTACAATGCTAGGCAATGTACCGTAGGCACTTCTTTGCAAACGCACTTGGACCTAGGGGCCGCGCTGGAAAGATACACACATACGACAACTACTATTTTTAAAAGTGTGAAGTATGATAAACAAA
Organism: Copidosoma floridanum; assembly: GCF_036245765.1. Taxonomy (NCBI): domain Eukaryota; kingdom Metazoa; phylum Arthropoda; class Insecta; order Hymenoptera; family Encyrtidae; genus Copidosoma; species Copidosoma floridanum. The sequence goes on along the minus strand of NW_028321898.1, from coordinate 2,722,174 downwards.
CAAACGTAGTAAGGTTATCGGTAAGGATATTGTTTATCCAATGACATATTATATTTTGCCTCCAAATTCCCCTATTTCACTCAAATTTACGAGTAATAGTTGTTTTTTAGAAACAATAATTAGGTTACCCCCCTCCCTCTAACGACAAAAATTGTTCAAACGCAGTCTGAATGAATATTTATTTAATTTGAATCTGATTACGCTTTATTGAATTTGAGCCTGAAATATCACTTTCTTAATGATATGTTGCAAGTTGTTGGTTTTTGAAATTGAAATACAAAATTTTATTAACACATCAGAAATGCCATTTATAATCCCCAAAAACAATTTTGAAAGAATTTCAATTTTCACGTTTATGTTGGAATCGTTATTGTAATTGAATCTAATACAGAAGTAAATACAACCGTTTCAAAAATTTTCGCATATCATGTCATTTGTACTAATAATTCCCTTGGCATTGAAATAAAAAATTGTTAAGTTGTGAAGTTTTGTGTCATTCAACATTTTACGTATCAGAAGGTCTTTGTAATATTATATCGTTAAATCCTTTTTTTGATAGCTACAAGACAAAGGAATGTTTCAAATGCATAGATTTAAGAAAGTCATTTTCATATCTATATAACATTTAATAACCTATTTATTTCAAAATTTATGATAGCTGTGCTGTTGATTATTTACAACAATAACATGGTTTGTTATAGTCAAGTTCTTATCTCAATAAATAAAACACTAGTAATAATCCTACCTATAAACAGAAATAGTCTGGGGTGATCATGGCACTTTCGATGCATGAGCCGGTGAAAGGTTTCACACAGATTTGTCGTTCTCACTGCCAACGCATAGATTGAAAATACAGGAGCGAGAGGTTCCCAAGTTCTTCTTAAATACCGAAGAAATCGTGTAACTCGTTCATACACAACTTCGTGGTTAGGAGCTTGCCTATCTTCCTCAGCCTTATTTTCGAGCACAGTGATGCCAAGTGGGATAAGCTCTTCCGGAAGAAAGGGCAGAGCAAGTGCCGATTCAAAAAAATCCACGTACACAGCGTCTGGCATGCGGAGAGTATTGCACCAGTACTTGATTAAACACTACAAAAAATGGGCAATCATTATTAATTACTTTTATCTTTTATTATTCGAATTCTGTATCACATAAGTGTGAAGTTAAGAGTAAGATTTGTTTAATTAAAATTGTATATCATGACTACAAATACTACTTTTTTTTTTAATATAAAATATTTCATGATTTGAATGGATGTTTTAGTCACCGAAGAATGGATACCACTAAGTGCCTCAATCTCGGCTGTGATTCTATTATCATTATGGTGGTATAAGATACTGTAATGGATACATGGATACAATTAGATCTGTTCTTTTCATTATTATTTTTGTATCATAACAAGACAATGGTGTACTTGATAACATGATACCTACAGTGTAATTATTAAAACGTATATTTTAAGTTTCAAGAAATATAAGGTCGTATCTCAATTATCTTCAGTATTATAATCAAGCAACGTTTCATACTTCACATTTACAATAATGCTTCGTTTCATCACACACTGTTTTCATACCTGTTTTAAGTGAAAAAGGCATCCAGATATGCGTGCATTTGGGAACTTCTGCCGGACAGAATTTAAAGCTGCAATTTCAAAGTCAAGTAAAAAGCTATTAACTCTTGATATTTCCGGAATGATTTGAAAAATCATGTCCCACATAGCGTTATACAACGCAGTCGTACGTCTACTGCACAGGACGAAAATTCCTGGAAACCTCTATAAATAATAATTTTGTATTACAAAATAATACACAGATTTTTTTCTACTTAATGCTTATAGAGTGAGGTTCGTAATAGACAAAATAATTGTACATCAATATAAGTTGTTAGAAATACGTATAGATACTTGTTAATGGCCTATGATTTTTTTACGTAGTGAAAAAAAAGTGTTGAATCCATTGCGTTGGTTTTTAATTATATCGATTTTATCGAATTTCAAAAGTTATTCTTTTTTTAAATTTTTGTTTTGATGTTTTCTGCTATTTATTTTTTTTTTTTTGATAAACAAACAATTTTTAACTTACTAAAAAATAATGTATTTGAAAAAAGAAAAATCATATTGGGAGTGTGTAGGAGTGTATCAGTGCGTATCTTTAGAATCAATTGCATCTGAAAATCCCTTTGCTCAATGTGATTGTATTAATTTTTTGTTTGTTATAAGGGTTACATCATCAAGAACACGAAATTCATGTAATTATTGATTTTATTATTTTGATTTAATCGATTTTCAAAAATTGATTTAATATTATTTCATGATTTATTGCTGTTGTAAGTTGTTTTATATGACATTTTTGCATCGTAAAAAATTTTCTACAAAGAGATGTTATGTTCGGATATAAATGAAATACATAATGCATTGTGTGCGAGTGGGGGATTCAGTAAATTCGATTTAACAGAAATACGTAGGATTCCTTTGAAATATTTAGATGGAACAAAGTTAATTATTATTATAATTGAAGTAACTTTTTACTAGCCTAGTGCCAAAGTAACTTCATCGGGGCCCTAAAGATGAGGCAACTTTGTCATGAGGCTCGTTCCAGCTCCATACGATTATTGGTTAAATGTTCTTGCGTTTATATATATATGCGTAGAAGTACACGCTGAGACTAAGTCGATAATCGAAAAAGTATATACAATGACAAAAAAAGTTGTTACACGTTAGTTATGTTTTTTGATTCGGAAACTGTCAACTATTTTTTTTTTTTTAATGATAATAGAAATTTCAACTGTAAAACTAATCTAATAAATCTAGATCTTACATGATCCAAGCGACGAAAGTGTATTGTATACAGCTGAGACATGTCATTCGGATGCCTTGGCAAAATCTGTTAAAGGTAATACAATTTATTATTTGATTTACAGTAAATTACTATCTGCAATGAACATTACCTTAAAAGTTCCATCAGCATATAACTGGGTGCAACGCCTTAAAGGTTCTTCCATTTCGGGGTTAATAAATATGAGAGCACAACCACCATCAGCTGAAGTGGCCATACCTCTATATATACCGGCGACTGGTGGATAATTCCTCAAAGTCACATCTAGGTCACGTACAGTCGCTGGCGTTACCGGAACATTCTTCTGCCTTTTCCTTTTCATTTGCGTCAGTAAAGTCTTGATTCTAAAATGGCCAGCTGCATTTCTAAACCTGACTCTAAACATATTTTGTACCATGAAAAAGTAACTTATTCAGTATTTAGGAATATTCGTTTTTCAATTTTCAACTTTCAAAATAATTCAGCAATTTTTATGCGCCTAAATATTGCTACGAATATTAGATAACAAAGAAGCGAATCAATTATTAACGCTTAAAGAAATTTGAGGTACAGAATGTTACTTAATACAGTTTAATTGTAATGAAAATAAACAAATTTATTAAATTCAATTTTTTAGATTTGTCATTCGATGAGATTTCCATTTTTTGCAAAGATAGTCAAGTTTTGTAATTCAAAATGAGATGGTTGAAACAATTTTCTTCTTCAAATCTAATTTTAAAGCTCTTCGAAGAGACGAATGAAAGACATGAAACACTAATCTCAAAACAAAATTGGTCTAAATTACATTTTTATCATTGAAAACATTCCATAAAAAAAAGGAGATTTAATGCCATTGACAGCAAAAATGTAGTATTGTATGTTGCCTTTTGAATTTCCTTGAAGCTATTTGAAGAAGTACACGTAAGAAATTAAAATTTATCAAGTAAATCATTACTTCTTCCAGCTACTATGCAAAAATAAAATTATAATTCATTATTTTTAAAGCTCAAATCATTAAATGGGTTTGCCTGCTATAACATATTGAACTTTGTTTTTTAATTATGGATAACATGATAAAATTTAATTTTTTACATATACTTTTTCGACTAGCGTCGAGGACCTTCGAAGAGCATCATAAAATACTACATTTAAAATTTGCGTCAAAGGGCTTTAAAATTAGTTTCGAAAAAGATAAATAATTTTTTTAACCGTCATATTTCGAATTATACATCTTATCTATCTTTAGAACATTTTGAAATCTCATCGAATGATAAATACGAAAAATCGAATATTAATAATTTTTTTTTTTTTCATCAAAATTAAACTGTTTTGAGTAACGTGTTGTTCCTCAAACCCTTCGAAAAATAATAATTAATTCGTTTCTTAGATACTCTTCACAGCAAAATTATAGTATTGTATGATACCCTTCGAAGCTTATCGAAGGTATTCAAAATACATGTTACAAATTCAATTCTACCTAACAATTCGTCAGTAAAAAAATTGAAATAAAATGTATTTAAATACGCGATAGCAGCCAAACTCACATAATGCATTTAGATCTAAAAATAAATAATTAAAATAATTACTTTTGGATAGTATAGCTAGGAGAAGAAAAAATTTGTGCATTTGATCGTACGGTTCTTTAATGCAAGCTTGAAGAGTATCACAACAAATATGTCTACTGAACTCTATTTACTAAACGACATGGATACTTTGGCAACCACATAAGCAAGATAGATTAAACCTCATTACTTTCCCGTTACCCGATCGGAAGAAAGAGAAGAAGATATAACGAAAGAGAAAGCTATATTCTGCAGTGGACATTGGGATGTTGTAGTCCTATAGTATATTTTAGGTTAGTTTCATCAGTACACGACGCACGTGTGTATTACAGTGTATCATTAAAAATTATTATGCCCTATGATACTTTGTTTTCCTTTGCTTCTTCCAATTTCCATCAGAGCAGGAGTACGCGAAATTGTAGTACCCCTCAAAGTTGAACATTGACGGATTTGAACGATCTTACGGTTTCAAAACATTTTGTAATACTCATAGTACAATTAAACATCATTTTAAGTTAAAAAAAATATATATATATATAATTTGCTTATAACAATTATTTGTTCATTAGGTTTATGTTGTTAATATGCTTATTGTTAATATCATTCCACGCTACCCTAAATTAAAAAAAGAAACATCAAAATCGGCTGGAAAATAACAGAGTTATGACAAATTTTTCTCGCTGCCCTAATTTGAAACTCGTTTGATAAAAAAATCAACTGTCCTCTAGGCTAAACAATGAGGTTGTATCACAAACAGCTTACGGCCAGTAGAGGCGCTGCCGGTCACAGTCAAGATGGCGACTTAATGTGTACAAGTGTACATATAGATGCTTGTTATAATAAGTTATATGTAAAATATGTATATGTATACTTGTACACATGAAGTCGCCATCTTGACTGTGACCGGCAGCGCCTCTACTGGCCGTAGGCTGTCTGCGATACAACCTCATTTGAAGACGCACTGAAATTAGTACTCGTTAAATATTGTATTTTGACAGCAAAAACGGGCCCATTTGAATTAGGACTTGATGAATTTACGAAATTTGATATTTTTAAAACACAGTTTCAATTTCCGCCATAAATAAGTATAAATAAATATTTAGTGCATTAAACAATTTAAAAATTATCTTGGCTTCGAAATGTCCCAGAACAACTTTTTCTTTTTTAATTTGTCTTAAATTACCAGAAACTCAAATATTAAAGAATCATGCTGATATGTTTATTTGTTGTAAAGTTATTGGCAAAACACGCAGCTCGAGAAAGTAGCAACATTGTTAACGCCATTTTAACGGTCAAAATTATTTAAAAGTGATTTGCCCACAAAAGATTCGTTAAATATACGTCTGACGTCTAAGGAAAAAAATGAGCCTGGTTAGAATTTTTTTTGGATAATGTTAATAGGTCAATGAACAACCTCTTTAATTAATTAATAAAATTCCTGAAAAAGTATGAAATATTTTTTCATGAAAATTTTTTTGTAAGTTGAGAGTAATGAGTTACATATTTTTCTAAAATTTCAAAAGTCTACTTTTTGCTCTCTTAGAATAAAAAATAATTCAAATTGCCGAAAATTTCGGCATTTTTTTGCAATTCATTTGAATAAATAATGAATGAAATTCAATCGACCAGGTCCCAAATTAACCAGTTTTAAAGTACCTACAATTTCACATAGGGAAAAAAAAAATTCTATTAACTGTTTTTGAGTTATTTGAAAGAAACTCCGATTTTCACGTTTTTTCTACTTAAAAGTGACTATTTAATGATGTTCGGTTTATCCAATTAGGGAGGAGCGTTAGGGTTGTTTTCCTTAATGGTAAATACATCAATTTTTCACCATACTGCGCAGGGAGAAGGAACTTTCGTCCCACTTCGCGGGACGAAAATTCTTTCTCCCGGCGCAGGCTTGGTGAAAAGTCATATACGCACCACGTTCGGAAGTTAAGAAATGTCCTAGATTTCACGTTAACCACCCTCGGCTTCGCCTCCGGCGTTAATTCACGTGAAATCTGCGACATTCGTAACCTCACTCACTAGGTGCGTAATATACTATTTATGCATGGTTATCTGAAATGAATTATTTCCGTTTGACGTAATAATTTGTCTAATTATCCTGGGCTCATAATCTTATGTGCCAAAGGCAAGGCTGCTCATGTATTTATAGCATCACGAGTCTATGTGCGAGAGAAGCATACAAATACAAACTATGGATTTAATGGATTGAGTACATATATTGTATATTAGCAACGCAGCGACATTATGCCTTGATCGCATCAACTATATATATATGGAACAAACGCATAGCGCTGATGGAGTTTTCTCAGGTGCTGCGTACTTGCGTCTACATAAGTGTCGCGCGCGCGTGTGTGTTACCTATACCTATATGTGTACATACCTGTATCCTGTTTACACTGTTGACAGTGTACGTATATATATATAGGTACTAGCATTCGGCATTTGGCCATCGTGACTGACGGCATCTGCTCTAAGTTTGTTAATTTAGTGTATTAAAAATTAACGAATAAACATTTATGACGAAAAATACTACTTCATAAATATATGTTTAGGATAATATTGTTTTATTTATTTCTCTTGTTCGATACATCTCAACTACAAATGACTATGTTGCAAAAATAGTATTATGATAATTTTAGCTTGTTCATCATTAAAAAAAAAAAAAAATCAGAATATACAATATTATATACAATATATGTACTCAATCCATTAAATCCATAGTTTGTATTTGTATGCTTCTCTCGCACACAGACTCGTGATGCTATAAATACATGAGCAGCCTTGCCCTTACGCATAAGATTATGGAATTAACGCATGCGCAGGTGGTATGGGCTCACCACATAGGTGATTTGATGCTATACCATTTTTTTCTCTCCGTGTTTAAGCGTTCACTAACGAGAGAGTATATCATATATTATTATACGCATGTTGGCTGCTATCGCATCCATATACATTTATATATAATGTGTCAACGTGTTGACGGAAAGAAGTCAGCTGAGTAGCTACGAGGTGCCAGTATCGCCAGCCCTATACCTATGCCGGTGCCCGTGGCACTGGCGTACGAGCTGCCTTGGCACCTCGTATTGCCGTACCTGAACATCATCATCCAATTGTGCAGAAGAGAGTAAGCGACAAATACATAGGGGTATAGTTAGTCTGTAATACATCGTTAAATATATACATATTTAGTGTGTATTGGTGAATAGGATTTTTTTTATTGGGATGTATTAGGTGTAAGTTCTTGAGCACGCGGTCATGCACTCGCGCGGGTGCTAGGTATGTATACTAGGTATGTAGGTACACAAATGTATATAGGTACACACTAGTATACCCGTAAGTATACGGTATACGTGCGTGACGCGTAGGTGCATACTTAAAACTTATATTAATATTCGTGTACCTCTCGCACAGTTAAAAGATAGCGTTATGGCGCCCGTACGCCAGCGACCGAGGCACCAGCATCAGGTATATGAATTATAAGAAATACTGGCACCTCGTACCTATAATAAGATATAGCCATAGGTGCAGTTGACCACTTTTCTCCGCACTACTCAGTCGTCAGTAACGAGTCGTCATACGTCTATGTCGCTACTAGATGCTAACCGAAAAAATATGTAAACGGTGCAGTTCTTAACCCCCTGATAGTGATTGACCGCCACGTATATTTTCAAATGGCACGTGTATATAAAAATATACAAATTACACAGTGGATCAATCACTCCAAAGGTGTCAATAACTGCAACGTTTACCCCATGTATACCATGACGGACCAGCGCTGAGCTAGACGAAACTTGTCATGAGTATTTCGAGGCCGAGACATATGGAGAGAGTTGTTTTTGCGTCGAGCAGCACAACCGAAGTGACTCTCGCTAGCCGGCCCATGCTCTTGACTCGGCCACCCGATGGCGCACCCGAGCGTCACGCCGTGTCGTCCAACCGAAGCCGATGCGCTGTTAGAGGGGGAAGGCAATGCTGGTAGGGCAGAGAGAAGTTCTCTCTTACTATTGCGAGGTAGCGAAATTCTGAGAAAAAACTCGACGCGCCTGGCGATGCTTGACAGATCGTGTCTCTACAAAACAATGCTGTACTTTTTGAAAAACAATTATCACGTGCAGCCATTATACACAGATTACTGCAAAATAAAAGCCACGAGAAAAAAAATACCTCAACCACTTAAACACATAGGGATACCAAAAAAATTTTGTCAATATGTAGATAGTTGATCAGGCATACACGTTTCTGGCAAAGTAGAGAAAAAATTGAAAGTTTTCATGTACTTACTCTCGACTTGTGCGATTAAAAATGTCGACAAACGTATCATGCGTGGTCCTGCACTGCTCGAAGATAGCTGCCTTAAATTCATCTTTCTCTATTGTCAAAACATCCGGTACATGCCCCACATGTTCCACACGGTATTCGACGGATCGATCTTCGCGTAAATATATCATTCCAGGACAGCCAAGAGAAGAACGTGAAGCACAGCGAAGGTATCGCGGATTCCTAGTATCCGCATGGTACAAAAATCCATTATTAAAAAATCGAACGGAATCGATCCGTCGACCAGGAAACTCCTGGATCTCTTCCATGAAGGGATATAAAATCGCAAAATCGCAAAATCACAGGCAAATAATACGACTGAGGATACGATGTCAGCCCGCCTAATGAGACTGAACTCTATACTACCGGAACACTTGTGTCTCATACGAGAGATGAACTCGCACTGACCGCCTCGCGCAAACTGTTTTTTCAACTAATAACCAAGAATACTACCAACATAATTGTGTGTGTGTGTATACCGCGGTGTAAACGTTTTTCACATGAACCATATGCGTTATAGAAAAAAAGAGAATGCGCAAACAAAAATAGCAGGTGAAAAAAAAAGAAAATTATTAGAATATATGGGGCTGTTCTTATCTTTTGATGGGGTGCAACTTATGAGTTTCAACTTCAAACTCAGTAGCTATAGAAATAATGCCATGTGATTGGCCATCATTCGTCGTTACAGTTAGTAACTTAGTAGTGAAAGTGTATATATATAGATATATATATATATACACGTAACTTTGTATACCTATATAGTTGCGACTGTTACGATTCACGAGCGTTGCGGTGGCGAAGCGGTCTCTTTATACCTATACATACCAAATACAAAAAAAATTTTCAATAGATATATATTATACAATAACTCTCATGTTATAGGTAATCTGAAACGAAGCTTTTATCGAGCAGATTACATATGCTATTGTTATATGTTGTTATATGTTATATACTACTTTGCACGTTTTTTTTTAATTATTAATGTTTAATTTATTTATACATATATACGTGTGTAATAATTCTTTTAACAATTTATTATTTTAAAGGCCACTGAGTTTGAAACATATGAATTTTTTGTCCATAAATATACACGCATAAACAAAAAACAAAGAAAATATTTTATATATACGAGTGAGTAGCGTGAAAAGAAGTAATCAGCTGTACCTACTTATAGGTACTAGGTGCCGGTAATCCTTATTCGCTGTGTGCAAGTTGAGTGCTACCCCCATTTTGCCGGATTTTTCATGTTAATTTAAATGGGAGAAAATTAGTTGACGCGGCCACCACTGGCGGATTTGCCGGACGATTCCATTATACTGCATGTAAAAGTGACAAGTGGCGCTAGCCCTCCCCTCCACCAACTGGCACACAGCGAATAGGTGCCAATGTTTCTTATAGGTATATACCTATGCCGGTGCCTTGGACAGCGACATACGAGCGCCCTAATGTTATCTTTCAATTATGATAGAAAGTTTCATTAATTGATAAAAATTTAATTATGCCAAGGACAATTGTCCGTATGGCAAAAAAAGTGTTGTAAATGTTGTACATTGTAATTTAAGTTAACATAATCGAGCATGACAGTTTCTTAAGTTATATCGTAGATAATATTTTGCAGTGGTGACTTGAGAGTGAGCGATACATACATAGGTGTAGGGGAGATACGGGTGCGGCTGGCAGGGCGGGTAGACTTGGCACCGCTAATTTTTCCTTGATAATAAAAATTTTTTTCTTAATTAACACAAAAACTGTCATTCCAAACATTTTTTGTATTCCTCACTCACTGAGAAATCACGAAATCTAATAGAAAATTTTAAAGATAATTTCAAAATTTAAAGTAAGAAAATAACGATCCATTGATTTCTTTTTATTGGAAAAATAAAAATAAAAATGTTTAAGCTTATAAAACACAATTTATCTTTTACATTAGGTCTTCAGCTTTAATTTGCGATTTTATGCAATGTTATTGGATGCAAAGGGAAAAAGTTCCATTAGTTTTAAATAAATATGTCAGGTGGGACAGTACCTGGTACCTATTTGCTTTGTGCAGCAATTTAAAATAGCGCCACCTTCAGGGAAAAATGTGTCGATACTAACTAACAAGAATACACCGTCTTTTGAGGACAATGATCTGTTACAAGCGTTTATTGCAACAATAATATATCTTTAACAACTGACGTAATTTCTTTAAGTGTTGAGTATACTTTTGAGCTGAAAAATTCCTATTTGACATTACCCAGGAAAAAATAATTCATAAGAACTTATATAAGATCTTAGGTAAGATCTTATGTCAATTCTTATATACGAACTTATATAAGATCTTCTTTAAGAACTTACAATTGATTATCGACCAAGAACTGACATAAGAACTTACATAAGATCTTATGTCAGTCCTTATGGAAAAAAAAACTCAATAAGAATTAAAAAAAAAAAATCTAAAAATGAAATTTTTACACGGTATAACCGCTTCCTACGGGCTTACCATCCGTATGATAACACCAAAAATGGGGTTTTGAAGAACTTTCCATAAATTTTCAAAAGAATAAATAAATAAATATAATTTACAAGTTTTTCAAAAAAGCATTAAAAATACTTCAAAACCCCATTTTTGGTGTTATCATACAGATGGTAACACCGTAGAAGGCGGTTATACCGTGTAAAAATCTCATTCTTAGATTTTTTTTTTTTAATTTTTATTGAGTTTTTTTTCCATAAGGACTGACATAAGATCTTATGTAAGTTCTTATGTCAGTTCTTGGTCGATAATCAATTGTAAGTTCTTAAAGAAGATCTTATATAAGTTTATATATAAGAAGTGACATAAGATCTTACCTAAGATCTTATATAAGTTCTTATAAATTATTTTTTCCTGGGTACATTAGTAAACAAAATTTTCCTCCCCACATGCTTGTATTTTGTGAGTGTATTGCAGTTTGCCTTGAATATCAATTCATTTCGTATGTAGAGTACTTTCAAGCCAGCACTTTAAAAAATGTTTACTGTGCTCACTCGTACATTATAATGCATTTCATACGAGAATTTTTTTTTTCACGTATTATGAAAAAAAGCATTTTTTACTATTAACTTGGTATTTGGGACTGAAAAAATTTATTTTAGTTGTTAAAGATAATTTTATTGTTGAAATAAACGCTTGTAGTAGATCATTGTCTATGAAAGGCTGTGTATTCTTGTTAGTTAGTATCGAAATATTTTCCCCTGCAGGTGGCGCTATTTCAAATTGCTGCACGAAGCGAATAACGGGAAACGACTGGCGCGAGCAGCGCTTTGCTCGCTGCAGACGAAAAGTAGTAGTAAGTAGGCATACTAACCTAATCTAAAATGTAAGTAAAGCACAAGTCATAGTTTTAGTGAGTCATAAGTTTTAGGTTATGGCAGTTTGACTATGCTAGTTCTGATCCACTAGTGGGCACAACTGGTAGTTTCCTGTCATTTTGTTAGTCTTTTAATAAAGAAAAGAAGAGTTCCATTATTGTTGATTTCACGATTCCATTACTTTCTGTAGATGCTAATCTGTAAAATGCATTTTTTATAATTTCGAAAAATTATAATATAAAAAAACAGTAATCTGTTAAAGTAAGAGTGCCAGCCACACCCGCTTCTCACCTATTGTGGATAGATACGTAAAAAATATATAGGGTACCTATGTTCGTTTGGTGTACTCTGGTTTACTCTGCCCAGTAAGGCCGCGGTTACATGCGGCGAAAATTGCCAGCGGGACGTCACAGCGGAATCACTAAGCCCACGAAAGTGAGAGAGACATCAGAGTATTTACTATTCCGCTGTGACGTTCCGCTGGCTATTTCCGCCCCATGTAACCGCGGCCTAAGTCGGAGTTCACGTGACCAGTGTACGGAATATCGTTCGGATGGCGAACAGCTGATTTTTTCAGTAAAATCACGTGATCTCCAACTACTGCGTAGTTATTGGACACATCAAACGAACATCCCCATAGAATTGAAAAAAAAGTGTAAGGGCGCGTTCGAAAAGTACCGTTCGTTACCTGGATCGTTCGTTCCAAAATAAAAAATGAATGTTAATTGATTATGGATCGTGTACTCTGTTGTTTCCACAACTCATAGAATTTTCGATACATTTTTGGAACGAACGATCCAGGTAACGAACGGTACTTTTCGAACGCGCCCTATGAATATAGTATTCATAGGATATAGGAATATGTTTTCAAGTACGTACGACGCAGTCACGTACGTATACCGTATACGAACGGGTATACTAGTGTATACCTATTTACATTTGTGCGCCTATATAACTATATATTCACATATTAGTAGACCAGATTACCAGTGTTTACGCGCGTGCCCACGTGAGTGCGTGCATAGGTATGGGGCTGGGGGCTGGGGATACTGGCACCTCGTACCTATTCGCTGTGAAAGTGAAGACAGCCAGCGCTTGAGTCGGCGATTTTTTGCAACGCTGGCTGGATAGCGGACTATTTCTACCATGCAAAATCTAGAAAAAATATTCATTACATTTAATAAAATTTTTGTAAGGTTGAGCAAGTACTATTAAAAGATCATGTGAACAATCTTCTTGACTACAAAAGATATGTGAAGTGATTTTAGTGCTTGTATAACTCATATGCCTGTAACAAAGTCGAGCAAAATAGTTCGATGCGACTACTAGAAGAAAACGTGACGTCAAATTTGATGTATGTGACTGTCAAAAAATACAAAAAGATTAGTACTTACTCAACCATACAGAAATTTCATTAATTGTAATAAATATTTTTCCTAGATTTGGTATGGTAGAAATAGTCCGATATCCAGCCAGCGTTTCAAAAAATCGCCAACTCGAGCGCTGGCTATTTTCACACTCACAGCGAATCACGGAATAACCCAATGTGTAAATAAACAAAAATTTCTGTGCCCTGTGTTTACTCTCGCTCTTTCTTTTTTTACTATGGTTTATGTTACAAACGATTCAAAGTACGGCTACCGTAAGAACCTGTCGCCATCTCTTGTTCACCAAGATAAATAGAGTATGCACCGTTGTGTCCGTTGCCATTTAGAGATTTAGGACAAGTGCCGGGAAGTAATCATGTTCACTTGGGTGTACTACCTTAATGTACTTAACAAAAGGACATAATAATAGTTTTTACGCTGTAAAGTTTTAATTTATTTTTCGGTTACGCCTTCAGCTGCGCTCAAGTTTTAGTTTTCGGTTAAATGGCTTCAAATTCGCACGCCAAAGAAAATCGTCGTATCTCCGTCATTTATTGCAAACATTTTCATTGAAACTTGGGGTAGCGCGACGAAATATTAACAACTAACACATCAACGTTGTTGATCGATTACTAATAACATTATTATAAACAAATTAAACAAACAATTATGGGGCGGTTCTTGTATGCGATCTAAAAAAATGTAATTACAGCACAACGTGTACGAATCCATAGTTTGATGAAACTTTTCTATCACTTTGCGATAGCTTATGTTTTGATTGCGCTTCCTCTTTTTTTTTAAACCTTACTGTTACGTAACGATCATTAAAGACCAGTTCTTCAAGCTGGGTAGTCTCTTATAAACAGGTTACTAAGCGCACATCTTTGGAAGCATCGTATATCTCACTTAAAAAAATCCCCCACAATCACGTTAGTAGTATTGTTTGTTTGTAGTCAGAAAGAAATTTGGCGCGAGGGTGTCAGCAAAAGTTTTTTTCGGTAATACATATGGTAAATTTTCTAACAAGGAGGGAAAGTGAAACTTCCGCTGGCATCTTATGGCTACTGTATCCCCATGTGAGAAATAGTATTTTTCTCCATTTCCGGTCGAAAGAACGTTAAATAATCGGCCAAGAGAAAATGAAAATCATGCTTGCTGCTTGCAGGTTAAAATTTGTAAGGATATTATAATAGTCATTTACTTGTTTTTGATGCGTGCCTTCAGGTAGTGTCGAGGCCTATTCAACATTTGCGGCACGAGCGCAGCGAGCACTGCTGGTTGGAGGCGGGCATAGAAAATACATGAACAAGCAAATTACATGTAATTTTTTTTTTTATTTCAGAATAAAAGTTAAATTAGTGAATAAAGTATTTGAATTTATTACCGTTTTATATGAATTCAGATTCTTTGTCGAAATCTTTGATCACTTCTTCTTCATCTGTAGAACCGTCCTCATCAGACATCGCAGATTGATTCTTCATTTTAATAGTGTAAAGAGCTTCTTGAATCTGACGTACCTCTGTATCGTATGTGTGGTTAGGCTATTATAAATATTGCTGACAAAGCTTTCTCCCCTTCGGTCGCGCGAAAAAATTGACGCACGCACTGGAAAGGAAAAACTATACTTACGCTTGTATGCTCACGCACTTTCCCTAGAAAAAAAACCATCAGTGCGTTTACATGCTATATATGTAGGTGGTTGCACTTACACTTTTCTTAGTTTGAAATCCGAGTGCTTGTTGGCTGACTTTGCTCAGAAAAAACGACGTAAGTGCCCTTACGGTTGGCCTCCCCTTGCGTTATTTTACAAGTTTGTGTCACTTACGCCTTTTTTTGACCAGTGAAAAGGATTTTTAATCGATTTCATAGATCTTATTTAATTATTTTTAATAATTAATATAAAATATACAATTTTTTAAAACGCCATTACATGCAAAATTTGTGACGAATTAATTGTTATCGTACGCTTTTTTTCCGTGGGACGGCAGCAGCAGCTTTGTCTTCGTACAATACTATTTGCATACTATTAGATACATTATTAGACTTATAAAAAAAATATAATCACTTGTCCAACCTGGTAAGCTCTCGGAGTAAATTTATTCGCTAGTAATTTTCTAAGTAGCACTGTCCTGTATGAAGCCTCTATCCTAAGAATACGAAACGGGAGATGCCATAACGTTTCTGTAATATTCACAAAGACTGAAATCTATACGAAGTCCAATTTCCCCGGCTAGTTAATTGGAAAGGTTGCTGAAATATTTCTAGCGTTAAGTACCTTCGCAACTGAAGTTTGTAAAGGGGAAACTCCCTTAATCGACTGAATGTAAAACAATGTAAACCAAACAAACGTTTGCCCGTACGAGATTTGACTCCCAAAGCGAAGCCGAGAAGAGGTATTAATGAAAGTTGTTACTTAACCTAAAAAAAAAAAAAAAAAAAAAAAGTAAACTGCTGCTATCTCTTAGGTCCAATATTTTCATGTATACATCATTATTTTGCACTGCTACACCTTTTTTTTTATGTATTGCTGACTTTTGACACGTTATTGCTTTTGAAAAATATTTATTTTTAATATATAACACGTGTTTGTCCCTTAAGGTTTTGATTGTTAGTTTAAAATTTTTATTGTAAAAACTGCATGACTAACCAAGTTTCCACACAAACTGTAACAAATTACATAAGTACTATGAGTATCTGCAAATAATTTGAGCCTGATTTATGTAGACGTGAAGTATTTTTGTTATACTGACGCGTTGAACGTAAGCAACAATCATTTAAAAAGCTTTAAAATAGTATATTACGTACCTAGGCCAGAAAGTGGTAGTATTACTGACAGCATTGGATTACCAGCTGAGCTGAATGCGAAGTTATATTTATGTCACGAAATTGCAGCAGAATGCACGAACTTTTGGTGGGAGTGTAAAAAATATTAATGTAAAAATCAAAATTAAAAGATAGTGGAGGCAAAATATTTATCAAACGGTGACAAGAATCTTATGAGAAAAATAGTAAGCCTTGTTGAATTAAAACATGTCTAGGTAGTCATCCCTAATAGCACAGGACTTTTTAAAACGTTTTTAACAACATTTTAGAAACATTTTTCCGACTTCACAACGTTTTCAAAACATTTTTTAAACATCATGTGCTATTAGGGATATGTCATAAAAAATGTACTTAAATGTCACGGACACCTTCCCCCTCACACACGCACACACAATTATATTTATTTTTACGTGAATATGCTGTTTATGATGCGTGTTCTCTTGGGTACATTAGAGCCAATCCAAGAAACGAACCCGCACATCAAGGACAAGTTAAAATGATATAAGGACAAATATAGCTTCAAATGATAAATATCTTTCGATTCAATCTTACATTTCGAGCAACATGATAAAATAACTTTTAGGTATATGCGAAAATCAAGGAAGAAATAAATACGAATGAACTATGAGTTAAGATGAAACAAAAAAAGTAATATTTTATTCAAAGGAATTATAATAAGTAGATAATAATAATAACACGGATAAACGAAGGTAATAATTGTTTAAACACTACTTGGGGAAATCAAAGTATTCGAAAAGGTTTCAGTATTTAATTCAACACAGAATCATTGCAAAAACGATCAACCCCATTTTAGTTGCAAAATGAAAAAAGGCGACTTAAAACAAATTTCTAGAGAGCCAGGCAACTTGCACGGGAAGCGTGCAAGACTCGAAAATTCAAAAGGGTACCAGGGCGGGGAGACACACACATAACATATGCTTCTTTGGTGAAAATATAGCGGTATTTTAGCCTCTCTAAGAAATTTAATGGTAAAACGTTAATAAATAAAAAAAAAACTAACTAACGAAAAAAAAAACAGGTTTCCAAAATCGGGAAAATCCTTAAAAAAAAAAAAACACTGAAATCTAAAAATTTTCCCTAGCCATATTTGATATGCAAAAGAAAAAAAAATACAAGAAAAATTAAATTCAGTCCAATAAAAATTAGTCAGAATATCTGCATGGAATGTTGAACTCCTAAAAACATCCTTCGAACATTACAAGCTCTTGAGTTTTTTCGGAATTCCCATTTATATATGGATCTTTTCCATATTCACGACTTTTTTTTTCTTTCCCGTAGACTTTACGATCATCTGGGGTCTGATTGGGGCTTTCGATATCTCGCTTAAATGAGAAATTTGTCAATAATCCTTAGACTGCGCATGCGCTCCAAAATTATTTTTATCAGACCCCGATCAGACCCCTGCTATGAATGATATAGACATCGAAATTGTATCTTTCGCGCATTCACAAACGGTCTCAAATGCATTCCGCGAAGATAAGTATTTCTCGCACTCTACATTGCAATTGCATCATACATTATGATATACATTAAATACACGCCTGCTTTCCTGCGAACATATAGATACACCTAACATTGATTGTCTAAAAAAAATTTCTCGGTATATCTTTCGATGGGGTTCGAACTCACGTCTCTCAAAGTTGCTCTCAAGGTAAACAGCATCTCAGTAGGTACTAAGCAAACAATTTTTCTATCAAAATGAGATTATGAATATATATTTTTCCGCATTCTAACCTAAAACTAGCACCTTCCTCTCTTCATTTTGGGTTATCAGGCAAAAAAGTAGTATACGTAACTCGTTCGAAAGAGCTTTTTTGCAAACCTCGTTCCAGCACTCTCACTAGGCTTGTGCCGCAAACCACTCGGTACGTAGATTGGAGTCTTCTGAACGCGTTACGCAATAAACTATGTTTTCAAAGTATGAATATAATTTTTTCTGCTACTCAGACACTAAGACACATCAACATAAAACGGTGATCATAGGCATTTTAATTCTGGCCGTAGTGCGTATACGGTTTTTCGTACCACTGTGCGAAAGCATTATTGAGGTTTTTTTTTTGTCTTTTAATGATAGTAGATACGTCATCCGTAGTATGCCAAAAAGAGATGTATGCTTATTATTAAGAATTGTTACTTTTTATATAGACATCATGCTAAACGAGTTGATTTTCATACAACTTTACTTAAAGTTGTAGAACCTCATTTGTTTTGAAATTACCTTATGACCTCACACAGCTTTCAAGAGTATTTATAGTTTCATGTTAGACTTACCTCAGATTACAAGTAAACATAATGTAAAATAAATAATCTGTGTTGACCAGTTTTGAAATATATAACTCGCTAATACCTTCCTATAATTTGGAAGCAATGGATCATTATAGTGTATCTTATTAAACTATAAGTATTACAGTTCCTATACAAAAACTAATTTAATAACGCTGGTGACAAAAATGGGTTAAAAATGATACCAAAATAATTTAATATGAAATACATAGCCTACAGAAACTTCCATCACTGCCACACAGTGTGTATTTGGATGTTCTTTAGTTTTGATTTTAAGCTTGTGCTGAACAAAGTTATTTTTTCTACACTTGTGTAGAATACATGCACCCGTTTTAATTTTGTGTAGAGTATATCTACACCCCTGTGATATAGAGTCTACACGAGTACAATATACACTACTTTATGTCCTACACGCGTGTTGAACACACACCACGTTTCCACACTTGTGTTGTTATAGAAGAAGTTGATGTGTTGAACGTAGTCTGTGTAGAATTTTTTGTGTAGAATGCATTGTGTAGAAAAATGATATTTTAAATCACCTTTATACACTTGTGCAGTAACTTAATGTGACTTTTACACAATAAGATTGGAGTGTACTAACTTTTTTTTTTGTGTTGTGCAGAACATCATTGTGTTAAACGCAATGTGTAGAGTTTCCGGGTGTAGAAGTGGTCCCTTCTCCTTTTAACGTGTGTTAATTGTAAGCACATACTAATTTTTATCTCTTCGAAAATGTCATCGTCATTGTATCCAGTGACTTCATTAAAAAACTTCTTGGCAGTCCACGGTGGATTCGACTCGAGTTGCTTCCAAGCGTTTCCTATGACTTCGTAACGAAACTTTTGTTTTGCTGTTTGTGTTGATGTGATCCTCATGTTCTTAGCCCGTTCTAAGTCTCGACCTTTCCTTGATTTTTATAAATTCTTCAACAATATCGAAAATATTATTTCATACATCTTTTACTATTTTTGACGATCTATTCGATGTATGCGTAATGCGTATATACTGTTTTTAATGAAAAACTGATTTAAGTAATTTCACATCAATATTGCAAAAAAAATTTTTATTTAACTCATGCGTATGCGTTGTCGCATTCGTGCAATTTTTATGTTCTCTTTTATATAGACTGGGCGCGTGTAAACGCCAGCGCTGCCAGGTGTTTGAAATTCGAGTCAAGGTGGTAACTTAAATACATAGTGTGCATAAACAACGAAGGAAGATTGTAAGATGATGAAGAAGATGACCTTTTAGGAACAATTTTTTTTAAGTGCAAAATAATGCTTCAGTGAATAACGAACGTTTGTTTTTTATGTCCACTGCATTTCTGTAAGAGTTGTATTGAATGTGTAAGTGTCGCAATTATATCCCGTCACAGCTCACTTGTGGACATGCGGTGGACGTGGAAAATATGACAACGTTGTGTCTGCAAAGTAAAATTCGAAAATAAGGCCACACGAACGAGTGCATCGATCGCACGAGTTGTATACAATACATTGTGTGGTGAATGTTATTCGTAATGTAAATTTATAAATATAAGAATGAAAATCGGTAATGCTTTTTTTTCGCAGTTTGGTGCGTAAAATTCCATTTTAAATACTAATTTTAGTTCGTAAAATGAAATTTTACCGCACTGAGTACGTAAAATGAGTGTGTAGAATAAAAATAAGTGGGTATAATGAAGTAAGTGCGTAAAATAAAAATTAGTGTGTAGAATAGTAATTTCCAGAGTTTGAACAATTTCTTCCAGTTTTTGAATAGTAGTAGTTTTTCCAAACAAACAAATGGGTTTTAGAAATTTAACACCCTCATTGCAAAAAGTATCGTATGCAACCCGTAAAACGCATTCTTGCACTCGTGCGATCGACGAACACTTGTCTGTGTGGCCTCGCCTTTGACTCTTGTCCTGCGATCGTCACTCGTGTGCTACGCGCACTCGTATAACGGTTGATGGGCACTGATCAACGGTTTGGTCGCGATTCGTGCACGGCGGTCGAACTCGATGCGTGAAATCGCGTTTTACGACCTAGTTGCATAATATACTATAAAGTGATTGTAAATGAAAAAAATGTGAAAAATAAATAGTGTTTCAATTGAAAAATAATGTGCGTATACATCGTTTCACAGAACTGTTTCAGAATTCACGCTGTTTTACATAAAATATCAAATACTCACGGATGAATGTGAATCCACTTGGGTTTGTCCGTAGAATAGCATTTAAAATTTTGTGGTAGCTCTCCAAGTAATTGTTAGTGCGATCTATCACTTTGTAAACCGTAAAAGTTTTTGGGCCAACTTTATTTACCGAAAAGCCTTTGTTGTAGTTTTTTTACATAGCTTTTTCACATTTTCAAATTGCGGGGATCGTCAGCAAATAGTTTTTCAGCTTGTTCTTCGATAGCTGTTACAGCTGCGTTGACTTGATCGGACGGTAACAAGGCGACACTGATTAGTTTTTTTATAATCAGAAGATTTAGGATTTTTGTCCTTGTTATTCTTGCTTAAGAAAAGTCTATAGTTTTTAGACTTGGCTTTTCTGACTAAGGCCTAAAATTAAATTTTATGTATTTTAGTATTAAGATGATTTTTAAGCAGGGACTTACAAAAAACAAAACTTTCGCTTCGTTTGGTTTCCCAAGACGGAATCAAAATTTATATTTCTTTTCGTTTCGTTTCTTGTACTTAACGAAACGAAAGTTGAAAAAAATTTCGTTTTGTTTATGACTCACATTACTATAAAAGTGAATAGTCAAGTTTTTTGAAGTTGTTTAGTAATGAAATGAAAATTAAAACGAAACATGATTCATCTTGTTATTTTGTTTTGCAAACATAAATCTGATTCTGAAAAATTTTATTTAGTTAATTTAAAAGAAAATTTGTTCTGAGTACGGGTGTCAACAGAATGAAAAATAAAAATTCTATGGCTTTCCTAGAGGCGAAAATGTCGAAAAGTTATTTTAATTAACGCTTAAAAATCGTTCTTGTAATGGATACAGAGCTAGGGGAACAAATTTTTTCGTCTTCTTAACTGCTTACGGGTCATATTCGATGTCTCTTTTATGTAAAAAAATTATGTTAAGGGATAAAAAACCCAAACTACATAGTTGTTACGGCTATTTACTGCCCCATTACAGGAAAAATTAAAAAACCACGATCTTAAAAACTTGATCGCGTGAGTGGAAAACATTGATATACGCAGTTTGGGTTGGGCGCAAATATCTTCTTAGGGGCCGTCCATATATTACGTCACGCTATTTTTGCCACTTTTTGAACCCCCCCTCCCCTCCCACCTTGTCACACTCTGTCACGCAGGTCTCATACCCCCCCTCCCTCTTGTCACGTCACGATAACGTTTATATTTTTAGTAATAGTTGGATATTTTTTCAAACTTTAGTTTATAAAAGCATTTTCAGAACAATTTAAGCTAATTAAGTGATTTAGTTTCTTAGAGTTTACAAAAATAAAATCAGACTTAGATAATAAAACGCAATCCACTTTTGAAAAAAAATCGTTATCAATCATCGAACTGTCAATTTTGCATAAATAAAAAAAAAGGAACATTGTCAGGACGGAAAAGGAAAAAAGTCTCCGGCAGTTCGTGTATTGTCACCCGAAGTAAAAACAATGTGAACTTAATTTATTTCACCCCATAAAGTGAATACGTTATTTTCTTTTATGACTAAAAGGAAGAACATCAGATTAACTTTACATAAATCTTACTGGCATCAAAATATGAAGATCTGTAGCATCTTAGGATCTAACGCTTCATATTTCTTATGGTACAGCTGATTTTAGATGATTTAAAACAAATAAAGGTACCACTTGTATCGCGTAAATTTTACTTAGGTAATACAGTGGAGACCTTTGATTAAGCTTAAACAAAATCTGAGTTCAAATACTATCGTTTCAAAAAAAATTTGTCCAAATCGATGCTAAAAATAAAAAGTTATGGAGGTTTTGCGTTGAATAATGAGATTTTTAAACAAAATGATAAAATAGATATTTCATGGAAATCTCATTGCTTAATTTGGAACCACTGTAACTTGTGGGTTTTAACATCAATTTCGACAAACTTTTTTTTTAATTGATTAGATTTGTGTTCAACTTTTATTTATGCTCAACCAGGAGTCACCAGTTTTCATAATTCTGTCCAGCTGAGCTATACGCAATACAAGTGGTACCTTTATTTTTCAGAAATCATCCAAAAATGGCTATAACTTAAGAAATATGCAGCGTTAGAGTCCAAGACTCTATAGATCTTCATATTTTGATGCCAGGATTATTTCTGTAAAGTTTCAGCCAAATCTTTGACCCGAAGGTCCAACACTTTCCTTGTAAGTTGGCATTTCATTTGGACCCAGGTGTAAAAAATTCTTTATTTGAATAAAAATTATTTTTCATTTTCTTTAAATTATTCGAAAAATACATTTTGAGTCTGTACAGTACTATAAACTCTTATAGTCCTCTGATCAATTTTTTTTTTTTTTTTTTTTTATTAATAATGAAATAATTTTTTTAATTGTTACGTCGAAGAGATAGTAGTAGTATAAAAAGAATTCTTTCTTTTTGCATATATTGCCATTCGACGTCAAACTAAAAAACAAAACAAATGGACAAACGCTGTTTTTAATAATAAATATCATATGTATGACAAAATACGTGAAAAAATTTTCATGCGAACTTCATAGTTATACCGACGAAGGAAGGTTGCAATTTTTTTACCTGTGTCAAGTAACAACTTTCGGCAATCTGCCTAGCATTCGGGTGCATTTCGATTGGAGCAAAAGCAGAACCTACGCTGGTTGTCACGTTTGCTGTATTCTGCCGGAGCGCATCATTGTTGCACGGGTCAACAGGGACATGAATAATGTTAAACTGTATCAAACAATGGTCGAAAATTATAACCATAAAACGCATAAAAATTTATGTGTTACTCAAATGCAAAATTAATCTGCAATTTTTTTTTATTCTATAATTGTCGCTTCATTATTACACTTGTGATTTCTTACCTTTAAATAACTACATATTTAAGGTCAGCAGCTCTCTATTACAGAAAATAAGTTAAAACGTGAATTATTATCGGGTTCGTGATTATGTACAAAAATTTATTTTCAAACGTGAAAAAACTTTCCGTTATTGCTTTTTTTACGTGCTCTTATGAGAAAATCAAGTGTTTTATCGTGTTGTTGTGGCTCAGTGTGACATAAAAACAAAGCTGTCACTTAAATAAAATTCGAATTGATAAATACAAATTCGAACATAGCAACCGATCTGTTGCTATGGACGTTTCTCCCGGGAGAATTGTCCTTTGTGAGAAATGTCCATATCTCCAGTGATCGTGCTCTCACAGCACAAAGTCTGGGCTCATCTCATGTGGATAGTATAGGTGTATACTAACGTGCTTTTGCAGTGCAAGTCTTTTGTTACTTTTGTGTTTACATTAATATATAGTGTAGTAAGACAGTCCACTACGGTTAGTGATAAAAAATGATCATTTTGTAGCGACCAGATACGGTATTTAAATTGAAAAAAAGCAACTTAAACTGTATATTTTAAATAAACTAGGGGGCTTTGCCCCCTATGCGCTTCGTGCGCCAACCCCACCAAACTTTTTTGATTATACATATTTCTAATAACTATTTAATCTAAATCGAATGATTAAATTTTTAAAAATAAATTTAAGTTGAAACGAATAAAACGACCTCAGATAGCCAGCGCTTGTCTACCTAATCTCATATGTACATTTAAATGTACCGTCTTTCGTCACTCACGACCAATCAGATCACGACGTATTCTGTCAACAGTCACGTGATACTCATTCTTTTAGGATAGATTATTCATTACACAAGAAAACATTATTTCGACCCCACCGCCCTCAAATTTTTTTATTCGTGTCACCATTTAATAAAATATCACGTTTATGAATTATTTAGTTAACTAGCTGTTCAAAAGGATCTAAGACTCGAAGAAAAATATCTATTAGATCCATTTACTATACTAGTGTATTGAAGAACAAAATTTATATTAGTAGTTGTGTTGTTCGAACAACTTTGGTTAAACTCATTAGATCTTGTTTTGCCCAGCACAGCTCTCTCAACTAACATAAATTGTGGTCTAAGGTATGTCTTGTATAAATAAATACAATATAATTAAAATTTTTTTCAATAATTTTTTGAAAGAAGTTATTGAATAGAATTGTAAATCTGTTTGTACATACAAAATTACTTAAATTTTGAATACTCCTTTTTGTTGTATACTAAGTTTTATCTACAAATTACGTTTGGAAAACGTAGTTCCACGAAAGTTTTTTGATAAAATTTATTGATATTATAGTTAAAACGATTCGAATGAAAATGTACTTTAATAACTAAATGTAGTCAATCTTTTGATGATTTTTAAAAAACATATCGAACACCCGTTATTGTTGCACTAAAGTATTTTCAAATACTGTAAAAACTTACGCGATGTAATCTGAATAAATAACTATTTTGTTGAAATAAAACATTTTTTAAATCTTCGTTAAAAAACTATTTCCGTTTTATATATACATATACTCACTGTGGTCATTGGCCGAAGAGGTATATGCACGATTTTGCTTTCTCAGCCCAAAATACGGCATTGCAGAGCTTAACGAAGCTTTGAACGCGCAGAGCCCAGACTTTGTGCTGTGAGAGCACACTCGCTGAGCTCTAGGGGCTTCCCTCCACAAGCTTCTACAGTTCAATGCTGTGCCGTACTGTGGACGCACAAACTATAGGCAGCGTGGCTCTCATGCTTGTGATCTTTCTCAAATCTTGACTCTCAAATCTTTGATCTTAGGTAGTCCAAATACTTGTGTAGTAGGAATTCAAAATGATTTGAACTCTGTAAGCCCACGTACTTGATCTCCTTATGCTCAAAATTATTTTCCGTGTACTAAAGCGCCTCGGATCAATAAATCTAAGACTTGACTTGCATCTTAAATATTAGGTAAATTAATTTATGTTGGTAATTATTTAAAAAACACCTCGAAACTCATGAAGAGACGCACTTTTTGGTAGATGAAAAGATTATTAATAAAAAAAGGAATTTTAAATTTTAATTCAATATTAAGACAACAATCGTGAGGAAAAATAAAATTTTTACTGTTTTAGCGGGTTCTATAGCGTTTAGTAAATAGCATGTGTGTGTAAATATATGTATAATAGTAGTTAGTGGAACTAGAAGCACAATTGGTGTAGGCTCTTTACAGGTTGAGATGTATCTGAGTTTGATAGTAGTAATAGCGGATAATTATTATTATTGTTAGATGTGTGTAAATGTATAAAGTTTATCGTTATCAAAAGTATTTACAAAATCTATTGACTGGCATGTACAGTTGTTTAAGCGCGATCGAACAGCTACAGAAAACGAGATGAAAGCAAACATAGATTTAAGTGGTGGTATTTTATCTGCATGTTACGGAAAAAAATCACCCTTAGATTTTAATGAAGAAAAAGAGATCTTAATGATATTATAAAGCAAGGAATAATCTCAGATGACTACCTTGATTTTTATAATGGCATGTTAAATATTTAACGAATAAATTTTTTAGTATCATACATAACAAATTAATAGTATTTTTTAAGAACATATATGTAATATAGGGTACTGCTGCTTGTCTGTACAGTTCTATCCGGTTTTATCTGTCATCTGAATTATTGTTAAAATAGTAGATTTCTTACCTAGCGTAGAAAGTACAATTTGCGCCGCAGCTGTTGTATGTTTGTGCCCGAGGTGAAAACGACATTTTTTGTATTGAAGGCTTACTTTCAGCCCGCCGATTACTTTCCGCCCTAGGGTGGGAGCGAATGTTTCTTCCTGCGGTCGAGTAATTGGTGGTCGGAAAGTGTGCCCTAGGGATCAAAGCACTGTGCCTGAGGAACGAAATAGTATACTACGCACCTATAGTGAGCGAGGTTAAAAATGTCGCAGATTTCACGTGAATAAATGCCCAAGGTGAAACTGACGGCGGATAACGTGAAATTTAGGACATTTCTTAACCTCTGAACGTTGTGCGTATACTATTTTTCTGCATACCTTCGCCAAAAGGGCCGATTATCTGTTTTGGAGCAAGTCAGATACAAAGCACTTTTTATGGGGATATGAGGAAAAAAATTTTTTCTGACCTCGGGTGTTTTTTAGGGTCGGTTGTGCCCTTGGTAGGATGAATAGGATTCGCCACATAAGTACCATCGCTCCGCGGCTACCTTACGTCTCTCGGGTCGCAAAATATCCCCAGAGAGGACGGCACTTATCCGATTAAAACTACTATTTCTATTTTGGGCTACTTTGAGGGTTGGGTGTGCCCGCGATAAGAAAAATAGGGTTCGCACCTGGTGCACATCCAACCAGGGCAACAAGGATTTTCTCGGGCCTGCTGCTTGCCCTGGCGACATGCGCCACCAGGTACGAAAACTACTATTAAAAAAAAAAAGAATATGACTATGTAGGGGTAAGTGTACCTATCTCCGTGCTCTGCCCTATTACCGTGGATTTTGAAAAACTGATGATTACTTGCTCAAAATAAGAAATGTTTCATATAAAATAATTTTTCAATTTTAATAATCTAAAATGACGTTAATGTAGATGCAATTCAAACAGAAATATTTGTGTATATTTTGAGTAAATAATTATTTTCCACGGTATTCGGTACAATGCGCTCATTAACTGATTATGTACGTATTTCCGCGGTGAGCGTACGTAAACATAACCCTATACTTACAGAACGCACGACAGTTAACACGTATAAACAATTAGTAGGTAAAAGCACGTCGATCTAACGTAACCAAGATGAAGAAAACTAAAAAAGGCAAGAAAGGCAAGAAATCGATCGAAATAAAGAAAAACAAAAAGTGTTACTCTCCAGAGACATAAAAATCAGCTTTGAAAAGTATCTATTCTGGAAAATCTATTGCTGAGTGCTCAAAAATGTATAAGATTCCTACTAAATGAATAAGCAAGTACAAAAAAAAGTAACATTTTTTTAAAACAATAAATAAGTCATGTAGAAAATGCAGGTAAAATTTGCATTTTTTTTGATATTCCGCAAATACAACTTTCTTCACCCACGGTAATACGGACACGGTGATTGGGACATCCGCGGTAATACGTACACGGTAATAGGTACACAACCACGGTAATACCAGCATACCGTTTTTATTCGTTTTAAAAATATTCTACTGCAGTCTTAGCTTCATAAATTTTTTTTAAATATTCCGTAAGAGATTATGTAAGATTTAAAAAAAAAAATATTCCAAAAAATTTTAGTATACCATTTTTTATGGTGCATTTAAGTTGGAATTTTCAGTACGTGCCACGGAGATAGGTACACTTACCCCTATACAGTTATTTACTGCAATTGACATCAAAGTAGTGCTTAAAATCATATTTAATATACTTCAGGAACAATGATAGTAACTATTCTAATTTAGAGCAAATAACGCTTTATTAGTTATTAATTTTTTCATCTGCCAAGAAGTGCGTCGCTTCATGAGTTTAGAGGTGTTTTTTTTAATTACCTACATATTTCACCTATAAGTTCGTCAATCGAGAAGCAAATTGGTTCAATAATACACATAATACGTTAAGGTTTGTATATCTATATTAATTGTATTATTAACTTAAAATCAAATTAAAAAAACTTTTTTTTGAAAATGCTCTTTCTTGCCAGCAAGTTTGAAAAGGCTTTCGCTTGCTCAAAACTTTGAAAAGGCTCTTTCTTGCCAATAAATTTGAAAAGGCTCTCTCTTGCCATTGCCTCGGAAAAGGCTTTTTTTTTGCGCTGACCCGACGCAATAGAAAATATCCTATTTTTTCATTATGAGTTTTGAATGTAAGAATGTTCCAGAAATAATTTTTTTCTCAAAAACAATCTAGTACAAACAGATGACAAGTTTTTTACAGCATTTCGTTATGAAGGAAAAAAAATTTTTTTAAAAGCACAACAGATTGCTACCCTTTTTTTTCGATAACATCCTTCTTATTGGTTCTGTTCATTTTAGGATTATAAATTAGGAGGCGACTGCAAATTTTCCGGGCTATGACTAGGAGGAGGAAAAGTGTGTAGGCAGGTATATTATAACAAAAGAAACTTAAAACTATTGTACTGTTGGGGTCAAATTCACTGCGTTTTTAGCGTAAAATGCGTTTCACCAAAAGTATATGTACCGACAAGCACCGAGAAACATACAAAGCTGTAATCTAGTACCGGTAAGGTAGAAACTCTGACACGTTTTTACTTATTTAACGTTAAAAAGTAATCTACGCTGTACACGTGGGAAAAGCAACGTGCATAAGTAATATAAGTTATTACATTGTTTTATAGTTTACCAACAATAATTAATGAACGAGCAATAATTATAATTGCTTTTACCGCATGTAGCCGAAGACCTAAACCCAAAATACTTTTTCAAATAAGCCGTAAATTTGTACTCCAAAGTTATGTTGCACTTTTCTGCATAAAATTATGAAAAGGTCGTATAAGTGTCTCGAAAAAGAAAACTGCATCAAGTCTCAGGTATATGCCTTTGACTTGGGTGACAACGTACGCCCGGGAAGAAATGCCATACTTTCTATACTTGTGGCGTAATAAAATATCGGCATTCTCTACAAGGAAATTGCCTTCCAAGCCAAAGGCAAGGGTGTCACTTACGCAGACGATAGCAAAATACTTTTCCTGTAAGCAGTACATGCGATTTTTCACTTGGGAGAAATATGTCACGTTGCTTCCTGAAACAGAGAACAAAGTTGTAGTTTCCACGGTGGTATGAGAAAAAAGTATTTTAACATAATCTGCGTGGAAATGCGAGAGCTTCTGGTAAATGAATTCTGGTAAGCAGAAAATGTGAGTTTCACCTAAGAAGTTATGATGCCCTTTAGACCCCAAAATCATGGAAAAACGTTATGTTTTGACGGATATGGGTGAAAAATCGTACTTATTTGTTACATGGTACGAATCTACGGCATCAAATTCCAAGTATTTGATTCCTTCCCTGTCCTCCTTCCTTATTACTGTTAGAGCATTAAAAAATGTTTTTTGCAATAAAAAAAAAAAAAAAAAAAAATTAGCATTGATTTATAAGGTGAACTTTTAATGACTCTAAAGAAATTTTTTCATTAAAAAAATACATTCATGTCTAATCAACCTTGCGTAATTATTTTAACGATCCTCTCTACCCTTAACGTCAGGTATGCGTAAGACACCTCCCTTTCAAAAGCCTCACATACCATAGTTATGGCCCCAGAATTACGAGTGGGAGCAAACAATTTTAGAATGGAAGAACGGACGAATATAGCGCTGATTTGGCTCTATTTCGGTGCAAATAACTTTAGCGTAAGAAATTACCTGACTGGCCTAAATGTCAAGTTAATGGAGGACCCACAAAAATGGTACTAGTCGCTTCTCTGGCAAACGTTTTTTATCAATTATGTATGCTAGAAACCTGAGTGGCGGAAATTTTAAGATCATCTAAGGGGGATAATTTACCGTTTATGCATCGGCAATAAGATATGATAATTAGCGTTGCACCCGAAAATCAGGGAGAAAGTCCCTCATTTTCGACGTGAAAGTGGTAGTTTTTGTATGTGATGGTGCATGTCATCAGAGTAGAGTGGGTGTAAGAGAGTGTGGCTCAAGTGTCTGAAAGTCACTAATTGGCTCCGCCATTTTCGGGATTAACTGGGAAATACCTAGCCAGTCGGGTACGTGTATATTTATGCGTGTAAATCTGTGTTTCCCTCTTCACTACTTCTCTCAGCTATGCGGTCCCTAAACTGGCGTCTTCAGTTACACTCCCTTGTACCCACTCTACATTAGGAGAAGCATCAGGACTCTTTGTGTCTGCCTTGGTTGGGTGCCCACTAGGTGCTAACCCTATTTTTTGTAACAAAGGCACACCCAACCCTCAAAAACGCCCGAGATAAAAAAAGGTAATTTTTTCCTTCTTGGATGATTTTCAAATTACCGTCATTCTAGTTTTGAGCATATGTTATTTTCAAAAAACTTTTGCTCAAATAACGGCTGGTACCATTTTGGTAGGGGTCCTGCATTAACTTGACGTGTAACTTTCATTACGTGAAATTAACGTAATGATCACGTGATATTTTTAAATTTAATTTCTTTGTATACATAAATAATGCACTAGTATATACAATGCTTTACTTTTTTATTTTTAATTTTTTTTTTTCTACCGCCGTAACAGCCTATTGACCTAGTCACGTGCTTTTAGTTATTATTATACTCATAATTACAATAACTCTTGTTGTTTGACGATGGTAGCAAAAGTAACGGATATCAAAAGCCTATAGAGATGAATCATCGTAGATTTCGTCTACCTGTCGAGGCTTGCGGTTGTGTACGTACAGATCGAGAGTAGTGCTGGCTTGGATCTCTTTCTGTATATGAGTTCTTTTGTCTTTATCAAACCTTATTTACATTTAAACGTCTGTGGTGCTTACTCCCCACAATCTACAAAATTATTCCTATCATATTATTAATTATGTTAATTGCATACCCATAATGTTAAGAGAAAAAGTTGAGTATTATATACTAGTAAATATCGATTAACTGTAGAACTGTACAATCCGTTTATTAATATATACATATACATGTAAGTTTCAAGTCTTATTTTTAGGCTGAAACTTCGAGTATTTAGAAAGTCAGCTGAATAACTCAAAATCAGACACACGTTGACGCAAAATAACTGTAATTTTAATAATATCAATAATTGTAACCGTCAATACACAATATTTGAATGAAAATAACGTTTAATTGTTGATTACCTGAATCAACAATTGTGTCGGGTTTTCGTATTCAAAACTTATAAATAACATTATTCACAATTCAGATATCTGTAACATATCTAATGTTAACATCTGAAGCGCTTGTCGCTAACTGACTGAAGTTTGCAGACAAAGCGAGGCAATAGCAGTGATGGTGGTTTTGCTCGGCTTTCGAAAACGACTTGTAGGAATTATGAGTCAAGCAAGCGATTAAGTTTGTGTATTCTCAATTCAACTAAAGGCCCCTTTCTTCAAGAACAGTAGGCAGGAGAAGGTCAGTAAGGTATCATTTTACTCTTATGAAAATTATTCAAGTTTTTCTTTTTCTGACCAACATCTATTTTGTAAATGCAATCAGAAACTTTTTTCATTATTTTGAACGGACCTGTCCGAATTGGGTCTAAATTTTTTCTGTTAATTTTATTACCATTCTGAATATAAACCAAATCATTTTCTTTGTATTCTGTGTTTGTTGTATGTTTATCATAATATCGTTTATTTGTGTTATGGTATCTGTTAGCATTTTTCAATGCTACCGATCTATTAAAGCTAAGATCTCTATTCAAACGTTTATTTAAATGTTTTGGAACCATTGAGTCAACCTCCCCCGTAGACAAATAATTCAGCGAGAAACCTGTTGATCTGTGTCTGGTATGATTACATTCTTGAATACATTGTTCTGCAATGGTAGACCACGGTTTATTTTCATTTTCATATATTCTGAAACGGATTCTATTTATTAAAGTTTAATTTGTTCTATCATTCTGTCCGTTGAAAATCAACTGTATATTTTTCTGCTTTCAATAATTTTCAAATTCTACGGACATCATCTCCAGATATTGATCTTTTAAAATCATTTCAATATTTCCTTTTGTTTCAACCGTTTTTACAAGATTAATAAAATCCTGTGCTACTTGTGTTTTTGACGTTAAAATGAATGCGTACCGAGTTAATTGATCCATTAAGTGTAAATATTTTTTTGGGGATCTGTTTCCACTGAAACCTCCTATCGTATCCAATGATAGTATTTCTAACGGATATGATGCTGAGCCTAATTGTAACAATGGTGCTTTAAAGTTACCAAACCTCGTTTTATTTTTTATGTACGTTTCACAATTCCTGAAAATAATTTTAATATGCTTTTGTATATTCTTGAAGTAAATGAACGGTGTGATCGTTAATGACATTTGTTTTACACCAATATGTCCTTGCGAATCATGCAGTTTTTTTTAGTGTTGTTAAACCAAATTTTTCTGTTAAGTATATTTTCTCTGTATCATTTAGGATCTTATCAATAATGTTATCTTTTATTTTTCACTATTCATCACGAATCAACTCTTTTTAATCATCCATGTTATTTTCTTATGTTAAAAAATTTACCATCTCTATTTTTGATGCATTATCGTTACTGTCATCAGATAAGACTGGATTTCTTGAAAGACAATCAGCCTCCGAATTATTTTTACCTGGATTATACTGAACATCAAATTCGAATTGTGAGACATTATAATTTAGAATGTGTAAGAGGTCTGTGTCTGCAGTTTTTTATATTAAAATTTTGTAAGGGCTTGTGATTTGTGTACACTTTAAAAAGTTGGCCTATTAAATAATACTGCCAATATAAAATGGCCTCTTGCATTGCTAAAAATTCAATGTAAATTGCTCCTTTTATTTTTGCGATGAATTTAGTTTTCCTGAAAAATAAAATACTGGTTTAATAGATCCGTCTTCTTGGGGTTGTTTTAAAATTGCACTGACTCCTTCTAAACTAGCATCTGTATAACTATACATTGGTTTACTTGGATTAAGTATTGCTAAAATTGGTGAAGTACACAGATATAATCTTTTATTTTTGTAAAGTTTTCCTTACATTTGTTTGACCATATGAAATTAACATCTTTTCTCAGAAGATTATGTAAAGGTTCCAGTATAATTTCCGATTGTGGAATATATTTTAAATAGAAATTTACTTTTCCCAAAAACTGTCTGAAATGCTTTTTGGTTTTTGGCATGGGAAAATTTTTTATCGCAATTATATTGCCGTTAATTGGCTTTATGTTATTGTTCGATATTAGGTTTCCTAAGTATGTCACTTTTTTTTGTGCAAAACGGCATTTATCCTTATGTAATTTAAAACCGTGTTCTTGTAAAACTTTCAATGTTATTTGAATATGTTTCAAATAATCCGAATAGTTTTTAAAAAAAACCAGAATATCATTTATATAATTCATGGCAAAAAAATCGAAATCATTATTTCTTATTACATTCGGAAGAATCCG
The DNA here is from genome assembly GCF_036245765.1 of Copidosoma floridanum. Classification (NCBI taxonomy): domain Eukaryota; kingdom Metazoa; phylum Arthropoda; class Insecta; order Hymenoptera; family Encyrtidae; genus Copidosoma; species Copidosoma floridanum. Next base: position 2,688,566 of record NW_028321898.1, on the reverse strand, counting down.
TTGAAATATAGCTGGAAATGATTTCTACCCAAAAGGTAAACATTTCCACCGGCAATGACCATAGTGAGTCACGAAGGCCGTCTTGTGTTTATCTTTAGCTCGTAAATAAATAGTCCAGACGGCTGAATTGATATCTAGTTTTTAAAAGTGAATACACTTTTCTACACGTACCATGAGATGATCAATTCTAGAAAAAGGTTGGCCTTCAGGAATAATTATTTAATTTAATTTATGATAGTCAGTACACAATCGCGACTTTTTCCCCTCATCTTTTTTATAAGTCAAAGCGACTGGCGCGGCATATGGACTATACGATTCTTTCACGAGTCCTACGTTTAACAAATTTCTTGTTTGTGCTTCTATTTCTATTTTATCTGAGATATAGTATTTATATGGTTTCTTTAAAATATATTTAGATTCAGTTAACTTGACCGTCGCCTCGAAATTTTTTATTGTACCAATATTGAATTTTTCCTAAGCAAATATTGCTGCATGGTTTCTTAAGAGATTGTGTAAATCATTATTATTACTTTCATGTTTCAGCATTACGTTCCAACTTTGGTAGTCTGTGACATTTACATTTTCGAAAATTGAATCCAAGCTCTGAATAATTTTTAAATTCCCATTCTAACATAAATTGAACTCCTTGATACGATCCAAACCTATCAATAAATGATCCTCAAATAAGTTGTTTTGAATAATAATAAACGAAAATTTTTTCTTCGTATTAAAAAGCTTTAAATCTACTGTGACTGTTCCATTGGCATGTATTAAACCATTTAATGTTTTCATCATTTTGATCCCACTTATTTCGTTTTTTAACTGTAACTTCTTATAAAAATCGTAATTCATCAATGACACATTGTCTCCAGAATCGTCCAGCGCTATTGCCTTGGTATCGTTAACGAGTAAATTTAATTTTATAAGTGGGATCGAATTTAGTTTTTGTTTCTGCTGATTTTTTCATTGGATTTGTTTTGTTTTGACATATGTTTTCCGGGTGGTATCTATTCGCGTAACCAATTTTTTCGCAAATACGACAAGGTATATGTATTTTTGTTTTTGTTCATGTTCTTCCAACGCGGGCTTTCTCTTATCTACGTCTGTGTTTATAGTTGGCTCGAGTGTGGGTAATATTGACATTAAGTTTTCGATCGTTAGGAAGTCTTTCTTATTTTCTTATTTAAATGTGTTCTAATGGATTTTGATAAAGCCAGTACGATAAATTGGTTTGAGACTTTATACTAAGATCTGGAACAACGTTTATTAAAAGATTTCTCTTTTTTAACACAAAATCTAAGTGATACCTACCCAGCCAACAGAAAAAGAACAGCGTTAATTGAAAGATTTCTCTTTTTTAACACAAAATTTAAGTGATACCCACCCAGCCAACAGAAAAAATAAGCTTTTTCAATTTCGTACCGAGATATCTCACCGAATGTATCCAGAAAAAACGTTGCCCAATAATTTCAAGGTTTTATCAAAACGCGAGTTTTAAATTAAATTGAAAACCAATCCAAGGCAAGCCCTTCCAAACATGTTTTTAAAGCCTCTGGAAATTGTGATTCGACGATGTTCAATCTTTGGCACTCAAGAATAAATAAATCTAACCGTGACTTTATATTTTAATCTGTACTTGAAAATTTTTAAAGTATCATATTGTTTGCGATAGATTTTATTGGATTATCGTTCGTAGGAGTAGGCAATGGGTTGTTCATGGAAGAGGGGATCATCAGCTACCTCCAAATAATAACCGTCAAACACCACATAACCTTCCTCATACAAAGATTCCTCTTTCAATTTCCCTGTTAACATGATTCTACTGAATTTCCCTCTTGCATTGAGGCTCTTCATCGCCTCCACTATCACCGAAGATTTTACCAATTCTTAGTGTTGAAAGATTGGCTGAATTTCTGGTAGGGAAAAAAAAACTCTTCTTGTCCCAGGATTTGAATGATCTTTACTTTCACGATAGTAATTTTACCATCCTCAGCTTCTGAAGTAGGGAGAAATTTTACTTTGACTTTTTCTCCCACAATTATTTGTCATATGACACCTAAATCTACTCTAAACAATTTTGATAATCTATTTTCCAGTTATTTATTTGTATGGGTAATTCTTTTACAAATCGAACGGATTTTGACCTTCACCTCTCTGGTTCAGCTGAAAAATTTTCTCCAGTTTCTGTATGAAAAAATAAGAGATACGTGTCCGAGAAATTTTTTTTTATCGCCTATTTCCCATTTTATAAGTTATAACAAATTTCATATAAGTGGTTGGAGACTCATTTTAAACAATGTATAGCTCCGAGTCCTTAAGAACTACAAAAATTTTACCAATGGCACTTTTGTAGCTAAAAAGTTGAACTTTAAGAAAAAAAATGAAAAAAAAAATTATCAACAAATTAACATTGCTAATAAACATTTAATTGTTTTAATCGACTTTTAACAATTGCCTCCAGAATGAATCGAGTTTTCATTATTACCGTCGTATTTTGCGTCAAATTTTACGTAAAAATCACGTTTTTAAAATATGGAGACCTGTCAAGTGTTATTGTTAAATTATTAATTTATGTAGCGCGTAATGGTAAAAAAACTGTTTTTTGAGTAAAAAATGATAACTGTACTTTGTTTCGAAAACAGTTAAAAGTAAAACTTGTAGATAATTGAAATATCTACAACTTTTGTAATCACCAATTGTCAGTATAACCTCAAAATTTTGTATAACATGCAAAAAGCGAGAAATCACCATTTTATCACTTAGTAAGTATAAATTTTCAGTGTAATTGAATCATGAGTGATGTGTTTTTTAATCTAATCTTCTGAATGATGAAAAACGAATTTTCATTAAAGAAAAAAAAAAAATCACCAGTAGACAAAAAATAATAATAACAATGATCGGCGTAACAGCAACAAGTAAACTGTTTTTTGTTTTTCAAATTTTTTAAATGCTCTTTTGTTTTTTATTGTTTTATCAATATTCTGCGTTTATATAAAAAGTAGATTTTTTATCTCTTTGATTTTTTGAAATTTTAAAATTTCACGGGTAAGCCTGCCTACAGTACGATCTATGATTCAAAGTATTACCCACGCAACTCGCGAACATTCCCCGTAATTCAAGTTTATTTTGGTCTGCTACCACGGCATATTCTCACTCGTTGTAATTTAAAGTTAAATAACTTTAATTTTGTAACAATGCCATGGAAAGAGGCACGTAAAATGCATGATACTAGTTATCGATGAGACAAATGTTTTAATCCTTCTAATCTCGAACATCCAACAGCAAACACCTCTGATTTGAAGACAGTAAATCAAAACCAACTTTTGAAACTGGACTTGGTAATTTTTTTTCATTTGCATTACAACAAAAAATTAGTTCATTTTGCCGCTTAAAGTTATCAAAGTTGAAAAAAAAGATACAAAAGAGAGTGAAAATGAACTATTAGAATTGGTGCGTACAATGTTTTGATTATTGTATTGAGTTCAGACATACCTTACCTCTCGTAGAATTTTATGTCGATGTTTTAGTCTAATTTTTTTCTAGACCCTACAATAGAAGGATTCTTCAAGTAAAGAATCTGATATAAAAGTTGGGAACAGTAACGGTACATCTGGATTTCCGGGAGAAATCCATCTTTGTAAAGTAAACGAGTGGATTTTTTCAACAAATGATTCAGCTTCTTAGAATCTTTGCCCATCAAAAATCACAAACTGTCGTCGAAAAGGTATTTGAAAGAAAAATCATAACAAATATCGTCCGTAATTGATAAAAAAAATTCTAATAGAAGCCGAGATGATCCAGATAATCTTGAAGCAGATGACGACGAGTCCTCAATAATAAGTGTTTTGCAAGAAAGTTCCAATACTTTGACTGACCGCGTTCATTAAATTAAAATTTTGACTATTTTTGATCGTGGTCTCATATCAATTGAGGACACATTTTCTTCCACAACTCGTCACATGATAAGCATAGCAAAAAATATTGCTCGAGATCAGGGATTCATTGGGGATCCAAACACAAAACAACATCCATCTCTAGATGATAATGTTATTGAACAATTGTTAGCTTGTACCAGTCTAACGACTGCACTCAATGTATCTAATTATTACTAGTACGTATCCGACTAAGAAATGTAGTGTCTCAAAGTTTGCTAGCTTAAAGCCAAAATATTGTGTTTTGGCAGGTGCTTCTAATACTCACTCTGTTTGTGTATGTCCTATACATGAAAATGTTAGTGTATTAGTGAGTGGTTCCAATTTTAAATCACTTACTTTCGGTTCTGAGCTGCCTTTGATCAATTTTAAGGGTTGTTTGGATCATATGGTATGCAAAAAAAAGACTGATAGTTATTTAATTTCTCGTAGGAAGTGCCCAGGCGTGACAAGTGTTATTGAGCAACTGGAGGAAATTTTTGAAGAAAAATTCATTGAAATTGTTACCTACAAACAATGGGTTACGGTTGAAAAAACCTCATCTCAGACCCTAGTATCTCCAGTTGATGAATTTTTACAGAAGTTGAGTGAAGGTTTGCAAAAGTTGTTGATTCATTCATCTTTTGTTAACAAACAAAGGAATTTTTTATGAAAAATAAACTGAGAGAAAACGAGTGTATCGTAATTTGCGACTTCTCAGAAAATTATGCTTTTATAATTCAAAATTCGGTTCAGGGTATGCATTAAAACAATGATCAGGCAACCGTACACTCATTTTCAATTTGTTATAGAAATGACTTGGATAAATTAAAAATGTCGTATCAGTTTTGCATTTCTGAATGCCTAAATCACGACACTATTGCCGTACATCTATATCAAAAGCAGTTGATTAAATTTATTAAAATAAATTTACTGCGTGTTAATAAAATAATATACATGTCTGACGGTGCGAGTGGACAGTATAAAATAAAAAAGAACTTTCTCAATCTCACTTATCACTTTAAAGACTTTAAAATAGCAACAGAGTGGCATTTTTTTCCCACTTTACATAAAAAGGGGCCATGTGACGGAATAGGCAGGACTGTAAAACGACTAGCTGCCAGAGCAAGTCTTCAGACAATTAACAATACTATTCGAACGCCGCGAGAACTTTTTGATTGGGCCACAGAATCACTGTCAAATATCATTTGTCGTTATTCTACACATGATGATTACGAAGAAGAAAGACAATTAGTGTCAGAGAGATTTTTGAGAGCAACAACGATTAAGGGAACACTAAAATACTATAGCATGGTTTTACTATCTCGTCAAGAATTAGAAGCGAGGCTGTTTTCTTTGCACGAAAAAACAAATATTGTAAAAATTTCTAAGTGACATAATTTTGTTCTGAAACTGTAAAAAAAGTTTTACTTGTACATGAAAATTTTGTTACATCTATAAATAAATATTAAGCAATCATAATGTTTACTTGGTTATTATAAGACATTTTTATCAATTCGATAAAATATAATTTCTTCAGTTATTATTGCTCATCTCCGTTTTACAAATAAGAAATTACTTTTAATAAATGATAAAATGATGATCTCTCGCTTTTTTGCATTATAATACAAAATTTTGAGGTTATACTGACAATTGGTAAATACAAAAGTTGTAGATCTTTCAATTATCTACAATGTTCACTTTTGCTTTCTTTTAATACGAGGTACAGTTATCATTTCATACTCAAAAAACAGTTTTCTTACCATTACGCGCTGCAAAAATTAATAATTTAACAATAACAATTGACAGGTCTCCATATTTTAAAAACGTGATTTTTACGTAAAATTTGACGTAAAATATGGCGGTAATAATAAAAACTCGATTCATTCTGGGGGCAATTGTTAAAAGTCAATTAAAACAATTAAATGTTTATTAGCAATGTTAATTTGTTGATAATTTTTTTTTTTCATTTTTTTCTTAAAGTTCAACTTTTTAGCTACAAAAGTGCCATTGGTAAAATTTTTGTAGTTCTTAAGGACTCGGAGCTATACATTGTTTAAAATGAGTCTCCAACCACTTATATGAAATTTGTTATAACTTATAAAATCGAAAATAGGCGATGAAAAAAAATTTCTCGGACACGTATCTCTTATTTTTTCATACAGAAACTGGAGAAAATTTTTAAGCTGAACCAGAGAGGTGAAGGTTAAAATCCGTTCGATTTGTAAAAGAATTACCCATACAAATAAATAACTGGAAAATAGATTATCAAAATTGTTTAGAGTAGATTTAGGTGTCATATGACAAATAATTGTGGGAAAAAAAGTCAATGTAAAATTTTTACAAAATTCGTTCGCAGTTTGGAAAATAATGACTTATATAAATGACGACGACGACGACGACGACTACGACGGACTTCACTTCTGTAGAAAATCGTTAAAAGTCAAACCCAAGGTTATCTAAGCATTATATTAAAATACTATTACAAATTAATATGCAAATACTTAAATCAAATTTATATTCAAAAAAATACAAGTATTTTAATAAAATTGCTGTTATTAAACTTCTTTAAAACTACAAAATTAACTTTTTAAGAACACATAGCAATGAAAATTATTAGTACAATAAACTTGTAACAGGAGTATTTGGAGCTATGATCATTTTAAAATCAGAGAATATTGGGGATTAACAGTTAAAAGTGTATACAAAAGATATACGAAGTAGTAAACTAAGTATTTAGATAAAATATTACAGTATGTTGATCAAATGGTTTTTCCTTTACTTTTTTCATCAAGAGAACTAGAATGGAGCATTTGCTATAAGCGAAAAAATTGCATTCGAACGATAAATTATCTAGTACTACAGATATTGACAATCATATTTAGGCAAAAACTGTACTTAATTCGTACACGAACATTTATACAAAGTTATCCATCACTAACCATACTTTTATAAGGAATATGCCCTTATTGACAAAAAATAGTAAATAAATAGTAAATACCAATGTGAATTTTAAGAACTCACAATGTATTATAATAATAAACCACATAATTCCTTTCTTTAGAAATTTTCTTTAAGAAATAAATAAGAATGACAAAAGTACCCTCCTGGTGTGGACTGAACAAGCTCAAATGGTAGAGCAACTGACAAGTAAACAGGAGGTTGTGTCTTTGATCCGCGCCCGGGAAGGATATTTTTATTATTCTTCTTTATTTCTTAAAGTAAATTTCTTGAAAAAGAAATTATGTGGTTTAGTATTATGAATCTTAAGAATATTGCACACTGAGAAAAAGGCATGTATGGAGGATATAGAGTCCTTGTCTAGTATCATATACCTACAAATGTATCATGTTAATTAAATAATTATCTAAATGATAAATTCATTATGTACTGTTAGGTATTTTTGTCATGTAGTCATAAATTATGATTAAGCATTTGATATCAACCAGTACCGTGAAGTGTATGGTATGGAAGGGAGGAGGCTGAAGGGTCTAGGGGCCACTTAAAATGTAAGGTTATGAGGGGGGTCTTTATTTCCATAGGATATGTGCTATTTGGTTAGTTAAAGGCGTTAATTTCGAGTTTTTCCCTTATTTTAGGGGGGGGGGTGGCTCAAGAAAGTGTTTAAAATTTTTCGGGTTAACGATAGATGTGAGGGGGGGGTTTGGAGAAATGGGTTGTCGAGTGAAAGAAGATGTTGAGCCTTACGACGCTGGAGGACCTGCAGAGGCAGGATGAGAAATAACTGTGCAAGAAGGTCGAGGTTCACGCTTCCCAGCGCATCCAGTATTTGAGAGGAGGACGGCAGCAGTGCTCTAGAAAAGGTGAGTTTCGCCGCCAGGACGAGCTCAGTTGTGACGAAGAGTTCACTTAGCGGCACCGGTCATCGAGACCCATTTTTGGGTCACTATTAGGAGAACAATAGAATATTTGTTCGTTCGTACACTGAGAGAACGTTGGTGACGTTAAAGTGCTAACTGTAGTTACAATAGCATACTAACGTCGAGGTCCGCACGCTTCACCAATTTTGGGAGCGCTCCGCACCCAAACGGTAGTGTACGTGTACCAACACGCGGGTCAAGACCTATACCTTTTTGTTCGCACAGAAATTACGCCACACAAGATAAAGGACTCGTACTTCCGTTTTAGTGCTAGTACTTTCTGATTTTTTACACAATGACACTCTTATTACGTGAAGTATTTGCGGTACGTCTCTAATGATATTGCACATATAGAAGCATAGATGTAAAGGGCTATATAACTTTGTATAATTTGAGAGTAAGAACACAGGACTCCATCGATTAATTTTGATCTGAAATGGCTTTTTCTATTTAATCAGAAGCTCATAACTGCAGAAGCAGAAAAAAATATTTAATCCTTTTTTTTAAATAAATTTTTTTGATCTTAAGGTTGCTCCCTACCGCTACATAGCACACAATGTATATAGATTTATCAAGATGCCTGATTAAATACAATAATAAAGAGACAGTATAATATGAAATAGGGGTACTTGTAAAGATAGAGAAAAATTATTTTATAAAATTATCAATATTTAATTAAAGTAACATCAGTAATTTGAGAATCATACTTACAAAAGACAGGAATCGTTTTCTTTCTTTATCTGATTTCAATTTTTATTAAGCTTGCTCTACTCCTAACATAAGGTGCTAAAAACAATTGCATCTATGTCATTACGCATTAAGTATTTTAAAAAAATTTTTATGATGACAGTGATTGTTTTTAATGCCAAAAATTCCACAAATATTTCTGGTGTATCTTCTTGCAACGTATTATGAGTTTTGTAACATATTTTTAATGGTTTTGTTGAAGAAATAAAATGAACATAGATACGTCCTATTTTCAATAGTCATTTACACGTGCTATAAATTTTCCAACATTGATTTACCTTCATTCGAACGAGAAACATCGAAAAAACTAAAAATAGAGGGAACAGTTTCACATTTATTAACAGTTTTTTTTTTCATTGCAACAATGTTTTGTTAAATGTGAGGAAGTGAACAAAAATTGTTATTTCTAGTCTTCCTTGCTTCCTTCTAAAGGTAATGCAAATTTTCTTAGATTCAGAGGTTGTGTGCACACATGACCATGGAACACCTGTCCTGTTTTATTTGTAATCTTTACCAATCATAGCGTATTTTTTAATGAAATTAATACCGTAAATTACATGAAGATACATCTTGAATACTCAAATTTAAGGTTATGTTCTTACGCAACTAAAATTCTTTATTTTTCCGCCACAAAGTTTTTTTTGGAAACATGTAGAATTGTTATTTTTAGTTTATCAAGCTTTCTTTTCAAGATACAGCGTATTTTTTTAATGCATGGAGGTTAACTAATATTTAAAAAATCCGTTAAATATTAGGATGTAAGGAGGATATGCAAGAAACGTTCAGTTATTAAAAAATTTTTTCTGTATTTCACTAATTACAATAATAAGATTGATATAATGTACATTTGTTAAACACACAAATGATATGACATTAGGACTGCGATGAATACAGACATATTTCGAAGGCTGATGATGCATTCCGATCTATTTTTTTCTATGGCTTGAGCTTAATCTCAAAGAACAAAACAGATCCTGACAGAAAAAATGCTATCATTATTAAAATCTAAAAACACAACAGGAGAAAACCTATCTCTGGTCGAAGGAATTGATTGTTCGTCGATGGATGATGAATGTCGAGATGACATGACGACGGATTATGCACCGGGTGGAGATGAAATATATACTAATAGTGATACTACTGATAATGATGATAATTGTGATGATGATAATGATGATAGTGATAAATAAAGTTTGTAATATTAGATTTAAAAATGTGTAAAAATAAATTTACAACTAAAATGCATGAGAATCGTTTCTTTTTTAAATTAACAAATAAACTGATAAGAATTTTAATAAATACGTTAAATCTTCTACCGTATATAAATATATATATATATATATATATATATATATATATATATATGCACTGAATTAAATAAATGTATATGGGACATGCCACGTCAACACAAACGCTCAAAAAATAGATTTTGCTTCTATCTAGCGCAATCAATATTACTCATTGAGAAAACAATCCCCTAATTTTTTCAGATTTTTTGACCCACATCATGACCGTCAGTGACGGTCACAAAATCGGAATTTTCCTCTCTGGACCGAAAATCATTATTTTTTCTCTGGAAAATTAAAAAAAAAATGTACAATAAAGGGCTGGTTTTCAATGTATTTTTTCTCGTAGATTAAGATAAAAATATCGAAAAAATGTTTGGGGTGGTTTACACCCCTAAATTGCCATTTTCAAGTTTAAAATCGAAATTTCGAAAGCTATGCCATGATTTTTTTTACTTTTTATTTTTCATTTTTTAACTTTTTTGATCCCCTTTTAACTCGTCAAAGTCGCATACTGGGCGTCACCCGTTAACTACTCCCAAAACAATGGTTGAGGGCAAAACTCTATGAATTTACCATTATATCTTGTTGAATAACACAAAAACAATCAAATTTGGTATGTATTCCTACGTTTTTGAGGTCGCTGATTACGAATCAAGGGTTAAATTTTCAAAAAACAAAATGGCAAATCTAATATGGTGGCAAATTTTTGTAAAATTCAAAAATTTTTAGATTCTAAAAATACCACTGTAATCTAAATTGAATTCTACGTAAAGAATGTATTTTGTATATTTTTTATTAAAGTCGCCATTACAGAAAAAAAAATTCATTCAATTTTCTTCAATAATAGTTAATGTATTCATGATTTACAAATTTCAGTTTTGTTTATGACATGTTAGGATTCATTTTTATAATTGATTAATAACTTTGTCATTTTTGACACTGGTATTTCTCAATTCTCTAATATTATTAAAGATCCAATCGACCGGTAATAATGTATTGTGATGTGTCGTGTCCTGCTTGCCTAGCCGTCAGCAGCAAGACACGGTACATCTAATATTTATTAACAATTATTCTTAAGGGCCATTAGGAGAGGTGGATAGCTGGCATTCAAACACATACAATGAAGGAAAACACATCTATTTATATATAAAGATAATGTGTTTATTCTGACAATGACTATGCATGACGTACAGAAGAATCTCAACGTCCAGCCATCCGACAAGACCTATCAACTAACAACTCGGCCCTGTAAGTCCGGCAGTTGCTGTTCGGCACAGTGCTTTCACGATAGGGACAGGATTAAGGGAAACAGGCCTACCGTTAACACTCCTGTGGCGAGGTACACCGCAACTTGACCACGGGCACTGGGAGATCCGTCTGGCAGGCGTCAGCACTCGGATGGCACGAGTCCCAGCAGAAGCCGCGTGTATACGCCTGCAACCGGTTGGGTCAGCAACAGGTAGCCGTGGCTGCGTCTCCTGTTGTCGCCTGATACGCAGCTCGCCTCACTCGCTTACGCAAAACGCAACCGACGTATATGAAAGTACGACTCTACGGCAAGCAGACAAGAGTGAGAGTGTCTCTCCTCCCGGCCTGCTGATCCGTGCTGCCTTGGCACCTCAGCCACTTACACAGGTATTTGTTGCGTTGTTATACACACACACACACCAGGTGTTACCCACAGTCGGGAATCGGTTGTGTTGCCCATAGTAGGGATGGATACCTATGTATGGGTTTGGGATAAGGTAGGGGTAGTGCGCACTGTACTGCCTCTCCTCCTGTCTGCTATCACAAAACCGGTATTCTGACTGTGACGGTGACTCGTCACGTCACAAATTCCCCTTCGCAAACCCTGGTTTCATCCTGATTTTTATGTCCTATAGGGTGTGCGTTCGAATCTAGCTAAATGCCCTATCCGGATGGATGTGTAGGATGACGTAGAGTATTTGTTTGCGTATAGTGTAGCAGATCGTCTACTTCTTCAGGATTTAGCAGGAAATACTGGTCGGCCTAAATTAGCGGCCTTGTTGGTGTAACGAGCGGTGTACTGTCACGGTATTGTGTGTGGTGTCAGTGGAAACACTAGTTATTAGCACTCCCTACTGTCGGATGGCATGGTGCAGGTGCACTCGCTTGTGCTTACAATTGAACTTAAAAGTAGCTTACGACAACCAGTATCGATACATTCCTGGCTGTCGGATATAAAAACAAATAAAAGAACTGACTGCAGCAATAGATAACAGTGCCTAAACTCAACCAAATTATAAATCAAACAACAAAAAAAACTTTTTTTGAAACAGGAAATTAAGAATGCAGTGAAAATTGCGTGATATTATAATCAACAAAAAAAACTACGTGCCTATTCGGTGGGGCAGGATTATTTGTTTATCTCATCATGTACATGTATTACAAAAATTAAATTAATAAAAACTTTACTCTTTTTTTTTTTTTTATTTTTACGAATCCATAACTCAAAAAAAAATGACTTCGTCCTTTTTGATTAGATAGAGCCGTAAGGGCTCTTTCCTGCTTTCACCGTCAGTGCTCTAGTGCTATTCGCACTTAACAATTTCACTTACCTGCCCTTCGGTACCTCCCCGTGCCCAAACTCAGCCAATACCTTGGCTGGTAACATAAAAAACGGGGAAAGAGTGCAAAAAAAAAATTTTCAACTGGCAGTGGCAGGAAAGTAAAGAAACAGGTAGGCAAACGTAAGGGAACAGAAAGATTCCTTGCTATACTAGGTAAGGAAGCCAATGTTGTATGCCGCTGTCTGTTTTAATCACAATAATTAGACATAAATTCGTTGCGTGATACCGTGCTACTCAGTGCGCTTAAAAATAATATTAAAATTTACATAAAATAAAGGTTTATTGTTCGTTCATTTACTTTTGTGTAGATAAATAATATGCGAAGCCTTTATCTTCAGGTTAAAGGACTATATTTAAAGAAAAATACAGAATAAAAAAAAAAAAGTAATAGCAATTCGTAGAAGTAAAATAAAATAAATCCTCCATTTGGGATTGGAATCGGAAAGCAAAAAGAATAAGAAAAAGATACAAAAAGAAAAAAAAAAAATTTTCTCCGTAGGGGTAGTCATTGTACGCTCCTCAGCGTGGCATGTTGGTGCCCGCCTGCCTTGCCTGGCTCGCCTTTCTGCTGCCCAGAGCTCACGACAATGTGTACAGTTTGTGATGCTCACACCTTTTTTTCCACATTTGTGGCAAAACTTTTTCGCTGGTTCGCGCGTCGTACACTGTACATAACGATGCTCCAGATCCCCGCAATTCCAACATCCCAGATTCGGAACCGATATGGCCTCCGGAGTCTGCACCGTCTCCTCTCCCAGGAGGTCAGCTTCTGGGATAAACGGTGGGGGTCCAGGCATTCCCCTTGGCCAAGTTACCCGCATGTCCATGAGTCGTGGAATCCCCGCCGTTTCTGGAATCACCTGCAGGGATGGCGGTACTGCTCGTCGGGGTGGGCAGGCCGGCGCCAATTCTGTCAGGGGCACGTATCCTCGCTGTGCTAGGTGGATCTGTCTGAGCACCGACTGGATCGTCTCCATGTCCTCTACTGGCCGAGGTCCCTCCGCCGGGGTGTTGGCGATCTCCAAGAGCTGCTCCAGCCTCTTGGGGCTCAGTTTATCTACCGGCTCCGGGTCGGGGCGGATCTGGCGTGTAGTGATTCTTGTGGGCGCTTGAGTCGGGATCAGTGGTGGCAAGTCATACCCTGGGGGGGAGGGAACCACATCTGCCTCCATTGGTGTGGGTGGCCCCTCGGCTCTGGGACCTGGTAACTGGCCGTCGATCTGGATCGGTGCCCTGGGTTGTGGTCTCCTTTCCACAGGTGGCCTTGATTGGATGCCCAATCGTGTTTGATGGATGACTCTGCTTGGTTGTCTCCGCTCCTCTCCGCTTGGCTCGTGGTACAGGTCGTCGAGCCGGGGATCCCGTCCTCGCCTCGATGCTTCTGCCCATGCCTTGCGCCTAGTTGGTTGGCGCCGGATTCGCTGCCTCTTATGATTGGGGTCTGTAAGGATATAGCTCACTTTAGATTCATTGTCCAATGAATGGCGTAGGGGTGTGTACCGCTTGAGGTCATTAATATGAGTTTTTACTACTTTTCCTGTCGCGATGTCCCTCACTTCCACTACTACGTCCGAGAGCAATTGAGTTACTATACAGGGACCCACAAATTTGGGTGCGAGTTTCGCGGCAAATCCCTTAGTTCTTGAGGATAGTACGTGTTTTCGCCGCATTACACTGTCCCCCAATGCAAATGATTCTGCCCTTCGCCCCTGATTATAATATTTCGCCTGCTTCTCTCGCGCTAACTCAAGGTGCTTCCCTACCAAATCCCTAATCACTTCTAAGTGGCTTACCCTATCGGCCCATAAGGAGGTATTTGTTAGGTCTAATGGCGCAGTTGGTGTGTCGCGTTTCGGAAGGGCTACAGGTGGAGGATTTCGGCCAAAGTTCAGGAACGTCGGGGTGAGTTTCGTGGACGCTTGCTCCATCGTGTTCATTGCAAATGCAAACTCTTGCAGGTGTATATCACACAGCCGGTGATCCTTATCCAAAAATGAGTTTATCATCGGGTTCAAGGTGCGAATTACACGCTCTGCCGGGTTGGCCTGTGCGTGGTATGGTGGGATGGTTGAGTGTTCAATGCCATAGTTTGTAGAACGAACGGTTGCGTAAAGTCGGGCCTCGATAGGACAGGGGCTTCGGTTAGGGCTTGTTTGAGGCTCTCAAATGCTGACTGCTGCTCCTCAGCCCATTGCCATTTCATGTCTTTGGACATTAGCTTCGTTAGGGGCGATTTCTTTTCGGCGAGATCGGGGATAAACCTGGAATACCATCCAATCATTCCTATAAATCTCTTAAGTTGTTTGAGGGTGGTAGGTGTGGGATATTCTAAGATTAGCCGGACTTTGTCAACATCCGTCCTAAGTCCTTTCCCGTCCACCACGTATCCAAGGTACTTAACCTCTCCACACCCGAATTCTGATTTTTCTCGGTTAATCACGAAATTCGCCTCCTTTAATGCCTTTAATACAATTCTCAGCCACTTGACGTGCTCTTTGAACGTTTCTGTGACGATGATAATGTCGTCCATGTATGTGTACACGTATGGTTCCCACTCCGGTTTAATAATTTGGTCCATGATGGTCTGGAATGTAGCTGGGGCGTTTGTCAGTCCGTAGGGCATGCGCATGTATTGATATAACCCTCTACCGGGTACAGCAAAGGCTGTGTATTCCTTGCTGTTCTCATCCAAGAGGATTTGATGATAGGCCTCACTGAGGTCGATTTTTGATATATACCTTGCCCGGCGCAATTTGTCCAGAATATCATCCATAAGTCGCATGGGGTACGCGTTTTTTCGCGTAATTTCATTAAGTTTCCGGTAATCTATACAAAACCGAAACTTTTCGTTGGCTTTTGGCGCCAAAAGCGGACAGCTGCACCACGCGCTTTCCGATTCCTCGATGATATTTTCATGCAACAAACGGTCTATCTCATCGTACGCAATCTGCAGGACTTTAGGTGCATACCGTCAAGGACGTTGTTTAATTGGGGGGTGACCTTGTACGTCAATGCTATGTTTAGCTACGGTAGTTGCGCCAAGCTTGTCTGGTCGAGGGATTATCAATTCATCTAGGATTTTCTCTAGCTCGTGCTCCTCAGTAGAGGTCATCGTTACCAATCCCCCCGCAGCAGCAATCGCTGCTGAACGTATGTGATCGCCATCTTTACCCTTAAATTCTTGCCAGGGACTTGTGGGGGTACGCCATACATCCTTACCATAATCGACGGTAACTTTGAAAGTTCGTAGGAAATCTATCCCAAAAATGGCTTCGTACTCTAATTCGTCCACTAACCCCAACGTTATTGTCTCGGTAGTTCGCCCGATGGTTAATGGAATGCTTACAGTGCCTTGAACAGCCAGTACTTTGCCGTTTGCAACAGAAATTGTTGCACGACAGGGTTGAAAATTCCTCACTCGCCTAGTGATTTCTTTTCCCAGGTAACAGTGCACTGCGCCACTATCCACGAGGGCTTGCATTTTAATACCTGCGACATCAAGCGGTAAATAGTAACGAGGGTCCTCAGCAAGTGCCAAAACTTCTATCGCCCTTTCAGTTCCATATGTCCCCCACCCAAGTCCTCGACTTGTGGCGGACACCTCATCTACGGTCGACGATAGGAACCTCGGCCATTGCCGCTCCTTCCGTCCTTTGCTTCGGAGATGGGTGTTCTTTTTAAACTTCCAACTTCCTAGGCCCCATTTGTACATACTGTTGGCTATGGAACTGATTCTATTCATCGCTTCGTTTGTCCAGTATATTATCGTTGTTATAACTTTGGCCCCATAACTCATGAAACCCAACAGAGCCATTTGGAAAAATTTTCCCAGTCGATATACCTGCCGATTACTACACCTCTGTACATCGCCTAGTTTCCCTACTAGCCATGTCATAAATGTCAGCACCGCAAGTCCTATTGCTAAAGAAATTTTCGAAGTCACCTGTTGGTCTGTATGGTTAGCTGCCTTAATTACTACTATTTCTATTTCATTTGGAGTCGCGTATTGTTCCGGTGGGGCAGCACCGACTCCTACTGCCCCCCTCCTCTGGCGTTTCCCGTTCTTTTCGTATTACATTTGGGGCACTTGTAGTGCTTATCCCCTATCTTGCCGCATTTGGTACAATATTCTCGGTAGGGGCAATCATTATGCCAGTGTCCCACATTTCGGCAAATAAAGCACGATCGGTCCCTGTTATCTGTAGTGGTATTTTCACCAGGGGTTTTCGCGTTATTGCCAGTTGACTTCTTCTCTTTAAAAGCTGAAGCCTGCGCATCCTGGTGCCGTTCAGCTGCTTCTTGTCTTTCTTGCATCATATCTTTCAACGGAGCTAGCATTTCTTCAAGCTGCTGTTGCACAGTTTTATGCTGCTTCTCTGTCTTATCCTCTCCGCTCAGTGGGGTATTGGTTGTTGCCGTTGACGCTTTTATATCCTCGACGTTAGGGGTGAGGGTACTTGATACTGCCGCTATCTTCTTTGGTGTAGTCTGTTTTCGGGGAATGAAAGATGTTGCGGGGAACAAACTATCCTCGGGTAGCAAGGGTGGGCGGTATTCTCTATCCTGTTGCTGGGTTAATTCAACATTTTTGCTCAACAGCAAAAAATCGTTAAAGTTGTTTATCTGTGCCCTTGAAATTTTACCGCGATAATAAGGATGAAGATTCCTGTATGCCCGATTAATTTGTTCGTAGAGCGGCAGGGGTGGGTAAATTTTATCTAATACGGTTCGCAGATTGGATGGGTAACTTGCTATATCCTCATGCGGCGCCTGTGTGCGTCTTTCAGCTTCTTTATTCACCCTACCCTGTAAATCATTTATCCCATATTGTAGTTAGAAAGCGGTTATGAATTCGCCTATAGAACGCCAGTTGTATTTTTCCCGTTGGAACCAGTTGTTTGTTTCTGCGTCAAACACTGCTGGTAACACCCTTAATAATTCCTCTAGTAACAAGTTGTACGTCATCACGCATTCCCATAGTTGGGTCAAAAAATCCTCAGGATCATCTTTATCACGTCCGCGAAATTCAACATTCCAGTGGGTCAACAAATCTAGCGTGTACCTTTCGCACCTAATTTGTGATTCGCGCTGGTGTGCTGATATTCCCACGCCTGCTAAAGTTAAATTATGTTGACTATACCCTGCGTTAGTGCTGGGAATATCTCCATAAGTGCCTCTGCTTTGTCCACCTTGGTTAGCTGAGGTCGAATTGCAGTGATCTTGAGGCCCCGTGGTAAATCGATGTTCGTGAGGAAAATTATTTGGGCTATGACTTTGTATCTCTACGCGTGGATGACTGATGCTGTCAGTTATCGGTAACTGCATACTCGCGTAATTAAGGAACGAATGTAAAGGTACATTTTGCGTTTGGGCTGTGGGTGTTTGAGTCTGCGGCGGCAGCGAGTGTACCGTTGAGTGCGCTTGGGGCACGTTTGACATATCGTGGGGTACGTGTTGTTGTGTGTGGCTATTCGTTTTACGCATTGCTTCCGCGTACCCCATTTGTGCGCTTGTGTTGTGATCTCGAGATGCCAAGCCTTCATAGTTATGGTCGGTAGGGTGTCCGTCTGACCACTTTACCCGACGTTCGTTTGCAGCACTACACTCTCTATCCTCAGATACCAAAGCTGCTTGACGGTTATTACAACTGAGTGCCATAAGTGTATTTTCGCCCATCCTTAGATCTGTTCTTTGTTCCTTGTGCCCAGTCCCTATGTTTTCTCTGGCAGCTCTATTTGCCCCCAAGTTACGTACAGTACCTGCTGCTAATACTCGTGACGGTCTACTCGTAGGTTCCCGAAGTATCTCTTGTGGGGGCCACTCATACGACCCTCTGTAGGGTTGTGATGCTCTGTGTGTATGTGATGGTACGTTTTGTTTATCTCGTACTACCGATTCCATATTCAATTGATCACTTTGCTCCCTCACGGAATTGTTGAGTTGCAGGTGACGATGTGGTGGCTCGATCCTCTCGTGTGACACTTGCGTCTGCCTCCGACGATTCGTCGTATCTGAATTGTGTTTCGCGGCGTTCCGGCCTATACTCCATGTCTGAAAAGTCTATAGTCGAACTTTTTTTCTCTACCCGTGTGACTTCATCTATTTCCTTAGTCCATGTTGCAGCTGTTGGTCCTATATATTTTCTGTTCAAGAAACGTTGTAATCTATCTCTAACTTCCGGCGTGGTTCCATTACTTTTTAACCCTAGCAATAATAAATACTGGAATATTTTCCCGTCCGTGTATTGTTTAATTGTGTCCTTGATTACTTTATTTATTGTCTCATGGCTCAGCGCTTGAAGTTCGTCCCCCCCTGTTACGCTCGCGCTGAAGGAGAACTCTAAATCCTCTAGTGAGACTGTCATACTTTGTGTGTAGAACGCTAGGGGTCACGAAATAAACAAAGCCGAATGGTCGAGTATACACGATAAGGTCGTATTAAATCGCTTGTATGGGTTGATGTTATGCTGTGTATTTACAAGTAGCTTAAAATTATTAAGCTACTGTAGGGATTATCCCGAACAAATTCTTTACAACATAATATATTGGTGTTGGTACGCTGCTAACTAAATGTAAACACTACCGTCTTCAACTTTCCCTTGTTATTAACTTTTCGATTGGTATATCACATACAATCTACACTACACAGTAGTTAATCCTGTACAAGACCGCACTTGAAAAATAAAAGAAAACACCTTGTTTTTATTTCACCACGCGCTAGCAAAGGTAAACGGTAGGGAAAAATAAATGATCAAATTTTAATTTGATAAATACACAAATTATTATCAAGTAATGAGTACTGTTAAAATTTAAACTTTGTTAAAGGAGTAGCACAAACAATGCGCTGGCAACCAATTTATATATATATCTATTAAAATGTTAAAAAAAAAAAAAAAAAAATTTAGCGTGAAAATAATATTCAATATAGCGTGCACACAAAACGGCCGTATAAGAGCACCGTGCCGGACAATTGCCTAAACAACTAGTCGAGCGCCATGTAATGTGTCGTGTCCTGCTCGCCTAGCCGTCAGCAGCAAGACACGGTACATCTAATATTTACTAACAATTATTCTTAAGGGCCATTAGGAGAGGTGGATAGCTGGCATTCAAATACATTCAATTAAGGAAAACACATCTATTTATATATAAAGATAATGTGTTTATTCTGACAATGACTATGCATGACGTACAAAAGAATCTCAACGTCCAGCCATCCGACAAGACCTATCAACTAACAACTTGGCCCTGTGGGTCCGGCAGTTGCTGTTCGGCACAGTGCTTTCACGATAGGAACAGGATTAAGGGAAACAGGCCTACCGTTAACACTCCTTTGGCGAGGTACACCGCAACTTGACCACGGGCACTGGGAGATCCGGCTGGCAGGCGTCAGCACTCGGATGGCACGAGTCCCAGCAGAAGCCGCGTGTATACGCCTGCAACCGGTTGGGTCAGCAACAGGTAGCCGTGGCTGCGTCTCCTGTTGTCGCCTGATACGCAGCTCGCCTCACTCGCTTACGCAAAACGCAACCGACGTATATGAAAGTACGACTCTACGGCAAGCAGACAAGAGTGAGAGTGTCTCTCCTCCCGGCCCGCTGATCCGTGCTGCCTTGGCACCTCAGCCACTTACACAGGTATTTGTTGCGTTGTTATACACACACACACACCAGGTGTTACCCACAGTCGGGAATCGGTTGTGTTGCCCATAGTAGGGATGGATACCTATGTATGGGTTTGGGATAAGGTAGGGGTAGTGCGCACTGTACCGCCTCTCCTCCTGTCTGCTATCACAAAACTGGTATTCTGACTGTGACGGTGACTTGTCACGTCACAGTGTGTATTATAAAAATAAATTCTTATTAATTTTTTTCTATGTAACGGCAACTTTAATAAAAAATACACAAAATACATTCTTCACGTAGAATTTAATGTAGATTACAGTAGTATTTTTAGAATGAAAAAATTTTTGAGTTTTACAAAAATTGGCCGCCATATTAGATTTGCCATTTTGTTTTTTGAAAATCTAACCCTTGATTCGTAATCAGCGTTCTCAAAAACGTAGGAATACATACCAAATTTGATTATTTTTGTGTTATGCAACAAGATATAATGGTAAATTCATAGAGTTTTGCCCCCAACCTTTGTTTTGGGAGTAGTTAACGGGTGACGCCCAGTATAGACGTTGACGAGTTGAAAGGGGATCAAAAAAGTTAAAAAATGAAAAATAAAAAATAAAAAAAATCATGGCATAGCTTTCGAAATTTCGATTTTAAACTTGAAAATGGCAATTTAGGGGTGTAAACCACCCCAAACATTTTTTCGATATTTTTATCTTAATCTACGAGAAAAAATACATTGAAAACCTGCCCTTTATTGTACATTTTTTTTTAATTTTCCAGAGAAAAAATAATGATTTTCGGTCCAGAGAGGAAAATTCCGATTTTGTGACCGTCACTGACGGTCATGATGTGGGTCAAAAAATCTGAAAAAATTAGGGGATTGTTTTCTCGAAGAGTACTATCGATTGCGCTAGATAGAAACAAAATCTATTTTTTGAGCGTTCGCGTTGACGTGGAATGTCCCATATTTATACAAACATGTAGACAATTCAGATAAGCGTTTGGAAGTCAGTATTGCTTAATGCTGAATAAGAAATTAAAACTCCAATCACATTGTATATAATCTATCTCGAACCAAATAAAATAAAAAGAAGGGAACAGAAATACGGAGTCTAAACACTAATATCAATTGCTAGAATTCGTTGAATAATTCGCCAGTATTTTCAAGTCTCTAATGTGAATGATAAAAATCTGTTTTGATTTAACTTGGATAAGTTAGTAGTTGTATGTAGAATAGTACCCAAAGTATAGTTTTGGTTTTTTTTAGTTGTCTTTAAAATATAACTTTAAAAAAGATAGCATCGAATCAGACACTGACATTGTGTCGTTGCTATTAAAATAAGATAAGTTAATTTTGAAATTCAATTTCTAAGAAAAATCCGGTCTCATTACACCTTATCAAAGTAGCTAATCTAGTTGAGTTTAAAAATGAATTGTTTCCCACTACAGTTACTGTGTAAGGCCAAATGTATGTGCATATAAAGCTTTGCATCAATATATGAAAAAGTATAAATTCGTCATTCAATTAGATGTATCGTGCTTTCAATGTTAAGGGCTATAGAAATAAGATCTAAAAAGTTTTTTTAAATTCATCCGTCCTAAAAACAATCAAAACGTTCTAAAGGGAGAGGAGGGGCGATCTGTAAGATACTAAACGAAAATTATTCATCGATTTAACGAAAGGAAATATAAGATATGTATTTTAGTCTGATACGTTTTTCTTATAATCAAATAGACTATAGATTTTAATAAATTTTATTTGCTGTGCGATGAATAGGGAGAAATGCTCCAAATACCGAAATACAATATTTTTTCAGATTTTTGACAGACAAAAAAATGAAAAGTGCTTTTATAAGTAAAATTCAACAGAAAAAAGCCAAAATATGGATGTACTCATTACATTCTGTCTTTATCGATAGAAAACCAGTAGATTTTCCGACCTAACCATAATAATGTATATATATGTACATACACCTCATTTGCATGTACTGAACAGATTTTTTTAACCCTGAGAGTTGGATCCTTGTAGCCTATTATCTAAGGAACAAAACAAGCCTAAAATGAGGTGGATGGAGTGAAAATTCGTAAAAAGTAGGAACTTTAGCCGTTCTGGGGCTTTGTGGAATAAAGTGGATTGAATCTTACTGCAATTTGTACAAATTGGTTGATTTCTTATGATATTCGCCGCCATCTTGGATCCAACGTTTTAAACTTGGCTAATAGGACCCTGGATTCGTAATTAGCGATTCATAATCACCTTGTCAATCAAATTTGACACAAATCAGTTGATTTTTGATAATTTTTGCCGCCATTTCGTATTTGGCTAACCTGACTCCGAATTCGTGATCAGCGACCCGAAAAACCCCTGAATACTGAATTTGGTACAAATTGATTGATTTTTGATAATTTTGGCCGCTATCTTGGATCCGCCACCTTGAATTTGGTCAACCTGACCCCGAATTCGTGATCAGCGACCCGAAAAATCCCTGAGTACCAAATTTGGTACAAATCAGTTGATGTTTGATAATTTTCGCTGCCATCTTGGATCTGCCATCTCGAATTTGGCTAACCTGACCCCTAATTCGTAATCAGCGACTTGAAAAGCCCCTGAATACCAAATGTGGTGCAAATTCATTTATTTCAACCATGTTTTTATGTACCCTGAGTAATCGGACTACCGAAATTTAACATATGTATACCATTTTCACATATATATATCGAATTTTTTAACCTCTAAGGGAAACTGATCCTTGGAGCCTATCTTCTCACGAACAAAATGAGACCAAAATCAGGAGGATCCAAGAAGTCAGGGGAAGCAAGAATTTCGATTGCTTTTTGGGCTTTCTGGACCACTGTGCAACGCAAGGTATGGTAGCCGTTCCGTTCGGGACTGCAGCGTCACCAATGTTCTTTCAGTGTACATATCGTCCTAAAATTGTTGATCTTGTTTTCGTATTTCGTATTCTTGGTTATTTGAATTTTATGGCGATAAAACATTAAATTTTCAAAATAGGCGTACACACGATTATTCGAAAAAAGCCTTCTACAATATATATATACCAAAACACGGGCTTTGTGGAAAGTTATTCTCCTCATCTCACGTGATTTGAGACGACACTTTTGAGTGTATAATGATAATAGTGCATTAGCGTCTTGAAAAGTGAATTTCATGAGCCTAACAAATGTAAAAATGTGTATTCAAAAATAAAAAATAAAAAAACTAGGCGTGAGGGGTATATGGACCCCTGGTCGGAACGAAGTTCCACTTACTTTTTTGTAGACGTTGGCTATGTACAGTCATAATGTGTAGGATAAAAGTCAAGTTGAGGAAATGAAAAATTTAATGTAAAATATATTTATCATGTATATGATGAATAACGATAACTTACAGAAACAGCTAAAAAAAACACATTATTAAGAGTGAATCAGCTTAGTAAATCAGCCAATTGACGTATGTATTAAGTTAAACTACAGTAATGAATTTTTTTTTGTGTTCGCACATATCCTACGAAATCAGGAAAAAAAAAAAAACATAAATTGACCAACAAGTAGGTTTGTAAAAACACATTATTTAAACAATTATTTGACAAAAACTAACAATCTAATTTAAAAAATTTTTTATTGTGCAACGTTATATCTATGTTTTCTTACGGTTACTTTTAAATTAGGATAGTAGTTTTTTTTTCTACGCTGATCGAAAGTTTTTGGTTCAAATAATTTTTTTACGCTTGTTACCATTTGTGTATTATACACTCTTAATCAAAAGTACAAAAATGAATTTGGTTAAGAGTGTAATAATACATAATAAATTTACAAAGACTATTCAGTTGAAAACTTGATGACAAAAAGATTGGTGGTCGTAAAATTACTCTACGAACAATAGAAGGAGAGGTGAAAGCAAAAATCTAAATAAAAAGTTGGCAAGAAATCATACATTTTTAAATGAATAAATGAAGTTAACTTTTGATTAGGACAAAACTGTTTTTCTTGTATTCCTGGAAAAATTCTGTAGGGAAATGAACAACTTTTTCTTTACTAAAAAACATGAGATTGAATCGTATTTTTATATGCATGTGTAGGTAGTGCCGACAGTACGGGGTGGGGGGAGGAGGAGCTACTGGCCGAGTACAACCGAAGGAGGCTAAACCAAAGAGAGCCGTTCGGTCCTTCGGTGCGCGCGCACAAAGAGAGAGACAGAGAGAGCTGCGTGCGGCAATGTACATAGATTTATACACGGCTGTATTTCTATAGCGGGGTCAGAAAAAAATCTTGTTACACTTTTTTTGGTCTAGCCCCCTTGCGCCCAAAACTCATAATGCTAAAAAAGGAACTTCGTTCTAAAAAAAAGTGGTATGGCGTCTTGACATGGCTTGTTTGTTTTCGTTTATGTGTATGTGAGTGTTACATCCCGAGTTGATACAGATTATATTAGAACTAAAAACTATCCGTCCGTTAAAATTCAGATAAGACATGTTGTGAATATAAAGCAAGCTCATATGACAAGAGGAGCTCGTACATCATTTATGTGTGCGCGTGTGTGTATAAGCTTTAAGGTGAATGCTTCATAGTATGCTGACATAGAATACGGCCAGCCTCGTTGTAAAAATGCATGTATGTATGAATGAATAGGTACTTGCTCATTAATTGTTTGATTCTGATAATGTATACTAAATTAAAATTTGTTATTTACAAATTACTTCATTATATTCAAAATTAATTGTAAAATCCTCGGAAGGATTAATTTCAAAATTTGTAAACTTACTGTCACAATTGAACTTGTATTTGGTGTTCTTATATTGCTGATGCAAGTATTCATCATTACTGACGCAAAAACTCAATTGCACTTGTCAAAAAATGCGATTGGTACTGTTGTATGGTTATTTTCTAATATGTAACATCATCGTACGACTGTCAACGCAGTCTGCAAGAACATCGCTCATTGGTTGACCTAATTCAACCAAAGTCCTCTTTTACTCTCTCTGATGCTATAAAAACGCACCATCAAGAGGAAAACAGGCTCTTTTTACGTCTGTCACCTGTCCTCTGAAGTTTTAGTCAAGTCTTGACTCTCGCAACTCGAGAGTACCTTATACACGGAAGGCATAACTCGTTGGCTGAGGCAACTCAAGTGCGTATCGAGAAAATCAAAAGTATCGGACTACGCTAAGGAGTGAGGTACAGCAAAGGAGGCCCGCTGAAAGTGATTCCGGCGATAGCAGAGAAAGCAGAAATCGCAACATCCTACTGGCCACGAACTCGTTCGTGTAGTTTAAGGAAACACTGACAGTTACAGCACGAAGCAATAGGGAACTTCGAAGCAGCAGTAACAACAATCAGTGGTAGATGTAAGTTGCTTATCAGTAATAAAATTTACACTGAACCTTGTTAAAGTGACCCGATGAAATTGTATTTAAAATAACAAATTATTATTAAATTACTTTCATAAAGAAATACATCAATTTCTCATATTATTTAAATAAAGATTTTTATTTAATACAAAAAAAGAACATATAAAGCTCACGAGCTGAATTGTAAGAATCCCACGAATGACACTTAAATAAAATAGTTGAGACCATTCTCTGAACAAGCCCGGTCATAGCATGAGTATGCTTGTGTTCAGTTGCTTATATATAGATGCGTGTGCTTGGCCAACCGCATGAGTGAAACAACTTATATTTAGAGCAGGAGTTATCCGGATAACGCCATTTTGGCAGACACTATAGTCCGTTTTACGTTATAATACCTAGATATATGTATTCGAGTAAATAGAAGTGGCGCGTGCGGTTTTGTTTGGTAACATGCGTGTGTATATATGTATATATATATATCAAAATAGATATGTTTTACACTTAATTTTTAATTAAATTCTAGTGCTAGTGAGATGAATTTTCAAAACAAATCAAATAAATAAATTGAATATTTAATTTACAGACGAACTAGTTTTCAATTCCTTTACTCAATTTGCCAACTAGTCTTTGAATTTGAGTAAAACTCATAAATAAGAGGTTGTAAAAATGTCAGAGGACAACAAGAACATTGCGTTAACCACGTTAAGTGGAACAATGTACAGGCTAGATCTGCATTTTTATAATATAAGTAATACAAGGTTGACCGATTGAATATGCCGCCGCAGTATAATACTAGTATTTGTGTAATTCTTAATTTAAACTAATTTGTCCTTTTAGTGCTTGAAAAAATTATTTAATTATTTTTAAGTGACATGATTTTTTTAACAAATATGCCGTGTGTGAATACTGTGTTTGTGTTTATTCAGCAATCAAATTAAGCAATCAAAAACTACCAAACATGTGTTCCATCGCTCAGCTGAGATTACATTTACAAATAAAATTTGAACCAAAATTAATAAATTCTCTTGATATTTTCATTTTTAAAATTGATTCTGGTTTATCAACAAAGGAATTTTTAGCAGTATCAGATACATTTGGAAACGCTCATGGCACCTTGCCTGTAGTTTTTAATACAGGAATGAAGAAACAAATCGGCAGCGGTTAAGTTTGTCATGGAAATCTGCCCGGGCAAATTAAAAATATAATCGAAATCGGAGTCTTCCAAATCGATAAGAACAGTTTGATTATCAATTCGAAGGCTGACGCATTTAAGCTAGATTTTACGGGTCTTAAGTTTAAGCTGCGAATCATATCTGACGTAATAATTAAACCTGGTACCAGTGCCGTCTTTATCCCACTTATTTGGTGTGAGGATGAAGATCAGCAGCACTTCAGCTAATTTTTTCCAAGACCTGAACGCGTCGTAAGCCAATTGTGGTGCCATGGTACAAACGGACTCGGTGACGTAAATGTTCATTTCAATTAATTGAGAGCTCGTGGTACTCTGCACTTTTAATTTCTGAAAATTTGTGTAATAAGTTATCTATAAAAATTGTTTTATCCCATCTCAGTGCTGTGCATCGCCAACAAATATAAAGGGCAAAGCCAAGAAACAGGCGAGCTAGATGTATATACACGGATGCCCAAGCAGAAAAGGTTATGGGTATATACATGTGTATATATACGTGTGTATCTCTCTGTGTGTGGTTTTCGACTGTAGCCATTGTGCCGACGACCGTAACGGTGACGACTGCACACAGTGTACACTTTTCTTTTTGTAACTAAAGCAAATACATACTAGAGTTATTGTCAGCCAATCATCAAATTTTGCATGAATAACTAATTGCACTAACATTCATATATAAAAAGGGTAGAGTACCACGAGCTCTCAATAAATTGCAATGAATATTTGTGTCACCGAGTCTGTATGTACCATGGCACAACAATTGGCTCACGACACGTTTAGGTCTTGAAAAAAATTCGCTGGAGCGTTGCTAGTCTTCACCCTCACAGCCAATACGTATAGAGGATGTTAAGTTGATAAATTTAAAATTGATTAAATCAAATGCAGACATAGAAACTCATGAGAAGAAAACCAAAATGTTTTAAACAACTATAAATAACAATGTTGTAGATCTTGGGCAAAGTCGACTGAATAAATCAAATCGAATCAAATCGATCAATCGAATAAATCAAATGATTGCAATTTTTGTAGCACCTGTTCGCAAACATTGCGAATAGAACAAATTGTTTATAGAATCGATGTTCCAACACATTATTTCCACCATTATTTCCAACACAAGTATATATTTATAATACAATTAAATTATAATTCATTTTAATTTTAGCTTTTCGTTTTTCTCCGTTGTTTTAAACATTACCTTTCGCGGCATCGGTAACTGAGCTGTGAAATTTACGGGCGGACACTGATGGATATAAGACTTAATTCACCTCTTTATTTATGCTATAAGGAATAAGTTAATCAAAACTAGAACTTAAAACCTCTTAAAACACTTTTTAAAAGCTTATGTAAAAATTGCTTTCTTTTTTTTTTTTAAAGTGAAAAAACAACAAATCTTCAACGAGCTGCCACTTATATCCTAACTGTCAAAATAAACCAAA
Organism: Copidosoma floridanum; assembly: GCF_036245765.1. Lineage (NCBI taxonomy): Eukaryota > Metazoa > Arthropoda > Insecta > Hymenoptera > Encyrtidae > Copidosoma > Copidosoma floridanum. The sequence goes on along the minus strand of NW_028321898.1, from coordinate 2,660,559 downwards.
TACAAATCAAAATACTCTAAGAATGTACGAATTTTGAAAATAAATAGAAACCACCATCTTAACCAATGGAATATTAAAAAACAAAAATAAAAACAAATATTTGTTTAAACAGACTCATGCCACTTTATCATTCACAACTAATAAGAAAACAAGTTTACTATTGCCGTAACAACAGGTTTTGACCTTCTTGGATGAATAATGGTTGAAAACAGTTAATTTAACTATTTGATAATAAGACTCTGTAATGATCATTAGAATTTGCGACAAAAAATTTTTTGATTTATGTCGTGCTAGAATGATTTTTCAGACCACTGTGCGACGCGATTCGATGAATCTATCCTGTATAGCAAGTTCTGCTTGGTTTCTAAAATCATTAGGTTGCCCTTTCAATCGATTCTAAATAGATTGACTCAACCCTTGCAAGAAATTCATTTCAATCTTATGGGTACTATAAAGTCTCAAGACATTGCTGAAAGGATATCGTTTTGTCTCGGTTATTATTCATGACTTCTGTTGATTGGCCATGGCATACCCAATGAAATCAAAAGATGAAACTGGTTCGTGTCTTGAATCATTTGTAAAGATCAAATATGAAATGTGTCTATCAGAGTCCTGAAGGTACCTACCGCCATTTGTAACAGGTAACATTTGTAAAGTCTGTCTGGAATATTCTAGGTTATGACACTAAAGTTTGCTATCTGCGATCTGATTAAGTCACCGAGCTTACTAGAGAATACACCGTTGAGTTTCTGACTGAACTAGGTGCAGAATTGTATCTTGCAAGCCTAGGCACTCTGAAATTCAATCGTGGAGCTGAGAGATTTAATCGAACAATTTAAGGAAAAACAAGATCTCTCATGTTTGACTTAGGTTTACCTGAGAATATGTGGAACTCAGGTCTTAGCACCGCCGTATACACCTATAATCGAACCCCTCACAAAAAAAATAAAATTATAAGTCCGTGAGAGAAATTTGCCCCAAATAATAGTTTCAATATTAACCGATAAAAAGATTCGAATGTCTTTCATATATTATGATCCAGAGAAAAATCGGCCCCAAATTTGCATGCATGGGTCGACGAGTCATCTTGATTGTTTACACTAAAATGGGATGTATATTTCTCAGACTGGAACATAGTAAATACTATAAAAGTCGTGACGTTAGATTCAATGAGAAACTAGTGTATTGCGATTTTCATTAAAGAAGTAGTATTTAAAACTGGGAAATGGTGGTAAAATTGATAAACAAAGAGAAATGGGTAGTAGAAGTTAAAAATTTGGTAATCAAAAAATGGAGAGAGTAGAAGGAAAAAGAGGCAGACCCAAATTCTTGATAACACATTTTTATTCTGCTCCAGTATGCCATACGAGTTTTGCGAATATATTTGAATTGATGCAATAAAAACTAAAGACAATGATGATCTTAATCAAATTTTATTTTCTGAGATCGACACAAGTATTGGCCTTTGCAATCAAATATATTATGCTCTCTTGGCTGATATTAATCAAGTTACAGTTTCCTACAAAGAAGCCATATCTTGGGCCGAAAAAGACCCATAGGAAAAAGCAATAAAGGAGGAGCTCGATTCGATGTCTAAAAAACAGGTTTGGACCTTATTTGATCGACTGCATTTGTCTACGGGAGGAAAACGGCCAAATTTGATGTACTCTAAATGGGTCTTCAAACACAAAGTCAACCAGGATAGTTTGGCCAAATTCAAGGCTGTCGTATTGATAAACTGTATGAAGTCTATTCTACTTAGCTAACCCTACTCGTCTAAATGTAGCCTATTCAGTGCAAGTCCCAAGTCGTCACCAAGTCAATCCCACTGAGGAAGATTGGAAGTCAGTGAAACGAGTTTTTAATTATTTTAAGAGTACTGGATATCTTAGTTTAAACCTCCGAGCTCATCTTGACAATTTAGAGGTTTATTCAGATGCTAGCTTTGCGGGCTGCAAGGGATCTTTGACTACAAGTGGATATGTCATTCGACTTTTCAGAGATTCGATAGGCTGAAAGATCTATAAACAGTCTTTTGTTGTACTTTTCACCTGTCAGGTGGAGTATATATTTATGAGTAAAGCCTGTCAGGAGCTCATTGCAAGAAACATTTCAACTAACTTAATTCGAAACTTTTGCTTTGTCCCCATGTGTATCTAGTGTTATAATCAGGCTGCAATTTCGGCAACTAAAACTGGGAAGGGGAGGACAAATTGTGACACATGACTGAAGTTTGCGAGCAGCATGTAGTAGAATGCGTCGGGAGAAGTTTAGTCGAAATTTAATGGTTTCAGTCAAAGTCTCCAATTGCTGAGCTTACTTGATTTGAATTTGACTTGTATTCGTAAAATAGATTATCTTTCATATCTAAGATTGATAAATACACAGACAGGAGGAGGTGAAAGGATTGTATAGTATATACGTCTATGCGTCTATAGCTACAACATATACATATATCGTCCGATACTATATAGTTATTTTGGTGGGGCGGTCCACGCATTCCCCAAGATCCCTATTGCCCCTCCACAGCCACTCTTCCCCATAGCCCCTCTTAACCCTCTTACAATACAAGGAAAATTATTTTTATTTCTCTGTGAATTCAATCCAACAAATTTGTGTGAACCCCCACACTCTCACTACCCGTCTACTTCCCACCACGTAAATTAAATACCCCCCACAGGAACTTGGAATTGTTAGAATACATATAAATTTATATTGTTTAGAGTTGACATCCACAATAAAACACCGCTTGGTTTTCTTGAGCAAAAATTTTTTTATTTATGTAATAGTCAATATTTCGTCTCGTCATGAAGACCTTCTCAAGACTCTAAACACATTGACACATATATTGGCTTATTATGCATAAAATATAGAATAAAATAAGAGTAAAAATATTATACGTGTAGTACCTCTCATTTTTTTTGACTTCTCTCAGTTTCTACTTCAACATTAACATAAATAACAAAAATATTAAAGTAATAGGTACTGAAAAAAATCAATTACAAAGAAAAATCATAGAAATGTTAAACATTTTTTCCTTGGACCATAACATCAATAGAAAAGAGGACTTAGATAAATTATCTAATACATACAAATATACCATGCCTCAGTTTAAAAAGAAACAACAAAATAATAGTACCTTAAGTCGAAACTAACACAAGTGTATTAATCCGTATTTATATATTCCTTGTAACTATATCTACGCTAGATGAGCGCACGGTGGCTCAGTCGGCTAGGTCGTGGATTGGTACGTGGGGAAACCGTGGTTCGATTCCCGACCAGTGCGACTTTTCGGGCAAGTATCCCTGAGATCTTTCACATGTGCTTTTTCACCACGCAATGCTCCTCGAGGAAGGTTTAGGCGACCTTCTTGCAGCAAAAATTGCCTAATTTCCCCCTACCCTCTTCCCAGTAATGGGAGGCCTCCCATGCCTTTCCTTGTCCCTTTCCCAAGTGCTAAGTGCCCATAGTAGCGCCCTTATTAAAGGAGTTGGACGTAGAGCACTATAATATAAAAAAAACTATATCTACGCTCACACATTTATACACAGCCCTCACTAACAGCTAGATAATCAAACTCGACCGTTAATGTATACATGTGTATGAAGACTGCGTACCTTGTAATCTCATTCCCTGTTTGTCCATCAGTGTGAACAGTCTACCTACAGTTTATTATCATAAAAGGTTCTCTCCTTTATTTATAACATGGTTTCTGTGTAAAATAAAACTGTTGATCTATAGTGCATGAGGTTTTCGTGCAAAAAAGTGATAGGTGCTACATGTATTATACCTTTATTCTTATTTTATTTCATATTTAATGTACGATAAGCTAATGTATATGTCAATGAGTTAACAGTCTTGAAAAAATCTCCATGACGTCTCCATAGTGACATCTACTGTACGGCATAGATACGACTCGTATAGGACACGGTGAGAGCAAGAGTATGTATAGTAAAGAGGTATTAGACTGATTATGGCCGTTGCTTAGTACGTAGGCTCGCGTCTTGTCTACCTCAGTGTCGTGAGTGTAACTGTAGGAATCGTTATTAATCTTTATTCGTTATGTTAAATAAACTTATTTGTTAGCTAATCCGTTCTCTTCCTTGTGTTTGCTACTTCACCATACATTGATTTTATTAACAAGAATATTTTGAGAAAATGTTATGATAATCCTGTTTTAATAAAAATATTTAAAATGTGGATACATACGGAGCAATTTGTCTACACAACAGCCCTCCCCTACATCTTCTCACAAAAACTTAGACTGTATGATAAAGATACTTTATAATAAGGATATAATGGAATTCTTACCCCTATAGCTCCTCGATATCCCCTCAATCAACTTTTAATTTACTGTGATATTACTTTACGATAGGGACAAGAGAAGCTAATTTGCCACCCCCTTCATGAAAAATTAAAATTTTTTTTAGTTATCTGTTTTTTTAAATATTTCTCGACTCCTCTCCTACACTGTATATCAACTCCAATTTTTGTTTTTTGCATTTCATCAGTTTATGTCTAAAAACAATGAATTTGATCAATATCAATCGAAATTTTTTAAACAAATGTATTTGATAAGGTGAACAGTCTTAAATGTATATCGAATTCTGTTAATTCACTCGACACAATTCTTTGTCATAGGATTCGTAGAGCGCGCAAAGGCCGTGCGCTTGCATTAAATAATTATTTTTCCAAAAGTATTGCTAAAATTATAAAAATTGCCATGTCTTAATATTTTATTTTGTAATTTTACGCGCTAATATTTTTAATGAAATAACTTATAACTTTTCGATGAAAGATTGTAAAATAAGAAAAAAAATAGTAACTTTTTAATGTTACTTATCAATTTCAAACTGAAAATAAGGGGTTGGTGCACGGAGTGCACAGGCACGTAGCTTCAGTATTATACATATACTACTAGTGGCCCCCCGTCTCGGCTTCGCCCGAAACTTACTAAATAGGACACCGTAGTGTGTTGACATGTAATGTGGAATGTTTTCAGTTAAAAATTTTACATATATTCCTGACACTTATCAGAACAAAAATCTTCTTATTAAAAACATATTTGTTTGGAATCTATACAGTTTATTTGGTCAAATAATAAGCTGTAAAAAATAAAAACAAATATAATTGTGCTGAAAAGTACGGTGCATTCTTTATTTCATAAAATAATCGTTGGTCATGAGGAGCCGTTGATTTGCAGTTTTTCCCGTATAATTTACGAAAAGGGCTATTTTTTAAAGCTGTTAAGGTTTTAAACTCCCAAAAAATGTATGTTAAAAAAAACTTTTTTTTCTCTTATCTCACAACTTTATTACCATAGCAACAAAGTCCTGGAGCTTAATCCCTACATATTTTATTACCTTAAAAACACAAATGCATTTTCTACTTATTTAAAACTCTGAATTCGGATCTTTAAAGATTTAAGAGATTACTGTCAGGGTACAATAAAAAGCTGATCTCCCAAGTAATGAATTCTTTATTTGTCGATTTTGATGGTGCTGTTCCAATCTCGATAAATTTTCTGCGTCAGTTTTTTGAAGCCTGAAATTGTATTTATTAAATACATTTGAAGTTTTTTCTTCCAATTCACCCTCTTATGACTTTTGTCATGCATAAGACTTTTGTGACCCCTGAAGGCTGTTTTCTGTAAACTTTGTTAAGTTCTAATATATTTGTTGGCAAGATAGTTTGACGTCCGATGGCCCTAAAAAAGGCCGGTGAGCTTCTTAAGTAAACTCTTTCTTGACTAAAGTTTGCAGCAATTGTGACTGCCTGGATACCTCGGGGTGATCTTCTCAAGCCTGCTGTTGAAGCCCCAGAGTGATCAGGAAAAATATTACTAATTCTGAAGCGTTGGAGCAATTTGTCATGACCTGACTTGTTCAGAGTTTGGTCTTAACTGTTTTATTTAACTGTTCAATTGTGACAGTAAGTTTACAATTTCTAAATCAATCCTTCTGAGGATTTTACAATCAATTTTTAATATAATGAAGTAATGTATGAATAACAAATTTTCCATTTGTATACATTATCAGAATTAAACAATTAATGAGCAAGTAACTATTTATTTAATCATACATGCATTTTTACAATGAGGCCGGCCGTATTCTATGTCAGCGTATTATGAAGCATTCACCTTAAAGCTAAAACACACACCCGCACACATAAACGACGTACAAGCTCTTCTTGTCATATGAGCTTTCTTTATATTCACAATACGTCTCATCTGAATTTTGATGGACGGATAGTTTTTAGTTATAATATAATTCGTATCAACTCGGGATGTAACACCCCCCCCCCTAGATTGTTGCTGCCCTCGGCAACTACATATCGATCGAGAATTCACACGAGCTGACGAGACGAATTATTATAATAGATATAAATTTATGTTTTGCTTTCATTTTATTTTCTACATCTTTTTTTTTTTTTTTTTTTTAGAAAAATTAATGATCAATTATATTATACTCTTGCTTTCATCGTAAAGCGGTGCAGGTATGAAGTTGTTGAGTTAACATGCGTGCGTTAGGTATTAATCAAGCTTTGTGTTTTATCCATATATTTGTGTTTTGTTAGTTAATTGACTAAAGTATTATATTTATGGTGTATGTAGAATGTTTTCCAGCGTCATGCAGTGAATATAGTGGTGATAACGTTTATTGATACTGTAGGATAGTGGTTTGGCATTACCGAAGATTAGGTAAAGGAATAGAAGAGGAGCCATGTGATTTAATTTTTATTGCTGATTTTCTTTTAGACTTTCTTGGCTTGAGATCAAACATTCAAAGTTTTTCTGGAAATCAAATTTAATGTTAGTAATGTCTAATTATTGAATTCATGAGTAAAATATTTTATTATATACATATTTTTTTTTTAATTTGTTTTTTTTTCCGACATTTAATAAATTAATAATGGCCTTGTATCGGCAAATAATCATCTCTCGTTCTGTCGGGAATTTGTGGTGTTGGATTATTTACGATTTTTCATACTTTTTTCGGAGTATTATGTTGTGTTATAAAAATTTGAGGCTCATTTGATCCACTCGGTTGAGCTCTATATACAAATTGTGGTAAATAAGTGGATTTTTCTTTTAATTTAAAAATACATCTTAATAAAATTGAGGCAACGACTGCTGTAACAATTATGTTTACCATTAGGCTTCCAAAATCTATTGCTGTATTTCGATAGATAACTTGTTTTTTTATCGCTATATCATCTAAGGTTTTCTCCATTCTAGTTAACGCTATTGCATCATTTGACTCTGTCCATTTATTTATTTCAGTTTTTTCCTCCTCTTGTAGATCAAGAGTGAAGTCATTATTGCCGATTTTGACTGTTTTAATATCAGGGAGGTTCAATAAATTTGCTAAACTGTGGGGAAGCTCTGATCTATTGCAGTAAGTCTCTGTCAGTTCTAGTGTTGTGACTCCATGTAGGGTGTAGCTGGGAGCATGAGCAATACAATTACTGTTGATCGTTAGTATTCCCGTACAGTGTAATTTTATTTTAGTTTATTGTTTAATTTAAGGATTACTTCCCCAAAATACTTGTATTGTGGTAGTATTTTGTGCAGACTGTAACCATTGTTTGGTGGTTTTTAGTCTTATCCAATAAATTGCTGTTGACTTATACAATGCTATTTGACGAAATTTTATTGCGTTTGTTGATGGGTTCATAAACAAAGAGAACTCACAAGGATTATTTATATTATCTTCAAAAATGGGCATATCTAGTCGGCAATATAAAATCTTTTTATCTTTAATGCAATTTTTAAGAATTCTTTATCGGTAAGGAAACAATTTTGAAGATTATTGCTTACAATCACGTTACTATGGCGGGCCTCAATGCTGACATATCCTTTTAAATCTAAGTGTAAATTTCTTGAAACTGAAATCGAGTGCATGGCATAATTATTGAATTGTTATTTACCTATTAGTGAAAAACTAAGTTTAACTGCTAATCTACCTTCTGTTATCACTGTGTTTGTCGTGGAAATTGCGTTTAGGCGTTCAAGTGTTACGGTTAAATCGTCCCATGGTAGCCTATGCTCTTTTTTGTATGAATTGATTTCATTACAAATTTTTGATAGTTCGTTTTGTATTAATAGTGGATGTAGGTGTCCTTGTGACGTGCTTTCCACTGCACTGATAAGCGTTTTGTAAGAATTTAGTACAAAAAAAAAGGATTTTTTAAAAGAGTTAGTCCGTTCTAATACTTCTATTTTATACTTAATTTTTATACTATCATTATCTTACCGGCATACTTATTTGATTAAACTTTCCAAATTTTTTTATAACTTTTTTATTATGTCTTCTATTTTTTCTAATTTTATATGTAATTTTTTAAGATTTGAGCGTACAAGTCTGAGCGTATGAGTCTGTTTTGCTTTTAAATATGATATTGTTTTTCTAGAGTTGTAAAGATTATTTATATCTGTATTTATTTTATCTCGATCATCCGCATCCATAGATCTGAGAATTTTTTTCGAAATCCACCCCACAAATTCTAGTAGTGCTCGTTTCATTATTATTTGGCTAGGAATAACTTTTACTATATTGCTGGAGTTAGTTTTTTTATGATGTATTTGTATTTCAGGAGCAAAAAATAGCTTTAAATCTTTGTATGTTAATTTTGTTAATTAAATCATATTATTTAACATGTATCTAAGTATTGAATGTTTGCATTCTTGATTTTCAAGCTCTCTAGTATACTGTTTAAAGACTATGTCAAGCTTTTAATGGTATAGTCCAGTTTGGTCTTGAACGCTACGAAAATCTAACGTTATACTAACGTGCCATTTGGTACGAATTGGTCTGTTACGACTTCGTTAGTGTATATGAAATACATACCTGGATCATTTGCTAAATGCATGTTGTCGTTATGTTTTTCAGGTATCTCTTTCTTACTTTTTATAATATCAGGCCTTAGCGTTAGCGAAAGCAGAAAGGCAATGTTTTTACTTAACATGTTGATGAGATCAATCTGCAACAACAAAATAATTAAATTTTTTTTTTTTATCCGTAGCGGTCTTTTAATTTGTCAATATGTTTTTTTATTATTCTTTTGTTTCATAATTGTAATATGACGTTATTATCACTATGTGGTTTCTAGTTTTGGAGATTTGGTTATAAAATCTATCTAATTTTTGTTTTCGCAGTTTTTTGAGCCCATAGACTGTCATTTCAACTTCCAAGTTTTGTGGCTTTGACTTATTGTCATATCATGTTTTTGTATTTTGTTTTGATATTTCAAGTCTGTCACAAGCAATTTCTTGTATTGCACGTAAATAGTGGGCAAGCTCACTTGCATATAAGCTGTATGTTTCTAATTTGAATGTGTCTGGAAGTTGATTTTGGGAACATGGCTGTCTACCAAAGACAAGTTCGAAAGGTGTAAAACCTGTTGCTGGATGAACTGAAGTGCTATACTCATAAATTGTGAAGGGAACAATTCTATCCCCGTTATTTTTGTCTTTAGCGTTAGTTCTCAAAAAATCATTTGATATAGCGTGACTTCTTTCTAATAAACCATTTGATTGTGGGTGATATGCACTACTAAGAGCTACGCGGAATCCATTAATTTTTGATACTTCTGTCAATACTTGAATAATAAAACCAGAGTTTCTACAAATCTGATGATTTAAAATTCCCTGATTTTTCCTGGATTTCCAGGCGTAAAATTCAAAATTGTTAAGGATTCTTAATCGAATTTGTTTTGTATGTAAAATGATAATTTGAAAAGTATCGTTAGTTGTAATGAATAAAAGTTATATTAAGTTATAGCAATAATAAATGAATAACTAATAAATAAATCATTATTAATCAACTTGATTCAAATATATTTATTAAGAATTATTACAGATATTCGTAATTATATTACGATTGCTTTTTTAAATAATACAGCTCTTCTTCGATTTTTTGAACTTCTCTGGCACTGTCTTCCGCTATCTTCTGTTTCTTTTCCTCTAAACTATCAATTATTTGCTTCTTTCTTTTCTTTTTATTCTCTTCTGATAATTCATTTTCTTTTTTTTGTCTTTGTTTTCTGAGATCTTCCTCCCACAAATTTCTTGAATTTCGAACAGAATGTATCATTTTTTTTGAAATTATAATGTTTTCAATGCCACCAAAATCGTGAACGCCATGCCAAACGTGCCTCAAAGCAACAATTGACTTTTCTTTTTGATTGTCATACAAGCATTCTTTGTTGACAGAAAAGCCTCGTTCAGGCGTGGCATTGCTGTGAAACAAAATGAAAGTTATCTGTAAAACTTTAGCTAAATCCTCAACACCCTCAGTATGGCCTAGTACTGTCATCCAAAAGGTGTCAAGTTGGTCTTTTTTTCGGTCGAGCACATTAACAGCCTCTTGAAAATTGTGAGTATTTATTACTTCTTTGAACGTTCTTTCAGCTTTATCAGCTTTTAATTCAGTTATCCTATTGCATTCAACGAATATAGCTCATGCCTTATTTAGTCTGGTAATACTTATGGACTTATTTCTAGTAACTAACTCAGGATCGCAGAAACTAGCGTATCTAACTAAAGGAAACTTCCGAGGTGATTTTTCTAAAATTTTTTTAACTATACTGATTAAAATTAAACGACATTTTTTTTGGAATACTGCATGATTTTCTTGACTCAATCCTTTACAACTGCGTATTGCTGCTCTAGTCTTATGTCCTAGATTTAATTTACCTAGCGGAATAAAATTGTCTTCCTTATTTAAGTCACTATTCCCCAAGTTATTTTCAGACTCAATCACTTCACGTTTCACAAATCTATCCAATAAATTGCTAACTATATTTTTTAGATCTGAATACAGATACGGAAACATAGGCTTGTCAGCTTGAAAGTCACATAAAAATCCTTCTAAATCAGCAGCAATAGTAGCAAAAAAAGCTAACTTGGGCTTCAGTAATGGGTCGTTTAAATGCTCTGACATAACTGTAAAATTCTCATTAGTTTTAACGCTGTTTTGACATTTGTCTTTGGAATTTTCAACGTCTTCTTCATATTTTAGCAAACTACAAAGTTCTTCTTCAGCCTTTTTAGCTGTGATTACATTTTCAACCCAACGAGTACTACAGAATTTGTGGGGTCCACTTGATTTAGAGTACTCCATGTAATCTCCTCTTTGACCAGATGAATGGCTAAATAAGTAGTAAATGGAAGTCAAGAACTCGTGAATTTCCCACTGGCTGGCAATAAATTAAGTCTTGAACGCGTTATGAACAATGTGTAAGCCACACGAACCAACTTCAAACAATCTGTGATCACTTCCTTTAATAAGCTCACCTTGAAAATCGTTAAAAAATTTCCAATTCACATTAGGTCCGTCCATAGATATTTCTGTTTATTTTGCAAAGTTGAGATTTCCTATGTGCCTTTGAGTTCGTTCATTAAATCAACTGCTTTCGTGTGAGTAAGAAACGCTGATCCTACGTATTTTGTTTCTACTTGCATAATTGCATTTTTCCAATACCTCGCATGCATATCCATTTGTTCTTTCTTCGTTACTTTGTTGAAGCATTCATCAAACGAAACAGTATAAAAATCTCTACTTTGAATTTGACTTTTAGTTATCTTTATAAAATATGGTCTTAAACCATAATAAATATTATACGCTAATTTATCTTTTGCTAAACTTATTTTGTTGGAGAAGTCCTCATTGAATTCTTTCATCATCCTTTTCATTGCTTTTACAGACTCTGCACCTTTGTTTAAGGAAATGTGATTATAAATTACGTTTCTTATCCAAATGATCTCAGCTTTTGTTAAACTGTCTTTTGAAAAATATCCAACAATACTATTAGAATGATTAACTGACGGTAATGATGATTGGCTTGTTTTCGAGACTTGTGGCGTACTTACATTTTTTGAAACTGACGTACTGGATGCATCATTTTTTGAAAAAAAGTCCTGAATATTCCTGGTTTTGCTTGCAGTTTCTTTTTCTGTATGTTTAATACCTATTTCGTGACTTTTAACGGCAGCTATTCCCATATTACTCAACTCGAAAGTTTTTTTGCATAAATTGCAGTAAGCTTGGTATTTACTTATTTCTGATGGTCTTACCCATTTATAATCTTTTGTCCACTCTGGATTTAACATAACTTTAGACTGACCAGATATTTTAATAGTTTCAATACTGTAGAGTCTTGCAATTTATAGTTCATTCATGTTGTAGCCAAAATAAACACTTTTATACATATATAAACCTACGAAGATCAAATAAAAGAGTCTTATTCGAAACATAGTAGAAATTATGTGTTATTGACAAATAATTTAACTCACCTTCTTTAAAAATCTTGACTAGCTCACTTTTTTTAGCTCACTTTTAAATCCGTTTCTCATTCCTTTTTTAACAATGCAGTAACCTAAGAACAATTTAAAATTCTCAATAAACGAATGTCTAGTAACACAAAAAAACTACAATAAACTTTCCTTGTATAAGATTGTTAAAATAATTTAAGAGAAGAAAAAATCTCATAGGCGTGTATTATCTTATGATTATTTTTTACACAACAGTATAGGCAGATAAATTAATTAAAAAAATACAAGATTTTGCACAGGAAGTATTACTGTTAAACGTACGTAAGGATTTTATATTTTTACCTAAAAATATTATTTAGTTACGAAAATCAACATAGATTTTTATAATGTTTAATACTTCTAGTAGTAAGTTATATACGTATGATATATACGTACTGCCCACTTAGTTGCTAACCTGCAAAAATGCAGGACAAGAGAGTAGTAATGCTAAAATCTCTTTTTTATACATTTTTTCTAGATAACAGCAATAACACTTTTTTTCGGACAAAGTAAAAAAAGTTAACAATGCAGCAAATATTTCTTACAGACTACCTAGATTAGTCAGATAGAAAATAAAGTAAAATAAAGTAATTCTAAATAAGTAATAAAGCATGTTATTTTTAATTTACTTCTATCACCCATTGACATTTAACGTCTGAAACCGACCATAACCTACAATTGTTTCTTATAATGACAACACAACACCCACCGCTACAGCCAACGATTTATCTTGTTGCTTTTCTTTTTTTTCTCTCGTACGTAAAGATCACAGCATTCTATTGAACTTGGCGTTAAGCCATCGTTGATCTCAAGGTACAACATATAATGAGGACTCGAATACTTAGATTAGATAGTCACATGTTGTTTGTTTTGACAGTCGACGTAACTTGAGCGGTGAAGCTGCGGTCACATAGAGTACGGAGACCGTAAACGGAACTTATACAAGCCTATCAGAGATCAGAGGGAGAGAGAGGAGTGCGCTGTGCAGAAGCTATCTCCTTATCAATTTTATAGATTTAGGCTGCTCTTACATAAGAACGTGCGGACGCGTGCACCCACGTTTTCGTACGCTTCGTACACATCGAGACATTCGATATTCGTCGATATTCTAGTAATAATATGGTAAATTGTAGTACTATACTAAAATTTTACTGTAGTGTCGATCAGTGTCGACTTGGCGAGTGTCTCGACGTGTGCTACACGCATGCGAACGCGGATGCACGCGCTTATGTAGGTACGGCCTTAATAGATAAGTTCCGTATGAAGGCCCTACGATCTGACAGATAGCGTACCGTAGCTAAGAGAAAATCTCCAACATGCCTGTCTATACATATTAGTCGTGTATATATAACTTGTAGATATGGATATACTTGTTGTAGGTGATTTTCTCTTAGCTACAGTGCGCCATCTGTCAAATCGTAGGGCCCTCATACGGATTTAGTACTCCGCGTGACCGCAGTGCAAGCACACCATAAGTCAGAGGCGCCAACATCAAACAAAGCTCAAATTTTTGAATCCATTTACAAATAATTAGATCTAATTGATAAATGCATGTACCTTATAAATAATTCAAACAATTCCAAATCTTTTTTCTAGGCAAACACATAAGACAAAAAGTTGACACAAGTGAATACGAAAAGAAAAAGTTTTTTATCTATAAATACTTTGTTAATTTATATATGACTAGGTGTTAAACTTTTGAAAAATTACTTTTCCAGGATACCACAGTTAATTCCCTGAGTTTTCCCGGTTTCCATGATATAAAAAAAAAATCCCTAAGAATTCCCGGATTTCCAGATTTTCCAGGATCCGTAGAAACCCTGGAAACGTTTTGATTTGTCACTGAGAATAATTCTAGGAATGTCGAAAGTTGAAATAAAATATGGTGACAAAACATCGGCAGTAATTATTGCTTGTATATAAGGAACAGGAACCACAATAAAAAATTTTTTAAGTAAGCATTACATTGTTAAAATGTGCTTATTTCCGGATGTACTCCGCAAAAAAGAGCCTACTGTATCTATTGTGACTGTATAAAATACTTGTGATGGTGTGTCTGTGATAACCATAGGTTCTCTGGTTTTTGTGTGGACTAATTTTTGTTCCTGGTAAATTTTACATTTTTGTATGCATTTACCAATGTCTTTGCTCATTCCCTTCCAATAACATTTTATCTCTCATTCGTCTATAAGTTTTTTCTACTCCTCTATGACCTCTGAATAAGCTAGTATGACATTTAATTAATTCTTCCTTTCTGTCTTCAAGGGTTACATAAAAACATGCGTTAAAACTAATTTTTACTGTAAAGGTAAGAGGATGTAATTCTTCATATAAAATTGATGGCGATTCTTTTCTAGGGAGATTATTGGTGAGTTTACCTTTTCTGGAAATACAAGTAGTGTTAACTCCCTTTAATGATACAGCATTTGCAAGGTTTTTAAAGCAGGTTTCTAAAATGCTAGTTTTTATTTCATCACTAAAGTTTGTGTTCACGACAAGTAAAAATGCGATTTTGGTTTTTCGTAGTCATTAAGTTTCCCGATTTTGGTTGATTATCTTAAAACTCTTTTTTAGATATAGCTCTTATATCTGATAGTAGTTTAATGTTTATTGATTTTAAATCTGCAGTTTCAGGAATGAAACGGATGTTATAATCCTTGCTGTAAGTTAAATTTTCATGAGTGCTAGAAAATTTTAATTTATTTGTTTTATAAGTTATATTAAATGGACTTCCATAAGTACTTATATTTCTTGTTACTTTTTCGCTACGAGCCAAGTTTCAATTCTGATGTATGGGTTTTAACGCTGCAATATGGTTTACTTGCAGTAAAAAAATTTGATTAAAAGTGCTTTTGGTAACGTTGTCTGTTTTGTTTTTTATATTTTTTGATTGAGATAAAATTTTGGCTTTTTCTTTACCCTTATTTTGTTTAATAGGTAATAAAGTTTTTCTGTATAGTTCATCATTAGAGTTTTGTAATTTATTTTTGGTAGGACTATTTTTGTGTGACTTAATTCGATATTTGGCTCTTATGGGATATTTGTTTTAATAAATTTGTTCATTATTCCATAGATCCATGTATGTACTATAGTAGGAGAAATTGAATTTTGAGGTGACGATAGAAGTGAATTAGTTTGTTCTTGATTTAAGTAACTGCCATTACGACGTTCGGTAGGATATTTAGGTAAAGATTGTATTTTTTCAAGAACGCTGTTACTTATTACTTCATTTTCCTTACTGTAACTATCCCACCACTATGAGTTTTGATTCTATTCTTTAATAAATCTTTTGCTGTTGCAATTTTTAGTACTGTAAGTATTAATTCTTGAATCTAATAACTGCTCTTTATTTTTATTTATATAGTTAACTTAATCTTGTACAGAGCGTCGAAAAGTAGATAAAATTTTGGTTTTATTGTAGTTAAATTTAAGTTATTAAAGTCATTGGCTCGGGATGTACTGGTTTTGACTGGAATATTAGTTTCTCTTGGTGAAAAATCTACATTTTTTTCGAGTATTTCTTTAATTTCGCTGACCCCCAAGTTTTCATTACTAGAGTTTTCCATTATATTCTGAGGGGTCTCTTCTGCAAGTGCATTTATGAAGCTTGGCATAAATGATCGTTCTTGTAATGGAATTGGCGCGTCGGATTGTGGGTCACTAAACTGCGAAGTAGACGTGGTTTTGGGTTTAGATGTCGAGTCTTTTATTTGAGCGCTTGGTATTTTTTTTCTTCGTTCCGCTTTCATTTTTTTTGCTATTGTAGGTGCTCTTAATCAACCTTGTCCGCCTTCCATACCCCGAGGTATTTTCAATAGTGTATCTCTAGGTTTATTTTTTCTTACTCTAGGTGCTGATTGTATGCTTTCAGTGGTATCGGAAGCTTGTCGAGCTATTGAAGGTTTAGTTTGTTTATGTTTTATAGGTAGCAAAAGAGCTTTTAATGATATTTCTTCGTCCGAAGAATTATTTTTATCACTTTCGTCTTCAATTCATTCTTTTGAATTTCTTGATAAGGCGTTTGCATTTGTATTTAGTCTACCAGGTTTGTACTTATAAGTATAGATATAACCTGGAAGTCTTGCTCTCCATTTATTTAGCCTACTCATAGGATCTTTGACAGACTCAATCCAGGATTGTGGCTCATGATCTCCGTAAACCGTAAATTTCCTGCCGTATAAGTTATATCGAAAATATTGAATTGCTATAACTACCGCTAAGCATTCTTTTTCTGTTGTAGAATAATTTCTTTCAGCTTTATTTAGAGTTTTAAACATATACGCATTTGGCCGGTATTTACCTGGTTCTCCTTGGCATTATGAGGCCCCAACAGTTATATTAGATGCGTCTGTTAATATGAATGGCTTATTTAAATTAACGCAAGCTAACACAGGTGCTTTGCGTAATATTTTTCTCAACTTGCCAAAGCTTTTTCGTTGAGTATCTGTCCACTCAGATTTTTGTCCTTTCTTTAACAAGAAAGTTAAGGGCTCTGCAATTTCTGCAAAACTATTAAAAAAACGGTGGTAACAGTTTGCTAACCTTAAAAATTGTCTAACATTCGTTTGATTTTTTTATTTCGGAAATTTTTCAACAACTTCCAATTTTTTTGAATTTGTTTGATTCCGTAACTTCCTTTTTTATATCATAAATAAGATACTTCTGGCATTAACAATTTACATTCATCAAGTAATTTAAAATCTGATTTCGAAAGTTTTTCAAATAAATAAGTAATTTTTGTCACGTGATCTTTTGAAGTTTTTGAACATACAATCATGTCATCATTAAAGATGAAATTTTTAATGCTTTGCGGTCGTGATAAAATTACGTCCATTATTCGTTAAAATATTGCAGGTGCATTGCACAGTCTAAATGTCAATCTTACATATTTATAATGACTATTAGGTGTGCTAAAAGCAGTTTTATGTCTATCTGCAGGGTCAACTTCTATTAGATGGAACTTTCATTTTCTTTAATATTGCAGTAATGTTTGGTAGTGGATAGGCATCAGGGATGATTTTTTCATTTAGTTAACGGTAATCTATTACGTATGTGTATTTTTTTGTTTCATCAGGTCCTTGTTTTTTAAGCACTATCCAGAGAGGACTACTGTAAGAGCTGTTTGATTTTATGATCATACTGTCTGCTAAAAATTTTTCAACTTGAGTTTTGATTTCTTGGTGTAATGATAAGGGGTAGCGGTATTGTTTGACATATACAGGATGGTCGTCTGTCGTAGGTATTTTATATTTTATAATAGAAGTACGAGGAGCCGGGTCGCCTGAAATGTAACACAAGTGAGCGTAATTTCCTACAATGTTTCTTATTTGTGATAGACTAGCTTTTGAGAGATAAGGTCTTTGTAGCTTATCCATTATAAATTCAATGCAATCTTTTATAATGTTTATATCGTTGTATAGTCAGTGTCAAAAAAGTCTATAGATTCCATGAAATTAAAAGGCTTGAGTTTGTGTGCAGGTATATCTATTTTTATCGGCTCATCTTTTGGGCTTATAGCTATTGTAAAACAGTGACTTTTTTGCTATCTACTTTCGCCTCGCCTACATAAACTTCGGGTTCGGTAGTAATTCTACGAAGATAAATAAGGCTGTTGATCTTGTTTCTAGTCGGTAATTTAGTAGCTACTCTTGTTCTGGCTGGTAAATTATAACTTCTGTTTTATTTGCTTGAAATCCTTGAGAATTATGATAAATAGTATTGCGTGGGGGTGCGTGTATTTTATCCTCGTCGTGAAATAGAAAAACAAACTTTTCAAAAGTCGATTCAAAATTTTGTTGAGTTATCAGTCTTAAGAGTTTATCTTGTTTTTTAATTAATTTTATAGAGTTGATTTTATTATCTCGGTATAGAAAAGGTATAGGTATAATTGAGTTCAATACTATCAATGCATTTGATCCATAATTGATTCTAGCGTTTTCTTGTATAAATAATGGATCTCCTTAAATACATATATTGCATATTGGAGGTTCTGGACTTTTAACGTGAAATTCCTGATCTATATCGAATAAATTTACCGCTATGGTACCTAAAGTATCTATTTGCTGTGGAGCTGTTCATTCTATTTCAATTAAGTTATTACAATTTGTTTCTGAACCATTCTTTAATGCGTTATAACTGATGTTATTTACTTCTGCACCTAAATCTAATATAAAAATTTCCAAATCTTTCCAAAATGTTTCGCATCGTAACTCAACTGCTGGTGAATTTCTATTGTTCTTGCTCGGAAGGCTCTGTAGTTTTCTTTGTTATTATTGATTTCGAACGCGTCATGAGATTCAAACTCACAGTCGCGTCCAACCGGCTAGTCTCGCTCTCGTTTGTGGGAGAGTTAGGGCAAGAGTCTTGGTATCGTTCTTGATTATAATTTTGGTATTGTTTTTGGTTGTAGTATTCAAATGGAGTTTGTTGATGGCAAGTGTAGCCTTGAGTATAAGGATGAAGATAATACATTTGTGGGTTGTGAGGTGGATAAAAGGTGGTTGTTGAAGATATGGAAGTTCTTGGATATTGGGAGGGTAATAATAGTGATATGGTTGATTATTCCAGGATGGTGGTGGTGAACGGCTTGGTTGCAGAGTTCTTGATTGAAATGTAGGTGCGTACCTAAGTACGGGATATACAGTTTTAGACTATACTCATCGAATTTATGTTAAGTTATCTTGACATAATTTTTATCGTAATTATGTGGGAAAGAATTTTAATTGTTTGTTAATGGGTCATTAAAACTGACAAATTTTTTCTGGTTGTCGAACTGAGTAAAGACAGGAACATAAATTTCGGTAATTTTCGGTACTGTAGATTTAGAAGTCGTAGAAATAAAGGTCGGGATTACGGCCTTGTAAACGTACTTGGCCTAATTTTATACTGGTGGGCAAGTGCGTTTCTTAAGTAAATTAGCTTCTAAAGCTTTGTGGACATCTTTGGGTTTCAAAAGTGTGGTAGTTGATTTTCACGAGTCAGGTAATTAATATACGTTTGTAGTGCTAATTTTACAAGTTGTGATTTTTGTGTTGTCTTGACTTTGTCAGCAGTCAATTTAGTCAAAAGGGCTGTTGAGGTAGTTTTTGTAAGAGGAATTATTCTGTGATAAAAATCTCGAACTGTTTTGTTTTGTATTATTGTAGTATTTCAAAATTCTGTCATGTATTCATGATACAATTTGGTTGGTGAAAATTCTTGTTTTAGATGTATTTCAACTGTTCAATTGATGCAAAAGTAGAACCTACTAAACTCTCTCGAGCTTTGCCTTTGAGTCTAGAAATAACTGTGCAAATGTATATAGGTTCTTGAGCGGCTGTTATTAGAGTTCATCCATTTTCTACATTTTGTAAAAAGTCTTTTAAGGGAGTCGAGTATCCATCATAAAAAGGTATGTGTTAAGATGCTTGATTCATGCACATTAATAAATTAGTCGTACTTAATCCTTGTCAAACATTTACAAACTGTTGTTTAAGAGAGTCGTCCACTGATAAGGTTTGTCCTCTGTCTTCGGGCGTTTTTTTTATTGTTTTTTTTATATTCATTCATATATAATTCATGTAAATAATTATAATTTTTTTTTTTTTTTTCAACAAAACTAAGATGTAAAGAACACACAAGGAATGCCAATTTGTTATGACCTGACTTGTTTAAAGTATGGTTTTAACCGTTTTATTTTGGTGTTATCCGTGGGTTTTTTACAATTAAGCCCTTGAGCTTTATATGTTTTCATGAGTCAAGTAAAAATAATCATTTACATAATATAAATGATTTAAAATAATTTTTAATTTTATTTCTTTTATTGAAACAATTCAAGATAGTTATTATCTTAGCTACAGTCCATTCAGATCACTTTAACAAGATTTTGATGTCAATTATATTACTGATGAATAACTTACATTTATCGCTGATTGCTGTTACTGCTACTTTGGAGTTCCCTAATGCTTCGTGCGGTAACCTTCAGTGTTTCCTTAAACTACACGGCCTTTAAGATGTTGCGGTTTCTGCTTTCCTTGCTATCGCCGGAATCACTTTCGGCGGACCACCTTCATTGTAGCGCGCTTCTTGGCGTAGGCCGATATTATTGATGCTCTCTAATTGCACCTGAGTTGACTCAGCTAATACGTTATAAGGTACTCGCGAGTCGTGGGAGGCAAAAGTAGACTAAAACCTTAGAGGACAGGTGACATACGTAAAAAGAGCAGTTTTTTCTTTAGATGGTGAGTTTTTATAGCGTCAGAGTGAGGAAAAGAGACCTTTAGTTGAATTAGGTCAACCAGTGAGCGATGTTCTTGCAGATGATTTTATTTATTAGGAAGTAATAATGCAACAGTACCAATCGCATTTTCTGCCAAGTATGATTGAGTTTTCAGCATCAGTGACGATGAAAGTTCGCATCAGTAACAATAGAATACCAAATGCAAGTTCAAGTGTGACATAAGCTTACAAATTTTGCAATTATTCCTTCTGGGAAGTTTACAATTAATTTTGAATATAATAAAATAATGTGTTGATTACAAATTTTAAAATCGGCATACGTTATAAGAAGTGGACAATCAATGCGCAAGTAAATTATTTATTCATACATACGATACGATTTACGGATTTATACATATAACCTGCAATTTCAATACATACGTGCCTTCTTACAAAGAGGCTGGCTCTATTGTATGTTAGCATATTATGGAACATTCACCGTAAGGCTATTACACACATACACCTATAAGTGACGTATCAGCTCCTCTTCTTATATGAGCTTTGCTCTCAGTCCTCACGAGAACTCCTATTCCACCTCTGCCGCCTTATATCATCACTAATAAACGGTTTGAAGATTCTTTAGTGTTTATTATCACAAGTCTTTTTGTTACATATTTTTCAATGAAATTTTTGCTTTTATTGTAATATTTTAAACAATCTCAGAAATATATTTATTTCTACAAGCTACTGAGTCATCAACGTATGCGATGAAGAAGAGTCGGTCTTACCGCATGCGTTTTGTAAACTTTTCTATCAAAAATTTACTAAATTGTTTAGTACTAAATATATAAAAAAATGAGTGATTATTGGTGACCCCACGGGTGTGCCAAATATTTGAAGATCAATTTTATTGTCAAGGGTGATAAACGTATTATTAAACAAGCATTCTGTCATGCTATTACTATTCGCGAAAAAAAGGTTTTATGCTTGAAGAATGTATACGACATGCACGACTTTCAAAACTCTTAAATCCATGGTCGCATGCAACATTCGTGAACAAGAACACAATATCCACCGTCTCTAACACATAATCACTAGGACTTTCTACTATTTTAATTCTATTAACAAAATTTGCACTATTATTTACATTGTATTTTGATTTTAGTATACAGTATTTTAAACTATCTTAGATTATTTTGGCAAGATTATAAGTTGGATAACTAGGTAAAGAGATGATCGTTTTAGTAGGATACCATTCTAACGTATTTTTGGGAGACCTTAAGCTTCCCTTGTTTATATGTCTGTTTGTGTAATCTAAGAGTTCCTGTATCTGTGATGTGAGTATTTGTTTCTATTCATATATTGTAATCGATTGTTTACATCTTTCTGAAGTGCGCACACCTTTTTTTAGTAGATTTTCTTGAATTTTTAGTTATTTTTAAACTTTGTAAGAAAATATTCCCAATTGCAAAAAAAATTAATAGCATGTTTTTAATAATATGTTTTTTTCTTTCATTAAAATCTGCTCTGAATGACAATGTTCTTATGATGTATACTGGTGTATACATTTGTGTCAAATTCACAATATTTGTTGGTCGATTCAATAGTGTTATTATATTTTTTAGTGCTGCGGAGTAAGGGAGAAAGAAGGCTGAGGGTAACGCTATGCCATTTAGACGAGGCGAGGCGAGTGATAGAGAGAGAGAAAGAGAGAATTGAAGTTTATTAAGATTGACGGCTTATGCCCTGTACAACTATCATACATTACAATATTTTATTACAGAGTGCAGCATAAATATGCCGTATAAATATAGCTATAAAATAAATATACCTATAAAAAAATAGGTAATGTCCAATTCATATGTTCATCTCTTTCCAATTCCCATTTTTTTTTCTCTCTCCACTATCTAGGACTAAACGCAAATAAGAGTAACAGTACAAATTAACGGCGTAGAACAATAAAAATAAAATTCTTGATATAAAATAGTGCATTTAACATCACATGTGTTGGGACATAGTGCGCTACATAGCTATAACATAACTGTTGTTTAGCGTTATTCGGATTGTCGTAATGCGTTCCACATTACCGCTTCCGCGATATGAAATTCTCTGCTGTGTCTAAACGTACGCGATTAATATTAAGTTTATAAGGTGCGCGCTGCAGCGAAAGGGTATGATTTTGAGTTTTGATTCTTAGACAAGTAATCTGGTTTGGTGCTCGTAAGGATTCTCGCAATATGTCTGAGTGTTCAGTATCAAACCATGGTTTAATATGGCGTACTCCTACACCTCAAGTATTCAGGTGGAATATTTTCCCACCTTTTCTTGCCTGCGACGAATCGTATGGCCACATTTAGCAATTTACGCATTTTTGTCTTTAATTCGCCCGATCAACCTATAAACAGTGGTGCGCATTAGCTAAAATATGGCAAGATAAGAAACTTGACCAGCATTAGTCTCATGTCAAAGGATAACGCTGGACTACATCTTTTGAATCTGTTTAGAGCCCCGTACACCTTTCCCGAAGTCTTTATGCTCTGCTCCATAAAATTCAGGGTGCTATCGAAAGTAATGCCGAAGAGGCTCAAGCTAGGGGTTGTTCTAATTGCAACGCCCATCGAACAACAGATCTGGCAGATTTTTCTCTCCCTATATAAGCACAACTCCCCGACCACATCGCCCTCATTTTGCCTGCATTTCTTGAGAAAATTTCTTAAAATAAAGAAATTATGTGGTTTAGTATTATGAATCTTTAGTATATTGGATATTGAGAAAAGGGCATGTATGGAGGATATAGAGTGTTTGTTTAAAAAGTGCCACCATCTATGCAAATGCGCCTCTTGATACAGTAATTCAAGATGTAACAACAATTACTTGTATACCTACTGGTCGTACAGAACTTATACTAAAATAAATGGTTTGCTAATCGCCGTTGCTTGTTTAGGCAAAGGTACATTTTATTAGAGAATAATACCTACACCAGTACGTTTGCCAAGACGGGGAGCCAATTGCTTTGTAAATTATATTAATAAAAAAGTTGGGTTGCTAATCGCGAACACTTGCTTACTTAAATATACGTTTCATCGACTACCAAACTACCCTAAAAGAATTTAAACTTCCAATCGCCGATGCTTGCTTGGCTAAGGGAAAATTTTTGTATAATAAATCTCTAACAAACTGTAAGATCGCTGATCGCTGATGTTAGATTGATCGAAGGTAGTCTTTGTTTTCAAATAATTTGAAAATTTAATTAGCTTTTTCATCGGTTACACTTGCTTACCTAAGGAGAAACTATTATAATAACAAATGCTTCAAAATAGTTATGTCGCTAATCAACAATACTGGCTTGCCTAAGAGCATATATTATTTGTTATTAATTTTGTTTATAATTAATATTAAAATACTATTGAGTTCTGAATCGCCATTGCATACTTTCCTGATATCGTATTTTATTTATCAACAATACTAAAAAACTGTTGGATTTTTGACTGCCGATATTTACTTATTTGATAACACATTACATTAATTATTAATAATAAAAAGCTATTAGATTCCTAATTACCGTTACTCACTCGCCTAAGAGCGAATTTAATTTTTAATAATACTAAAAAACTATTATGTTTCTAATCACCAATGCTCACACTCCTAAGAGCGTATTTTATTTATTAATAATCTTAAAACCTGTTCGAATTTTCATTGCCAACGCTTTCACCCTAAAATTGTCTTTTATTTCACAATACTACTTATAAACTATTGAGTTTCTCGTCGCCGTTGCTTACTTCCCTAAAAGCGTATTTAATTTATTTATTATACTAAAGAACTATTGGGTTTCTGGTCATCGACGCTCACTCGCCTAAGATTGTATTTTATTTTTTAACTATACTAAAAAACCTTTTGGTTAGTAATCGCTGATGCTTACTCGCCTAACACCATATTTTATTAATAAACATTACAGAAAAACTGTTGAGTTTCTCATCACGGATGCTTACTTGTATAAGGGCGTATTTTGTTTATTGGGTCTTGGGTAGTTCTTAACTTTTACTTATATTTATTCGATTACAATTAATTTTTCTTATTTAAACTTTATACTTACTTACTCGTTGTTCTTTAAACTGCTTAATTTATAATTAGTTTTATCATTACAATAACTATCATTGTTATTATTCTTTGGTTTTATTACATCTTCCATAGTTGTTTTGTGAATTCGTACATCTTCCTCTTTCCTTTTTTTTTACATGGAATCTTTTACATAAGATAATAAAAATTTCCCACCCAATTTTCGAATTATTATTACATATGTATTTATTCTAATCTATGTATAAACTAACTAGTTCTCCACCTATTTATTTACTCATTTTTCTACATACACATGTAAATGTTTGTTGAGAAAGGCACTTTTCATCTTTTTTTAGTTTTTGTTGTTGTTTTTTTTTCTGTTTACAAAAGCCCTATTTATGCTTTGATATTGAAGTGAAGCGATTTACTTAGCTTAATTATAATTATTTATTTTGATGGTAGTTCATTACTACTGGCCGGTTAATCACTCTATGGCCGTTCACCCCGTACTCCAATGAGTGTAGGTTGCAGCGCCATAGGATTAATTGCATTTTCGTTTCTTACGACGTTGTTTCTGTTTTTTCTACCTGTAAATATTTTGGACAAGTATAGTATTTTTGTGGTTCCCCACTTCAAAAAGGATACAGGATGAGCGACAATGTAATAAAGAAAGAGAAAGTGTGTAGAGTAACTACTTAACTTTTTCATCCAACGTACCAGGGTAAACATGATCTGTGGATTACTTATCATGTTAATAGATGTTTTTTATGAAATAATTATGTTTTGCGACTTTTTATCTCATATTTTTGCTTTACATATATCAAAATTTTATTTTTCTGTCACCGACTTCCCACAATGCTTATAATATTGTTCTCAATACACATCATTGTAATGTCCTCATTCAAATTACATACTTTTGCGGACCATAAAGGATGTCTTAGTTACGTAAGTACAGTCACATTTGTTTTTGTTTTGCTTAATATTAATTGACGGTGCTCTCATATCTATTTTAATTATTTTTTTTTTTATCTGAGGCTGTGTGTATTTTTAGATAGGGAATTTATAGGCATGTCGTTAGAATTTTGAGTAAAAAATCTATTGGTTTTTTGTTTTCGTTCTAGGATGAATGGCACATGTTTAGCACCTCTTTCGTTTTTTTGTTTTGTTCAATAAGACTTTAATATTTGTGTTCTTGATTTTCTTTAACGTTATCATTCAACCAGCTGGTTTTTGCACTAGTTTGTGTATGTTTTTTTTCTCAGCCATGGTAGGGCTGAAATTAGCCGATGACGGAATCTGCTGTTTTAATAGTAGGGTGCTAAATTATTCCGGCAACTTATGCCTTATGACTATTATGGATTTTGAGAAATCATACCACAGTTGTATCTGCTTAGGTTGTAATGACTTCGCTTATGAGAAAGATATACTGTTTTCTTGAGTACCGTTCTTTTCCATAAATACACGTATATATGTGTACATATGTATTTTTTGTTAAGAGTTATTCTCGTCTCATTGTATAAAATGAATTTCTTTTTTTCCAGAAGTTTCAGTAGTTTTTATTTGTTAATCACTCTTTAGTTTAATATCATGAGTAATTAGGCAATCTTACTTTTTTTTCTGCGATCGTAAGTCAAACGATTGCTTAAGTTAAACAATAATACATTATTTTATCTGCTGATGGTGTTGGTAGGTAGAAAATATTAGGCTCTAGAAATGAAGCAATTGAGAATCTGTGGCTGAGTGCCCAGATAATTGTAATTTTCAATTGCAACTGCATTTTTTCATAATTGGAATCAAAATAGCTTGAAAATATTTTTTTTCTTCAAATTCATCTCATATTTTTTAAAATCTACTCATTACACAGATCTAAACTGGGTTGAATTTACCCGTAAGTGTATTTGTAAATATATTGTTGTTTGTTTTTTTTTTGTACTGTTACTTTCGTTTTTCTCTTATTTCTTGTTATTTTTTTCAATTTTTTTTTGTTTGTATGGAAAGACAATAGTTTTTTTTTTTTTATAAAAACATTTAATTTTTTTAAATATAAATAATGTCCCTTATTGATTATAACAATTCATTATATACAGTTCCAAAATATGATAGACTAATTATCTGTCCAGAAACTTGTCCTTCGGAATGTTGGGTGCACAGCCATTTGCCGTATAAAAGTTTTTATCTTAAATATTTCTATCTTTTTTCTCTTCTGATATGCATAGTCATTTTATTATATTTTTCTATACTACAATTATTAATTATAATGTTTACCTTTTCTATGTGTGTTATAAATAGTCTGGAATTTTATTTTACTTTTGTTTTACTTTACGTGGCGCGTCTAGGGGCTGCAGATAATAAACGGTAAGTTACACACATACATATGCGCTGTTTTTTTATGACTCTTATTTTTCTAAGTTAATTACCAAATTTCGCGGTGTATCTGGAGGCCACGAAAGATAAAAAAGTTCCCAAGAGAGAAAGTGCTCGTTTTCACCTCTGTTTTTTCTTTATATTCGTCTATAATACTATTATTTGTAAGTAGACGTCGAAGTAGGGAGGGAGTAAGTTGGTCTTAGTCGGTCCTAATGCCTCTTAGTCCCTTTCATTTTTCTTTCTCATCTCTTGATGTAATCTCGCTTTCTCTCAGGCGCGGAGCTTTCAGTACACATGCTTTCTTTGTTTTGTCCACAAGTAAAATTCATATTTTTTTGTTTCCTTGTAATTCAACATTGTGGTTTTTGTAATCAATGCTGACTATTTCGTACGGTCTCTCGTATTGATCGTCAAATTTCTCTTAAGACGATTCCTTTAGTACATATACCACTTC
This sequence comes from Copidosoma floridanum, assembly GCF_036245765.1. NCBI lineage: Eukaryota > Metazoa > Arthropoda > Insecta > Hymenoptera > Encyrtidae > Copidosoma > Copidosoma floridanum. Next base: position 2,633,173 of record NW_028321898.1, on the reverse strand, counting down.
ACCTTCCATTAAAAAGTTTGTGTTTAGCGTTCTATCATAGTAGTACTTTGACCGGTATTTTTTTGTGTATGGGTCATTGCTGCCAACGTTCAGGACTGCGCGAGCAAACCCGTTAATTGTTGCAGTAACTCTGTATACGTTTGGCTTCTTAAGGCTTGACGGGGGGTTTGCATGCTGGCCGAATATAAGTTCGTAAGATGTGTAGTCCGTGCTCTCATGCTTTAACGTATTGTAAGCGAAATACACAATGGCAGAAGCTTGTCCTATTTCTTGGTCTCGCTAACGTAAGTTTTCAAGTATTCTGTTAGAACGTGGTGCATGCGTATATTTGTACCATTGCTCTGAGGATGCAATGCCGTGCTTCTAAGTCTTTTAATTTTGAATAATCGCTTTAGCTCATCCATCGTTTTATTTATAAAATGCGCCCCTCGGTATGATAATAATAATTTTTCTGGCGCTCCAAAGTATGCTAAAAATGTATCCGTTAAGGATTTTACCGTTTCATCAACTCTTGTTCTTTGTACCAGTGTTAGTACAATAAACCTGGTCAGCCAATCCTGTATTGACAGGATATGTGTACAGCCGTTTGTTGAATGCTTATTAATTGGTCCGTAATAGTCAATCGGGATTTTCTCAAACAGTCTGCTGGGCGTGTCCGTAATGAGCATAGCTTGCTTTGTTTTTACACGTATTAGTTTCTTAATCTGATAGGACCTGCATCCAAGTATAAATTTTCTTACTTCGGCCCTCATGTGTTTTCAATAATTGTCCCTCACTATCTTATTGTAGGTCTTGTTCATCCCTTTATGACCTCCGATTGTTGATTCGTGGTGCTTCTTAATAATCTTACATCTTTGATTCACTGGTGGTACAACTAAGGTGTTCATGTAAAAGGTCGCTATGACCTTGAGGTTCTTGAAAATTTCCCCAAATTGCTCCATAAAGTAGGTCCATTGGCTTATGTTGAGTATTACTAAGTCTCGTATGACGCCTGTCAATATTATTTTATTAATAATTACGAGTGCCTTAACTAACGTGATGCAGTTCTTAATTCAATCCAATTTTAGCGCAGTCTCTTCAAAATACGATTTAATATACATTTGCATTACTGTGACCTTTCTCACATCTCTTGTTATGATGTCACTAACCGTCTTTTTTTATTATTTAGGACTAGTGGGTCTATGTATCCGCGTTTATAAAGGGTGTCTATCGTTTCTGTATCAGGCAGGCTTTCTGTTATCGTTACGAATACTAGATTATCTTAATAATAAAATCGGTGATATTTTGCCTGATGCATTCTTTAAAATGGCTGTATACCTGAGTCCTTTGCCGATGGCCACAGTGGTTTTTCATGTGGTAACTGTTTTCTGAAGACTATACTTCTTGAGCTGTTAAAAGTTCGATAATGTTTTTTCTTCGAGGCTTGCTTTTTCTGGTTTGCTTTCCGATTTCAGTCCTTCCTTGTTCAAGCCGGCCTTTCTTTACTTTTATTATTTAGAAAGTTTGAGCTACTTAATGAGTTGGACGGTGATGGTAGATCGGGTGGTGGCGTGTTGCCATCTTCATGAACCCTCTAATTCATGGAGTCATTTTCATTATGCTTCGTTTCTTTATCTCCTTTTTCTTTTTCCTCCAGTGGCTCATTTGCCTCACTTTTCCAATTCATATCGGTGTTTGATTCGTCACTGATGATTAGCGATCCCGTTTCCAGTGGATTTCGTTCCTCTTTGCTTTGCTTATTTGACCTGAAGTGGTTATTAAGGAGATGCAAGTGTACATACTTCTTATTATCGTTTATCGTGAAACTTTCAAAAATTTCACACTTCATTCCCTTCTCAGTGCCCTGAAGATGTATACAAACGGTCATCCTGAATTCTGGCCTGAACCGAAACATGTAGTTATCATTACCATATTCTGTCTCAAATTACAGGATTTTTTCTACCTCGTTTGGCTCAACATATCTATTTTTCCACTTTGAGCACCGTAGGACATTACTGAGTTTTCGTGCTGTCAAAAAATAAGTGAGTTGAATAGGCAGTTACCTGGTTTTTTAACTAGAAGCTTCTCAATAAGTTTAAAATTTTTATTTGGCTCCACGCAGTTCTTTTCTGAACTACGTTTGCTTATATTTTCACCTCCTGTTTTAATTTCAATTTTATGATATTTATCCATGCAATAGCTCATTATCGCTTTCGTTTTATTATTATTACCCGATGAGTTTTTATTTATTTGTGGTGATCCATGCAAAGTGCCTTCCTTGCTAAAGTAGTTATCTCTATCTCTCGAGCCCGTTGCCTCCTTCAAGGGCTGTTAAGGTATTATTACATTAATACTGGTTCTTTTTGTCAGACTGCTTGGAGGTCGATCAGTGGTAGTATCGGATTTCCACGCATTTACTCTGGTGCTTGGCTTACCTTTAAAATTTCGGTACTTGATATATAGTCTAATTTTTGCTTAGAAGTAATTTATTTAGTGATCAAGTATCGCTCTAATTTTTTGATTAATCCAGTGCCTTCTCCTGGACTTCCTTTTGTTAGTGTACGCCGTTGAGATTCTCTTATTTTTTAATTACTTTTCTATTCAGCATTCCACTCTACGCTCTTTTTTTCGGTATCTGTTGGCTCCATTCGATTGTACGTAATACAGTTGGCTGTTGCCGGTTATTCTCTTGGAGCTTATCTTGCGCATAAGCCTGGATCTTTCGGTCACTCTTCTCGTCTCTTTTATTCTTATTTTAGGTCGACATACCTGCGTCCGTACATGTATTCTCTAGGGTATCTACAGGGTCGAGGATTGTCTTTCTCTTTTATATCAACTCTGCATCCAGACCTGTCTGTGCTTGTTGGTGACCCTGGGGCTTATCATTATTCTCATTTACTTCTGCTTACTAAATTATGCTTTATAATATCTTACATTACGCAAAAATTATTTTAACTTATAAAGGTATGATTTGATATTTATTTGACAGTTTAATTACCCTACTCTCTTACTTAAACAAATTTATTAGTAGTGATTAACAATTATTCTACAAATTATTGAATATACTTCTGAGAAAACTCAATTATTTATAAAAAAAATCGAAATAACATTTTCTTTTACGTAAGTATTTAGGGTTCCTGCTGCAAAATCCATTCGATTATTATCAATTCATGTCGAGGACTCTAACCGAATTTATTAAAAAATGATAATAAGCCTACATCAGACGTAAATTGTCAAAGTTCTTTAATAAATTTTTTCTCACTCCTCAGTATCTGTTGTAGTAAAATTTAAAACGAATATTTTCATGACAAATTGCATGATTTTCAGAATTTCCAGCTTAAGGAATACCTGTATTATCGTGTAATAAACTTTATAATTTATTATTCATAATATGCATTATGAAGAGATAAAAATGTTATCATATGTATTATCATAGCCCACATAATTATGTAAATGCCATAATTTTATATTACTAGAATTTAAATAAAAATATAATTCCTAGTTTTAAGTTTTCATTTCTGTTAGCAGTCCAACTGCCCACTGTTTTTTTCTTTGTGCATGTAAGCTAATTTATTATCGGTCAGACCCTGCGATAAGATTTTTTCTCCACCATTGCTTGAAGGTCCTATTTAAGTATTTATTTCTCTGATCTTTTTTTGCGATCTGAACTACTTGTTTACGTGGCTTATCTTTTTTCTCTTGTTTCTTATTTAGTAATGCTGTTTTACTCTTCATAGTTTTACTAGTTACTGGTCTCTCTGATCCTGAATCTGCATCGCTGTGCTCACTGATTTTTAACATATTTGATTTAATAACCTTACATGGCTTCTTTCCTTCTACCATCTTGTTTGAATCGTTTGAATAGGATATTTCTATCTGCCCCTTTTTATATTTTCTAATTATGTTTTTTTCTCTTCTTTTCCGTACTTTAAATATTCGTGTGGGTGTCGCGTTTATGTCACCATGATCTTCTTTTTTCTACTCTCTGGCAAGTTCATATTACTCTCCTTGTGGCAGTTTGGGGTTTTTCTCCATCTTATATAATCAGTTTTGGGATGATGCGCTCGGTACCTTATTGGTTTTGCCTGGTCTATAAATAACGTTAAACCCAGCCCCTTAACTCTGTCTTTAAAATATTAAATTTTATATTGGGTTGTTTTTGAGTGTTCTAAGGGCTCATGATCAATAATGACCATAAATTTTCGTCCAAATAAATATGGTCTAAGCTCTTCTTTTGCGAATAATTTAGCTAATTGCTCTTTATCATTGGCCTGATAAGGCAGTTTACTCCCTTGAAGGCACCGTGATATGTACTCATACGGTTTCTCCCTTTCAGTTTTTCTGAGATTTAGTATCGCTCTTCTTGCCTTAATAGAGGCATCTGTTGTTAATCTTCTGTAATATCTAAAGAATCTAAAAAATTATTATTTGCATTTGTAAACCTTGGATATTTTATGCAGCTTGTATCGTTTTTTACATCCTAACCTAACTCTTTATTTTCTCCAAGGGTCTGTGCTGTTTCAAACATCTGTATAAAGGCTCTCCCTAATGCTCCCACGTCATCTCTATTAATATCGGATGAGTCAGCTTTTCTTGTGGTCTCGTACTCCAACAAGTCTACCCCTGAGATTGGTACATTGATTGTTTTGTTTGATATGTTTAAACACTCCTCACACCTCACCATTACAGTTTGTTGCAATAAAATTACCGAACAAAATGCCCTCTCTAAGTTTCTATATCGCAATCCAGCCAATTTTTATTTTACTGTGCGACTTTTTTATACATGCAGTTATTATATATTACTTGCCTTGTTTTTAACACAATTTAAAAACTTTCTGTTTCTTGTAGTGAAATTTCGATTTAATTTAGTTAAAGTGCCGAGGGCATTTTGTTCGGTAATGCAGTGTTTTCGGTATTTATCTGGCTATTATAAAACATAAAAATATCCCATCCTATGATGCCTTCTGCCTCTGTGAGAGAATTATGAAGGAGCACATATAGAGTACGCATAAAGTTTTTGAGAGGTAATCTTATGGATCCCAAATTTTGGCGAGCTCTTATAGCCTTACGGCTTATTTTTTATTTTTTTCCTACTGTCTAACGCTACTCAAACATCGAGACAATTTCTCTTTAATTATTAAGATTTCCGCGCTGTCAGCATATTATGTCGCACTTTTGTTTACATAAAGATTTTTAAGAATTACTGTAGGTGGTTTATGTCTTATCTTAGATAAATTTGTTTTTACCGTGCGAAATAGCTGATGCTCATCTTTCCTCTTAGCCTTGGAATTTTCTTCCATACCCTTAAGTTATTTCATTATGGCTTTTGCGTTGCGTTCAGGTTTCAAAGATATTTTTGTGTGTGTTCTATGTGACGTAATACATAGTACTTGCCGTCTCCTCTGCTTCCTGACTGAGCATCAATCGATTCTTAGTTGGCGACTGTTCTTTCTATACACGTCGTAGCTCTCCGATACCATATGCTTACTATTATCTACGCCTTTGTCGAACGCCCTTAATTTTCTCTCGTTAATTTCTTCATTTATTGTGCTGTTGCGTTTGGCGATTGGGGAACATATCGATTTCTTTATTCCCTCGGTCAGTTTTTAGTTCTTAATGAATCCATTTTCCGCGTCCCGCCCTAGTTGTTCGCACCTGATAGTAGAATGTGTATTGAACTCTCGGCAATATAAGCACCAATATTTGCGGATATCACTTCGTTCATCTGCATCCGCTTTTCCTACAGGCGATTCGCTATTTACAAAGCCTACATTACATTTCGTTGTCTTGTAAAGTCACTTCCATTATATTTTTTTTTCTAATGGACTATTGTTTTCCTATTTCATTGTCAATAGTAATAGCCGCTTCAATGGCTTCTTCAAATTTTTCCGGCTCACAGCCTGCTACATTCCAGCTGTAGGGAGTACTTAAGCCATAGATAAAGTGACTTAACGCTTTTTTGTCTGACTTAATTTTTGCCGCATCTTTCTCTTTCTCGGTTTGTGACATATAGGGGGCTGCCTGGTGTCACATCATAATTCTGTCATGAAGCCGTTGGATGCGTCCGCAATTATTTATAACTGACTCATTATCACCCTGCGTTATTGCTTTAAGTTAAGACCATAAGTTTTCGATTCCTCCTGTGTTGCCGAATTTTCTGGAAAGGGCTGACAAAAATTCGTCTGTAGAATTGAATAGAGATAAGCGTATGTCGAATTGATCAGCTGCTGACCTTCTGATCTGCTTTGTAAAATTCCGATAAAATATTTTTGTAATAATAGAAGACCGTCGATTTTGTTACATTAATTATTTATTCGAATAATAAAAAACGTGAAGGGACTCCGTTAATTACAGGCATACTGTTTACTCTGTTGTTTAGGTAGTATATTAAAATTCGACCTTAGAGCCAATGGTATATATATTTGATGCCTAGCACTAGGAGAAAATGGCATAGTTAGACATTGTGTATGATTCCGTATGTTACTTTTAATCCTCTGAAAAATTCTGATTGATTATCTATCGGCTGGTCGTTTAGTAGGTCAAACAAAGAAGAAGGGTATGCTACATTTGCACACGTGTTACCGCAGTTTTCCTTGTATCCAAACTTTTGCCTATCCGTCCTATTGTTTGATGTATGGTAGTTTTAAATTCTGTCATTTGAATACAGAGGTGACCAGTCATAGAATGGGATAAAAGGTTGTTCAACATTCGTAGTTTCTTGTTCTAATATTTTGGTATGCTTTTCATTATAACTCGTTTTGTCAAGCCCTTACATATTTACTTGATTTTATTTTCTGTCTACAACTATTTTCTCTTTAATCGCACTCTCCTTTTATTCTAATTTTTTTGGTCCAGTTTCCAACACCTTTATTCCTACTGTTTCAGTTGTTGCCTCTGCTAATTTTGTATCAAGATTTTTCTTAAATGAAATTTTTGGTTTTGTGTTTTCATATATCCTACGTAAGGATTTAATTTTTTATATCTATTTTTTTCCAGAGTGTAAGCCATTCGGGGTCGTGCTTAAGCATAACCGTCATTGTATCTGATTCTACCTGTATCATGGAAAACGTATTCTCAACACCGCTCTGCATTGTCTAATTCATCCCCGGGGTGAAACATTATTATTATTATTATTTTTTTTTTTTCATGGGTAGAGTGATGTACGCTTGGTTATATTAGTCAGTATCAGTTTACGCACAAAGAAAGGCAAGAAAGAAAGAAAAATTCCTATTTTATTCTCTATTTATTATTTTTATTTTATTGGCTACTAGAACGAGTGAAACTAGCCGTATTCAGTTTATTTATTATCACATTTTTTTGTACGTCGTTTCCTTTCCGAAACAACACTGAGAGGCAATAAATACATGTATTCAGGAAGATAGAAATAATTATCACTAACTTTGAGGCAAGGGACAAAATAATGAGCGTCAATATAACACCAGTCATCCTTTTAATGATGGGCCCTGTTGAGAATGGTCGTTGACCCTTGTCTTTCCTTACTTGCCAGTGAATACAGATAATCTCCTTAGTTTTTCTATGCCTATTGTTGCACTGCACTAAATGTGCTTCCTGATGGTCACCAAAAATTTTGAAGTATTACGTGTAACACAAGTAAAAAAAAAAACCGACCAAGCCTACTCCACACTTAGCACTAAAACTTACGTGGGAGTCCAAAGGATTAGGATGCTTTATAACAAGACGACAGTTAAACTTGATTCACCAATTAAATGCTGTATTCCCTTAAGGTAAGGCATTTGGCGGTCTTGAGTTACTTATCACGACTATCCTCTTTCTATCCACGTTCTCAAGCCCTGTGGCCACTGCTACGGGCTTTTTTATGCTCTTTCCTTTCCCACTCGAGCTCCTTCTTTCTACTAATAGCTGTGGTCCATCCCAGACAAGGAAAATGAGACTTTAAGAATAATCAATAAAATTTGCATGTACGTTGAAAGGTCTTGCAAAGATTTTAGTTTACCAGAGCCAACCAGTTAAAATTTTTAAATGTTTTCTAAAAATCAATGAGAAAACTATAAAATTTCATTAAAAAAAAAAAATTTAGCTTATTGTTTCTGTCATTAAATGACAATTCAATAGAAGGTTCTAAAAAATTGATGGCAAATGAAAAATGAAATGCTTCATTAATGGACCAGGATGTTCTGGTAAAACATATTGACACAAGACACTAATTCACTATTTTATATCAATTGAAAAAAAAGTTTGATTCATAGCTTTGATAGGTATAGCTTTAATATTATCACCAAAAAGAATGACGAGTCACAGAACGTTTAGATTAAGTACTATTAAATTTTTCTTCAACATTGAGAATCTAATAAAATAAGCTATGCCGAAGGATAACAGTATTTAAAATATATTGCAAAGGATGTAACAAAAAAAAATAAAGAACAACTTTATTGAGTTATAATAACGGAAAAATCTGTGAAATTATTCCTTATATTGGGAAGGGTGCTAGGACGGTAAAATTTTTTTTAATATAGAGGTGGGCTGTAGGGGGTGGCAGAGGGGTTGCTGGGGGCACTTAAAAATGTGCAGGGCCGTAAAAGGATGGTGTTACCAAAGAAAAGGAGATTCTTAATGTATTAAAATAACGGTCGGATCAGAGGACTTTTTCTTCATATTGAATAGGAGCTGTGGACCGGCTGTGGGTGGGTCATAGGGGGTCTTAAAAATTGTGTGGGGGGGGGGGAAGAGGACGGGGTAGGCTTAATGGGCTCTGGAAAATGTTTTATTAGAATAAAATAACATTTACGTAGATCGAACTTTTTGTTTTGTGGTTGGTAGGGGAGGGAGGCGTGGATTTAGCTATAACTAGCAGACAAATTCTAGCAGCAATACCGTTAACTAACAAATTCCACTTGGAGTACGCTTAAATAAGACCAGGTACTATTCTGGTTTAGTTCAATAAAAAGGTACATATTTCTAGTCTTAAGTGTAGCCCAATGAAAATTTTTCATTTGACGGTATGTTTACTGTAATTTGTTTATGAATGTACTTGGTGCTAAGTGGCCAACATATGATTATCGTGCGTATTGGTATGTGTGCACATGTAAAGCTTCCTATGAAATATTCCCTGAATAAAATGCATTCTGTAAAGAAATGATGTTTGGATCTCTATATATCGTTTCTTGAGACTTCACAAAATATTTTTATTTTCAAACGTAAATCATTTTTTCTAATATTAATTCATTTTTATTGTTATCTTAATACAAACAGACTTAATACTTCGACTACTACCGTTTGACATTGCATCAAAAGATAGATACGACGCTCAGATTGTTACTTTTATAAAAAAGTTTACCTACGTAAAACACGGAATCTAAAAATTAACTGGTTTTTTTGCAGATGTGTAGTGACGTCGGTGTATTTAGTTGAATATTTTCTGTCAAAATGTATATTAAGGTGTGTGGCTTATACAAGTCTTATTATATTCATAATAAGTAATTATCATTTAATGTGTTTTTTTATTTGTTTGCATATTATCTGCGTAATGTTTAAGTATCAAACGTTACTTACTAACAGAACTATGTCATAAATGTGGAATGTACATGGCAAAGTGACGGTAATCATGAAGGTATTCTGCGTGGTGAGTTCACTCTTCCGTAGAAGTAGAAAATCATATTTAAAATGTACAAAATTATATTCAATGTTATCAGTTCTGATATTGTTAATTCAACCAACTTTACTTTTGAAGTGAAACTTCTTTAAGCGTGCGTTATATGGGGAGTTAAGCCGTGAAACGAGCGAGCGAATGGCTGTGCACATATATATCAATGTATATATATGTACGTATACCAGCTGCGCTGCAGGCAAGAAATCTGTTTGCCTGTCTTCATTCCTCTCTCTCCCTCCCACTCGTATGCGCACAATAGTGCGCCACAATTATTCTATTTATATATATTATATAACTTCTCTCTATCTCTATGTATAAAATAGACAGTCGATCCGAAAAATCACCAGCACAAGCAAATGGATTAATAATTAAGCGGTCAGCCATCCGACTACCAATCACGGCCAACTCTGTTTAACTTTTCAGATCGACGAGACTGAGACTCTACCGCTGCGCCACCGTGTCGGTAGTACATGGAAAGATCGAGTTCATTGAAAATCTCCTACTACAATATTTGATCGTAAGAAATACTAAACCAACGTTATATATGTTGCTTACTAACACAAGAATTTTTAGTGTCACCTTATGTGGTCTTAAATTTCGTACCGAGTATATAGGTTTTAAGATATCAGTACAAGTATTTAGTGTCAGTGGTACGGTTTTTTCTCTTGCCAACAGTAGCTATAAAAAATAGATGTATCCAATAGGTGTTTACGAAGTACTATAGTGCGCAGAGCAGTATATTTTTTCTTGCGGTATGCATTTTTAATATACCTGCAAGTATATGAAAAATTATAATTAAAAATTATCCATATTAATTGTAATATTATTTTTATGACAGTAAATGTACCAGTGTTAAAAAAATAAGTGACAGTAATTAGGACACTGGTACAGTGATAAATTGTTAATGCTGTTACTATAAAAATCAAAAGTAACCTCAAAGTGGATCATGGATGACTTTGTTAAAAATATTCTAGTGAGTTGAAAATTACAACATCGTACTAATATTTTTTCGTGTGAGTAAAATTATTTAATCACTTACTTATTTACATGAGATAATACTGTACCCAGTATTCATATAAACTTACCTACAGTAGAAAAAGATTTTACATGGCTAACGTATTTGAGCGTAGGTTTTAGACGGATGTGGTACGGGAAAAAACCGTACCAAGCTATGAAAAACTCATAACTAAGTGTAGTAGGGTATTTTCAATGAACTTGGTCTTTCCGTGTGGATATACCTACTGCTGCATGGTAGAAATCGTAATGTGGTTGTGATACGGGCGAAACTGGGCCTCCGTTACAGGAGAGAGGCTGTCAGGTAAATGAAGTCTGACACAAAACATCGCTTGATCTCTTTGAAGTCTTCGAAAAATACAGTAAAAATCTTTTTTTTCCTATTTATCTTTTCGTGTATATACATGTATGTATAAGAACGTACGTAAAATATTAAATATGTACAATACGACAACCTGACTTTTAAAAACAAGAAAAAAATGCTGTATCTCGAAAGGGAAGCTAAATTGGCTAAAAATAACGATTTCTACGGGTTTCCTAAAGGGGATCTACATGATCGAGGTGCACAAGTAGAGAGGGGTTAGACTATAACAAACATAACCTTAATTTTTTTATTTTCTGACTGTATCTTGAAAAGAACAAGTCAAAAAAAAATTTTTTGTTTAGCATGGCATGTTTGGGTAATTAATACGGACGTTGACATAATCTTCGAAAAACTTTTGATACAATATAACCTCTCGGAATTAGAAAAACAGTCGTATCTTGAAAAGAAAGCCAGAAAGGCCAATAATAATTCCACGTATAAGAAATAACTATTGAGGTGCAATCGTAATAGTCCTGAAAATAATAAGTCATATCCCAAAGGCAAAGCTACAACCTTGATATCCTACCTATGAATTAATTTATTTTCCTGTTCTCGATAATGTATTATAAGAAAATTTTTTACGTGACCAAAACCGATATTTTTTTATTAACTTCGAAATCAGTAGAAGTTAGTTAGGCACGGGTGAATTTTAATATTGAATTATAAGTTATTATAGAAAACGAATGGAATGAAAAATTACAATTTTGCAATAGAAAATAGCTATATGTCTATTGTTTTTTTTTAATCTTCATAAGAGATAGTGGACTATTTTACTTTTCTAGTAGCCAAAATTTTAAAAAATTAGTATTTGTCGTATACAATAATTCCAAAAAGAATTTGTTGTACACATAAAATGTCATATCAAATGTACGAAACTTAATTTTGAATAAAAGTAATTTTAGTTCCGCGTTATAGAACTAAAGTACTTTCTTTCGGCGCGTTATAGTAAAAATTTTTGTTTTATTCTGCATTACATGACCCACAATTCGTACATGTATTACGTATATCATAGCAAACATGGAGGTACTTAGAATTGGCGAGTTGTAACATAAGTAACTTAAGGTATATGTATTCTATGCACGCGCGAGCTCGAATATGTAATAATATTAAAAATTTTACTATTTTAATATGGGATTCTTAAAGATCTATTGAAATAAGGTGTACTCTAATTTTCTCAGTTTTTATCAATCCGAGTTTAATAACATTTAAGTTGGAAGTTTCACTTCTGCTGGTAATCCCGAAATCTACACCTGGTTTTTGAAAATATCTCACAGGACTTCAAATAATGTGCATTATTTTAAAACAGTATCAGATTTAAAATATTTTTGAATTTTATCCTTTTCACTATTTTTTTTTTTTTTTTTTAAATAAGCGTGTGTGTAGTAAAATAACACATCACCTAACTTGTTCCTTTGGAATTCTGTGGGAATGTAAGCAAGTTGTTATTATTAACTACAGTTACTTACTATTACTGAAAACCTTCGCTTTAATGACGTCTTCTTTGACAATGAACACTAAAGCATTTATTCGTTCTTCGACCGACTACTAGGTTTCTTTAATTTTTCTATCCAAAAAATCATATCCATTCTTAATTGCCTAGTCACGTTTTATTTGCTATTTTTGTAGTACAAATCGTTTCCATCTTTATTTAGTCGAATGTCGTGCCTTCTTCTCTTACTTCGAGTTTCTATTTGTATTTGCATAGTTTGAACTGAAATTTTTAGGATTATTCAAATATAAACGTCATTTTTGCGCTTTCTTGGTTGATAATAATTTATACACATCTCGATTTTGCGTTAACATTAAAGGGATTCACCAATGTGCGTAAAAATCAATAAATGAAACATTACAAAACATAAAAAAACCAATGTTTGACAGATTTGTTACAATATATATTTATTTTGAAAGAACATTCATCTTATAGAATAAATTAACTCTGGAGAAAATTACGGATTTTATGCATTTATTGTACAATGACCCAGGATGAGAAAATTCCTTGAACGAGCAATGCAGGTTTTGACATATTTTTTTGACTTTTTATTTCTGGATAAAATTAAGAATAACAACTATCAGTATGACAAATAGCTTCCTCAAACTACATTTTTCAGCTTGTTAGTCTAATTTTAAATCATAAGTTCTTATTTGTAATAATAAAAATAAGTAACCCTTTTTCAATCTTTCATAAACTATTTTATTTGATTTCAAATAATAACTATAATAACTACTGTTTTAGACAGAAGCAAAAATGTTAGTCATATATTTTTCGTGAGTTTTATTACAGGGTGAATGTGGCTACTACTGGTGTTTTTTCCAACTTACTCGAAACGAATAAATCCATTAATTAATTAATTAATTAATTAATGGACATTCATTAATGCTCAGAATAATTAATCATTAATTAATGGAAAATACATCATAATTTATATGAAAGTAAATATTTTTATTAGGCAATATGCATCTGATACTGGCAGCCTGCTTTAATTACTGGCACGTTTAATTACTAGCCCCCTAATACAGTCAAACCATATTTTATCCAAAAAAATCACATGTAATCAGAAGTGACGATATGAAAGTATGTTGATCAAGTTTATAATAATAAACACAAGAAAAAAATTAATACTTTTATTTGTTTATTAATTTATAGAGAGAACGTGCTGCAGGTCCAATTACGAATTAAATAAAAAAAGTGTGTTTTCGAGTGCAGTACGTACATTGATATTTACAAGGATTTGATCTCAAATTCATTATAGATAAATTAAGATGTAAGATAAAATCGTAAATAATTGTGTGTAACTTTATAACACACATAAATGTGTAAGAGTATGTAAATGAATTGTAACAGAAGCTGTACGAAAATAAAAAGATCAGGCGAATGTTTGTTAATGAGCATAGTTTTCGTCAAATGTGCAGGTAAGTTGACTAGTAAATAGATGTAAGCTAAGAAATAATTAAATACATACTGTAAACTCAACATCAGTGAGGAACAATACAAAGGTGGGAGAGTAGTAGGATAGGGTGAAACAGTCTATTGCTGTGGTAGTAAGATTTGACAGAGATATAGTATGAATACATGTATTCTATGTGTTTTAGGTAAATTTTGGATAATGTCGTTGAATGAACGTCAGAGGTGGGGAATACGGGAGTAAAAAAGGTAGTTTATAGTATAGGTTTGTTCTATCATGTGTCAAGAATTTCTGAGGTCGTGTTGGGTATTTCTAACAGAAAAGAGTGCAAGCAACACAAGATCGAAACAGTCAATGAAGTTATAGGTAAGTTGATAAATAAAAATTGCGTCGTAGTAAATTTATAAATCTTTACTGTTGAGTAGTGAGTAATAAGATAAATAAGGAAGATAATTGTGGTTAATGTATGCCATAGGAGCGTTTGTTTTGTAGTAAGCAAGTCTGAGACTGCGATGAAGTATACTGTCAAGTTAAGAAAAGTTTTGCTAAGTACATGGGGACCAGATATAATTAATGCATAAGTTAAATATGTAAGTATTGAAAACTTAAACACGTGCACGATGGACTCTGCTAATAACAAATCACACGTGGTTCTTTGTATAAAGCCCAGAAGCTTGTAGCATTTAGAAATAACTTTACTGATGTGGTCTTCAAACGGCTCTGAGGTAAGAGTTACACCAAAATCAGCCAGTGAATCGATCCGTTTTAATTTGTTATCGTCAACTGAATATTTTATTAACTGATAAAACATTGCACTTATCATTACGAACCGATAGTTCACTGCTAAAGCACCACAATACCGCATTTGAGGGATTGAAATGTAGAAGTAGAGAATCCGAATGTAAAGGAATACATTTAAAATTTTGTCTGCGTAGATTAGGCAACATGATTCAGTGGAGTGCTATAGGAAGGCTATTCATGACCAATGTAAATAATAGTGGACCGATGAGCAAGCTCCGTGGTATCTTAGAGACACACTCATTTGATAAGGTGCCAAGAAGGCCAACTTTCAAAGCTCTGCCTGTAAGAAACGAGGCCAGCCATCAGTATAGAGTATCACTGACGCCAAAAGAGTTAGCTTGAGAAAGAAGTATATTTTGGGAAACGCTATCAAAAGCTTGAGGCATATTAAAGAAAATGATGTCAACCTGTGTACCTAACTTGAATGCAGATAAGACAAAATGGCTAAGCGTTAATAGGTTTGTGATAGCTGAGTGATCCTCAGAAATCCCGGGCTGTTATTATGAGATATGTGATAAAAGAAGAGCAGAAAGTTTATTGTACTAAGTCATCCAGCAATTTTGTCATGAGAGTCGGAAAAACGATAGATCTGTAATTATTAGCCAGTCGTGCTCTTAGAGATGTATACGGAAATTTTATATGCCGGTTTCCCAGGATGTGGAAAGACGCCTTCAGCCAGAGATTAAGAGAAAAGTGCAAGAGGGGTGACAAATACTTGAAGAATAATCAATAATAAAAGAAGATGGAATAAGGTATGGACCTGATTCATTTAAATTTTCTAATTGTTAGAAAGCAGCAAGAATATTTAAAGGATTTAAAGTGATTAATGATTAAAGTAGGAATAGAGAAAAGATACTTTAAACAGAAGAGAAATGTTTAGCGATCAAGTTGACTTAGCATCTGGAAATTAATTATATTTAGATTGAGCCTTGATGAACTTCTAAAATTGCCGAATGCTAGATTTAACGCCCAATTCAGATTTCACTAAGAATTTTTTATGTAATGTTTGAGAAATTATTAGGTTTTTAACTGTTAGTCTCTTAAATGTAATTAAGTTTGCCAAAACATTGGTATGCTTCCAAACCTGATGAGCACGTCTTTTATGATAGATCAGGTCAAGCAGGTCCTGTGTAAGCCGTATGGGTAACCTGAAATGTGTAGGACATTGAACAGAATCGATATTATCGATGAAACCGTATAAAATATTGCAAAATAACTAAACACAATCCTTAATAGGTATCTCGTGGAACAGTTGTGGCAAAATTACTTCATCAAGTTTTGCACAAATGGTTTGGTAATTACAGTTCTGAAACTCCTTGTGGCTTGTAGTTTGGTTAGTTTTAGAAGTATTGTAAGCTAAGTAGATAAATAATGTGCTGGTTGAATTATATTGGTCAGGTAGAATAATTGTTTCAGTGATGTAGGTGGTAGTAACGAGGCCGTCGGGTGCAAATAGAAGAACCAACAATAAGTCATCACCAGAAATAGGATTAAAAATTCATTGACTGTCTAGAGTGTTATAAATGTTGAAAATATGGAAAGTGTCTCGAAGTCCATCCAAGGGAGTTCAGTCTGTAAGATGCAGAGAAAATGAATAAGTAATTAGTCCAAGAACATTTGGCCAAATAAAGGTCACCACAAGGAAAAAATTTTCAGGGGGAACATAATCTCATAAGTGATTCTACATGGTCATGAAGTTTAGTGTAGGCTGCTACAGCAGAGTCTGAAGAAATTGAGACCGGTTTTTGAATGTAGTTTAACGCAGCACTCCGTATACGTATGGTCAGGCACTGGGTGGTTATTTCTAACGGAATTCGATTTCATGCCTGTCCCGTCTGTAGATATTGTAGTTGGGTAGAGACATTTTTTCAGACAAACCGTCAGGTTAATGTTGGTAATTCAAATATTCAATAATAAGTTTTTAGCAATAACCTCACTCTCTGTACCTTTACTTTAACTAGTTTGAGATTTAAATATATTATTCAGAATGGCATTTGAATATCTGTTAAGTCCACCCTCCATTTCTGTGGCATTGCTGTCCAAAGTTGCAATATTGAAAAGGAAAGAGCGACTCCTTACTGTGGCCGATTTATCTCGAATATCCTTGAAACTCTGAGTAGCAGGACAAAATTGGTCTAAAGCCTTTAGTCTTTTTCTCATATTTATTACAGAGGTGAGTTTCCAATGTTTTAGTGCGTTCTTAGCTTATTGACTTAAGTCTTGATGGAGGTGTTGCTATCATTAACCTTGTGTCTTACGTATGTAATTTTAAGAAGTATAGAGTTTATAAAGCTTTTTATATTGTCAAGCGTAGTGTCTTCTACATCATCCGTTTAATGTGGCATGTTAGCAGAAATTCTTCATAGTTGACAGTAGCTAAGGAGCTCTGGATATGAGGACACTGTTTCTACGACTGACGTAAGACTGGAGGTGATCCGTCAGAGCACAAGTATATATCACGGAAACAGCGGTACACTTTCGTAGGATTAGTCACGACACAAGCTGCACAAAAAATGTGGTAACCCTTGCTGCAGTACTGACAGCGGAAACCAATGATCTCCAACTTTTTGCAGCAGCCACAATCTTGGCAAAAACCAGCACAAAAGGCAGATTGAGGTAAGGAGTGAACTGTGTGCAGTTAAAGCATTTGAATCTAGTAATGGACAAGTTAGTGATTATATGTGCTGTGCACAACGTTTTTCTAACTCAGCTTTGAAATCAGCAATCTTTGTTTGCAAATGATTTTCTTTTTTGTTTTTTACTTTTAGTAAAGCTCTCTCTTTTAAACTATTTTTTTGTTTATTCTTACATATCTTTTTCGTCAAATAAGTTTTACTTTTTACTTTCCAATTTATCTCTGCTTTTTCAGGTAAGCTTGTTGTTACTTTTGCAATTAATCATCTTTTTTTTTACACAATTTTTATTTTTCTTGCTGGTTCTTTTTCTTATGTTTCTTCATTTTTTTAATGTTTATTTTTATAGTTTTTCTTGATTTAGTTGTTACCACAAAGGATTTTTAATGACTATTAAAATTTGTAACCTAAATTTACATTTATGAATCATTCTTAATGCACCTTCAGAAGGCTGATAGAGATTATCAGCAAGAGATTTGAACAGTTGAATAAATTTTGGGTTTGTCCAATCTTGCAAAGAACTTTGAGCCTCTTGCAGTGGACTTTCAAGTATCAATAGAGAAAAATAAAAAAAGGAATAATATTAAGCTGGGAAGGATTCTCTTTTAAGGTACACAGCGTCAAGATCGAGAGATAATACGCTTATACAGAACGTAGTGTAACTAATAACGAGAGGTCATGTTAGATTAGCCAGTAATTGGAGTAGTTCCTATTATTCCCACATCCACCCTATAAGATTTATTAGGTCGTTACAAGAGTAATTTAAATTCTTCCATGTTTTGCAATGTGTATTTAGTTATATGAATTATCACCAATAATTAACGACATATGTAGCGTTTTGATTAATGACTTTTTGCCACTTTCTGGTAGAACCATAATTTCGTGAGTGTAGAACTTATTGAATGATAATTTTCTGCGTTTCACTTTACCTTTAATCTAAAACTGAGGGTTATGGAATGTAATCCTACACTTCCTTACAGGCTGCAAGATCAGCTGAAAGTCCAGCTACTTATCAGTCTATAGGTAAAAAGAGAGAGAAGATATTGTGTTTGTGAAATTTATCATGATACTTTTATTTTTATTTTCTTACGTTGGGTCTCTGTCTCTAATGCCATCAATCAACTCGTAACTCCATGCAATATGTGACTGCAACTTCTGACGTGCCATCAAATTACAATTTCAGCACTTTAACTCTGTACGACCCTTCGGTATGACAATTTCTTTGGTATTATTAATTTTTTCAAAGAGGCATTCTGTGCAATTTCATTATACTTATATTTTTATTGAAATATTACAATTGTAATTTTAACAGGTTCCTTCATATTTGAATAGTGTATCTGAGGATTGAATTAATCAATTAAAAACTACACTCGATGAGCAGCAGAAAGCTACCAACTAAAACGCTGAGTGAAGAAATGCACCTTGTGTGGAGCCTTAGTTAAAACTTCTTTGTCTTACATGCTATGGGGCTGGTACTTGCTGACTTCATGTGTCTAGGCTTTACTGCTTGCTCCGGTTGTCTCTTGACACTTCCGATAGCCAAGAAGTACACAGTCAGCTTTGTTAAGAGACGACTTCCGTTAAGTTTGACTCTTTTAAAAGTATTAGTATTTGTATCATCGAGGAAGAAAATAAATATAATATAAAATAGAATAAAATAAAAAATTAATTTTTTCGCGCTAGTCGTTACTTAATAGCCACCCTTTCTTAAAACTATCGCCGTCGTCGGTGAATATATAAGTATAGTTATTTTACATAATGTTATGGTTCAACCAATTTTAATCTCTAAGCATTATGCAAACAAGGTTATAAACTTAATTACAAATATAAATATATATAATGCTAGTAACCTATTTCTAAAAAGATAATATGATTTATATTGGGTTGATAATTTGGGCATTGTATAATGAAATGATTGTATTAGGTTTAATGATAGGTATGTGAGTTAAGGTATCTTTATACTCCCGTAGAAAGGAAGGTTTCACTTTTTTTTTATATTCTATCTTTATCGTTTGTCTTTTTTTTTTTGATGTTTTTTTATTTGCATTACCTCTCAACGTTAGTTCGCGTAAACGTTCGAGAATAGTGTTGTGCCCTGTTATACAACACAGTTTATGGTGCCAGTCATATTTGACGAGGCTGTCATTCTTATTACACATATTGCATCTTATTTTTATTTCAATTTGGATCGTACGCAATATACTATGCAATTGTAAATTGCATTTATATACATTATTTCCACATGTGTGTATTGTTACGCTTTGTTCTTGGTTGCGTGTCCGTTGACTATGGATAAACTGAACTCCGTGATTCCGACGTTCGTTATATGCCCTAATGTTTGCTCCTTCTAGGCAAAATGTGGCAAATGCCATGTATAAATCCTACCCATCATCTCTCGTGGCTATGATTTTCATATAACTAATATCATTGAGTGGGCCAAAAGTCATCAATTACTTGGTCCACTCGTCAGTTGCAATTACGACCTGTACCTTCATCACTAGCCTTGGTGGTAATTTTTCGGTCGTGCCGCTTCAAGTGTCCACAACTAGAGGCATATTCGTTGTTGTTGTGGTTGTAGTTAATTTGGCAATAGCGTTAGGCTCTTTTTGTTAGGTTGTAATGCAATGCATATCTATCTTTCGCATTGCCTTAGCTTCATTATCCTTATCATATTTAATATGAACTGATACAATGTTTTTCCCGCTTTAAGGTTTGTGAAAAAAATAAATATCTTGTATATACCGCGTGGATATTTAAAGAACTCCGTCAGGTATTTGGTGTTATAAGGTTTCTTTATTAGGACATGTAATTTCCCATTTGTACGTTTTCTAGTACGAAGTGAAGAATAGATATTTCTTTCTCTTTGTCGTATGCTTTGACCGTAGTATTTTTATATAATCTAGACGTTCATGGTGTAGATATAGGTGGTTCTTGCACTGGGCTGCTCTTATAAGGCTTAAACTGGGCCGTATACTTGTAAAAACTGTTTTAGTTCTAGTTTGTTTATAGAACCCTTGATCACAAGGTTTAGGATCGTTCTGCAACGTTGGAATAGCGCTTTTAGGATTTATGTATCTTACTTATCCTTGAGATAATCTTACCCGCCAATTTCCAACGGCATAATAATATTCTAGGGTACCAAATTGAAAAAAATGGTTAAAAAAATCTACTTCCCTTTTTGTTTCTTGTATATCCCACGGTAGAAGACACATAAGAGTTTTTGGATCGATGTTTGGTATATCATTGTGGCTTTTTAGTGATGTTGGTAAAAAAATTTTTTCTACTTGATAAGTAATGGATTTCATCTTACAAGTAGAAAGTGTCTAAACTTCTTGTCTGATATTGAGTGTTTCATCAGGTTTTTGATTAAGTAAAACACTATTGTAATGTACATGGTGGTTATAGTTCGATGTGCGTAACTATGTGAATTTGGAAGTATGTGCATTTCCTTGATGTTTTTCTTATTCTCTTATTGTTCAATAACTACATGTGAAGGATGATCTATGTTGACTTTGTCTTTATTGTTATTTTAGAGTTGGGGTGTATCGTTAAGCCTGGAAAGAAAATAGTATCAAATTACTATTGATTTATGAGTCCATTTCCAATACTTTAGACGTATGACGTGAGAGTATCAAACTCCGTGTCTTCATTACAGGTCTAGTTTTGGATGATTTAGATATTTTTTGTTTCTCATCAACTTTCGACATAAAATTTTATAGTTACTTAGGGTTCTATGTTCAGTGGGTTGATGGTGCATTTTATAAATTTTCTTAAGACACTACGTTTTATAGTCTTCTTAAAACAACTTTATGTTTTGCTGATGAGTATTGCTACTATAAATATAAAAATCCTAGCTTTAATGACATTACGTCTTGAAATTAGAAAAAATGTTTGGTCCTCCTTTAACATTGAGGTACGCGTTTTCTCCATTTAACTTATTATATTTCGTACATTTAATTCTAAATCTGTCGATACTTGTTCATGAAAGTTAAGTTCTCAAATTGATTTTATAGTTATATGGAAGGCATTAGTGTCTTTTAAGGATTCATTTTATACAGTTATGTTCAACTTCACTTCTACTTGATAGGTATATTGTATCTGAGTGATAATCTTATGTTCACCAGCTAAGATTAGTTTGTGTGTTTCCCGTATACTCATTATCTTTTTGTAAAAAAGCTATACCTTATAGCCTCTCTAAGTTATCCATTTAATAAGGGCAGATTTTATAAGGGCAAGTTCTTTTAACGATTTTATAGCAGAGCACATATAACCATCTACTCTTCTATCACATAGGTTCAATGTAACTTCGTTTAATCGTAAATACAAATTATGGTCTGCTGCTACTACTGCTAAGTAAGGATACCATGGTTTTATGTAGTATCTTTGGCCGCGGTTATACTGATCACGAGAACCGTTCCCATCGTCCTTCTGGCGCAGGAGCGCAGAGCCAGATTTTTGGCTGCTGGGACAACATCATACAGGAAGAGAGAGTGCAACGCTGACAGCAAGGAAAAGCATTAAGCATTAGTGGTGCTTGCATAGACTGCAGCCTACAAAGAAGAAGGACTTAGTGGATACGGATGGTCTAATAAAAACATCCACCAAGTCCCACACTACTGCTGTCCCTGCAGTGTATCTCAATGCATTTTTCCTCCCATCACTAAAAAAAACACCAGATGTGGGTCTTGGGACCTTCGGCAGTAGTGGACCTTCCAACTCGTATGTTAAACTTAAAATAATAGGTAACGATACTAAACTTAAAATAATAGGAACTAAGCAAACTGAGAAAATCAAAGTATATCTAATTCCAATAGGTCTTCAAGAATCAGATATTAAAATAGTGAAAATTTTAATATCATTACGTATTCGTATTCGAGTACGCGCGTTTATATATACAGACTGAAATTGAGTAGAAATGTTGTTTGGGAAGGAATTTTCGATTAAGATGAAGTACACTTTTTGAGAAGGAAAATAAATTAACGAATAGGAAGTCATCACATAAATTAAAATAACATTATTCAGTAGTAGCATATGACATGACATTATTATATTTCATTATGTTACAATTTTTTTAAAAATCATTGAAGTTGAAATTTTGATTCAGGATAACTATTAATAACATTTACCTAAATAAGATCATTCCTTCAATGTTCTGAAGCAAAACTGGTTTATTTTTGTGTTTACTTCGAATGGGTTCTGAAAAACAATAATTCAAAAGAGTCAAATCTTAAGATTCTGTACTAAAAATCTTATGAAAATAAGAGTTATGTATAAAATAATCAGTTCTACGTATTATATAGTTGTTTCTTAATTCGTATACATAAAAAGTAATAGGTTTGAAACAGACGGGTTTTGAAAGAAAAAAAAATGACTAGTAATTGCATAGAA
Organism: Copidosoma floridanum; assembly: GCF_036245765.1. NCBI lineage: Eukaryota > Metazoa > Arthropoda > Insecta > Hymenoptera > Encyrtidae > Copidosoma > Copidosoma floridanum. The sequence continues at coordinate 2,610,463 of NW_028321898.1, read as the reverse complement.
GTATAAATAATTTATGATTGAATTGCTGTATCTATTAATGATTATTTTTTTCCTTCAAATCGGGCATCAGGGAGTTCTGTCTCTTTGTGGTTTTATAAGACTACTGGCGATGACCACCACGGTTTCTATTATTTTTTTATTATTCGAGTTTCAATAAATCTGTGTGATCGTATCATATCATACGATTACACGTATTTATTTAAAACTCAATGTAACAACCAAAAAAAGGTCAACGTGCCTCAGATTTTATACTCATAAATATTTATACAAAGTAATATATATATATATATATATTTTCGATGTTTTTCGTACTCGCTGTTGATAAGTATAAAATTAATCTATTTGCCTCCTCGGTGGTACGTAACGTTAGATTTAATCGATTCCCTTGAACGAGTTTTCTGGAATCATTATACATTTTGTTTATTTTTGTCGATTTGGATTTCACATGCTAAAGAATTTGGAAGCTTTATTCGAAAAATGTTTTTAAGGTTATAACATTAAAAATTATACACGGGTAGGTGTACGTATGTATGCATACGTATATAATTGATTATGTGGCAGGATTTTCTTAACTGGTTATCTTAAGCCTTGTTCTACATTTTCTATTACTCGATTGGAATTGAAAAAAATTTAGATTTAATTAACGACAGCTTTTAACATGGTTGAGTCTGCTTATTAAGGTTCACGAACATCGCTAAAAAGTTATTTATAGTTTAGTTATTAAAAATAATTAGAAATTGACGTTATAATGTGCAGAAATTGTTAAAACCGAAATGTACTTCATTTTTTTAAGGCTGTTGCCATAAGATAGATTCAGTTTGTTCTTATGCGTGGGTATCAAAATTTGGTACACCTATTATTTGTAAAGTTTATTGTAGTCAATTATTTATTTAAATGGTTCAAAAGCATTGCTGAAGTTTGAAAAATTTTGATTTTTTTTTATTCTGCGAAAAAATGTTTGCATGTTTTTAAATATTGAAAACTATGTTTGTAACAGTGCTTGAGACACCAATAAGATTTTTTGTAAAAATATATTACTTAGTTAAGAGCAATTGCATTTGTTAATAAAAAAATCGAATATTTAACGATACTTTGTTTTTTGCAGTCGACAAAACGTGAATAATTCATCATGTGCAAGAGTTTTTTTGACTTAGATTTATTGAGTGACATGGAATACTTTATTGTCTTTGTAAAAGTTGGATACTGTTCAATGAAGCTAGCATATGTAAAATAAGAAATTTAACAGGATGATGAGAAAGCTTCGTGCCGAAAAATCAACAGGGGTTTATTCTCAAAACTACACTTGAATTAGGATAGTATAAAACTATTTGTTTAAATCAACTAAGCACTCATCAAAGTCGTATTAATATTATAAAGTATTTTTTAATTGTGATACACATTAGCTTCATTAAGTTAACAGAGTTTGTTTGCACCTACTACTTCTTCATAAGATTATTTAATTTGCTTCACCTATATAAGATTAATCTAAACAAGTAGTATCGTTTGGAAAAGTAAAAAAGTCTCTGTATAAACTACTTGAAAATAAGTATAAATCGTACATTACGTCACTAGTTCACAAAGTACAAACATGAGCGCCCGAAGGGCGTGCTTATTGTCGGTTGGTGCCCGAGACGCGTATAATGTTTTTCTTACCGAGAGCGCAAAGTTCAATTTTGCGCTGGTGGGTACACTTTGCGCCCAGTAAATCACTTTGGGCCTGGAGGGGGCAAAAAGCTCTTCTGCCCGTAGTCCCAAAGTAATTACGAGGTCGCAAAGTGTGACCCGAGGGTGCAAAGTGGCAGTTGCACTTTGTGCCCATGGTAAGAAAAGATCAGATAAGTTTGAAGTGTTAAATTGAAAATTTTCCAATTAACTGTCAGTCTATAAAAGTTGTAAAATGAAATTTTATGAAAACTGAAGTTTGGGTTTTTTTAAGCAGCACACTTTTTTTTTTACAATTAATAGTATTATAATGTTTAGTTACAGTTATATACCAAAGCCAGACCGAGTCATTTTTATTTTGGATTAGTAAAATATGTGAACCTCTTTATTATATACATGAACGTCATCTTATATGTTAAGTATATAAAAATTTTAAAGCAGTAGATTAATATAATTGATATGATATTCATATACACCACTAGTCGAACGTCAAAATTAATATCATTTCACTGATTTCAATTCTATGAGTTACATAGGAAATACACGAAGCACAAAAAATACGAGCACTTGATAATTTCTAGAACTTAATTACTCGACTTAGCTTCATCATGCTTTTTTAAAAAATTTCTTTTATCAACATATCAAACTTACCTAATCCTACATATTTATTAAAAGGTAATTTTCACCGAGCTACATTGGACCTAAAACTTGAAAAACTATTAATTTTTTTAGGTTTCAACGAGCTCATTCTTAATAAAATTAAGAAATGTTAAATTTGATGAATATTCATAAGGTGTGTGGAGTAAAAACTTTGCTGCAACTGCTAAAACAATTCGTAAAGTTAAATTTAAACTTTAAAGTTCTGCCTTATAAGTTAGACATCAACAATTCAACAGTTCTTAATGCATACTCTAAATAATTAAAAAAAAGTCAATCATAAAATAAAAAAATTTGCGATAATTTGATCCACTAATTAATCATTTTCAGTAATCTCTTCAGTGGTTTCTGCTTCAAAGTTCATTGGTTGTATTACTGTTACCTTTATAAGTGATTAACATTTCGAACTATGAAGATCAGAGAACTTGATATGAAATTACAGACATTATCAACGTTTGAAAAACCAAAAATCTATTTGGAACAGTATTCCACTAGTTCACACATAGCTTCAAGAATGTTATATGTAGCTCAAACTCAGTTTTGTGATATTGAAAATCAGTGTGTTGCTGATTTAGGAACTGGCTGCGGAATTTTATCATTAGGAGCCTCTCTCTTGGGAGCTGCATACGTCATGGGATTCGATATCGACGAAAGTGCAATAAAAATTTGGCATAAGAATCGTCAGAAATTGAAAATGCCCATAGAATCTATTTGCTGTGATATAATGTCTTTCTTACCAGGTATGCTACATATACAATGAAAATTATATGTAACTGTAAGAATTAATAAAAATAAATGTTCATTGTTCAAATTGTTTATTCAGAAAAACAGAGATATTTATTAAAACGATAGTAGTCATGAAAAAAAGATTGCTATGTAAGCTATCCTCTCTATGCAAGCATATCTGATCACAAAATCCCTTAACGCAAAGAGTGTAAGCTCTTGTTCTAACAATAAAACTTTTTCTTATATCGAATAAAATTATGTTTTTTAAATAAGAACCTAAGCCTAGAATAATCAGTTGCACTTATTTTTTATATTTTAATCAGCGTTTGGAGCGAATATTACTACAAACAAAATATTTATCAGGTAGTTGAAGTGCAACGATAGAAAATTTTCGTTTGACAATCACAGCAAATATACTATTGTCTTAAACAATAACCGTGGCTTTTTTTGGAAGAAACATCAAGCTTAAAAAAAAAATTATGACTCTGGTTCACGAGAAGTTGTCAATTATAGTGATGCCTGTGCTCTATAAGTGTTTGTTGACTACTGAATAAAAATGCTGCATGGGGTAGTAAACTTAAAGTCGGAGTTCCTATATCTATATCCTATTTCGCCATAATACACATTTTGCAGCATTTATTTTGATATTATATGACTGCATATACAATTTACATATATGACAATATCAATTCAATCAACATCTAATAATTTTTCGCGCAGTGCATCAAGGTAACAAGACATGGCATAATTAATTACACCTATAGCTCTCATTCAAAATTTCTGTGAGAACACACAATACCTTTTGAACTTGGGCTTTGTTTTAAAACATTCTTTTAGTTATTAATAGATAAATTACTATCGTGCACGTAGAAAAAATAAACTAGACGAGTAGAATAAACTAAAAACTTTTTGTTAATTTTAATAAGAAAACTGCTTGGAAGAACACATATTTTAAACTAATTGTTTTGAAAAAGACAAGTTTCTTTTATGATACACACAAATTATGATTCTAACATGAATTCAAAAAAAGATATACGAGATGTTTTTAAATTTTGTGGGCAATACACATTTGATCATTAATTTTTTTTGTATTGATACATTCGTCACGAACATATGTTCACAGTTTAAACTATACTGTATGTTAAGTTTGTTTGTGAGAGGCATAATGGTTAGGCGTATTTTGCGTGCTAGGCGACTTTTTACTGTCAAAAAAATGGATCAAAGAATTTTCATCTAATTTTGTGTGAAAATGAAATTAAGCGCTCCAAAACACTTTAAATGTTAAGAGTTTCATATGCTGAAACTGTTCTGAACAAACAAAATTTTTCCAAGTGGTACAAACTCTTCCAAGATGTCCGGGAAAATGCCAATGACAATCATCGCTTTGGACACCCAGTCACATTAACAACTGATAAAAACGTTCAAGCTGTGGCGAAAGTTTTTTTTAAAATCGTTGAATTATTATCAGAGAAATCGCTTAGGATGTTGGCATATTGGTTGGCTTGTGCCATGAAATTTTTTCGAACTTTTTGGGCATGACATGTGTGTCAGCAACGTTTGTTCCAAAACTGTTAAATTTCGGTCAAAAAAACCATCGGATGATCATCGTTTATGAGCTGTTAAACGTTAGTGATGATTCTGGTTTGCCCAAAACGCTTATACTGGGTGATGAATTATATGATTCATCAGTATATGGTTATGATATTGACACCCAACCCCAATTGCTCCAATAGAAGAGCCCAGGTTAGTTAATACCAAAAAAAGATGCCAAGTTCGATCAAATGTCAAAGTTTTCTTACTGTTTTCTTTGATTACCGATGTGTAAACCACTCCCATGAGTATCAGGAATTCTTAGCGTATGGCCGTGCGGTCAACAAAGAGTATTATCTTGAAGTTATGTGCTGCTGGCGAGAAGCAATTTTAGGGACACGTCTGGAGTTGTGAAAAACAATTAATGGCATCTGCATCACGATAATGCCACTGCTCCCTCATCCTTGTTTGTAAGAGATTTTTGGTAAAAAAAGATACCACAACTACACCTCAGCCATGATATTTACTGGATTTGCCTCTCTGATTTCTTTTTGTTTCCAAAACTGAAAGACCTATGAAAGAGTGAAGATTTGCAATGATTGAGGAGATCAAGACTTCATCGCTGGAAGAGCTCTGGGCTATACCAAAATATGTTTATGAGAAGTACTTCGAGGATTGGAAAAAGTGTTGGCACAAGTGTATGCTATCTAAGGGAGATTACTTTGAAGTGGAGAACATAAACATTGATGAATAAATAAGTTTTTTTTTTTTTTTTTTTTTTTTTTATACAAGTCATCTTAATTTTTGAATTCACTTCATACATGCAATTAACACCTATGTTCCACTGCTTAATAAACTTTAAAATGCAGTAAGTTTAATGATAGTAGTTAACATAAATACGTTTTTAAATTAGTTTCTATGTTAGCTGATCATGCAACCGTTACCGTGACATCTATGACTTGTATGGTGTTTACCATGGAGATATGATCTTATTAAAGAATATCTGCTTCTTGAGGTACTTATTCCATTTTTTACTACAAATGTATACAATTTGTGTATAAACAATGATCGTCTCAGTGTGTTTTAATCTATTTCTCATTTTTTTTTATCCATTCTGATAAAGCTGGCACATCGAACAAGCGAACTATAGCGTAAAATTGCTCATAACAACGGAACAAAAGAAAATCTTACTATTTTGAGTAATTATTCATAGTTTAGCCACCTACGGATCGCTCGATTAGTTTGGCAACAAAAATAACGTTTATTGTGTAGGGTCAGAAAAAATTAACCAAAATTATTAAAAAAATAATCTGTGGTTTTAAAATATTTTCTTTAACTTTAGTAGAACATATAAATCTTTTTAACCTTTCCTTTTCTTGTTGTAGTAAGGTTCACGTTCTGATCCAGTTCTAGTGAATACATATTTAAAGCACGCATATCTGAGATACTTGACCTTAGATAAGGTGATATTTATCTCCTGAGCTTTTTCCTAGTCTTATTTTTTGTGCTCCGATTTGAGAAGATGCTCAATTCAGTAAGTTATGTATTTTCAAGGGCCTAGTTAGTAACATTCATAGGCCAGACCTCTTAATGCATGTCATCTAAACGAGACTAAAATTTTTTTACAGTTTTTGTGTATCGAGGTAGTTTTTATTTAGGTTTGATACAGAATTACGTTTTATTGAAGACAATAGTTCAAAATGTTACTTTGACGCCTGCTGTAAGCAACAGTATCACGTTCTCAGCTGGTGTTTTTGGATTTCCCAAATAATAAACTTTGGCTGTTATGGCTGCTTAGACGAACAGTGCTGCTACATACAAGTTAAATTAGTAAGTTATAAGGCAGTATTAACTATAAGGGGCATAGCAACAGTATATGTCAGTTTGAGTACACTAAAAATAATTTCGTACTATGAGAACACCAGAGTTTAAATTCTAAGAATTTAAAAGTACCCTGGGTTATTACAGTATAAGTATCTGTCTCATCAAACGTCAAAATTAGTACTCTAGAGAACAAAACAGTTCAAAATTTTACAAACCAAGCATTGTTTATTTCAGAGTCGAATGTTTGAATGTGCTCATATTGTTTGTCACTGCGGTGCAGTAGACTGTAAGAGCCTACACGGAGAGAACTCTGACACTACGTTAGTATAGGACTCTGCGTACCGCGTTTGTATACAGCAGTGCATACTGTAGTAGGCTCATACTGTACTCATGTTGCATCTTGCCGTGCTATGTTTGCTCGGGAGTCATACCAAATTGGTATAACTCCCAAGCAAACGCAGCACGGCAAGATGCTATAGTAGTACAGTACGAGTCTACTACAGTGCGCGCTGCTGCATACTCACGTAGTACACAGAGTTCTATACTATCGTAGTGTCAGAGTTCTCTCCGTGTAAGGAGTAGGGTGCCATGCCACAGCTGGATCGTTTGTAATGTTAGACATTGATCGCTAAAGCAAAGCTCACCGCAACTTGCAGTTCCTTGTATGTATACATATATACACGTGTGCGAAAACATATACCTATCAAATCGCCCACAGTTAGTTGTTAATAAAATAATTCGATAAAATTTCTGAACAAATATACACATAACGAATTTTACGAGCAGTTCAGGCAAAAGCACCGTAGAACAGAAACTTGAATATTATATCTTATTGCACGGTAAAAATTTTTGAAAATTTCGACCATCAGACACAAATTGATTTTGAGTAATATTTTTGCATCGTACGTTGCTATTGATTTTTTATTAACTGTAACCTTAAATTCAAAAGTGTGGTATCAAAAACTTATATTATTGCATGCACAAGAAATACGTCTCTTTATTTATTTTATAAATTTTTCTTATCAAGCAAAAACGTACTTCTTTATTATCAAAATGACAAACTGCTACGGTATCAGGTGTATTGCCTTTGTGGTTTATTCGTTAAAGGTACAGTAAGTTGCGGTACGCTGAGCTGTAGCATTTTAGTGTCTAATAGTACAAACGATTGAGCTGTTGCGACATACTCCTTAGGCTGTCACAGCCTTCCGCAGTTCCAAACCGTATCGACACAAACATTAGACCTTATGAAAAGCAATGCTTTATTCGTAACAGCTCAAGCTGTTTCGTATTCGAAGACTTCGATTTTTTGAGCGCTGTCAGAATCCTGTACCCATTGGGTCTGTATAAAATCAAAGCGTTTTTTTTTTGTAGCAGATGATGTTTGACAACGTGTTTTGATGCACTTTTTATTTCGAGTTGCATATTTTTTAAATTCAAAATAAAATATATGTTCTATTAAAACCTTAACATTTTGACGTTATTAGGTATCAATAACGCTGAGCTACAGCTTGTATTAATAATTGTGAAAAAAAACTCTATTAAAGTAGTTTTCTAAGGTATGGAATGTCAATGTATGCTCATTTTAAGATTTCTAATTTTACTCCCGAAAAGTTGCACAGACTCCTCAATTAACCGCCAGTCAATGTAATTAAATCGCGTATATTCGCTATGCGCCTATGTCAGGTAGCGCCGTTGAGTGAGAAAAATTATCCCTTGCTAAGATCACCAGAATGCACGGAGCCTTGTAAGAAAATTTCTTAATAAATTAAAAAAAAAGGTTATTAAGAGTGAATTTACCTAAATCAGTGATTTAAGTGTGTATTATATTAGTGTGCAGTAATAAATTTTGTTTGATGTAGTCATGTGTACTACAATAGCAGAAAAAATTAAAACGTGGATTGTGACTGTAATAACACAGCATATCTGTATCAGCTTGATGAGCTGACTTCTGTATTACTTAATGGAATAAATTAGCTCTATTCTTTCTCCATTAATAAAATGTGTTTTTGGCTAATTTGAACATAGTGTCTCTAGCTAATCGATAAAAAATCTCATTTAATCTTATCTGATCCCTCTCTGATGGCTTGTCACTATGTTATTTTGGTACATCTTTGCCCCTGAGCATCTTATCTGGTTAATATGTTCAACTTGTTATCTAAGACCTGTACACATCCATCCATGTGAAAATATTCGATCATTATTTCCGTGTTGAAAATACCCAAGCCGATTCTACTGATAAACGAGCGTCTAGTTGCTAACCTTTCGTGCTTTTCTAAGATTTTTGATCACTTGATGACAGGAAAAATTTATGATTTGCTTGAAGACCGCTTCTTCCTTTCTAAGCTACAATCAGGGTTTACACGTGGATATAGCACTTAGTCTGCCCTGTTGAAGGTTACTGATGATATGCATGCAGGGTTTGATCGTGATCTTGTGACTTCAACGGTATATTTCGATTTTTTTTGGGTCATCAATAGTATAGGATATGCAGCTTTACTGCGTGCACTTGGTGAATCCCGAATTTCAGGTCATGTAGTTCATTTCATCCATTTATATGGCAGCGATAATTCCTTGTCCATGTTACGTCTTTATACTACGTTAACAGATAGATTGCCGAGGATGTCAGAGGTACCACAAGTATGTTCGGCTAGGCCTATGTTATTTTTGGTTTTTACTAATTATGTACTGTCAGTCTTGCGTTATAGTAAGGCTTCGCTTTTAGCAGATGATTTGAAAGTATAGATCCAGTGCGCACTGTCAGAGTTGGGTCGTAACGTGAAGTTTCTTGCGAGCAATATGAGAGCAGTGGTTGATGGGTCGAGAGAATGGGGGCTGCCTTTGAATGATGATAAGCTCATTGTGATCCTGTTTGCATCATTACAGCAACACATGCTTCAAGATAATGCCTTATTGCCGCCTTAAATGATGGGTTTTACTGTAACTCCCTTATCTTCTACTGTGTAGAGCCTTGAGTAACTTTTCTTGAAGATCTTTCATAGAATAGCCATGTGTAGCGTGTTTGTTTGAGAGTTTATGAGGTACTTCACTGATTACGATTCAAAGAGGGTTTTTTTCGACTTAGATTCCGAAAACTGTAAGCTTGGGCTTTAGTGCAAATAAGAAAGTCTTTAACCAGAACTGAGATTTATTGGCATCAAGATCGATACTGTCGAGGTGTTTCAGACGCTCTCTGTAAAGATTGTTACGTTGCTTGAGCTGGACAAGCTTTGTGATGGTATTCTTAAAATTAGTAAGATAGTATCTAAAGAAAATTCTGCTGTAGGTAAAATCAGTCCTGGCACTTTAGAAAATTCTGAAGATTCTTTCTTGGAATCCCTTACGACGTTTATTGTCTGTTTTAAATTTACATTTATTTGTAACCATGTTCTAAATGTTTCACATAAATTTGGGGACCTTGAGTACACAAAAATAGACCTAACTGCTGACACTATCATAATTCTTAAGTTTTGCAAAAATTTATTAGACAATAAGTATAAACTTTTTATTTAACTTGAAAAAGGTAAATTAGATTGGTTGTAAAAATGTTTGGAACAAAAATGGTACCATTTATGTCTGAAAAAAAGATTATTCAAACAGAATAGTAATAATACACAGTGAGACAAACTAATCAAGATTAAATTGACTACAATATCTGCCGTCGGATATCAAATGTTGAACGGGAGGTAGCCTTTGTATTCCACATCTTAACGCGAACTTAATAGGTGATCATTACTACAATACAGTAGCATTCTTAACAAAACACAGCGTCGATATAGTAATGTCGACATTATGATGTCATGGGATCCAGACTTGTGCGAAATAGCGGGGGCTGCTTTCTAAAACAGGAATTCGTAGGTATATAACCGGTGGTGGAGTGGTTTGCTATTGAAAGACTGTTCTTTTCAAATATTAAAAATTTTAAAAAGTGTACACATAAACGTGATCAAACATATGATACTGGAAGTCTCCAATGCTTCAGGCAAAAAATTACTTATTGCTTCAGTCTACCGGCGCGCGGCGTCCTGGTATTTCGTGAGATTTTTTAATGTCTTTCATCGTTTTGTCCAGTCATATTGCAATTTCATCATTTTAGGTGATTTAAATGTGAACTCTTCGTTAATAATTCTTTCAACATCAAAGAGTCTTGGTAACTGAGCACTCGCTATATTTGGTGTCGTTTGAGGCAATGCATCACATAGCGAACACGTATCCATGGCTTGACACTTATTACTGATTCAGCTGGTAAGATAAATTATCACCTGTAGTTTCTTTTAACGTTTGCGTAGAGGAATGGATAGCGTTTCATTGCAACTTCACGTCATTGATGATTACGCTTCTATCTTGGCTTTTTGTGTACGGGTCCTTAAGGTACTTTTCAGAGTCAAAAACATCTGCAAAGTGTCTGTGCCGTGGAAAACGGTTGAAATTAAGGCTGAATTCAGAAGGTGCGACATAATATATTAAAGCTCTAGGAGATCGTGGGACCCACGAAATATGGATGAGTATAAGGAGTTGCGTAAGAAAATTAAAGTCGATATAAGGAGGGCTCAGAATGCCTACCTCCGAGATAGACTGAACAGAGAGTGCGATAAACCTAACTTCTGAAGAATTTTTAGTCTTTTCGGGATTTCTGCTTGTAGGCCACAATTATCCTTAGCATTTTTGCTGGTCTCCTCACTGTTTGACTTTTTTTTATTAGTTGCAAGTGCAAGCCCTTTTTAGTTTTTGCCGGAGCTCAATGAAATACTTCTCCTAGTGACCGACCTCCCGGACGGGTATGACAGTTGCTTATGTATTGTGCGAATTTATCTTAGGGTCGTGGTAGTTATGGTATCTCCCTAGACTATTTTTCTGGTGCTTTTCCAAATCCTGCAGTGTATCTTAAGCATGTTTTGAATTTTTCAAGATTAAAAGTTTGTACTCTTTTTTACTGTTACTACTCTTGAACGAGTGCTCAAGAAACTCGTCTTGTAGTAAATCTCTATTATATTTCTAAAGTTTTTGATTATATTAGCTCCCAACAAACGTATTATTATGTGGAAACAAAGTCGTTACTTTTATCACTTTAATTGAATCTTAGGTGTAGTTATAGTACCCGATTAGCTCTTATTAGAATATTTGACAATATTAGTCCTGGTATACATTTAGCACTAGTAACGCTTTTAATGTATTTTAATTTTTATTGGCTGTTTGACATTATTAGACATGCGATATTGCTTTGTTTGTTGCTAGATTTCTACTTCTTAGCCAGTGCCGTTAGATGGTTACACTCGTGTTTAAGTCATCGCACGGAGGTGGTTTTGCAGCTGGATGGTACACTGACTGATGTACGTTCTATAACTTCACGTGCACTGCAAGGCTCCTCTTCGAGCCCAGTATTATTTTTAATAATTATTGTAATGTATCGCGAATGCGTATACGTAGTGGTTGTGTTCGAGCGTTGACGAGTTCACGATTTTGTAACTACGAGCTTGTTGTCAGGACGTAGCAGCGTATGACTGCTGTGAGACTGCCGACCCGGCAGATGTACCAAGTACGGTGCTGTGTAGTACAATGCCTCTTATCTTGATTGAAAACACTTAATTATTTATTAACCTTGTGTTTTTACTTAGATGCAGCCCCAATACATTACAAATTGTGATGAGGAAAATTTTGAAAAAAATCCTCGTAATGTAAGTGGCTGCAAAGTGCGTAGTATATATAGTGAAAAGGCTTATGGCGGCAAGTTGCTTACAGAGATAAGAATATTTTGTTTCAGGATTTCGTTATAAAATAAAGTATATGAAGTCGAAAAATAACAAATATTGTAATGCTCTTTCTTGATTACCAATCAAAGACTAAATCGAGATCTTTGATAACGATTTTTTTCCTTTATATTTTATTAAAATCGGAATTTTAATGTAGATTGGAAAATGGAGCGTTCAGAGACTTTAAAAGATGAAATCTAAATAAAGTTGTATTACACACTAAAGTTAGCTAACCTAACTCAACCTAAGATGAACTAAAAAGTTTTGCAAATAAAAAACATGAATTAAACGTTGAGAACGATTGTCTATTCTGGAAATGTTGCATTGTTATTTCAAGCAAACTTGGACCAAATATCTTGAAGTTGTTACATGCGTCACACATCGGCGTCGTAAACATGAAAATGTTTGCGAGATCATACGTCTGGTGGCTGTGGTTGGATTATGGTGTCGAAGAATCAGTCAAATAGTACTAAATATGTTCGAAAAACCAAAAAAATCCTGGCAAAGCACTGCTCATATCATGGCCTTGTTTAAAGAATGCATGGTCGAGCATTCATATGGACTTTTTAGGTTCTTTTCGTAACAATGTATATCTATAAATCATAAACGCACATTCAAAATAACTGAAAATGATAAATTTTGATAGCAATACAAAATCGCAACGTGATATTAAAAAATGTAAAATGCTTTTCACAAGACACTGACTACCAATACGCATCCTGAACGATAACAAGAGACAATTTGCTAGCTCAAAATCCAGGATTTGTTAACAAACTGGAAATTCAGCATACGTTCTCACCACCTTATCAACCAACTACAAATGGTACTGCGGAGAATTTTGTCAATTCGATAAAATATAAAGAAAATAAAAATATAAAAGGGAGAGAGAGTCTGAATGATGCTATCGATTTGTTTTTTTTCGATGACTGAAATTTCATGCACTGCAGCACAGGCAAAAGTCTAGCGTGGTTAATGTATTGATGTAAACTGCGTACACGTTTGGATGTACTATGCTCAGGGGTAACTGAAAGTTTTAATGAAAAAAGTCAGCGTGCCCAAAGCAATTCACACGGATCTTGTAATGTTGACTTTGTATTGTATCAAAATAAAACGATCACGAACTACAGTGTAGACAGGAAAAAGTGTGTGCCAGGAGTGATTGAAAAACAATTGTCCCCATTGACTAACATTGTCACAGGTGAGCCAGAAACCGTGTAAAAGCGAGACAAAAACCAAATCGTACATGCAGAGCCTGCATACTAGTTGTGTCGTTCCACGCCCGTTGCTGCTAAGTTAAAGGGCAGAGAAGTGTAATGTATTGCAAATGCGTATACTTATGTCCGAACGTTGACGAGCTCAACTGATCATGTAATTACGTTCTCGTCATTACGATGTCGCAGTATGTGACTACCTTGGGACTGCCCACTTAGCAGATGCACCAAGCATGGCACTGTTAAGTACAATGCCTTTATCTTTATTAAAACCACTCAATCATGAACCTGTGATCTTATGTGCATGCCATCCCAATACATTATACTTATAAACTTAGTTTTGTCTGTATTACTATTTTCTAGTGCAATGCTTTTTGCAGACGATCTTTCAATTTATATCAAATATAGGCCAGTGGATCTAAATATAGGTATAGAGCAGATAAACTCCGATATCGGCCTGTTGAGGAGTGGTCGAGGAAATAGGGCCTCGTCCCAAACGATGGAAAAAATTCATGCTGTGCTTTTCGATTCCATTAAACTCCACTGACGTCTGTCGTATTTTTCATAAGCTAAAAAGTTTTTGGAGCATGTTGGATATTTTACTGGCTCTTCAAGCAGACTCTAGTGGGAGGATGGCATAGGATGCGCTCCCCGACTAAGCTTGTGGTTCGTGTCTCTTTTGCTTGGAATTCTAGACCTCAGCCTCAATCTCTAATATCTAATAAAAAAAATTTATAAAAAAATCTAATCATCAATAAACTTTTACTTTTTAAATGTTTGCATGATAATTAAACTTTTTTAACATTATTTACAAGTAGTGTTGAATGAAATTTTTTATATACTAAAAAAAAAATATATATTAATATTAACAACACTCAGTAATAAGTCTTTTATGGTGAGGAAAAGAAATGGTGGTACAATTTATAAATCAGTAGTTTTAAAGTGTTTTATTAATATACGTAGAATTTGCTTGTTTGATATAATCATTATTTCACCATTTTTATCTTTTCTGGTACATAATCAAATAACACTCTCATCTTCTTCCCTCTTATGAAGCTGCAAAAGTGACTGATAAGTAACATCTTGTTTGACAATATTTTTTGCATTTTAATCGTAATAACTCCGTTTAACTCATTCGAAAACACCATGTTTGCCTTAATTTAATTGTCGCTTCATTTTTTATTGAATTTTCTTAGAATATTTTTGAAAGTTTCAATAAATTGTCTTTAGCATTAAAGACATTTACGAGCTTTCTTAAAATTATAACATCACAAATGGCGTTGTGTAACACTAGCCCTTCTTCTGATTTTAAAAAATCGGTAGCAAGATTTTTTAATTTAAATTTCGCACGACCTATTCAATCATCGAGTAATTCTCTAAATATCCTGAGAGTCTCTGCAAAATCAGAAATAATTTGAAAATTTTTAAGTAAACCATGCTTTCTAATGTGTGGTCATAAAGTCGCTTATCAAAACTTGCTTTATGAGCAACTAACTACACTTTCTTTGATTCTGCAGATAAATCTAAGAAATATTCAAAAGATGACAATACTTCAGTGATTGTTAAATTTCGAATTGATGTATTACAGAGGTATAACTCATCATTAATTTTGTTGAAACCCGTAACTTTTATTGCTCCATAACTAATTTCTTATACCAGATTGATACATACGTTAAAAATGTTGTGATTACATTTCATCACAATTTGAATAATATCCACGTCAGCTTTGAATCTAGTAGATTCTAAATCGAAATAAACAACTTTGTCTGAACAAGTAACTTAATCACATATTTCCTCTTCTGAACTTCTTTCGGCTTCAAAATTACATTGACTCGTGTATGTCACACCTTCTGACTTTTCCTTATTTTTCTTTAAATTTTCAAGTTCTTGCTATAACTTTAATCTCCGTTCTTTACTCGAAACTAATTTACTTTTTACTTTTCTTGAAACTCTTTTTTTTTTTTTTAAGGAATAACAGCTTTAGTAGTATTTTCTCCTACAGATAATCCGACCGCTTTTTTATAATTTATAATGCAGTTTTCACCTTAATTCAAAACGTACACGCTATCAGGAAATCTAAATCATTAGCCACGCTTGTACAAAGATATTCATTTTTTTTTACCTTATGAGTAACGATATTATTAAAAACTTCATTAATTTGACTAGATGCCGATATTGAAAATGTATGAGAAGTTAAAGCATATTTCAAAAAAAAGTTCACTAACTTATTGTACAAATCGTTATCTAACAATAAAACTGTATGCTTGATTCTAGACTTGCACCAAGAACTACAATTTTTATAACGACCGTATAAAAATATTTCTGTTTAGTCGAAAGCGACTTAAATTCATAGGCTGCCTCGTGAACGATAGAGGATCAACCTCGCAGCATGCCAAAAGTGGCAGCACACCGAGTTCACAGAAAATTGATCACATATTCACACATGCAAGCGCCTGTTAATTCCTTTCTTACCTTTATCCTTTTCCTACTTTTGTTTCAGTCGGTACATTTAATTGCTCTATTGCTAACTCTCATTCTGTCTCTCTCGCTATTCTCTCATTAGCTAGACATTTCTCTCTTCTTTAATCGTTCTCCACCAATCTATCATGCATACTAGAGCTCCATATCTCTTGTTATCTTTATGCATTCTCAGGTCATAGGCCCCTCCCCCTGTCGTAGTTGATTTATATCATTCTCTCTCTGTCTTCCATGGATTTTCTTTATTTACAGGTCCTGATGACTGCAGCGGGTTGGAGAATTAAGAGGGAAGGAGGGTCTTGCTACTACTTAGGGTGGTCGTGCCGGGTCAGTTCCGAACTATCTGTCTATACAGAGTGGTCTACAGTTGTCAACTGCGATCTCGAGTATTTGGCATAGTTGGGTAAAATATTCATCCTATTGGCTTCTTCATTTTTATCATTATCATCACGCACACGGACATCTGGGTGTCACTATTTTGGGGTTAACTTCTCTCATGCTTGCATTCACTTAATCATCATCGCCATCTGCATCATCTTCAAGGAGCTTGGCATACTGCGAGTAAAGCATGGTGAAAATCTGCTTTACAGACCGTGTGACGTTTGGCAATTCGAGAGTTTTTCGAGACACGTGCAGACGCGCACGTATACGCTTTCTACAAACATACACACGTATTCTCTCTTCATTCCAGGCAACTAGATCTTAAAATTATTGTTCAACCTCACTTGTTTGTATCTTTTGTTATTTTTTTCTCTCTTGGATTTTTCTCTTCAGAGTTTTTCCCTTGAGTCACGAGATATATCTTCGTTCGTGGCTTATAATAAGTGCATTTTTTATATATTTTACTTTTTTTAGTCCCATCCTACGTTTAGATAAATTTATTAAAGTTGTTTTTTTAAGTAGGTTTTAAATTAAATTAGACTGAAAAGAGATAAAATGAATTATAAGAAAAAGACAAATAAGTTGAATAAGTGTACATAAGATTTAAAACAAGGTAAGTTAGTAAAAATTATATACAACATGTAAGATAAATAAAGTAGGAGTTAGAAGCTACAGAAATTTAGATGGTATTCACTCCCTGACACATACGATACACACATTCGCTTAGCTGTGTAAATGGGACGATACAATATTAAACTAAATTGGGTTATACATAAGTACATAAATCACATGAAATATGGACATTAACAATGTGTCATAAGGTCAGTTCAAGCATGCCAGGTGCTCCCATACTGCCACCTTGAACCTAGCCAGGTTGGGGAGTGCACGAATTGCGAGAGGGAGGGAGTTCTAGAAGTTGGTGCGGTACCCACAGGCGGTGAACCCAAATCGTCCTTGCAGCTCTTGACTCTCCTTCGAAATTCGATCACAGGTGAAAGATGTGCTAAAAACTCTCAACGTAAACGAAATGAAAAGACCAATAATTCGAGAATTCTTGTGACAGCAACAGAAAATACGTTTTAATATCACGTCGGGGTCACAATAAATTGTGGCACAGGGGTCTTATGCCACTCTAATTACTGCGTCTAAGCGACGCAGCCGTCGGAGTCATCAATAAGATATTACATAGGGAAACAGTGAAGCAAATACAAAGGACAAAGTACAAAACGCGAGAAAGGTAACACTACGATGCAAATCACAAGACAAACTTATTTATTTAAGGGCAATAATTTAACAGCTAAAATATGAAACTACTTCACGATAAATGAAAAGAAATTAATTGTGAAAGCATTTACGTTAATTGACGAGGGATAGGATGGGTTTGGGTTGAACTAAATAAAACTGCTGCTTATGAGCCATTGATAAAGATATAAATTATGCCACAAAAGAGGAAACTTTTACGAGAAAACCCCCTACAAGGAAAAAATGACCGATACAAAAATGAGTATAACAAAGAATAACAACCTGGTTTGAATTAGTGTGTAAATGTGGAGGCGTCAATGTGTAAGAGTGTAAGCGTAAGTGCGTGTTCCCACTGTTATCCTTCTTGTCTTCGTAATACGGTTCCGCGAGTGCGGACGTTCGCCGTGGGTGCTCACAGCACGTGGTGAGTGTTGAAGCGGGAACTGGCTGTATTTTAGTTTCGGACGAACAGAAGACGAATTGATGCGAAACACTTTAAAGCGTCGTGGTGCAACGAAAAAACTTCTCAAAAACTCAAACGAGAAAATTGTCCAAGACAAGCTACGTACACGATTTCTCAGAAAACAACTGGAGACCGCTCTGTATAGAGGCAAGTCTTAGACTGGACGAGGCCTACCCAATTTTTTCAGTGGCACTACCTTTTCTCTCTCCCTCAACACCCCCCTTTCTAAAGATGCGCGCCAATTAGCAGAGGTGTTATTCATCTCGAGTGTCAATCGGGTGTTGGGACGCAAATAATGCCGAAGATGGGCGAGGCAGACTAAGAAGTTGGTTTTGAAGGGGGAGTGAGAACGAAAATCTACAGTGAAATAAGAAACGCGCGTAACGCGTATGTGTATGAAGTAAATGAATTTAAGCGCGGTCTTATGTGTTGATGAGGACAAACGTGCTGTGAGCTTCGATCCTTCTCCGGTCACGTGGTGGTACTTGATTTAGTCGCGTTTGACTCAACAATTTCTTTACATGTCTAACTACTTCCTTTCAGTTCAAATGTTTGTGCGAATCTCTTAAGTTAAACAATTCATCACTAAAATTCTTTACAAATGATTTGTATGAGAAAATTAGTGAATAATAATATTTAGGTTGTCTTTTTGCACAGCAGATATTATTGAACTGTCTGCGTCACGGATAATGCACCTGGCTTGTTATCCAGCTTTTTTTAAAACATTGTTGTGGCTTATCAGTTCAATGCCAGTATCTGCTTCCATGGCCTTTACACTTCCATGAAAGTTTATCCGGCAATCGTGATGTACATTAAGCCCTGCATTGCATGTGCGACTTTTCTGATTTCTCGTTGTATAATCGAGTACTTTACCTGACAAGAATCCAATTATAGTACTGTAACTGTTCAAGCTATCATAGCTTTGACTATTGCTACGTTTAGTCCAATCAATATCGAAGGAAACTATAATATTCATAATTTCGCCTAGAGCAGAATCAAAGAATCTTTGTGGTTTAGGACTTGAGTCAAGGTATAAAGATTGTAGGATGTTCAAATTTAGGTATAAATCTAAGGAAATTTCAGGTGACCTAAAGAAAATTCATGTAGATTAACACAATAAAGTATAAATTTATTTTTATTTAAAAATTGTATGTAGAGTGGTTTAAATCAAGCATGCCAGATGTAAAAGTATATAACTTTGTATGTATGTATGTATATACGTATAAATCTGAAATCATAATTATTTGTCACAAATATCCAAATTGAAGAATATAAAAATTAAAAAAAAACATAAAAAATGTGACACCATTGTGTACGTACTGAAAAAGAATCGCACATGAATATGTACAATACACTTAATTCACTGCCCATTATTAAAGGTTCATCCCTACAAATCTTTAAGTAGATTTTTTATGCTATCTATAACTAATTTTTTCTCTTCCATCGCAGCTCGTAAGCAGCTGGATGAAGCTTCAGTTTGAATGCTGCTTTTATCATTGCCTCGTACTGCTTATGCAAACGATTCAAAATAGTTGGTAAACTCGCACAAGCAAGTATTTTGTTTATATTTGCGTTTTTAACACCTGCGTATACAGCACCTAAGCATATAAATATATAAACATTATCTTACCAATATATCAAGCAAAATTGCTAAAACTGTTACAATCGCTAACCGCAAAAACTACTGAACCGATTCTGCTGAAATTTTGCATACTGATTCTTGATAATTTCAAGATGATTTTTAGCATAGTTCTTTTCTTGAAAAAATCAATAACAATAGCGATAAATAAGCTCAAAATTTTTCTAAAATAAACTAGCTTTGCGCTTTAGTTCAGTAGGATCCGCTAGCTTGTGTCAAGGTAAAATTGAAGCTACCTGCAATCAAAAATAGTGAAGAGTGGACATAAGATGCCTCATCGAGCTGTCGATTATAGTGGTCATTCATTGACAGTACACCAAGAACAGAGTTCATAGTCGTGCAGCTGGGCGTCCCGGCTACCAATGACACTCTTTTATCATGAGCAAGTAGCATAGATCGATTTTCACACTGGATCGCCAAGATAATCGAGTGCCATGGGAAAATAGGCATTCGAAATGTCAACGTCTCCAGGGAATTACCAGGAGACGTTTCTAGCCAGAGCACTATAGATATTTAAGAGTTTTGTGGCCGTTCAACCATCTGGACTGGTGTCATCCCATATTTTCTACTTCAAATGCAAGCTAGGGAAGACATTTCTGAAGAATAAGAGCAGCCACAGTGGTCTCCTTCTTAGTGGTAATCCCAACGGCATACCTACAGAGAAGGTATTCTCCAGAGTCACCTCCCCGACTAACGATGAGCGATTCGTTATCCGGGGAACGACCTAAAGACGCGATATTCTTTGGTCAGCGGCATACCTCCCTCTAGTACGGTATTCATACATAGAGACTCCAAAGATAAGAGTCAAGATACTCGCAGCTGGCTCTCCATCATCAAGAATAACAATAAGGAATAGCTGGAAGTTTCACCACTGGCCGTTTTCAGGAGCCATTATAAGTATTTAAGTTCCCTACTTAACCATCGATCTCATCGGTTCTTTTAAGGGCCACCTAAGTTAAAACTACCTTGACAACAAATACATTTTTACTACCATTTCCAAAAGCGATTCGTCGACTAAAAGACTATGTTAACTAAAGACGGCCACTATTGCACTAAGTCAGTCATTCACTGGCAGTCATCACGAGCGGTGTTGTTCTTCGCAAGGCTAGGAACCTTGGTGAATGTCGACCCTACATTACCCTCTCGACTGTCAGCATTCAACCAGGAATTATCAATCCCCTCCAAGGTCTGTGCTTAGACAACTTAACAGCTGTGAAAGTAAAATAAACGTGAGAAAACGGGACAGTCTCCAACGGGCAAGCATCATGAACTAATTTTTCCACCATAGATCACCAAAATAACTGAGTCTGTAAAAAAAGGAGGTGCTTTAGACACCAACGTCTTTGACATTGTACCGAGAGACGTTGGAAAAGAGTTCTACAACTAGCTCTAAAGCTACAAACGTTGTAGTTTTCCTCCCAATCAGTTTGGTGCTACAAAAACAGGCCAGAAAATATCACTCTGAGGTATAGAGGCAATTATGTTTGCTGGAAACTTAAGTCAATAAAGAGTTTACTTAAGAAGCTCGCCGGTCCTTTTCAGGGTCATGAGACATCGAACTATCTTGCAAGCAAATACATTACAACCTTATAAAGTTGACAAAATAGCCTTTAGAGCTCAGCAAAGTATTAACTATGCTAAAAGTCGCAAGAAGTCGAATCGGAAGGAAAATTTCATATGCGTCTAATGAATACAATTTTAGGCGTCGAGAAAATGACGCTAAACATTTATCGAGACTAAAGTATCATCAAAATCGATAAATAAAGAACTCATTGAGCGAGACATCAGCTTTTCACTATAACCCTTATAGTAATCTCTTGAATCTTCTAAATTTTTAAATAGGCAAAATATGTATTTGTATTTTTGGGGCTATCAAAAATGTAAATATCAAGCTCTAGGACTTTGTTGCTGTGGTAATAATAATATTAGATGAGAGAAGAAAATTTTTTTTTAATTATACATTTTTTGTGAGTTTTAAACCCTTTCAGCTTTAAAAAATAGCCCTATTAATAGATTATATGGGAGGAACTGCAAATTCACGGCCTTTTAAAGCCAACGATTATTTTATGGCGTAAGGAACGCCCGGTACTTTTCAGCATAATTATATTTTTTCTATTTTCTTACAGCTTATTATTTGACCAAATAATCTGTATGAAGTCCGAACAAATATATTTTGTTTTAAGAAGTGTCAGGAATAGATGTCAAGTTTTCAACTGAAAACGTTACACATTACGTATCAACACACTACGCTATTTTATTTAGTGAGTCTTGGGCGAAGCCAAGAGGTAGGCTCGCTAGGTATTATATAAACTTACTGATTAAGTTACCAAGAATTATTTTTTTTGCATGAAATATACTTTATTGCATATCTTTTATTTAATAAGAGTTTATACCAAATAAACAGTTAACAAGAGATTTATTACATTATGGTACGGCACTTCTGTATTGAAAACTTTCCTAGTGCAATAGATGCAGGTACTTGTGATTTTCTATTTTCACTCTTATCACTTATTTTCACTTACGTTGTTTTCTTACATAAATTGCATTTGATTACACAGGCCCACAAAAAAAACAAAAGTGTCTGTGCAATTGAACAGACCTATATATTTTTGTGTACTTTTCGACGCTGAATCCGAATTTGCAATAAAAAAGTAGGATCCAGCTACTTTTTTATGGGGTTTTGCTCGAAAAACCTTTTTTTTTACAGTTTTTTTCATGTTTTTTTTTTTTTTAAAAAAAAAAAAAATTTTATTTTTTGTCTTTAAAATAAAATTCTACGGAAAAAAATACATCAAAAACCATGTTTTGAATTTTTTTTTTTACAGAAACTTTCATCCACCATACTGCGAAGAAAAAACAGAAAATTGCAAAAAGTAAAAATTTGCTTCAAATTCGATTAAAATGACATTAAAATTAAGTTTTACGATTTTAAACCGATTTATAAACATTTATGAATATCGCTATACATAAGTTCTAAGTCTTACTTTATGATCAAGAGTCGAAAAAAGTGCTAGTTTTGTGATTCATGTAGTGGAAAAGCTCCAGAACAGTATCCAAAACATCGATTTTATGAAAAAAAAAATCAACTTATCACGTTTATTGTCCACTTACGCTGACTAGGAGTTGTTTTTTGAAAAAATAATTAAAAATTCGGAATCAGCGACTTAGAAAACCCTCAGTAAAGTATTTATAATGTTTATAAATCGGTTAAAAATCGTAAAACTTGATTTTAATGTCATTTTAATTAAATTTGAAGCAAATTTTCACTTTTCGCGATTTTCTGCCTTTTCATCGCCGTATGCTGGGTTAAAACTTCTGAAAAAAAAACAATTCAAAACATGGTTTTCGATGTATTCTTTCCCGTTGAATTCGGTATGAAGTCAAAAAAATAAAATTTTTCTTTATTTTTTTTTATTTACAAAAAACCATCTAAAAACCGTAAAAAATGAGGTTTTTCGAGCAAAACTCCATAAAAAGGTAGCTGAATCCTACTTTTATATTGCAAATTCGGATTCAGCGTCGAAAAATACACAAAAATATATAGGTCTGGTCAATTGCACAGACACTTTTGTTTTTTTTGTGGACCTAATAACTATTATTAAGACAGAAGGGAGGCCTACACACATTTCTTTAATCATGTTTGTCGAAGATTAAACGGATTGACACTCTACATCTGGGATTTTCTCCAAGGACATACAAATAAGCTATACGCTTTCTCCTACCCTTTTCAGCTTATTTAAAACTTCTTTGATAACCTTTTTTTTGGAACAAGCTACCACCACAAAACTTGAACTATGCGTGCAACCTCTAACAATCTTATAAAGCACTCATCTTGTAACATTACGACGCAGAGGTACATTCAAGAATGTGAATAATCAATAATTTCAACATTCTTTAATGCGTATGTCCACCAGAAGTATCATACACAATTTTTACAGCAACTTGTACTTAATGTAAAATCCGTGGGATCAGCAGTTTTAACCATCGATTTCTGTGTAGTTATTCCACCATTACTGAGCTTGTATCGATGAAGAGTAATTAGGTTAAGTTCTGATTGGTCGTTTGAATCCCTAACCTGACGTATCCTTCTTAAATGCAAGAGTATATAAACTCCGTGCACATAACAATTTTTGTCTTTTCCATTTTATCAAGTCCTCCAAAATCAACTATTTATAGTTACTTTTCATACAACCTTTATATTGGAGAGTGAGTTCTGTTGCAAAATAAACAAATTGAATATTGAGGAAAATTTAAATAGACGACGCATGACAAAGACTTTCACAAAGACGTGAGGTAAAGAGATGAATAAGATGCGCTACTACTGTATGACATAAGACATAAACTTGAATAGTAGGTTAATGCCAGCTCGGTGTACACCACTTCATACGTATCGCTTGGTAAAACCTAACACCACAACGCTGAGTCAACGATTTAAAAAAAGTCTACTGCAAGTAAACGCAAATAAAGCCTTTGGACTGACGGCTGGTTCCTGACGAACAAAAATTAAATTTATTTGTTTGTAGAACAAATCTACGAGTTTCACCCTTTACTTTTAGAAGTTCGTACGTAACATGATCATCAGTGAAACTCTGTTTTAGCAGCATGATCTGTAGTCTACTTTGCAAAATTTTTGAACACGACTACTACGTCAGCAAAAGCAAAACTACAAGCCCACTAGCAACGTTGCCAGACTTGGATCAGATACATACAGAGATGCGTAGAACTTCGATTTCGTCATTCTGCGCAACAAGTGGATGAAAAAAGAGCGCAGTGGATTTCAATTTATCCTTGTTTGCGTACAAGACAGTATGGTCTGTACGTCATTTCGTTGAATGGAGTACTACTGCGCCGAGTAAACTATCTTAAACAGTTGTGACGGTGGCCGCTGCTATAATAACTTATAATCATAATATGAGTTATAGTTATAGAAATTATAATAATAATAATAGTTATAATAATAAGAATAAAAATAGTAATAATATTTATAAAAATAAGACTAAAAATAATAATTACGATGGTAATAATATTATTTATAATAATAATAATATTAATCATAATAGTAATGATAATAATAATATTAATTTAAATAATAGTAGTAATTATAATAAAAATAATAATAATAATAACAATAATAATAATGATAATGATAATAATACTAATAATAGTAAAAACAACGTCCAATGGTGGTACTGTCAAATTTTGAATTTATTAAAAAACAAAACGACGTTTCGGCCGTTTGGACAACGTCCCGGCCCTCATCAGGTACAAAAATCTATGAGTAATAAAATTCTTTGCAATACAAATTTAAGTGAAATATAATAAACGCAAATTAAGTTACATGTATAACATACCTCTGACTCTTACGAAAGGGATGTAAAATCGTAATGTAGTCAGAGTTTCAAGCTAAGTTGCTTTTATACCCTGCACATACACAAATGACATAGTACACGCACGTAATACAATCAAATAAGAATCGCAAGCAGTTCCTTGAGACGCACATAAACAGTTCATGTTTTCTTAATACTATGAATGAAAGGGGTCCTCGAATCATGTATATAAAGTTAGTCACCTTTCTTAATTGACATAACGAGAGACCTATAACAATCTTTCAATTTTTCTGTATCTTGTTGTCTGTTAATATTATTATTAAAGTAATGTATATTTAGCATTTCGGAAAAAAGGCGCTTTTTGTAATTTTGTTCTATGTCTAAAATTTTAATATTATCAAAATTAAAATTATGTGTAAATTCAATGCTATGTTGTGATAGTACCGATGTATTCTTTTTTTTCTCGATGTCTCTTTTGTGTTCTGTCATTCTTAACTTTACAGCTCTCGATGTTTGACCAACATAACAGCAGTTGCAATTCGCACATGGTATGTGGTAAACAACATTTTTTTTATCGAGTGGCTCAGTTATATCTTTTCCAAGTGTATCTTTTACTAATAATAGTAATTGTAATAGTAAAGGTCATCATAAAAATAATAGTATTGCGTCTACCACGAGTTAACATGATTGAGTTGACGGGTAGTTTTGACTGATTATAATGTTGCAAACGTAATTCAAAATTTTTCGTAGAATTTTGTTTAACTGGTTTTTCACCGCTAGTCGTTGGAGAGAAAGTCAAAATACATGCCACGGGGAAAAATAAAATCCATTACATATTTTCGAGGCAGGTATGTGGACTTTCTCACGACAAATCTGAGTCAGGAAAAGGGGAAAGAGTCAAGACTTTCTGGTTTTCTTTTACATTCAAAAAAGTAACAAAATCTAACGAGTTTACAAATTAGGCTATTGCAGTTGGGTTATAAAATTGTTAGTGTTATAAAAAAAAGTTAGTTGGTAAATTATGCGTCTGTGAATATGAATGGTAAAAATTGGATAATGCCTAGGAAGTTTATAAAGTTGCTCTGCTAGGTTTACCATAGTTAACAGTTCTACATGTAATATATGGCTGTTGCTCACTATGGTGTAACATAGACGGGTTGTTTTGTGTCTTGACTATATGTATTAATTCTTAGTTATTTTAGCATTGTGCTGCAGCTACGAGAAAATTGCAGGTCATTTACTTTTTTTAGATGCATGTTGACTACAGTTCTACATACTTTCAAATAAAAATGAAAAATTCTGAAAGAATGATGGGGAAAAAAAGTGCTAGTTATTGTAGTTCACTGACAATACACATGCCAGAGGAAATGTCGTACCTTTGTATCTTGTAGCGTAATATACTATAAATGCTATCAACTGTGACGTTATACTTGCCACTTTTTTTCGGTTTTATTTTATCTCCTGAATCAATATTATAGTATCTTATATTTCTAAGTGGCAAGCTATTTTACAATATTTAAAAAAAATCTAGAACTTATTATAAGTCAAAGTGTAAAAATGGATTTTCACTTTCTTAATAATCCTTTTTATGATCGTCTAATTTGATTTTGGTGTTTCATATTATCAATAGTGGTCATAAAACCATTTTGTTTGGCTTAAGTTTACTAATGGTATCTACTCTTAATTTGTTTATTAGTATGTGCGTCACTAAATTTCTGATATCTAGAAATAAACATTTTTTTTATAAGTGTATAGCATATTCTTAATATGGTTTTATACTGTTACGTAACATGGTTCTATATTTCTACATTCTACATTTTTATTTTTTATTTAAATTATGAGAAAGTGCCTGAGTAAATTGTTTTGGACTTGCTTTTAAAGCCTCATAGAAACTTAATCGTTTCCTTCATTTTATACGATAATTTCTTCTAGTACTTTTAAAAATTCTATTACAATAAGCGTATTATTATCACTCAGCATTGCATTGTTATAATATGACAGATTGGTTCATTATTCTCTACAAAAATAAAAACTAGCAATTGAAGTTTTACGTTTATAGGTAAGTTCTTCACTACATCAGCAATGGAAGTTAATTCGGAATGGAAGTTAATTTTTTAATTTAATCTCTAAAAAAAAAATTTTGTGAGTAATTTTCTGCGGGGCTTTTATATTGCAGCTTATCGCTTTTTTCAATTTAAATATTTGTTTATGGTAACTCATTAATTAGTTTTTGTGTATTTTATTCGTTATATACATAAGAAAGCGGTACATTCAATTAAATTATTTCTCTCAAAACTGAAAAAAAAGTTTTACGTAACACCCTTAAACATATAAATAAATATCTGTTTAGTTTTTATTAAATTGATAATTTTAAAATATATAAGTAAATAACTGTTTATTTAATAATTATTTTTTTTTCAAAATATTTTCAGGCAAATTTTAAGATTATTTTTATCTTTGTTTTACTACAAGTGTATTTTTACCAGGTTTTATAAATTGAATATTTAATTTTTACTGCGTTTTACTTTTCCAAAATTGATGCTTTCGTAAATAAAGTAATTTAAAAAAAATATGCAACATTAATTCTCTTGTAATGCTATCCTATTTGCAGGATGTTTTTTATGTGTTCTTTCAGATTCATACTGAGGATATTATATAAACCAATAAGAGTTTGGGTGTGAGCGTATGTGACAGATACGAGCTTGACATTGGAGATATTCTTAACGTAGAGAGTTGTTGTAAAACAATTGGCTAAGTTTTGATGAAATCGGATAGTTTTATACTGGCAAGTCGGAAACTTTGTTCTTTTTTATCTGTATTATATATTACACGTGTTTGTTTATTTATATTAAAGTTTTTTTTCTGGGTTACTGCGAAAGCCTATTGGCCTAGTCACAAGAGCCACGTACTCACCACCTACGTTGGAGGTGTATTGTCACCCCGATTTATCAATCACCTAACTGATATCATATCCATCATACCATAAGAAAAAAGAAAATATCTCTGGTGAAACACCTTACCCGTGCTCTTTGCACCAATGGTGCATTGAATCCACTCGTCACTGTCCAGCCTTTTCCCGGAGAAAACTATATTTAAAGACTTCCAAAAATTACATTGAGCTACGTTGAGCTATATATACCCGATGAGATGAAATGATACCTAATCTGGCAAGTGGTAACGTTGTTAAATACTGACAGCATTTGACACTTAAGGATTACGAATTTTTATATATTTTAATAAGAATCTCACTTTTCATCCTAGCAACACTAATCGATTTATTATTCTAATCATAGATTAAAATTTAAGATAAGCATGAACCATAAGTTAGGTAAACACATTTACAAATATTTCAGTCAATAAGATTTTTGATTAAAAGTAATATTTGCATGTAACTTTGATACAATATATTATTTTTACTGTTTCATATTATTTGAATAAATGTACTTTTACTATCATACCATGGTATAACATTCATCTCGCATTTTTCTTCGATAAAGACCACTTGGATGCATTGCACAAGGTTTTAGACAACTTACAGACGACAAGCTTAGAGATTAAAAGTGAACGTTAGAGAATGTGATTTTGCAAAATGTGATTGGAAATCTCAGGTTTTGCCATTCATGATGGTAAACTTACTGAATAAAAACAAAAACTAAAAGCTCTTGTAAAATTACTAATACCGAAAAATCAAAAGGAGTTATTGTCGTTTCGGGATTTTGTACTATATTATGAGCGTTTTCTACCTAAATACACCACTAAATTTAAACTGTAACAATGTAAACATATGATTGTAAATGAAATATTCAATGCTATAAAGTACATTATTAGTTTAGAAATAAAATTGCAAGCTATAAGTTAATTATGATTAATCGCAAAAACGTATACTTGTGGCGTCTCACATCTCTCGCGCTTCAGGCTCTACTCGCCAGGTGGCCAAGCCCCTAATAGTTCGCTCCTGTCAAGCGGCGAAATTCCCTCACGATTACTATATAAGCGCGATCGAGATAGTGTAAGCCCACACTTCTTCTGTGTCTAAGGCAGGGAGCACGTCATCAGCCTTACTGATGAGTCCTGGCGTGCTCTCGGGATGAAACACCTTTTTCTCTCTTATAGACGACCTCTTCGATCTCCATATACTTTCATGTGATGCATCAAAATTCTTGGCGACATTATCGCATCGCTATTCGAATGGCAAAGAAAAGCTGATCATATTTGGATCAAGACATATACCCAAAAAACGGCAAAATGACTAGTTAGGTTCATCGGGTAGGATTCTTGGACCTTACACACTTAACTCGAACTTCTGAAAATCTGTGTAAGTAATTGATATCACAATAAAACTTCAGGTGATCTTTTACTATACTAATCACGATAGCTTAAACAGGTACAGTAACATAGCTTTCTAAATCCTAATAGCCACAGATCCCAGAAATGACTGCTAAATATATATGTACACATAAATAACTAGTGGACTACAAAAATGGGCTATCATTTCATCTCACTTTACTTATAACATCAAGTGTATAATTACCAAGAAAAATGGTAATCCTAACGTGCTGTTAAAATTACCTGTAGAAAATAAAACGACTGATTTTAGTCATTTTTTCCGTTTGATCAATTATGTGAAAGAAAAACTTAAAATTAAAGAGCAAAAATAATAGCTCAAAAAATTGTAAAACACAAAATTTATAATATATTCACACTTTTGACTTCAAGACGCAAAAGGTGCAAAAAAGAGGTGTAGGAGGAGAAAAAACACTAAATTTTAAAACAACACAACAATTTAATGTGAACTGATATTGCTTCGAGTATAGGTTCGTTGAGTTGAGTATACTTATTTGCTAGGAGGTAGAAATGAGAGTGCGTGAGCCAACGACGAGGTGACACGCATAGCGCGTGTAGCTCAAGATCCTACCACTACTGTCTTCTTGAGGTGACTTGCTCTGAAGACCGACTAGCTATGGTATACGCTCTCTGCTGAGAGTTGCAAATACGAGACGTGTAAAACATGAATGAAAAACCAAAAAAAAAATATTTTTTTTGTTACAAGGCCACATTGAAAGGGCAAAACAAAATATAATTTCATTGTAAACACAAATATTTTTGTAATGGTAGTTAATAATTCAAGTCAATAGTTTTGATGATTAACTATATGCAACGTTTCGGTAGCTGTTTGCTGCCTTCATCAGGCATCTGAAATGATTTATTGAGTATTACGACTCCCCTTTCTTTGAGTATAACCCCGGTTAATTGGTGGTGGTAACAATCGGCTAAGAATATTATCTGTACCGAGGAAACTCTAAGATTAGGAACCAACACACAAACAATGTGAGTGTTTATATGTCGGAGGGCGGGTTCGTTGCCCTGTGTAAAAGAGTGAAGTTGCTCAGATTGCCGATTATATAAAATATTTAAAATAATTATTATCAAGTTTCAAAATTTGTCTGTTGAATAATCAATTAATTCCTGCACAGTATACAGCAATTGTTTTTTGATTATTGCTTTATTGAATTTTCATCGTTCCTTGAATATTCCCTTAAGTTAATTAATTTAATGTCTTTTTTAACTTACTCAATATCTTTCTAATCTAATATCTTTCTTAATTTATTCCTGCCCTTTTTTGGGTACAGATAATATTCTCAATTCATATAAACGATTTTATATCTTAACAGCTATTATTCTAGTTTTTATCTTAAACTATAAAAAAGGAGCTCGCAATCATACGTGGAGGGAAAGGTTTGCTTAAATAAGTACAACCAATTTATTTTTAATTATTTTACATTTATTCAATCATATGATTTTAAGGAAATCGTATCTTCAATTTCTACATGTATTGATTATATTTGAGTAATCGCGATTATTTACGTTAATAATGAAAAAAGGAAATGTATAATATACTCGATGGTTTATGATTTACTTAAAATTTATCCGCCATTATTTAATATGACAATTTGAATTTTCCCTCCTTAATATCTCCGCTAAAACACGTTAGGTTAGGCTAGCACGAGTTTTTATTACAACCACGGAAGGTTAATGTTAGGTAACTACCTATCTTACCAAGTCACGTAGGGTTAGGTTGTTCTCAGGGCCCTTGGGTGTCTTGAGCACTGCTCAAGTCGTCGACCCAGGAACTTCGCCTAAGAACAGGATCGCTCACCCTCGTGCCTTGACTACTTGGGGATGCGTCGTCTCTACGCTTACAGCGGTCGAGCACCGAAAGTCCAAGTAGGAACCGGTTAGTGGAAGGGTTACCTATAGGTGGTGTGCAAACTTACTTTTCAGCTCTTGGCCTTCGTACTCAGTCTCCTTCTTTAACCTTGTGCTCGTCGTGGTAATGTACCGGTGCACGAGAGAATTTCAGGTCTGGATGATCGCGGATCTCCGCGTCCCAGGTTCGCTGGAAGAGGACTACCATTACATTGCGCGCTGGTGCCTTTTATGCTAACGTTGTTTCCTTTTGAGTAGTAGGTTTTTCCTTCTTTGGGTGAATGCGCTCTAGCGTTTTCTCAATGTACTAGACGCACATTTCCCGCGCGCGGCGTTCAAATTTGAATTTTCGTGTTTCAAATAGAAATGAAATACGAATATAAAAAAAATGTTTACTGTTAAATTGTCTATTAGACAGATTTTTTATTTCAAGAAAATACAATAAATAGAAGAATATAAATATAAATTTTAAGCGTGTATGATAAGTTCTAGGTAAGAAGTCCCCCCTTGCAGTATAAAATACAAACACAACAAAGTTAAAAAAATTGTAAAGCTTATACCAACTGTTTCATAATAAGGACAATTTTAGAAACTTTGTTGTGTTCGTATTTTATACTTAATGAATTATTATTTCAGACGTCTTGTGAAGGCGGCAAGCAGCCACCGAAACGTTGTGTATAGTTAATCATCAAAAACTATTGACGTGTATTATTGACTACCATTACAAAATTACACATGTACAAGTGATCACAACAACATTAAAACGCAAATAGACAAATGTATTCTCTACTTCGGAATCGATTATATTTTTTTCAATCAAAATTAACCAAAAATGTTCTTATAGTTATTATAACAAAAATAAATAATATGATTGATAATAGAGTGTAGGGGATGTTTGTCTTTAACAAAATTTAAAAAAAAGAAACAGAAATACGTACAGTTTAAAAACACAAGAATGTTAGTTGCTGTAAAAAGCTTTATTTTGTATTAAAAACATATTTTATCCAGTTATAATAAGGTTATAAACTAAAATTAGCACCACTTTACTTAAAAACAGCGCAATTTTTAAGATAGCCTAATAAACGCAGATCCTACAAGATAGTTAAAAATTAAGGTTACTTAAAACTTATTAAATTTTAATGGTTTTGTCTGTCACTATTGTTTCTTTTAATTTCAAATTACATTTTTTTTTTCTAAATTATTGAAAAGTATTAAATTTCAGAATAAAAATATTAAGAGTTTTGTGTCATCGATCAGGCCAAGTCGTACCTTGATATAATTAAACACATGATATAGTTATGAGGTTTTATACTTTTTATCTTCTGGAACCGTGTGACATACATGTTTTTTGAAAAATCGTATATTTATTATGACATTTTATTTTGTATTCTTTTGATTTAAATATTTTACATAAACAACCACTACGCTGATCGTGCTAAGGCGTTCGGTAATATTGACTAGTATGTATTATAGTCATAAGATTTAGTACTTCCTATCTTTTATAATAGTGCATATCAGAAATTTTCTTAGTTATATATTCAAGAGACACTTAAATTTGGGCCCTATTTATTTTTCTCATAATCAGTAGAACATTACAAATGGAAATAAACTGTAGATTAAACATTATAATACGATTACGTACTTGTACTCACTATCTAGAGAAATAAAATCACGAATATGATTTTAGCCTTTACAGTAAGAATCAGTAAGAAATGAGCAGTGGTAGCAAAAGCAAAGGAAGCCCAGTCATATACCCCTTTGACTAATTTTTTAAGTTTTGCATAATACGAAGAAGTTTCAGCGGTAATAAGCGTACCAATTTGTTCAGATGTAATATTTTTTTAACAGAAAGTAGAGTTATTGAAACGTATGCATTAATTTAATTGTATGAACATATGCCAACACTTAACCAAAAGTATAATTTTTAATATTATCTGAAGTTAACAGTAATTTACAATAAAATAATCTAACTGCAATATTTGGAATACTGTTTGGTGTCGTATTTTTGGAAATAAAGAAAAAACTTTCTTTAATTTTTTCCATTTATATTTTTTTATATAAATTTTCAATTTATATGTTACTGTTATAAACAGTTCTGGTCTACCAAATTTTCTACCACGTTTAAAAAATTTTTAGAAATATTAGATGCTCTATAAGTGATTGCATTTAATAACTCTTAATAAAATTCAGTCTTAAAACCTTTCCGATCATATCTTATACGATTAAAATGGATGTATTTAATCCCGATACAAGAATTTATAAGTAAAAGTTAATTTAGTATTCCCCCTGTCATAATGGACTAAAATTCTCGTAGTTTGATCTGTAACATGTCTGTTTCCATAATATTAAAACATAATAAGTTTTTCATTTTTGTTGAGTAATTTTTAATGAAACCAGTACTTCTGTTAAAATCTACTAGAGAAAGAAATATTGGACTCACCTTCCGATCAGTAAAAAAAAAAAGCTTACTTTAAAATATTTCCTTAGAATAATTATCTGGTATTTCTTTAGGGTATACACATAAATAAAAATTTATAAAAGTCCCAAGTATGAAATTATACTATTTTTAAGTGCATAATTTATATAACGATACAAGAGAAAGTATAATGTAGATATCAAGGTAACGAATAATCGAAAATTACTACAGTTTTTCAGTATTTTGTGAGCAACAAGTACATAGTTTTTAGTCCTATACTCAAGACATTTTTGTGTTTTTTTATAAATCCAGAGACGAGTTAGCGGACCATTTTAAAAGATGTGTATTTAACTTATGTCTATACTGGTGAAAACTAACAGGTGTACATATATATATATATATATATATATATATATATATATATATATATATATATATATATATATATATATATAGTATGTAAACTTACACATAAAAAAATGTTGACAGGCTGATTAAAATGCAATTACCCCAGACAACAATTTGGCGGAGCCGAAAGATTAATAGCTTGTCCAGCGATCTACAGTTTATTTTGGTTTGTTACTTCATTTAGATTATGAGAAAACAAAATAAGTTTCAAATTTGCTTCTCAAAAATGTTACTTAGCAAACTTTTGATATGCAGAATTCTGAAAGATTGAAAGTACTATATCTTATAACTCTAATACATACAAGTCAATATTAGCGTGCACCTTGGCATAATCAGTGGCATAATTGTATGTATGAGGTATTCAAATTATAAGAAAAGAAATAAAATATCTGAATACTACGACATAAATTACTTGATATTAAGGATTAACTTAGCACAATCAGTGGTGTTAAGTTAATTTGACAGTTAGCTCTCAAAATTTTGTACTTAAAAAAAATTTTTTTCCAAGACATTAATACTATCTGAAGGTTAAAAGTAATAAATCTTATTCCTATAGTATATGTTAGTGGATATTATGGTACGACTTGGCGTTATCAACAGTGTACAGATTGTGGTATAATTTTTATTATAAAGATCGGTATATTTTAGTAATTCTCCGAATAAAAAAAGGAAAGAAATCAAACGCAAAACATTAGAAGTATTACATTTTTATCTTTTAAGATGCGTAATTTGATATTATCGTGCATTTAGGGCATTCTCAGCAACGTAAAGCTTGAAAAAAAAGTTTCTTATAAAAAAAATAGTATTTTAAAACATTTTTCCATTACGACGTGTAAAATAATAAATTCTGTATTTTCTATAAATTTTTTCCTCAAAAAGTTCAAGACATTTAATACCAGATAGCTCGTTGAAACACATTTTCCTAAGCTTTCAAAAATACTTAGTCGTTAACAATTCCGTTTCTAGTTTAGTAATTAATAATTCTGGAAGAAAAAACGCACGAGAACTTATGACTGTTGTGATTGTTTATTGATATTCTTGCACGTCTTGGTTTTATCCTTGTTGTACTTCATGTTATAATAGATTTGATCTAAATTTGAGTATTTTTTGAACATTTTTCCGAAGAAACACTAAAAACTGTAATTTTTGTTAGACAAAAACAGTTAATCGTATACCTTTTGTACGTACTTATCATTACTATAGTACGTATTGGCATGTGCAGTAGCGAATAGCTGGTTATAATTAATTTTTCCCGAATTTTAGTATTTTCAGTTACATTTTAAAGGAAACACTGCAAGTTGTGAATTCCAAAAAAAGACAAGTAAGGTTATATTAATGTTTTATGTACTTACTAGTTTTACCGTACGTCTTGTCATTTTCAGTGGCATACAGCTCGTTACAATCGTATTCTCAAGAGTTTTGATATTTTCTTGTCATTTTACGATAAAATACATCTAACTAACAATTACTCGAGATAAAGAGTACAAGTCCTCATTACCGTTGTAAGTGTTTATTAATAGTACTGTATGTCTTCGTATTACAAGCGTCATACAGCTTGTTGTACTGAATTTTTCCTGATTTTGGTAACTTTCAGTCATTTTTCTAATGAAACACCAAAAATTTAGAATTCCTGAAGATAAAAAAAGTTAGATTGTGTAACTTTGATATTAACTAATAATTATTTCCGTGTGTGTCTTACTATTATCAGTGGGTTATAGATCATAATGAAAGATTTTTTCCTTATTTTGATATTTTTCTGTCATTTTTTCGATGCATTATTAAGAATTATTGATTCCGGAAAACAAAATGTAAATAGAGCAAATAACTGTCGTATGTACTAAGTGATACTACCGTATGTTATGTCATTATCAGTGGCGTACAGCTAGTGAAAAAGAATTTTTCTTTATTTTGGTTTTTTTCAATCATTCTTCTAATGTAATACTGGAAACTGTTACTTTTAAAAGACGAAAAACACTTAAACTTATTAATGTTGTATGTTGTAACCGCAATTTTTGCATGTCTTATCATTTTCAGTGGCGTACAGCTAGTTATAAATATTTTTTCACTTTTTAGTATTTTTCTGATGTAACACTAGAAATTGTCAATTCCGTCCAAAAATTAGTAGAATTTACCAGTGCTATATGTACTAATCAATACTTTCGTATGTCATTTTATAAACAGTTGCATATAGCTAGTAATAAAATATTTTTCTCAGATTTTGGTAGTCTACGGTAATTTTTTCAATGTAACAGTGAAAATTATTAATCCCCAAAGACAAAATGTACCTAAATGGATTACTGTCGTATAAACTAATTAATATTTTCACATTGTTTGTCATTATCAGGGACATACAGCCAATAATAAAAGATTTTTTCTACATTTTGGGATTATCTTATCATTTCTTCGATGAAGCACTAGATAATGTCAATCCCCGAAAATGAAAAATAATAGACCGTATTACTAACGCATTTACGAAGCAATATTTCCATATGTTATATTATTATCAGTAGCGTTCAATTAGTAACAAATTGTTTTTTTACATTTTGGTATTTTTCGGTAATTTTTTCTTTGTAACACTGGAAATCGTTAGTTCTGAATGACGAAAAATACCTACAAGTATCGCTGTTGTATGTAATATTCAATATAACTGTACGACCTGTCATTATCAGGGAAAAATGCTTGTAATGAAAGATTTTTCCCACATTTTGTTATTTTTGGTCATTTTTCTTATATAATAATAGAAATTCTTAATCCCATGAGATGGAAACACTAAAACTTATTCGTTCTGTATGAACTCATTGATACAATGTTATGCCATATCATCATTACTAGCGTACAGCTAGTATTAAATGATTTTTCCTACAAGTTGGCAGTTTTTGGTCATGTTTCTTATGTAACACTGGAAATTTTAAATTTTGGAAGGAAAAAAATACGAAAACGTATAACTGTGGTCTGTTTAAATCGTAACTATTGTATTTCATGTCATCATCAGTAGTGATTACAATTCGTGTTTTTTAAATTGTAGTTCTTTTTTAGTGTAATTTTAACAATAAAACACTGTATATCTAATCTTGAAAGATGAAACTGATTAAGTTTCAATAAATGAGTTTTACGAACGCCACGGTTGTAATTACGTTTTGGATGATTTTTTATTTCTTAAGTCATTTGCAGGTGCGTATACAGCTGTTTTCAACTTTGTTTGATTACTTGGTTAGAGATGTCATTGCTGTATCGTTATCGAATTTATGTTAGAGTTTAATTTTTATGGTTTTCTTATAGTTTATTGTATAGACAGAGGCTTAGCTCGGTTTATATTTATTATTCTTATCTTATTTTAATAGATTTAAAGGCCTAAATAAATTATTCACGCTTGTTTACAGCTATCTATATTTAAACCGTTATATTTTAAGGGGGACTAAGTTTTCTGATCTTGAAATTGGTGAGGGCTTTTCTTTTAATTTATTACAGCATTTTAAACGTTTTAGTTAGGAAAAAAAAGCAAAATACTTGTTTTTTTCGTTGCATGCAACGTTTCAAACTTTAGAGTCATGGTAGAGCTTTTCTTTCTTGCATAAAAATCGTACATTAAGCTGTCAATTTCTTTATCTTCACATTGATTATTGGCCACCTGAGGTATGAATTTGCTTATACTTTTATTACTACAGTTCCAAAATGCGATTTATGTGATTCTGTTTCATTTTGTTCCCTTCGACTAAATGTACGCGGACATACGCAGTAAAGAATGTTGAAATTGTTAATTGTTCTCATTCTTGAATGTAGTAGTGCGTTTTATAAGATTATTTAAAGATTGCTATTTGATGCTTACTTAGTTAGAGTTTTTCAACGGTAGCTTTGCTTAAAAGATAGAAGATATGCATCACGCGGTTGCAGACGCAGGTAAATAGTTTAATGTTTAATAATTAATCATTGAGCATTGGCTTTTTATAATTATAGAACGAAATTAAGTGTTTTGAAGTAATATGTATTAAATACATGGCATGGCATATCACACCTTTTTAGGAGAGCACACCCAAGATGTACAAGGGACAAAGGTTGCGTAGTTGTTAACTTTGTTCTTTTACTAGGCGCTTTAGTTATAAATAAATCATTGATAATTCATACAAGTGCCTTACCTATGAAGGTTATATTGCTTATTGATTACTAGATTATAAAAAAATTGAAGATTATTAATATGAATATCAATTTTCTCACAGCCTATGGCCATTATTGGTTACTCTATTGATTAATTAGTCTTTGGTAAGCAACGTCACCGTCAAACACCAGATAAAATTTTACTTAATCAGGAAGACTAAGAAACAGAAACGCACCATCTGTAAGAACACAAGTGCCCGAGCGGTTAGCAATCTCAAGCATCA
The DNA here is from genome assembly GCF_036245765.1 of Copidosoma floridanum. Classification (NCBI taxonomy): domain Eukaryota; kingdom Metazoa; phylum Arthropoda; class Insecta; order Hymenoptera; family Encyrtidae; genus Copidosoma; species Copidosoma floridanum. Next base: position 2,572,169 of record NW_028321898.1, on the reverse strand, counting down.
GTCCAATATTATTATTCATCTTTTCTTAAAAAATACTCCTCAGAGTGCTCCACAAGCGCTAGTATACTGTTGTGCATGCTATATGCTTAAATATCGAGCTTCCTTGTTAGGCAGATATACGTAAATCCCTTACCTCCAAATTAAACTTTCTGAGGTACTTATAGTGACCAATAGTGAGCGTATTATATATTTTAAGCTTCTGGCAAAATTTTTGACGTGACGATAGACTAAGCAATTCCAAACACTTGTTATCGGGGCTCAGTTCTGTGTGCATTTGCAGTTCGTATATATAGTACATGGCAGAGTTCAAGAGTCGCTGCATCTCACGGTCAAAATAGCACGACCGATCTGCATAAATATGGCAACAGTACTCTAAATGCAGTATTACTAAGGCACACGCTAGCATCTCGCGAAATTGTGTTGACAGTATCCCAACTTTATAATACAGTTTATGTAGGACGCCACGAACCCTTAAACATATGCGTGAGGTGTCAGTGTTTTAAGTTAAGTCCTCGCTATAATTAACTCTCAAGTTCTTTACAGAGCTGATTTATCTTAAAGAATGACTGCTGACATAAAGGGGTAGTACAGATTAAGCGATGCGCATGTGGTGCTGCGTCAAGGCATACAGGAACGCGTAGATTTTGCCTTTATTAAATGTAAGATCATATTTCTAAAATTAACCAATCACCAATTGAATATTCTTGTTTAGAATGTAGATCATCTCAGATATGTCTCGTGGCCGTCATTCAGTTTACGCCTGGCTGTCATCTGCAAAATAACATGGCCTTACAACACATAGGACTAACGCAATTGAATTCACAGACACGAGAAACAATATGGGGAGCTCTAAGAAGCCCTGTAGAACACCGGAAGTCACAAGGCTAGGCTAAGTAAGCTCTCCTTCAGATCACAAGATAGCAATGGAATGGTTAGACAGGTATGCAGGCAGACATTGTATGGCTTCAGATGAGAAGTAAGACGCAGCCAATGTACGTAGAATACCCAGATAATAGAAAGTGTGAATCGTGCGGTGAAAGTTAAAATATATCACCATTGTTACCAGTACGCACTCTATTCTCTAGCAAATATCTTTTGATACCTTTAGCAAAGTTGACTGCATATTAAATGTGCTCTGATTGCTATGGTAAGATCAAGGAATTTGCGTCCAAGTAATTGTAAATGTCATTGATTACCAAATATCCAAAAGTCTCAGCCAAATGTGAAGTGTTAGCAATCGGACGGGTATCTTCTGTTTGTTATGATTCCCTACTTTAGGTAAAGGCCCTATAGTTATTAAGGGTGGGTATACATGGCAAATGTGTAGTAATTTAACAAATTAAATAAATGTTCAAGGTATTGAGCAACGCTCCTAAAAAAATCCCAAGATAAATCTGATGGAATTTATAGACTATGACAACGATGCAATTACACTTCGAAATCTACCTGAGAGTAAGACGAAAACACGAAAATGCAGATGAAACAGTAAAGGCGTCCAAGGCTTAGTAGACCTCAAACTAAAGCGACCCAAAATCCGCCAACAATAGGATTAATCCTCCGTTCACGACACAAATTTTGCAAATAAGTCTCTGTAAAGGGTCGTACCGGAATTTCGTTGTCGGAGAATGCCTCCATCAACAAAAGTCATTGTGGCATTTTAAAAGAAGTGAATTTGAATAAAATTAGAAATTTTTGTACGTTAACTATTGGGTGTAAGTAATCTAAAAACTTATATTTTAGTAAAGAAAAAGTGTTTTGTCACACATAAACTTATTGTCTGACTCCCCCTCCCTCAGCATAAGCATTCGTATAATTCAACCAAACATCCCCTCCCCCTAAAACTGTCCACAGCATTTGGGTACGACACCTTGACTGCTTAACAGATTTTTTTGTTTCTTTACATAGGGCTCTACATTGAGCTTTACTCTGATAACCATTAGACTATTACGCCGTATTATACAACTTATCACGTCATTTATGCCTCTCGTAAACCTCAGATGACATCCATAACGTTGGCACTCTACGAGGAATTCTGCTCTTAAGTATTCGAGTAGTGGAGTGCATAGCTGTTGAATATTTTAAAATATGTTGTCAGTACCAACCCCTTAGGTTACCTGTATTCGCTACGTGCACAATTTTGAAGCAGCGCCAATCAAGGAAAAACGAGAACTATTGGCCTCGCAAGCAGAAGGCAACATTCGCGATACGTGCTATATATAGAACTTTTGTTTTCGTCTTCGAAGTCAGAGCTTCTGCATTTTTGCCGGTTACGCCAGCTAATAGCTCTAAAAGATACACAATATAAGATATATTCCATTGCATTTTAATCAAGCAGTTTCAATACATGCATGAGTAAAATGTGTAGTTACTACTCATAATTTTAGTAAAAATTTAATTCTTAGAAATATTGCAGATGCATAAAAACACAACTTTCTTATGTTAGTAATGCTTAGCAGTCTGCTAGCAAAAGACAAACATATCGTTTAGTTTTACATAACGTTTAGTTATATGCTAATGCATAGGTATTGCTGTGATCGCTTTTTAAATTGAGCACATAGCAAATACTACAGTGACGAGAAACTTTAAGTGAGGCATAGTGATAACCTTTACAAGAATCAATTCCGTTTCAATAATTTGACATCTTGGAGTCTATCAATATTACTTTTTTTTATTAATAAATATAAAAATTTTCTCTATGTAACTTTATTTTTGGTTATTGGAAAGCTCGAAAAGAAAGAGTACGAAAGCATCTCGTGAAATTTCATGGAGAGACTATTTACGTCTCTAGCAAGCGTAGATAAATTTCTATACAATCGTACTACTTTGAGACCGTAGTCACGAGTGTTCTTTGACTGTATGTGTATGATGAACGAAAAGATTGTCTTTCTATCGCTCATATCATCAACACGTACCTCATCAGAGGTTGCCGAGACCCTGGAAATTTTCTTTTCATTTGATAGTTTGTGGATTTCAAGTACATCAATCGTGAACTTAAGAAAATTTAGCACCTTGAACACTTTAGTGGAAACTGATGTTAAGGTCTCTGTAGAGTCAGTGGGCATACCCACAACCCGTAGCTTGAGCATTGCTACAACATATAAAAGCACCTTCAGCTTTTGACTTTCCCTCTCATGCTTCTTAAGATCCCAACTGTTTTCATGCACAGCGTATTGCTTAGCTTCAAGCATATTTATGTGATGATAACACATTGCTGACTATGAAGAAATCTCTTGTATTTTTATATTGTGTGACTCGATGAACCGAAACAGAGTACCACTGACTCGTTAGATAAAGAAATGATTACGCCATCTAATAGGCATACCAGCCTAATCACAGCTCTGATTCTCATCACGATTCGCACTATCAACAGTACCCAGGTCATTCCATAAACTTGGAGGGCCCTCTGAAAATTCATGCGTTTGGCCATCCCTCATTCTTAATTCAAAATCTTTAAGGTAGTAGTCGAGCGCTCTACAGTGCGTGCCATACTGCACTGTAGTATATGCATAGGTTATGAGGTCCGCAATATACAGCTGTCTTTTTTCTTCTCATGCAGCTGCACTAAAGCTATCAATTTTGCCAGGCTCGTATTAAAAAACTATGTCGCTGAGCCCTTTCAAAGTTTAACTACAGTTGCTTTATAATATGAATTATATCATACTATTTTTTTGGAAACATTGTAAGAAGCGTTTTAGAGATATGAGCAATTTCGTTTACAAATCGACCCCCAATCTGGCACTTTCCTATACCTTCTGTGTTAAAAGTTCAACGTTAAAACTTTAATATCTTTGAAACCATACCACCCGGCCTCTTTAAATTTTGGCTCATAATGAATAATTGCTATCTTAAGCCATATACAAAATTTCGGGAAAATCGTAAGAAAAGTGTTTCTGGTCGACTACTACCTTAAAGAAACCGAAAGATGCCTAGAAAGATGGTGAAAGAAAGACCATCGGTCATAAGTATAACATATATTTTGTTGAGATTGACCTTTGTGGTCTTCGATACAGTATAGAAGGCAGTAACGTGTATCGAATTATTGTAGTATATTATAGTACAATATGATTAAAAATTTTGTTACATCCTGAGAGCAAACATTACCAGATTTTCGTCTCGATAGATCAGTCAAACTTTTTTCACGTACTAGTCATTTCACGCACAGACACAACACTCCCGTAACTTAAATAACAGGCATAGAACAAACAACCAACCTCTATATTGATTGGTTATTGGTATTTTAATTTCTAAGACTCTTCTTAGCTTTTTCCGTATCAGAGATCTTTATGGTTTTTAATTTTCTTTCCCTAACCGCACGATGTGCGAGTTTTTCGTGAGGGTCTCTCGCAAAGTTTCCCTCAAATGACTCGGTTATACATCCTACTGCGCACTATTTACAGAGCGCAGTGATTTTCTCAAGCACGCCCCAGCTATTATTAAGTTTAATGGGAAGATATTTTCCAATAAACTATCTTATTTTGCTGTACTGACAATGTAACGTCACTTGTTGAAGCTCTTGTAATAGTAAACAATACAATAAAACACAGTAAGACGACGCATGCTTCAATGGTTAATAATCATCACGTAAAAAAAGAAAGAAACTACTGACTCCGTAAGGGCTTTTACATTAGTTACATCAGTTTTCAACAAGATTTCTACGGTGCTAAATTTTGCTTAAGTTAAAAAATGATCTTAAGATCCGTAAGAGATCTAATGGGAAAAAAATTGGAGAGTCTTTATATTATCCGATGTGGCACGTGTTGGTGATGCGAGCGAAAAAAAAAGCTTTTCGTTCACAGTACGGGTTAAATCGGTAAAAACTAGCGATTACATTCTCAACATTGCACGACCAAATAATAATTTGATGTAGTCTTACTAGAAACGCAAAAAGACCGTGAAATTTTACGGGTGCCTCCGGATTCTTTTTTCAAGCTTTATTAACAAAGTGAAGATAGAGCTACAGAGATGGAATGTACATATGTATTGATAAGGAAAGGTAGCATTTATTTACCCAAACATAAATAATAAGAAGAGTCAAAAGTTGCCTTGAAGATTTATCTATGAAAGTAAATCTGACTGTCTTGACTACGGCCTGACTGTAACAGGTATACTGATTGCTGGCCAGTTCGCGTTGCGCACCTCACCGCTAACTTAGTTAGAGACCATCGTGAGATTATTAGGAAATTTTTTGGTAAAAATAGTGTTCACCTTTTATGTTTATCTAAAATCTGGTTCTGTCCAGATGCTCTTCTCTCTATGGAATACCAGGATTGTTCTTACTAATCGTAAACTTTTAATGCTGTTTACGATTCAAATGAATTTTTGTCGTATTTATTTATTTGATTACATACTTTTAACTTTTAATTGCTGATTACTACATTCTTACATTTGTTTCTTTATATTACCGTAAAATGTTCTACTACTATGGAAAATGTTAGCAAAGACTTTCTCCAACGTTAAAAGCAACGTTTATCTTTTATCTCGCTAATTAATTATTTCTTATATTATTTTGTATTCACTTTACATACATACTTGATATTTGCTTCTCTTAATAACTTGGCTAGAGATCATTATGACACTATTCAGGAATTTCTTGTTAAAATTAGTGTTAACGTTTTGCACGCATCTTAAACCTGGTTCATCCTAGCTAGATACTGTTGCCTCTTTAAAACACCAGTATGTCATCTACTAAAAATCAATCAAGTAAGTTATCAGGGCATCGGTTAGCAACTGGTGTTACCTAGTAATAAGCTCTCATGTTGTAAAGTAATGATTTCTTGATTAATAAGGTTTTCTGTTATCAACTCAGGTTAAATAGTGTTTGAAGCTTATTTTGTGAAGTATTGCTTCTTTAGTTAATAGAATTAATAGTAGGAACCATCAGATCTCTAGATTTTGGCTCTCGTGTTATTTATTAATCCTTTTTTCAATAATAAAATGGTTAGTCAGCTTCTCAATTTACCAAGTACATGGTGCTTTTGTTGATACGTGATTCTCTATAAATAAAAAAATGTCCAGTAAGTGCCCCAGGTTATCTAGTGATTAGTGCTTATCTTGTTACTTTGTGCTTTATTAATCAATAATTTAACTATGAACCAGCGTAAAACACTTGTAAAAAGTACTGAAGCACTTGTATTGTTTCTGGATTTTTAAATAATATCTTAAGTGAATAGTGCTAGGTTCAAGTAATCTGATGATTTACTATTGTATTTTTTATTAATGTTAAATAATAATTTATCAAAGTGGCCAATAAGAGCCTTCTTAAGGGCCTTACCCAATGATCGGTACATACGTTGCTTGTTAATGTCCTGTGATGGTGAGATACCGTCGAGCCATCATCGGTAGGCTAGGACCGATAGGGAAAGAAGGAAAAGGGAAAAACGGAGAGGGCAGTTAGGAAAGGATGGAAAGGGAAGAAAAAGCCGAAAAGGGGGAGATTAGCTTGGGCCAGCGAACGCGCGTGAAGCGAGTTTTTGTTGGGGGTTGCGAGAAGCAATTTCCTCAAGGCAATTTCCCCCGCGAGAAACGAATTCTGTTTTGGAGGACGTGAGACGCGTCCTCTGGAGTGTTTCCGTTCCTGCGATTGTTGTCGTGGCGGCTGTGCTTGAGCTGTCCCCGGTACAGTGCTTGGTGCTGAGTGTCCGGGTCCTGCTGGGATAGCAGGCGACGCCGGACTCAGGGTCACTGAGGCCGATACCGTCGATCTCGGCCTTCGAACGCTGCCAGTAGGGACGCCTACTGACCTCAGCGTAACCGCTCCACTGCTCCCGTGTAGGCTTGGCCTGCGAGAGGCATCGTCGGGGAGCGACCCCGCTTCGCCGTAAGTACCTGCCAACAGGCAGTTTATTGTAAAGGGCAGCGGCCCTAGATTAGCCCGCGTTGTCTGCCCGGTTCGCGTTTTCGCGCCGCGAGCACGTCGAGCAAGCGCGCTCGACGTGCAAGAATTACACAGACACTCGCGAGCAATATTTTGTATTTCAGTTTATATTATTTAATTGAATATACTTCTTATTTTAAATTTACACGCGAGTGCTTCCTTTTGTGTGTGCCCGATTCCCGTGTGTTGTATTAAAGTCGTCGCGAGAGGCGACGACGTTCAAGGTCGCCGCGATACCTGATTCCGCAGCGGTGTCTTGGCGAACGAGACCCGCAAAATATTTTACAGGGAGTGTCACCGTTGGGTATCCGGGCAACACAGGCCCGGTCGAAGTGGAGAGACTCCGCCTCGTTAATACGCATCGTGCACCCCGTAACAGTCCTTATTTTTTTATGAAAAAGATAATTAGTGCCCTAGGTAACGAGGTAATTAAGTTACCTTTTGTTTGACATTTTAATTGTAAAATAATGTTTCACAAATAAATTAAGTGACAAGTAATTGTTCCAGATTATATGGTAATTGGTATTAACATTGTTAATAATAACTTTGTTCATTAAAATGGCAAATAAGTGACCCAAGTTATTCATCAGTAAGCTTTATTATGATTGATTTTTAGTATAAGTTTATCAAGCGGCAAGTAAACGCCTCTGGTTACCTGAGTATTGTCGCTGATTTTAAGTTTTTTTTTTCTTTTCCTTAATCAACTATCAAGTAAACGCTCAAAATTACTTGGTTATTAGCGCTTATGTAATCATATAAAGCTTTATTAGCTGAAAAAGTGTCTGGTGTGTTCTTATTGTTTGCCTTTCAATTGGCGCTTACAATATTTATTGCTTCTTATTGACTCATCTAGTGTTCAGTAAGCACTGAAGATCATTTCAATACCGATACTTCTATTGTTTTTTGATAGTTTAATTTTTAATTAGGCTTGTAGTAGGTGACTCATAATATCTAAGACAAAGCTCTCGTGTTATTAAATGTTACTTTATTCATTGATCAAGTTTTACTTCACTTCCTTCAGTTTATTAAATGAACAACGCTTATGATAGGTTAATTATGTTCTTAATATTCATTAACTAGTAGATACGCCTGAGACTCATTAAATAAATCACCGTAGTTGTATTAACATTAAGTGTAAAAAGTTTTTAGTTAAAAATTTTACTAAATGTAATGACTAGATGTCTTGACACTTCTCAAAACAAAAAACTTGTTATTAAAAACATTGTTTCTCGGAATCCATGAAGTTTATCTAGTTAAATAATAAGCTGTAAAAAGTAAAAACCTAATGATAATGCTGTGAAATACCGTGCGTCTCTTACACTATAAAATAATTGTTGGCCCTAAAGGGCCGTTAATTTGCTGTTCCTCACCTTATAATAAAAGAAAAAGGCTATTTGTCACAACTGCAAGAACTTAAAAGACAAAAAATAAGTAGTTGAAAAATTTTTATTTAAATCTTACAACTTTGTTACCAAAGCAACAAAGTTCTAAAGCTTAATCTATTTATTTTCTATTGACACAACAATACGAATGCATATTATTATACCTATTTAAAAATCTGAACGATTTAAGTGATAACTGTAAAGGTTATAATGTAAAGCTGATGTCTCACGTAATGAATTATTTATTTGTAGGTTTTTAAGCTGCTATTTCGATCTCAATAAATGTTCTGCGTCAGTTTTTTTATGCCTAAAATTGTATACATTAGAAGCATTTAAATTTTTCCTTCCAATTTGCCCTCTTGGGATTATAGGCATGGTTACAACTTTTGTGAGACCTAAAGGCTGTGTTTTGTCAACTTTGTTAAGTTGTAATACATTTGTTGGCAAGGTAATTTAACCTCGAATAGCCCTAAAAAAAACCAATAAGTTGAACTCTTTCTTGACTAATATTTTCAGCAAACGTGACTGCTTGTTTGCTTCAGGGTGATTTTCTCTGGCCTGTTGTTGTAGCTAATTGGGAGGAATTCTACAACTTCTGAAGCATTAGAGCTAGTTGTAAAGCTCTTCCCCAATGTCTGCTGGTATTATGCTGGAGATGTTGCTGCCTAAAGGACCTTCTTTTTCTGCAGAGCTCCGTCGCTTTAATCTGAGATGAGGAGATAAGTTCCGTTGGAGACTGTCCTGATTGCTCATATTTATTTTTCTTTTATAGCTTCATTGTTAGGTTTACCCAGTGCAGACCTTAAAGAGGATCGGTAATTCCTGGTTGAATGCTTAGAGTCCAGAGCGTAATATAGGGTCGTCGGGGCCAGCCTCACGACAACTCTGCTTGTGACGTCTGCCAGTGAATGACTGACTTGATCTACCAGTATTCAACTTTACACAGTCTTTTAGTCGACGAATCGTTGCCGAAGGTAGTAGTAAAAATGTATTTGTTGGTAAGTTAGTTAAACGTTTGATGGCCCTCAAAAGAACCGATGAGATTGATGACTAATTAGGGAACGTAAACACTTATTATGCCCTGTGATATTTTTGTTATTCCTTATTATAATTGTCGATGATGGAAAGCTGGCTGCATATAGCTTCACTCTTACTTTTGGAGTCTCTGACGACCATGTTGGAGAAAGATATGCCGGTCGCCGCTGCCCGAAAAATACATCATACTCAGGTCGCTTCCCAGACAACCAACCGTTCAGCGTTGCTTGAGGAAGTGGGCTTGAAGAATACCTCTTCTGTAAGAATGCTGTTTGGAAGAACTACTTGGAAGTAGGATGATGAAATTTCTAGTTAATGAAACTACCCGAACTGAGTTATTGTTGTTGTAGAAAAGTCGGCTCCGGTAGCATTAGGTAGATTGAATGAACAACCACTCAACCCCTAATTATTAGAGCAGACTATACTTTGGCAAGACGTCTCTTAGCATAACACTGGAGCCGTAAGCGTTCAGAATGCCTCTTATTTTTTGCACTCCTTAATCTTGGTGGTTTGGAATAGAATTTGACGTTAGTCGCGTGTCCAGTGAAGAAAAGTGTTGTTGGTAGTCGGTATACCTAGCTGCACGACTTACAACTCCATTTTTCATAAACTATTGTGAACGATAGTATTATACAGAAATTTTCTTTACGATGTTAGAACCAGACTCACTTAGTTCTTTTGCAGGCAGCTTTGATTTTACTTCTATGTCACTTCGCGGATCCTACTGAACTGAAGTAAATAGATAGCGTAATTTTGTAAAACTTTTAACTTATTATTGCTTTTGTTATGACCAGACTTGTTTAAAGTATGGTCTTAACCTTCTTATTTTCATGGATCTCTTAGAATTCACGTCGTGAGCTTTTTTTTTTTTTTTTTTTTTTTGGTTAAGTAAATATATATTTATTTAAATAGTATGGATTATTTTTATTTTTATTGAATGTTTAATTTTTTTATTGGAACAATTTAAAACAGTTATTCTTTAGATACAATCCATTCAGATCACTTTAACAAGATTTTGATCTCGATTGTAGTACTGATAAATAACTTACTTCTATCACTGATTGCTATTACTGCTGCTTTGGAGTTCCCTAATACTTCGTGCAGTAATTCTGAGTGGTTCCTTAAACTACACAAATGAGTTCGTGGCTGGTAAGACGTTGCGGTTTCTGCTTATTCTTCTATCGCCGGAACCACTTTCGGCGGGCCTCTTTCATTGCACCTCGATCGATTTTAGATGTAAATTTCCTTTTGTTTTCTTTTTGTTGTAAAAATGATTGATCAATCATTTTACACTCCTGCTTTTATTGTAAAGCAGTGTAGGTATTCTTTTGTTAAACAAAATTGCATGCTTTAGATATGAATTACGTGGTATGCATTTTTTAAATATATTATATATATATATATATATATCTTCCTATATTATATAGTTAACTCAGTAAGGCATTCCACACAAACCCCCCCACTGCCTCCCATTGGCCCCCAACCGCCCCCCCACCAACCCCCCACAATATAAGGTAAAAATCCGTTATTTTCTAGCTTATTTTGACAAATCGTAGTTTTTCTCAAAACCCCCCACAGCCCCCCACAGCCCCCCCACCGACCCCCACACATTTTTTCATGGCCCCCCACAAAATATTATATGAATAGTATCGAAGTATGGTATAAGTCTTTATTCAAGCCAGGGGGTTCAACCACGTACGGCTTCATGGGATAATAACAATGTATGTTTTAATATTTAATTAAATAGTAACAGATTACTGCACAATACTATAATCGGCTAGACTTAAATACAATCAATTGTATTTCGATTTACTGGATCCCTTGGTTTCTTTGTAAGCATAAAGTTTTTGGTGGGCTGACTTTTTTTGTTAGCATTTTGTAACGTTGCATTTTGTCAGCCCTGTCAATGTGTTAAAGTCTATTACCACATTCCTACCAAATCACATGGAAATATTGTATAGTATTTTTTCTCAAAACATCCCACATTCACTGTACGTTATACAACTAAGTACGTTTAAAAACCAACTTATATAGAGTTAACAATATTTTGAAACCAAATAATATATACACATATATTGGTGCGCATACTTATTATATCATCATTACTTATACAGTCCTTTAATACACAACTCTTCTTTTTACGTACATGAACTTAAGTTAAATTTAGAGTATCATTAATATAAACAATGAAAGTTTCGCATCACTTTAAGAGACATCTTATAAAGCCTGATTAAACCACGAAGACTTACGTCCATTTCTATTCTGTTTTAAATTAATGCTGAAATTGGTACAATAGATGAACACGATATACATTTATGATATGTATTATTAATAAATAAATTTTACCTATACATAAAAAAATAATAACTAATAATAATTAAATCACGTTATAAATATTAAATACATTATTACATTCAAAAATTTCTTTCCAAACTATATTTTCAATCTCTAAACTGTTTTCTCTATCGACTTGAACAAAAATTCCAGTTTTATTTTTGCATCTTGATAAAGCCACATATAATTGACCATGAGAACATAAAGGTTTTTTTAAGTATGATCCCACATTATCAAAACTTTGACCTTGAGACTTATTCATAGTCATAGCAAATGCTACAACTAATGAGAATTGTTTTCTATATAAAATAAAAGGTAGCGATGAAGTATTTCCAGTATTTAATGTAATTCTTGGAATAAAAAATTTATTACCAATTTTTTCTCCCTTTACTATTTCAACTTATACGTTATACTTTAGTAATTTAGTAATTCGCAATCGTGTGCCGTTGCATAATCCGTCTGATATACTCAAATTTCAAATTAACATTACTATTGTACCTATTTTTTATTTAAGTTCATGAGGTGGCAAGCCTTTACGAATGTTGTTTAACATTCCTACGGGAAAATTTTTATAAATATTATTATCTGATTTATCAACACCCTTATATGTTGCAGTATCGATGCTGTAATAAGTTTGAGTTTCCCCTTGTAATTTACTTAAAATCTTCTTGTTTAAAAAAAAAGTATATTCATTATGTGAAGTTAGTATCACGTTATTGTCAAAACAGTTGCTGTAATTACCAAATATTTTGGTACAGACATCATCTGTTCTCCAGGATTTAGGAATGTTAAATGTTTCTATGTCCCCTTTTCTAATTCTTAACAATAATTTTGAAAATTTGTTATTACTACAACGGATGTTATTTTGTAATCTTAAAATTTTGAAGAAGTTTCATAAAAATCATGATTTAATAGTTTCTCCTATTATTATAGTTCTATTACTGTTTTTTATAACTGGAAGGATTTGTCAAAAATCTCCTCCTAATACTATTAATTTATCACCAAAGCAAAGTTTTGTATTACACAAGTCTCTCAACGTTGTATCAACGATTTCTAGAGCTTTTTTTGGAATCATAGAAGCCTCGTCCGATATTATTAAATCAACTTTCCTTAATTTTTTTTTTAGTTTTAAATTCTAAAAATACGTTTTTAATATTATCTAAGTCTAGAGGTAAACGACAAGTGATTTTAGTGATTTTGCAAAATCATCTACTTTATTTAATTCAAACCAAGCTGTAATGACAAATCATCACAAATCATCAGGAATCACAAATTCTCACTAAAAATTTGACGTGGTGATATAATTTTCCAACAATTACTTTACTGTGTAACTGAAAAAGTTAAGAATAAATAAGAATAAATACACAAGAATTATGAAAATGTATTTCTTATAAAATATTCAAAAGTCGGGGGGTTGGCGCGCAGTGCGCGCAGGGGGGCGTAAGCCCCACTACTATATATATATATATATATATATATGTGTGTGTGTGTGTGTGTGTGTGTGTGTGTGTGTGTGTGTTAGTTTAATGATTGAAGTATTAAATTATTGGTGTAGTTATAATCTTTTCCAGTGACATGCAGTGAGTATAGCCGTGATAACGTTTGCTTATACTGTAAAATTGTGGTTTATGCAATACCTGAGAGAAGGTAAAGAAAGAAAAGAGAGGCAATGTTAATAAATTTTTTATTGCTGACTTTCTTGTAGACTTTTTTAGCATGAGATCAAACATTTAAAGCAGTTCTGGAAGTAAAATAGAATACAAGTAAAATAATTACTAAATACGTGAGTAAATTTTTATTTTTTATTTTAAATAGCAGCGCTTTACATTGTCAATACGTTTGTTAATTATTCTTTTCTTTTCTTATTCAAATATGACGTTATTATTACTATGTGTTTCTTTGATTTTAAAAATTTCGTTGTAAAATCCATCTAATTTTTCCTTCCGGGGTTCTTTGAGCACATAGACTATCATTCCAACTTTCAAGTTTTGTGGCTTTGACTTATTATCAAAACGTGATTTTGTATTTTGCTTTCATATTTCAAGGTTATCACGAGCTACTTTTTGGATTTAACATAAAAAGTGGGCAATGTCACTATCATTCGAGCTGTATGTTTCTAGTGGGAATTTGTCTCGTAGTGGATTTAGAGAACGTGCCTGTCTACCAAAGACAAGTTTGAAAGGTGTTATGCCTGTTGCTGAATGAACTGAAGTATTGTACTCATGCATTGCAAAGGGAGCCATTTTATCCCAGTGATTTTTGTTTTTAGCGTGAGTTTTCAAATAATCTTTTAACATCGCGTGACTTCTTTCTAATGAACCATTTGATTGTGGGTGATATCCACTAGTGAAAGCTAAGTGAAATCCATAAATTTTTGATACTTTTTTTAATACTTGTTTAATAAAATGTTTTGATTTGTCACTAAGAATAATTATAGGAATGTTAAAAATTGAAATAAAGTATCTTGACAAAACGTCGGCAACAGTTATTGCCTGTATATTACTAACAGGGACTGCAATAAAAAATTTTGTAAGTTAGCATTGCATTGTCGGAATGTGCTTATTTTCAGATGTACTTTGTGGAAAAAGGCCTACTGTATCTATTCTGACTTTGTAAAATACTTCTGATGATGTGTCTGTAATTACCATAGGTTCTTTGGTTTTTGTGTGGACTAATTTTTGTTCCTCGCAAATTTAACGTTTTTGTACGTATACAGCAATGTCGTTGATCGTCCACCCCGAACAGAAATCTTATTGGGGTGTTTGGTAGGACCTTTTGAGGATGCTTAAATAGCCTAAAAAAGGCCTACTTTTAAAGTAATGTGGCGTACAGTAGGTCCTCTTGTGGTATCCTCAATAATCGTATACCTAACCAATTATAAAGTGTCTCTATATATATATATATATATATATATATATATATATATATAATACACACAGTGTATGAGGAAGAGAGAATGAAAAACACGTGACATTATAAAACAGTAATTTTTATATATCATAGAAATTTTATGTTAATTCTAACTGATAGTATACACAAATATACCTATTTTGTTTATTGTTGTATTATAATATTGTATCAAAATAAATTAAACTTTACAAATATGAAAAATGAGTTATAAACCTTTCTTAAGATTTTCATTAGATTCATTTACATTTTCTTTATTAAATCTGACAGCTCTTCCTCCTTGCCAGTCCTTAGAATTTCTGAAAATGCAGTTAATAGAGTGTTTAAAATTAATTTTTCATCAATTTTTTTTGTCCTTAGGTAAGTGTAGACTGTAAGAATGTATAAAAGCATCTAAAACAGTTAACATATTCTTATCACATGCATGGCATTAAACCGATAAAAATTAACTAAAAGTATTATGTAAACTATTGCCTTGAAGTATGGAACACAACTTAGTTTCCTTAAATCTGATTTTTCTTGCTTCATCCTCTGAGGAGTGTAATCCTGAATTACTTCTTTAGTCAAAAGTTTTTTTATAATATGTATTATCAAGTATACTATTATCAAGCAAGTCAATATTGACGTTAATAGCACACTGCCATATTTTTCTTAAAACAGTATTTTATTAAATAATATCTGTGTATAAGACACACTGATTAAAAATTATATCAACATACTTATTAAATCTTGTTTTACTTTGCTATTTTCATCATCGATTTCAACTAAAAAAGAAATAAAGTTTTTTTTGGTTCGTAATGGAAACTCATGCTGCTTGTATTTACAACTGAATTTATGAAATCTTAGAATATTATTTAATTGATTGATTAATTGTCTTTTGATTTAAAGAACTCTTACTTTTTCCAAATTGTTTTGGATGTCATATAATTCTGCCTCCACTGTCTTATGAATATATTTCTTTAATTTTGTCATGCCTTTTCAAAATTAAAAAAAATAAAATATGAATACAATAATGTACTCAAAGTATGGTTATTTATAAAACAGAGTAAGTCTCATTTTTACCTGTCAAATTACTTTTCGTTAGCGGTTGATCGTCAGTTAATAGAGTCCGTGTTGAAGCATTTTTGAAAATTTTGGGATTTTCACTATCAACCTCACAAGCTGTAGTATTTCCTGAGTGACCTTTTAATGAAATGTCTTTAACTGAGTATAACATGAGTTGAAATTAAGTTTTTCTTGTACTTAACACGATTAAAAATTTCAAAACTGATTTGTAAAACTTACGACTATTCATTGGTTCAGATAGATCGGGTAAAGTAATTATTTGATTTAGTAATTGCTTTTTGGTACTAAAATTGTCTTTATTTTGATCTGATGCAGGTCTCTTTTGAGAAATATTTTAGTTTGGAATGACACATTCTAGTATTTGGCTTTGAATCAATATTCTTTGCAGTTGCAAATGAGCTTGAGCTTCTTTAAAAGTGTATGCAATTTAAAAAATAATTAAAAATAGAAAATAGATTATATTATTGAAAAATATAGGAAATCTCATTACCTGCACTTTTTAACATTTGGCATCTAAATATGGGCCAACTGTCGGGAGGTTTAGCGCAGCTCAGTTTAAACTGAGTTAAGGACTGTTGATCATCCTCTTAGTAAGGCGGTGCCATATATTTAATGCATGTACCTCCTGTCTCATCTCCCAAAATAAATGTTCCAGGAACAACTAAAGGCTCGTTTAGGACTGGATGATTGACTGGACGATTTTCACTACAATAAATTTTTTCCCAACATCCATTCGTAAGATGAAAATTAGTATTTACTACACTCTCAATAAATCTTTAGAACCTAAGGATGCATGTAGTTTTTTTACCTTTTGAAAATAAATAAATTTGGTAATATCTCTTCTTAACCTAACCAATAATGTTTTGCATACTTTTTTTCACACGTTCGATACTAGATTATAAATTTAGCTTAACTGAGTTGCGTAGTAATATCACACCACTACTCAGATACTTGAGAATACTATTAATTGTATACCTGAAATTACTTTATTAACAAAGAGTATTATTTTCATCTTAAGATTGCACTGTAGATGCAACCAAGCTCATCAAATGTCAAAAGCAGACGGCTGATGTGCAGAGTCCAAATGCAATGACAAAAAGTGCGTTCAGAACTTAGAAATTTTTTATGAATTTACAAAAATTGTTTTTTCTTTCGACATAAAATAAAATTAGTCATTACAAATAGATTCTTGATTATGAATTTTTAATGCAATAACGGAATCACATGAATTTCTGGAGTGTCGTTTGGTTACTCAAAAATTCTTATAAGCAGCATTTTTCACGACACATCTGTAACTTTTAATTCAATCTGCTTATTGCGACTGCTATCGTTGACTAAGAAAGTATTTAAAAATGATGAATTTGTTGGATACGTATAAGCAGGCCCAACAATGCCAAGTTGCTCTCCAATCACTTGAATATTTTTAAAAGTGTCATCTATTCGTGATATCATTTTTTGTATTTTAATGATTTTTGAATCACTTGTCATTACAATACTGTTTGGCTCTTTGGTGCTTAAACTGTATCCTTTACATGATATTTTTTTAATAAAAGAAGATCCATCACTATTATGAGATTTCAAAATCACACATTTATCTGTCAACTCATTATTTTCAATGTAACCAGAAACTTTCTCTTCAATTTTGTTGCAAAGCTGAGTAAGAGGCTTGTAACCATATGCATATCATTTTTTATTGATTTTGAGGCACCCTCAAATTCAAAGGCTGTTATGTCACATAAAGGACAATGCATGTTCCTAGCGTCATCAGCCAGGTGTATCAAATTATAGATGTTTGAAACTAGAAATTCTTTTTCATACAGCTCGTCGAAAGTATTAACAAACGTTTTGAGATATAAGTCTGCATGATCCAAAAACTTTTCACTGAGTGTCAAATATGACAAAATTCTGCATGCTATATGGTACAGCAAGAAATGGTCATACAAATATCGTGGAAGGATGTTTTTTAAGACAAACACCGAACTGTAAAGATGGAAAAACCTGTACTCTGTAGCTATCCATTTTGAAACATCACCCAAAGATCTTGTTGAACGTTGGAACTCACTAGAAACTTGATCAGATAAGTTCATCAGCCGTTGTGATACTCTCATTAAGTCTTTTCTAGAAAGCTCACTATTTTTTGAAGACATCCAAAGTCCACTCAGTAACTTTTTTGTTACTCCAAGACATTCTAGATGCGTAATTTCCAAAATAAAATGATGTATCATGTCAATTTGCTCTATTTCAATGAAAGGTGAAATTTCATAAAGGTGATGTTCTGGATCTTCTTGCATTCTAAATGAAGCATCCTTTCTTTTAAGGTAATCTTCTGATGAAAAAACCACACGTTTTTTTGTAATATTCACCCCTCACTATACAACGTTCACAAGAAGGGTATCCTGTATGCCTTTTGATACACTTTACAAATGAACGAGCAGGGTGATCACAAATAATGCAGTGCACAGTTATCTTGTAATGTATGTTGTAAATTAACACTCCATCATTGAGTAACTGCTTTAATTCCTGAATAAAATCATTCAAAAATCTGTGATCAGATTTTGGCTTACCTATACCAAAATATACAGCTATGATAATAGGCTTATAAGTTGTGACATTTTTAACATAAATTTCACCTAATATAGGTAAAAAATCGTTAGAACTTAAATTGA
Source organism: Copidosoma floridanum (assembly GCF_036245765.1). Classification (NCBI taxonomy): domain Eukaryota; kingdom Metazoa; phylum Arthropoda; class Insecta; order Hymenoptera; family Encyrtidae; genus Copidosoma; species Copidosoma floridanum. Next base: position 2,553,906 of record NW_028321898.1, on the reverse strand, counting down.
AAATTGATAAAACATCTACTTGAAACTGCAAAAAAATTTGCCTGTTAGTATGCAAATCTTTTTTTAAAACTGTTTCAATTGATCAGCAATCCCAATACAAACAAGCTGTGACGAGTTATTTTCGTCATCTGGATAAAATTTTACAATTTTATTCTTCAACTCGTGATTGATTTTTAATAAAGTTTTTGCTGTCACTGGAAGTTCTGGGTAAAATATCTTCAATCGCCGTAATAACAAATCTATTTTTGAATGTTGAATCTTACTCTCTACAGCCCACTGCCGTAATTCTTTAGTTATACTTGGTTGTTCTTTTCCTTTTTCTTCAAAGGCACAAGTGACATATTAAGGAAATTTTTCATTCTCAAAATCATTGCAATCATACTTAGTATCTAATTTTTTTTTTTATTTGTAGTATTTATGCTGCAAGTTTTTTTAGTATTTTCTGAAACAACAACTTCACGCACACAAACTTGATCGGGCTCATAGTTTATTTCAGAGTCAGTACTTATTATTTTCTTATCCACTCCAGATTATTTAAAAAAAAGGTACTTCCTGGCTCTTTGTTTACGGAAAAATATATGTCTATTAATTTTATTAGACATTCTTTTCTTTTTAAATTGAAACAGCATTTCATGAATTTTTCACTTTATTGTATTTATTTCTGCTCTGAAAAAGAAGTTTTGCATAGAATAGAATATAAATACTAGGTTATTAAGAATGCCTAAAAAGGACCTCGCGTATGCCACGTTACTTTCCTAACGTTGTCCTCGGTAGGTAACCTACTTAGGTCCTAACGAACTAGCGAGGTTACCCCAATAGATTTTTATTCGGGAGTCCTCTAGGATCTCCGAATAAGCTTGTACAACATTCGATTAATTTTTCCTTTCTATCTCCTAGAGTTAGATAAGGACATGCGCCAAAACAAAATTTTTACTGTACGGGGAAAGTGACGTAATTCTTCGTATAAAACAGTAAAAATATACAGTGATTTCGGTTTTTTGTAGTGATAACGTCTCCCAATTTTGGTTGAACGTCTAATAATTCTTCTGATGTAGCTTCTATATCTGATAATCTTATTAATCTGATCTTAGTGTTTATTAATTTTAAATCTACAGATTCAGAAATAAAATGGATGTAATTTTATTTGGTGTAAGTTAAATTCTCGCGAGTACTCAAAAATGTTAATTGATATGCTTCATAAGTTGCATTACATAGATTTTTAGTAGGGGTTACATTTCTTGTTACCTTTTCGCTACGAGTCGAGTTCCAATTTCGCTGTATAGGTTCTAACAGTAAAATATGCTTGCAGTAAAATATTTTGATTAGAAGTTTTCTTGGCATCGTATCCAGTTTTATTTCTTATGTCTTCCGATTAAGAAAGGTTGTCTCTTTCTTCACTACTATTTTGTTCTATTCGCTTTGAGTGCGATTCCGAAATCGTGCCCCCACTGGGCACTTTGAGAACTATTGGTCGTGATTAAAGAAGGACAATACTATGATTTGATTTCCATATGCTTGTAAAGAAAAGACAGTTAAAGGTTGGCCATCTGGTGAATCGAGCCAAAAGCTCGAAAACATAATAATTACCTTTTCTGATTACGACCAACCGTTTTCAGAGTGCCCCGTGGGGACGCGATTTTGGAATTGCACTCATAGCGAATAGGTGATAAAGTTCTTCTGTATAGTTCATCATTAGTATTTAGTTATTTATGTTTGGTAAGACCATTTCTGTGTGATTTTGTTGGAGATTTTGCTCTTAGGGAATTTCCGTTTGCAATAAATTCGTTCATTGTTTCATTGATTCATTCATTTATTACAGTGGGACAGATTAAATTTTGAGGTAATGAAGGAAGTGAGCTTATTTGTTCTTGATTTAAGTAACTACCGTCATGACACTCGGTAGTTAACTGCTCTTAATAAAATCAGATAACTGCTCTTTATTTTTATTTCTATAGTTTACTTAATCTTGTACAGAGCGTTAAAAAGAAGATTGAAATTTTGGTTTTATTGTAGTTAAATTTAAAGTTTCTTCGTCAAAAGAAGTAAAGTCAAATTTCTTTCCTTTCTTTAACAAGGACGTTAAAGGCTCTGCAATTTCTGCAAAATTTTGGACATAACGACGGTAATAGTTCGCTAATCCTAAATACTGTCTAACATCTGTTTGATTTTTTGGTTTCGGAAATTTTTCAACAGCTTCTAATTTTTTTGAATTTGGTTCGATTCCGTAACTTCCTTTTTCATGTCCTAGATAAATTACTTCTGGCATTGACAATTTACATTTGTCAAGTAACAATTTTAAATCTGATTTTGAAAGTTTTTTCAATAAATAAGTAATTTTTGTCACATGATTTTTTAAAGCTTTGAAACATACAATTATGTCATCAAAATTATGAATAACTTAATGCTTTGCAGTCCTGACAAAATCACTTTCAATTATTGTTGAAATGTTGCAGGTTCATTACATAGTCCAAATGTCAATCCTACATATTTATAATGACTGTTAGGCGTGCTAAAAGCAGTTATATATCTATCGGTAGGATTAACTTCTATTTGATTGAGTCCACTGACTGGATCGAGAATGGAGAAATAATTTGAGCATCTGATTTTCTCGTATATTTTAGTCATGTTTTGTAGTGGATAAGCATTGGGGATGGTTTTTTCATTTAGTTTACGGTGATCTATTACTAATCTGTATCTTTTTGTTCCATCAGGTCCTCGTTTCTTGAGTACTATCTAGAGAGTACCACTGTCAGGGCTGTTTGATTTTGCTAAAAATTTTTTTATTTGACTTTTAATGTCTTGATGTAACGATAAGGGGTAGCGGTATTATTTAACGTATACAGGACGGCTGTCTGTCGTAGGTATTTTATGTTTTATAATAGAAGTACGAGGAGCTGGGTTGCCTGAAATGTAAAATAAGTGAGCGTAATTTCCTTTAATTTTTTTTATTTCTGATGGACTAGCTTTTGACTGATAAGGTCTTTTTAGATTATCCATTATAAATTAAATGCGATTGTTTATATCGTTTAAATCGTTATCTTTGAAGTCAGTGTCAAAAAAGTCTCCAGATTTCATGACATCAAAAGGCTTGAGTTCGTGTGCATGTATTTCTATTTTTATTAGCTTATCTCTCGTGTTTGTAGCTGTTGTAAAACAGTGACTTTTTTTGCAATCTATTTCTGACTCGCTTATATACACTGCAGGTACAGTAGTAATTCTACGAAGATAAGCACGGCCGGTGATCTTGTTTCTAGTCGGTAATTTAGTAGCTACTCTTGTTCTGGCTGGTAAATTATAATTTCTGTATTTATTTCTTTGAAAGCCTTGAGAATTTTTATGAATCGTATCGCGTGGGGGTGTGGGTATTTTATCTTTGTCGTGAAATAGTAAAATAAAACTTTTAAAAGGTGATTCGAAATTTTGTTTGGTTTTCAGTCTTAAGGTTTTTTCTTGTTTTTTAATGATTTGATCATCTCGGTATAGAAACCGTGTAGGTTCATTTGGATTTAATACTATCAATGCATTTGATCAATAATTGATTCTAGCGTTTTCTTGTGTAAAGAACGGATCTCCTTAAATACATATATTGTTTATTGGAGGTTCTGGACTCATAACGTGAAATTCCTGATTTGTATCGAATAAATTTACCGTTACGGTACCTAAAAAGTGTATTCGCTGTGGAGCTAATTATTCTAATTTAATTGGATCATTACACTTTATTTTTGCACCTGTCTTTAATGCGATATTACTAATGACATTTACTTCTGCGCCTGAATTTAATACAAAACATTTCGAATCTTTCCAAAATGTTTCGCATTGTTACTTAAACGCTAGCGAATTTTCTATTGTTCTTGCTTCAAAAGCTCTGTATATTTGATTGCCATTATTAATTTTGGACGCGTGATCGGATTCAAACTCGCAGTCGCGTCCAAACAGCGAGTTTCGTTCTCGTTTTTTGGAGAATTATGATGAGAGTCTTGGTATCGTTCTTTATTACAATTTTGATATTGTTTTTGATTGTAGTTCTAAAATGGAGCTTGTTGATGGCAAGTGTAGTCTTGAGTATGAGGATGAGAATAATACATTTATGGGTAGTGAGGTGAAAAAAAGGGTGGTGGTTGAAAATAAAGAAAGTCTTGGAAATTTGGAGGGTAGTTATATAGGTGAGGTTGATTATTCCAGGATGGTGGTGGTGTATGGCTGGGTGGTGGAGTACTTGATCAACGTTGAGGTGCGTAGCTAAGTATGGAATGTACAATTTTTCGATCATACTCGTCAAATTATTGTTAAGTCATCTTGACATCATTTTTATCGTAAGTATGCAGGAATGAGTTTCTATTGTGGGTCAATGGGTCATTAAAACCGATGTTTTTTTTTTTTGTGGTCGAACTGCGTAAAGACTGGAACAGGAATTTCTGTAACGTTTCGCACCAAAGATTTTGGAGTCGTTGAAGTCGAGATCGTGGGTACGGGCTTATATACGTACTTGGCCTAATTGTATACTGGTGGGCAAGTTCGTTCAGTAAAAAAAGCAGCTTCTTAAACTTTGTGGATATCCTTAGGTTTCGAAAGTGCTATACTTAATTTTCACGAGTCAGATAAACTATTAATAAACGTTTGTAGTGCTAATTTTTCAAGTTGTGGTTTTTGTATCGATTTTAGTTTGTCATCATTCAATTCAGTCAGAAGGGCTCTTATGCTATTTTCTGGGAGGGAAATTATTCTATGACAAGAATTTTGAACTGTTTTGTTTCGTTTTATTGTAGTTTGTTGAAGTTCTGCCTTGTATTTATGATACGATTTGATTGGTAAAAATGCTTGTATTGACTTTTAAGTCCACTGCGCGAGGCTCTCAGGATTCGGGAAAAAGCCTGGAAGGATAACAAGAAGGAAAAAGCACTAAACACTTTGTAGAGAAATCAGAATTATTATTTTTTATATTATACCGTCTTTACAAGCTTTTGTTACAAATAAGTCTTTACTGGCTAGAGACTAGCGATCAACTGAACTGGCCTGATGCGCAGCATCGGGACTCGCGTATGCATAGTACATATATACGTGTAAAGATGGCGCTATATATATATAAACTCTTATTCTAACACTCCCTTCAGTTTAATGGAGCGCCTATCTCTGGACGGTTTTAAGAAATAAGTAATATAAAAAGAATAAATTAAATGTATCAACGAGTCAGCTTAAATCTCGCAGTACTTTGGATCTTTGGAGTCTGCTCACTGATGGTTGTTACCTAAAACAGAATTCAAATTATAAGGATTAGACGCTAATGATTAAACGAAATTCACTGTCGTGTAGTTCTAATAGTCATTTAGTAATTTTGCAGTCATTTTCTCATGCAATTCAATCAGTAAAGCTTTAGTAAAAATGTCGGCAATCTGTTCTTCAGAGGCAATCCACTTGATTTCTATGAACCCATATTTAGCACATTCTTTCACATAATGTTCTCGCACTGATGACATGCGTCTAAGTTTAGTTCCTCCATAGGACTTGGCGCTGGCTTCGGCTGCTTTATTGGCACACCACACAGTCATAGGATATAGTGTGATATTTAGCACCACTGTCAAAGTGTTTCTTAGAGCCATGAGTTCTTGACATGCCTCACTCATAGCTATATATTCAGCTTGGCAGGTTGATAACGAGATGTAAGTTTGTTTATGCGTTCTCCAAGATACAGAGTCGCCAAATAATTTCATGACGTATCCACTCGTCGTATGCGAATCTTTGCAATCTGCGAAACTTGCGTCCGAATAAGCCGTCATGATTTATGTGTTTCCTTTAAAAGTCAGTCCTTTCTTTCTAGTACCATTGAGGTAACGGAAAACTCTCTAGACCATTTGTCTGTCTTGTTCTGTGGGATTGATCTGATGTCTTCTTAATACGTTCACTGCATAAGATATATCAGGTCAAACAGTGTTTGCTAAGTGCAGCAAACTGCCGACTGCTTCCCGATATGGGAAATCTTCTGGCCTATTCACACTTTGCTCTTCTTCATTTCCAGATTCTTCTCTGTCTCTTCGTTGCTGATTTATGACTTGTCTCGTCACCATAGGTGTTTTGCACTGTCGTGCATTGTCGAAACCAAACCTCTGCAGTGTTTTGTTCGTATATTTGTCCTGGGTTAAGCGAATGGTTTGATTTCTTCTGTCTCTGTCGATTTGTATTCCCAGGAAATTGTTTGCTTCCCCTAGATCTGTCATTTCGAATTCGGCTTTAAGCTTATCACTTACTTCTGTAATTTTATCGACATAATTGCTTGCCATCAGCATATCATCCACATACAGAATCAAAAATAAAAATTTGTCCTCACATCTCCATATGAAAAGACAGGGCTTACTTGGGTATTCCTGGAGTCCTATTTTTGTAGCAGTCTCTGAAAACCTCTCATACCAATGTTTGGGACTAATTTTAAGACCGTACAGGGATCTCTCTAACTTGCAAACTTTGGTTTTTCTTAACTCTTGGGCACACAGAACACCATCTGGTATTTCCATGTATAAATCGTCATTCAATGTACCATTCAAGAAGGCAGTCTTTACATCAAGCTGTTGTGTTTTCAAGTTATATTTGTTTATGACTGCCAGTAAGACTCGAATTACAGTTAGTCTTGAGACTGGAGCATAAGTTTTCAACAGATCATATTAGTTTCTGTCTTTAAATCCATGGATCACTAACCTGGCTTTATATTTTATGTTTCCAGAGTTGTCTTCTTTCCTTTTCAGAATCCACCGGAAGTCAATTATGTTTGGTTTTCTGCCTTTGCTATCACTCATTGGTTTATTTACAATTTTCCAAACGCAGTTATCGTTCATCGACTTCAGTTCTTCTTCTATAGCTTTCCGCCATTCTGTGCTTTGTTGTTCAGAGCATCTTGGTAGCTGGTTGGATCTTTGCAAATTTCTGCTAAAAATGCATGATATACTTCATCCTGATTTTGATCCACAGAGCAGTCTTCTTCATTGAAAGTTTTCTGTCCAAAGCTGATTTGATTATTTGAATCATGGGGCACCTGCAGTCCTGTGAAACTAGTGTCATGTATTAGCTTCTGTCGTTTCGCTGGTAAGAGCTCTTCCGTATTTCCTGAACCAGATGTTTTCGGTGGTCGTCCTCTCTTTCGTTTGACGATTTCTCTCTTCGTTTTTGTGCTCTCTTCCGTGTCTTCGTCAAACTTCAGGAGCCAGCTGTCGTTATCAACTGTCCTTGTAACTGGTTCCCAATTCATTGCACTCAGAGCCAAGTCCCATATGTTCTCTGGGAGACTGGAGTCGAACATGTAGACTCTTGTCTTCTTTGCGATTGTTTGGTTGAAGCGTTCTGCCGTCCCGTTGTGCTCCGGTGTATCCGGGCTGGCTAACTGCAGTTCGGCCCCCAGTTTCTTTAAGACCTCTCGGGTATGGCCACCAGTGAATTCCGTACCTTGGTCAGACCTCAGATAGCAGAATTTGGCGTCATACCCCAAGATGTTTCTGGCGCTCTGGACAAAATTTTCTAGGAAAATCCCTGTATCACTTTTAGCTTTCATTGGATATGCCATGGCCATTCTTGAATAATCATACTATTTCTGTCACTGTCCCTTTTCTGTCTTTTATTTTGGTTGTTATTTTCACTGTCATGCTCCCTTTTTCCCCTTTTATTTGTCGAGTTTTTTGATCCTTGTCCGTCCTATTTTCCCGTCTTTTGAAATCCCAATTTAAATTTTTCTTCTCACCTGATTTGGCACCCCTGCAATTTTTCTTATGCTCCATGAGGTTCCGTTGAAGCCCTCCGCAGGAGTAGCATTTTCTCATTCCTGCGTCGACCGGGCAGTTATAGGAATGGTGCCCGTAGTCATTGCACCGATAACACCGGGCATTATCGTGGGTTGAGTTGGGCTGGTGCACCCGTAGCGCTGTTGCAGGAGCAGTTCCCCCAGTAGCTCCGGTCCTCAATCGTCTCGACTCTGTCTTTAAAAAGAAAGATTTCAATCGGTCATTCTTTTTCCTTGCGCATCTTCAATCACAGCGTCGACAGTTTCAATCTGCGATACGTTATTAACGATGGCATTATAGAATGCGTCACGTATTTCTTCTTCGGACAATGGTTGTTTTCCCTATAAATTTTCGTAGCTTCTGAGAAGCTCTTCAAATTTATCAACGAAATCGGACCCTGTCATTTTATTGGGGAAATACCGAAAAGTATACAGTTTTCGTCTAATTTCATTTGACGATAGGTTTGATTTTTCTAGTCGTTTCTTTTGATTTCTTTCAACTTATTGAGCAGTTCTTTGGAGTCGGAATAATGAGCAGTCTTTAGATGGTAAAAGTCATCAATGTGATTGATTATAACATGTCGCACCCTTTCTTTGTGATCATTTAATTATTTGGCAGACAGAAATGCGGGAAACTCAATGGTATCATCCAAGAGGACAATAGTTTTTTAATCTTTAATTCTGAAAATAATTTATCGAGAAACAATTCTATCTTTGTTTTAGGACTTAATTTATAATCGTAACGGGACGGTGAGTCCTTATTTATCAGTTCGAGTTGGAACCTTTCACTTCGATCAAGATCAATCGTTCTGTCATGCAGTGCTCAATTTAGGGTTCTTTCCGAGAGTGGATCAATTTTGTGTTTACGATTTTGATTTGGTGAAGGTATTGCAGTAGAGTTTAACGCGTCTACTCCAAAATTTGATTGACCTACCTCTTGAGCTGTCATAAAGTGTTCCAGTCGTTCGGACAACCTGGACATTGTCGCAACTGCCTCTTCTAAAGCCCTTATACGGGCGGTGGCCTCGGTCGTGGTCTGTACAGCACTCTGGTGCTCCGCCCTCTGCCGTTTTTCAAGCCAGCCTATCCGGCGTCTCAGGCTGTCCCTTTCTTCCGTGGTCGCACTCCTTTCAACTAAAAGTTAATTTTTATCAATTGCCTGTCTTGAGTAGTTATTGATATCTTGTCTTTGAGTAACCAGTTTATCTTTTTCTCTGTCGTATTTAAAATTAACGTTTTCATTTTTTATTATTTTCGGCTTTCCCGAGATAGTTGAACTCGCTGATTTCTCTTTTGGAACTCTGTCACGATAATTACCGAAATGCATTTCGTCAACACTCTCATCGTCCGTCCTTTTATTAGTCAGAAGTTCAGTCTTTTGCAATTCAGTCGTTTTAAACAGTGCTTTCTTTGAATACCTGGTCGAGAAATCAAGCGCGTCCAAAAATTTTGGGACTTGCAAATTTTTAGTCCTTTTTGCAAATAGGGAAACAACGCCGCCAGAGTTTCTAATTGTCCGTGATATTTTGTCAAACTCTGAGGGCTTAAAGTTACCTTTTGAGATAGCTGCGATCGATTCTTTCTTATTCGCAAATATAATTAATCCGTCTTCTAATTTTACAGATAAATCTCTTACGAGATCTTCTCCGCAAATATCCGCACCGAGTTGGAAAAGTCGCATATATACGCGTCGATCATATCTTCATCTAAAATATAGCCGTTATTACGTAAGTTTACCTATTTAGTTCCAAGAAGGGATACAAATGGAAATGTACAAGCGTGCGTAAACAATGAGACACAGTTGTTCACGAACACAGCACACGTGACCACTTTGCGTGCGAAGAGCATGCAGGTTGGGCCGCCCCTTCCCTGCGCACACGTAAACCGTAGAACACATACAGTCCGGCACGTCGGGATATAATTAAAGGAAGAAAAGATGGCGCATGAGCTGCTCGTACATGCACACACATATGTAAACACAACACATGCGCGCGCACTACGGGACTACAAAGAGGAAAGAAACGAGCCTACCGCCATGATTGCGCCGCGGTGACGGAGTTCTGGCACACAGGTGTGGCTAGGCGTCCCCGGTCCCAACCCGGTGCCTCGGCCGCCCGCGACAGCAACCACGGACAGCGCCGCCAATCCGTCCGTGCGCTGACTCACCTCCTCTTCCGGGGCTAGGCCCAGCCAAAAGGCAACAAATTTTAATCACGAAAAATGACTGCCCCTTAACACAATTACAACACAGGACTCACTATTACCTTGGCATGCTGCGTCCTTCATAGTCCTGCCTCTTTCCTCCTGTCCTTGCATCCTCGTCTCCTCTTTGAGCGGTGACACAGCTCTTGCCTCCTTCACGCCTTCCGCCGCACCTTCTAACCCAGGTGGGGCCACCTCGCTGTCGTTGACCGACGTCTCGCCGTCATTCGCTGGCACCTCTGCCTCGACCCCGATCATATTCACTGGCACGCTGCTTTCTTCACTTTCACTCATTTTAGTAGTTGCTAGATGGAAAAGAAAAACGCGTCAATCCCGGCGCAAGTGCCTTATCACAAAGAAAGCCCCGCGCAGTAGAAGCGTGCCTGGGCCCATAAACTATTGACTTTTAAGTCCACTGCGCGAGGCTCTCAGGATTTGGGAAAAAGCCAGGGAGGATAACAAGAAGGGAAAAGCACTAAACATTTTGTAGAGAAATCAGAATTATTATTATTTATATTGAACTGTCGTTATACCGTCTTTACAAGCTGTTGTTACAAATAAGTCTCTACTGGCTAGAGACTAGCGATCAACTGAACTGGCCTGATGCGCAGCATCGGGGCTCGCGTATGCATAGTACATATATACGTATAAAGATGGCGCTATATTTTAACTCTTATTCTAACAGCTTGTTTTAGACGTTCTTTTTAACAATTAATTGATGCTAATTAAAACCTATTAAGCTCTATTGAGCTTTGCCTTTAAGTCTTGAAACAACTGTGTGAATGTACATAGATTTTCGAGTGGCCGTCATTAGAGTTCGTCTATTTTTTACGTCTTGTAAGAAGTCTTTTAAGGGAGTCAAGTATCCTTCTTAAAAGGGTATGTGTTGAAATGCTTGATTTATGCATATTAATGAATTAGTTGTACTTAATCCTTGTGAAACATCTAAACTGTTGTATAAGAGAGTTGTCCTGTGACGAGTTTTCTTTACTATTTTCGAGAATTTTTTTTTATTTATTTATTTCTCCCTTATTTATTCATGTATAATTTATGTAAATGTTTTTTTTTTTTTTTAACAAAAATAAGATTTGAAGAACACACAAGGGATGCCAATTTGTTATGACCGGACTTGTTTATAGTATGCTCTTAACCGTTGCATCTTCGTGGGTCTCTAAGGACCCAGCTCGTGAGCTTTATTTGTTTTTTTTTAGTTGAGTAAATATATATTCATTTAAATAATATTGATAACTGTAATTTCTATTGAATGTTTCATTCCTTCATTGAAACAATTTGAAACAGTTATTCTTTAGGTACAATCCATTCAGATCACTATAACAAGATTTCGATGTCGATTATATTACTGATAAATAACATACCTCTATCACTGATTGCTGTTACTGCTGCTTCGGATTACCCTAATGCTTTGTGCAGTAATTTTCAGTGGTTTCTTAAACCTCACGAATAAGTTCGTGGCCGGTAAAATGTTTAAAATTCTGCTTATTCTGATACCGCCGGAACCACTTTTGGTGGGCCTCTTTCGTTTTACCGCACTCCTTAGCGTAGACCGATACTGTTGATGCTCTTGAGTTGTCTCAGCAAACACGTTGTGCCTTACGCGAATAAGATACTCGTGAGTCGCGAGAGTTAAGAGTAGACTTAAACTTCAGAGGATAGGTGACAGACGTAAAAAAAGCAATTTTTTCTCTTGATGGTGCGTTGTTATAGCGTCAGAGCGAGTAAAAGAGGCTTTTGTTAAAATCCGTTCAACCAGTAAACGATGTTATTGCAGACTGCGTTTACAGTAAAGCAGTAGGCTTGCATGATAATGGTATATGTTATAATTTTATATATTAGGAAAAAAAAAATACAACAGTACCAATCGCATCTTTCTGACAAGTACGTTTAAGGTTTTTAGATCATCGATGATGTAAAATCACATGAGCAATGAAGGTCGCCAAGTATAAATTTAAGTGTTATAGTAAGCTTACAAATTTTGAAATTAATCTTTTTTTGGGATTTTACAATCAATTTTGAGTGTCCTGAAATAATGTGTAAGTTACAACTTTTAAATTGGTAAATATTATTAGAAATGGACAATCAATGCGCAAGTAAACTATTTCTTCATACATACAATTAAAGCTAATACACACACACACACGCATATAAGTGACGTATGAGCTTCACTTGTTATCTACGCTTAGTGTATACACACAATCCGTCTTGTATGGATTTTACGGATGAATTATGAATTGCATTTTGACTTGACTTATGATATGATTTGTCCGTATCAACTCGTGATGTAACACTTTTGTTAGTAAGTTTTGTAAGATAAAAATGACACTAAATCCATCTAGGAAGTTTCAAGTATCAACATGCAAAATTTTAACAAAATTGGTTAAGTAGTTTTTTATATAGCTATTACAACGATTTTTGTGACTTTGCTTTACATATTCATACATACGGTAAAATATGGCCAGTGAGGACTACTGGGTTAATAACTGATTAACGCTTTTTTGTTCTCAAAATGAAACTTTTATAGCCACGTATGAGAAATCTAGTGGTGATTAAAATTGCCCGATGCAACAAAAAAAGTGTCCATCTGGTTTTTGGTTGTATGGAGAGAGCAGCGAGTGGGGAGTGGGACACGGAAAGGTAGGAAAGAGTAGCGCGCATGCACATGAGGAGTTGGGTAAATGTTGTAAATTTTGGTGGTAACTTCATTGTCAAAATCAACACATACTGACTATAATATTTTATGTATGGTGTTACTTGGTCAAAAATTATTAGCTATTATTTTAACTATAAATTATAGCTGTATTTACAGCTACAATTACCTACAATAATAGCTATAATTGACTACAAAGTAGCTATAATCATGTACAAATAACAACTATAAAAAGTTACTGTTTACAGCTATAAATTTCTAGGGAATTTTAATTAACAGAATTAATTCAATAATCTTTTTTTCATAAAAGGTGATATTATCCGTATAATAACACTAAAAGTGGGGGGTTCAAGTATTTTTGAACAGTAAACGAAAAAATTTTAACAGTAACATTTTTTTGTTTCTTCGTTTATTGTTTAAAAAATTTTGAACCCCCCACTTTGAGTGTTATCATACGGATAATATCATCTTATATGGCTGATGTACCTTACAAAAAAAAGACTATTGAATAATATCTCTTCATTAAAATTCGCTAGAAATTTATAGCTGTAAACAGCTACTTTTTATAGTTGTTATTTGTACATGATTATAGCTACTTTGTAGTCAATTATAGCTATTGTTGTAGGTGATTATAGCTGTAAATACAGCTATAATTCATAGTTAAAATAATAGCTAATAATTTTTGGCTATGTATAGCCAAAAGTAAAGACAATTTGAATGTGCATACATAACGCAACGATATTACATAAATGTACATGCATAACATATAACGATCTCCCTTTCTTTGAGTCTAACCCTGATTATACAACGTTATTAAAATCGGCTAAAAATTTTGTTTTTCTTTACTGGGGAAACTCTAAGATTAGGAGCCAACACACAACCGATATTCAGGATTGTATGATGGAGGATGGATTCGTTTCTTAGTGTAGAAAAGTGCGATCACTCGGGCTTCTGATTGTTTGAAAAAAATTTCTGAAAGTGGTTTTCATTAGATCTTATATAATCTTGTCGAATAATATACTAATCCCTGCGGAGTGGGATTGGCTCAGTGGTAACCGTGCTTATTACTGATACAACGCTGTTCTAGAGTTCGTGGCTTCGATTCCCGGTGAATAAAATTTTTTTTCAAAAACTGTTTTCATCGAGAAAAGTTATTATGTAACCCCGGCTGTTTGGAGGCGGATTTTTTTGTAGAATTCTTCTTCAGAGTAATTTCAGAGTTTTTTTTTTTCATTCACAGGTCTTTATGGCTGGGTCAATGCGAAACAGTGTAAGGGCTATAGGTAGGGATTAGTGGATCCGATGCCAGGCGTCGGGCAGGGATCGCCGGCCTTACCGGCGAGGAGTGGTCCCTGGAATTTTGGGCTTCTCTGGGGATGCTTATTAGCCTGGATCCGATGCTTCGGCAGAGAGCGCTGGCTTAACCAGCGAGGAGTGGACCTCCTGGAATATTATGGAGTCCTCTCTAGGGAAAGGCTACACAGTGGCGAGTAGACCCGATGCACCATTGGTGCAGAGAGTATCAGCTTAACTGGCAAGGTGTTCCATCGGAGATACTTACATTGTGCCGATGGATTCAGGTATGATATCAGTAAACAGGGTTAGAAATGGGTGCGGCAATGCACCCCCCCCCACACATAGGTGGTGAGTGGGTGGCCCCGGTGACTAGGCCAGTAGGCTGTCGTGTCAACCTGGTAAATATATATACATATATGTATACTAATTCCTGCAATGTTCACAGTGATTCTGTCTGATTATTACTTAATTGATATTTTGATTTGATAAAAGTAGAGTATACTCATTCCTTTTTTTTGTTATGTCACTTTATATTATTCTAAGAAATTTTTTTATCACCTCTTTTTCTGCAAAAACAGAATTCTTAGCCTCTTTATATGACTTACTTTTGTGGCCATTTTGAGCTTGAAGTAAAAATCTTTTAATATAAATTTTGATTTTTAGTTTAAAGAAACAAGTAAATAAATTTTTTAATGAACTACCCTTCCAAATTTTTAAATAGACTCAAAGAATCTTAAGACTAGCGATCACCTGTAAAGTGGTAGGTATATCAAATAAGTATCATTAATTATTTCCTCTGTGCAATTATTCTTTTTTATTTTATAAGAAAGTTGTATTTCAATTACTATATAATTGACTAACAGTAATGAAACAGTAAGCTCAATTTTTAAATTAAATTAACAATCTAAATTGTTTTATTTTAATTTAATGTGCTGTAGTCACGGTAAAACATTTTTAACTTTGCGCTTGAATAAAATTACAGTTTTAATTTTTATTTTATGTATCTATCAATAAGGACATTTAAATTTTTCTGCCTAAATTTTCTTCTACTGACACTGGATTAGACATGGTGAATTATTAATCCATCTGCGGATTTTTAGTACGGGCTTGGTACCTATTTGAAGGAAGTCACGTAGAGCTAGGTCGTCCCCGCGGCCCCGGGTGTCTTGAGCATAGCTCAAGTGATCGACCCTGGTACTTCGCTCGAGGAGCGTCGTTGCCATCTCTAGTGCTTCGACTACTCGGGGGTGCGTCGTCTCCACGCTTTAAGCGGTTGAGCCCTGAAAGTCCAAGTAGGTACCAGTTAGTAGTAGACGCACCACTGGTATACTTACACTCATGATATCGGTGTCAGCCCTTGTACGTTATGCTCTTGTTCTCGACGTGTGCTCACCGCATTAACTACTGGTGCACTGGAGAGTCTCAGGTCTGGGTAGGCAGCGGGTGTCCGCGTCCCAGTCTCGCTGGAAAGGGATAATTTGTCCCTATGTGTCGGCGTCTTTTATAGTCGGCTTGAAGATGATTCGCCGCCGCAATCGACGCTATCTCTCTGCTCAAAATCAATTCTACGTTCCTGTGCGTAATCGACAACGAGTATCGTGTCCTTCGTGCCAACTCTTTGAATTTTTCTTGGTGAATTTCGTATTCTTGTTAGAAGCTTTAAGTATAAGTTAAATACATAAAAGGATATAAGTACAAATTATAAGTTTCTTCGTAATAAAGAGTGCCTCCTTGCAGTATTCAAATTTATTTATGTATGAAATCTTCAATGTAATTGCAAGAATTAGTTGAAACTATTTACCACATTTTTTATGGTATGTTTAGTGATACGAAAAAGTTAATCTGATCGATGTAATAGGTTTTGTTTTCTTGCTATTCGTATTTTTATTGTGCTTATAATTTTCAATTAAACAATTTTCGGAATATGGTGTAGTCGTGCAACCTTATTTGTACGTTAAAAGTATGCGTTTAAATTAAAATAATCACTGAATCCTGTGCAGTTGTTATTATTATATGTTGATACCTTACGTTATATACAACGTCGGTAAAAAGCGTATCCTGTCTGTCAAATATTTATATTTATATTTATATTTATGTAGCGGTACGTTCTCAGCAATAAACTCAATTTGCTGTAATTTTTTTAAGGAACTAATTTTTTCTTTGTTATTTACTAGTTCTGATTTCAGATGACGTTTATTGACAGTTGTTATATTTATTTTGCATTTTTCAAGAATATTACTTATTTCCTCAAAATCTATAGAATTAAAATTAAGTAAATAAAGTTTTTTATCTTCTGTAAAAGCTGGTGCTAATTGTTTTAGTATCAGCTTTTGTGTACTTTTTCAATTAAACTATCTATAAGAGTCTTGTAACCCTTTTTTAGTACTTGTACGTTTCTTCGTAACTTACTTTTGTTGACGGTACATATAGAACTCTGTGCAAGAAAAATGGCACTTTTTTAATTAGGTCTGAACTGTCTAAAGCTCTGTGGCACCAACGTATCTCTGAAAGTAGATTTTCTATGAACTTCGTATTTACAATGCGTCTATGTCAGG
Source organism: Copidosoma floridanum (assembly GCF_036245765.1). NCBI lineage: Eukaryota > Metazoa > Arthropoda > Insecta > Hymenoptera > Encyrtidae > Copidosoma > Copidosoma floridanum. Next base: position 2,537,429 of record NW_028321898.1, on the reverse strand, counting down.
TGGCGCTGTCAAGTAAGAGAAATTGTCCCTCGCTGAGATCACCAAAATGCACGGAGCCTTACAGAAAATTTTTTTAATCAAATAAAAAAAAAGGTTATTAAAAGTGAATTTACCAAATAAATCAGTGATTTGAAAGTATATTCTTTTAGTGTACAGTAATGAATTTTGTTTGGTCTTGTCATGCGTACTGCAAGATTTAAAAAAATCAAAAATATGGATTGCGACTGTGATATCACAACATGTATAAGTGCATAGACATACTTGCACTTGTGGGAACTCAAGTGCTGCTTACATTTATCCATTTGTCACGACACAGTGTTTAATAAACATTAACAATAATGACAGGTTAGGTTAACTTTTTTACATTTGTATTACATTTTCGTGGATTACTTGTGTCCTTTAAGCTTTATACTAGTGCAAGCTGGATGTTAGTTATTACAGTCGCAATCCATGTTTTTATTCTTTCGAATGGTGTTGCACATATGACGACAACAAACAAAATTATAAGACTAGTTGGTAATTATTATCATTTTTACTGCGCTTTTTAATTGTGTTGATGTTTTGTAAGGTATTAATTGTTTTATTCCCAAATTTCATAGGAAAAAAAGGATTGTAACATTATTTATAAATTTAAATAAAATGTAAACATAAAAAGGAAATAAACCAGAATGATGAATCGCATAACAAAAAAAAATCTGCCGACAGTTGGAATCGATCCTTAGATAGCACAACAAAAAGAGCAGTGACATAAGTCCTAACCATCTTAGCTATCAGTAGTTTGGGTGAGAGAGATCTTGAAGTCGCATATGTTCATTGACAACCTTCAGAGCTTGTTAGACAGTTCATAACCATTACGATGAGGAAAAATTATAAATTAGAGGTTATAGCTAAACTGCCATCCTTAAAAAATTGCTGAATTTTTTTTCAAAATAATACTGAATTTAAAAATAAGTACTAAGGTCCAGGAAAAAAAAAAAAAAATGTTTTGAAATTTGATTGTATACATAGCAAGAGTTAGTTAAATATATATAGCATATACTGGTTGCAGTCAAAAGAGAAAAACTCGTGTCATTGCTTGCTTTGGCTGTGCGCTCAGATATATAGCTATAGTCGACGTTTCCGCTTCTGTCCTCGTAGGCACACATTCGGTATACCTCTTCCATGCGTCTCCAAAATGTGCGCCTACATGCTCATTTCAACGCGAATCCACTCCTCTTTTCGTAGGCGCACGCTGTTGTATACGAATCTCGCACTCTCGTAAAATGTGCACCCGGTTCGACGGCTGGCCGTGGCGGGTCGCTCCGATCAGTGCCAAAAAGTAGTTTCACCTCGTAGCATTGGCGTTAGCAATCTCTCTACTTATCTCTGGTAAGAGTCAGAGGTATTTTATACGCTTCACTTAGCTCGTGGTTATTTTATACTATTAAAATTTGTATTGTAAAGGATATTTCTTATTACTCATAGTATTTTGTACCTGACAAGGGTTGGGACGTTGTACAAATGGCCAAAACGTTATTTTTATTTTTGAATAAATACAAAAATATGACAGTACCACCACTAGATGTCATTTTCAATTATTCACCATTAGTCTTTAAACGTCTGAGTTGGCTAAGCACGTATGTTGCTAATGCTTTAGAAATAATAATGTCTCTTGTATGGACTCTAGGGATCTGGTCATTGGCTTTTTTTTCTTACTCATGCATAACTAAGTAGTAAACTTATACATAATGTCCCTAGGTTACCATAGTTGCCTTTTTGATTGATAAAATAGTCATAAAATTTAACTTATATTTTTATTGGTTTTTTTATGAGCTCATAGAGTAACTGGTTAGCGCCTTAGGTCAAATAGTGATTGATACTTGTGTTATTTATCAAAATATAATTTATCAATAAAGTTTCTAGTAACTGCTTGCGTTACCTGGAAATAAGTTCTCGTAATGTTAAGTTATCCTTATTTGTTAATAAAAAACACGCTAGCTTGATTTCTGGTATGTGCTTTTATAGTTGTTAAATGCTTTTCTTGGTAATAAAGGGACTTGAAAAGGTACCAGCTTACCTGACTATTAGCACTCGTTTTAGTTATTGTTATTTAATTTGGATGACCTGGTGATTTGTGCTTATGTCGATAATCAATGCTTTTGAATTAAGAAAATGGAGCAACAACTCACACATGGCAGAAATCTGCCTTTTTGCAACCATTTATTGGTTATCAAGAGCAAGAAACATGCAGACGCGTACTGAGTAACCAATAAATACTACAATCAATAAAGTTTCTTCGTTTTTTTTATTTTTGTCCCTATGTTTTTTCTGTGAACTTTTCTGCCCTTGTAATGTCTCGTTTCAGAAATTTCACCCTTAAGTGTCAACATATATCTGTGTTTGTGGCTTAGAAACTGTATCTTTTTTATTCACCTATCCTCTTCTATTTTTCGTTCAAGGGAGGTAAAGGCCGTCAAAGAGTAATTTAAAATTTATTACAATAAAAGCAGTTACTTATTCAAATGCTTAAATCAATAAATTTTCTGTTACAATTTGGTACATATCATTGTGATAACTCTTGTTTTATTTTCATCGTGGATTCCCTTTTTTTCCTGTAAAAAATTAGTTAGCTTTGTTCTTTAAACGCTGTCAGCAGGGAGGCATAGAATTCACAGTTCAAAATCAATCAACATATTAATCACTGATAAATTACACAAGTGCCAATAACCATGATAAAGTATTGATGAAAATACGATTGCGAATAATCAAGTAACCTAGGTGGTTGTGGGTTATTTTGAATATTACTAAACAATTAACTAATTACATAATCACATACTACCAATTTACCTTGACCCTTCGGGACACTTTATTAATTTATCTTTATAAGCGCTAATGACCAGGTTACTGAGGTGCTACTTAGTCACTTTATCTATAATGATAACTATAATTAATATGTCGACCCTGTGCTGGCGTGGGGGAGGAGGCCAGACTCGATGCGGTGACCGGGGAAGCTCGGGTATCTCAACTGCTGATAAAGTCGTACGTCCGAGAACAAAAAGGATGTGGCGAACCTTTTAACTAAGGAGTCTGGCCATTGAGAGGCTATATGGAAGGCACTTTTAGTGCATACCAGCCGGTACTCTCTTACGAGGCCGGGATTTGGGGATTGGCGGTTGTCTTTTCCTGGCTTGCGGTTGGGGCTCGGCATGACATGAAAAAACCTCATACCTACAGTTAACCAGAACCCCATTACCTAGTTTGCTATTTCTGGGAACTTCTCAAAAATAGTTCCTAGCCAACGGCAGAAGGCTCGCCGTGTTTGCCGTGCGGTGCGACCCGTGAGTGGCCAAAGGGAGATCCTGGGCAGTAAAACGATACCTAGGTCTGGTCAATCGGCTAACACTGGGGTAACCGCGGGGCGGGGGTAGGCTAATCTTGCTGCTACTGCGGTCTTGCTGGCCTGGTAGGGGCCTGTTGGGCTGGGGTGGCGTGGGAGTGGTGCAGCTTCTGCTCGGCTCTTGCCCTTTCTCGGCTTGGTGGACCTTTGCTTGGGCTGGTGGGATTGCTGGCCTGGCGTTGCTGGCATGCCTTGGCTGCTCGGTTCCTCCAGTGTGGTGAGTGCGTTCTGCCACTTGATGTCTGCCGGAAACTCTCCAGAGAGTGGATTGCTTTATGGTTGGGGTGTGATTCTCGAGGGAGTGGAGGTGGGCTAGCGTGGTAGGGCGTGCTATATCTCGGGGTTACCCACCTGGTCTGAAACCACCCTTCAGGCATGTGTTGGGGGTGGACGGCAGCCTCCACTGGCTGAGGGATCCAGATTGGTCGGTGGGGATCCTGGGACGAATGTCTTATCTGCATCTTGCTTTAAAATACTGGAAAAGTTTGTGTCAACCCTGACTGCCTTGTGCAAAAGGTTTGGTAATACCCAGGGTGACATTAAGACAAATGTTGAACTTACGGAAAAAATGTTGGACAATCTCTCTCACATTAAAGAAAAGCGGAGGACAAATAACTCAACATTCGAGGGGTTGGAAATTAATAGAAAAGAAAAAAGGGAGAGGAACATTGATGGAGGAACCCCCAGTCCAACTGATGCTGAGAAAAAACTACGGCATAATATCGGTAGGAAGCTCGGCTATAATATCTGGGTTAACTGCAGATTCGGCCCTGCAAAAAATAGACCTGAGCGCTACTTCAGATGCCTGGGCTATGAACATCTTGCGAGCAACTGCAAGGGCACATGCTGAACTGGGGCATGTTGAGGGTGTGGGAAAGGGGTCATCAGGCCAGGACTTGCCCAAAAAAGGACGCAACTTGCTACCTATGCCTAGAAATGACCCCGACACCAGACCTGCACCATGTGGCTGGTTCTGTAAAATATGTGGCCCTCAATGCGGCTGAAAGAGACAGGCGGTCGCAATGGCGCTAATCCTGCAGGGTAACTTAATTAGGTCTTGGCTCTCGCAGACACTGCTGGACCAGTACTCCCGGGACTGTGGTGCTGGTTTGCTCATGATAAGTGAGCAGTACACTGACCGTCCTGGGACATGCTGGTATGGTGACCTCGCGGGTACGGTGGCTATAATGGTCCGCGATACGCATAAGTTCCCAGTCTCCAATTCTGGAGCTGAAAACGGTTTCGCGTAGATCAGAAGTGGCCGCGTTACCTATGTAAGTTGCTACATCTCCCCTAACATACCGATTGGTGTCTTCCGGGGGCAGCTTGCTGCACTCGAGGATGCCGTTCGGGTGTTTGTGGGGATGGGCGACGCGGTCCTAGCCGGTGACCTTAACGCCAAGGCCACTGCTTGGGGCGAGATGCAAACCGATTCCAGAAGGCGGGCGGTGTTGGAGATGGCCGCAAGCCTCGACCTCACTACCAAATAGTCGAAAAAAGACTAAGCGGCTCAGGATCAGTAGAGTTGATGGAGCCAGCGTTTATGCAGGAAATAGTTGGCACTCTGTTTCTTGCCCACCCGGAGGAGCAGTGTGACAGCTGGGCCATAAGCGACGAGGCTCCCCTGTTTACGCAGATGGAGTTGTCGTTGGCTGCGTCAATCTTGCCGGGACGTAATGCCCCAGGTCCGGACAGAGTGCCTAATGAGGTCCTAAAGATTGTGGCGAGGGAAAAACCATTCGTCCTGCTAGAAATTTTCAACGCTTGTTTTTCTGGATAAGGGCAAGGGTCCACCTATTACTTCATCATCATTCCGGCCCTTATGTATGCTGGATAATGCGGGAAAGTCAATGAAGAAAATGCCCCGAGCGCGTTTACGCCGGGTAGTTGACCTAGCCAATAACCAGCATGGCCTTAGGGTAGGGCGATTGACATGCCACGCGATAGCCGAGGTTCTGAAGGCTGTCGATCGGTCCTGGTAAGCTCCCTACAAGACAAGGAATGCCTGTGTCCTGGTCACGCTTGACGTCAAGAACGCCTTCAATTTGGCAAGATGGTCTGACATTAGAGAGACACTGTGGAGACAAAGAGTACTGGACTACATTAGAATGGTTCTGCATAGTTATCTCCAGGATCGAGTGCTCCAATACAACACAACAGAAGGGCCAAAGGAAGTAAAGGTAATGTCAGGGGTGACTCAGGGCCCTGCGCTCGGCCCAGACCTTTGGAACCTTGTTTACGATGAACTCCTGCACTTGAAAATGCCTGACGGGGTCAAGCTCGTTGGCTTTGCCCACGATGTTGCGCTAATTGTAATAGTGAGATCACGAAAGCAAGCCAAGCGGAGGATAGAGTGGGGTACTTTTAGGATGTCGGAGTGGCTGGGGGGCCACGGCTTTGAGCTTGCTGGTTGGAAAACGGATATGGTTGTCCTCACTAGACAGCGATGGTTTGATGACAACTTTCGTGTGAGCATTGCGGGTGCGGCGATCTGTGAGAGCCCCGAAGTCAGGTACCTTGGAGTGTGGGTTGATTCGCGACTCACATTTAAGGTGCACATTAGGAGAACCGTGGAAGAGGCCATTGAAGTAGCTGAAGCTCTTTTGCGATTGATGCCAAACGTCAGTGGGCTACGGGAGCCTAAAAAAGCTTTCCGCATCAGTGGCGAACTCCATCACTCTGTACGGCGTGGAGATCAGGGTGGGGTCGCTGGCGATGCGGTGGGCCTGAGACCAACTTACTTCGGTACAGTGGATGGGGTCACTGCGTGTTGCCTGCGCGTACCACACAGTATCTTCCGTCGCAGTAATGGTGATCGCGCAAACCATACCCATCGTACTTTTGGCGAAAGAGCCAAGAGCCAGGTTTCTTTCGGGGGGGACCGAAGACGAGGCAGCCATGATGGAGGAGCGTGTGCGAAGCTGGCAGCAGGAGTGGGATGTGGCCGTGGTGGGCAGATGGACGCACCGGCTCATACCAATACCGCGCCCATGGTTGGATCACAAGCATGGTAAAGTTAATTATAACCTAACTTAGCTGCTCTCTGGCCATGGGCAGTTTAATGCCTATCTCAGCCGCATAGTGGTGAAAGCAACACAAAGTTGTGATTACTGCCCTGGGGTTGATGATACAGTAAAACACACGTTCTTCCAATGTGTTAGGTGGCAGGGGCAGCGACAGCAACTGGAGGACCAGCTGGACTAGCCCGTAATGCCCGAAAACATCGTCAATGTCATGCTAAGTGGCATGGACGCATAAAGGGTTGTCGATGAGTTTGCCCAGTCGGTCATTAAGGGGAAGAAGAGAGAGAAGATGTAGTAGGCATAATTTAAGCGTACCCAATCTGCGCTGAGTTTAATTACTTATCAGCAAGGAGAAGCATCAAGCCAAAGGAATGGCGCTTGCAAAACAGAGGCCAAACTCGAGAGCTAGACAAGGGTGCCGGTTCTCACGAACCTCAAGTCCTGAAAAGGACTTGAAAAGAGCGGCACCTCTAGCAACTGATGGGCAAGCTTGCTGAAGTAATGCTAACGTGGTCCCGGGGTGGAACAAAAGCCACGCAGCATAGTGGGGGGAATTTAGTTGGTATGGGTGGTCTAAATAAAAGAAAAAAAAATCACCGAGTCCCACACTACCGCTGTCCCTGCGGTGTGCCTAGATACATTTCCCCTCCCTCCACAAAAAAAACCACTACCACTACCACAACCACTCCCGGGTGGGGTTTTGCTGGTTTCTCCATACCAGGCGCTTTCCCAGGTGGCGGATAGGGGCATCCTTCTTAAGATAAGAGGTGATAATAGGCAGTTGGGGTGGCTCTCTGTGGTGGTGGTCGTGGGCGTCGATTAGGGGGTGTGTGTGGCATTTGCGTGTGTTTCTGTAGAGGTGTGGACGGAGTACTTGTGCTTTCTGTCTTCATCGATGTTGATGCATGGGCCGCTTCTATTTGTGCTTCTTGCGTTTCGCTTTCTGCTGCCGCCGTGGATGGCACATCAATGCTTGTTGCGGGTCAACAAAAACTAGCTCCCGTCATGTATTGAAGTAAGTGGTGGTTAAAACATTCTTTTTAGATAAATGTGACACACTTTCACTAAAAAAAACACAGGTATACTTACGGATTGTCCCAGGTTGAGAGTGGTGGGGCCTTTCCCGGGCTTACGTTGGAGGCTTGGTGGCGGGTTAAGCTGGACGATGAGGCTCAGGTGTGACTGGTTAACCATATCTGATATGCCTGTACGCCTTAAAAACAAAAAAGACCTGGTGGGCTGATTAATCTAGGCTCACTCCCACTGAAAAGTCTATATAGCGACACTTTAGTGCCTTACGCCAGCTCGTTTTGTCGGGTTGTCTGCGCCGGTCGTGAGATTGTACACCTGACGATTGTCTCACTGAGATGACTGTAGGGTATTAACATATACATAAATTACACACAAACATTATTCTTAGACTTGTTAATCAATGCCATGGCAGTCTCCGCAGGTGGTACTGAGGGAGAGTAATGACTTTCGCCCGACCCAAACATGTAGCAGTTCTCTCTGGTAACAGAGAGGGCTGCTGCTCTTGTTTCAACCCTTTCCCAATATTCATTTTAAAAAAAAAGGGTAGTACTGGCCTTCGCGGGGCCGAACGCCATTAAGAAAGATGCCAACATAAAAAACGTCGATGCAAAACTTGTACCCCAGGTAGCAACCTCTCTGAGAGGATCCGTTGGCAGTTCCGATCCCGTGAAGCCTGGGTGACTGCTGCAGGCCCCACAGACTCTGGCGTGGGGAGAAAGGGGCACAAAAACGTGTCTCATGCCCTACAGAGACTGCCTAATGTTCCATGGCCCTTTTTCACAGACAGAGGACGAAGCGTAAGCCTGTCGAACGTAGGCACCAAAGACAGTAAGAACAGCACTATGTCAGTATTTAGCAAACAGACCCAGAAAGACTTTGCTTTTTAAAAAAAATGGTGCTAAGCTTAGAGTAAAGTGACAGCAAGTGACTAATAAAGTCTAATCAGCAACTAGAGAGATTACGGAGACGCTAAAAGCAATCAATGGTAAGTATAGAGACACAGCAAACGCTGTTAAAACTGCGCTTAAACACCTTCGAGGGCTTTTTTCATAAAGAAGAAGCGTTTTTAATTCTTGGAAGGCGTCATTTGAATCCCTGAAGTAGAGGAAACTAAGGCGAGATAATTTCTGATGGCATGTATAGAAAAAAAAACTCTTAAACACTGCCCTAAAGAAAATAGAACAAGCTTAAAAAAAAACAGGAGCCCATCGGACCGCCCTGAGAAATGCCAGCAAACCTTCAAAGAAAAAAAAAAAAGGTAGTGGTGAACAAGAAGAAATATTTTTAAATAACAAAACAAGCCAGAAAAAAAAGTGGGCGCGACACCAACAGTAGTACTGAAGATGGCCGAAGGGCAGACTTTTGCAAAGGTGCTAAGGATGATGGAGGCGAACTTTGACCCTGATGAGGCTAATGTGGCAGTCCAAAGTGTTGTCATTACAAAACAAAGGAGACATAATTATAAAGGCCAAAGGTATAGAGGATGCTATGGCATTATCACAGCAAATTGAAAAGTTCGTAGCCGGACAGGGTTTTGTCAAAATAAGCCTGAAAAAAGTAACACTAAAGGTCCGAGACCTGGATGCTATTCCAGAGAAAAACAAGGTAAAAGAGGCTTTCGCTAGAACTTTTAGACCGAGGAGATAGGATCCAGAAGGAGCTCTCTTAAAACCAAATGCCAGAGGACAGAGGCTGGCGTTCATAACAGTGGACAAAACACCTGCCAGACTATCAAAGAAAGAAGGCGGGTTACAAGTCGGCTTCGTCCATTGCCAAAATTGACGAAAAATTTTAGTAATAAGATGCTACAAATGCCTAGAGTACGGACATGTCTCAGGCAGCTGAGGAAAAAAAAAACAGATGTAAGCTTTCTTTCTGGTGTGGAAGCTCAAACCACCATAAAAAAGAGTGTCCAGGCCCAGCATGGCGCTTCCTTTGCATAACAACAAACAGCAAGCACCAAGCAGGCCGTGGGAGCTGCCCTTTATTTAGAAAAGTGCTAGGAGAGGCCAGGAATAAGGGTTAATCATAACAAAAACAAGGCAAACGGGCTTTGAGTTTAGAGGCAGGCTAATGTAAAGCCACGCTGCTCTGGATTCTTTTACCTATCAGCAAGGGAAAGCATCAAGCTTAAAGTGGTGCTTGCAAGATCAGCGGCCTACTATAAAACGCTAGACAGGGTGCTGGTCGTCAGGGACCCCCAACCCTTTTCAGGACTCAAGAGTCCTGGCAACTCTAGCAAATTGTGGTGAGTTAGCTCATTAACGCTGTGAGACGCGATGGTCCTCCTCATGGCTTCACGCTGAAGTAATGCTAGCGTGGTTTCGGGGTAAGAAAAAAACCTCGCGGCATAGGGGGGGGGGTTTAGTGGGTATGGGTGGTATAATAAATAAAATTTACTAAGTCCCACATTACCGCTGTCCCTGCGGTGTGCCTCAATGCATTTTTCCTTCCCTCCATAAGAAAAATAATTATAAAAACTACAACTACTGCCAATTCTACTACTTCTACTATTACTACTACTACTACTACTACTGCTACTACTACTACTATTACTACTGCTACTACTATAACTACTTTTACTACTACTACTACAACTACAACTTCTACTACTACTACTCTCAGGTGGCGTTTTCGCTAGTTTCTCCATACCGGGCGCTTCCCCGAGTGGCGAATAGGGGCATTCTCTAAAGACATGAGGTGACGATGGGTAGCTGGGGTAGCTCTCTGTGGTGGTAGTCGGGGACGTTGGTTGGGGCGCATGTGTGAAGTTCGCATGTGTATCTGTAGTGGTGTGAACAGGAGACTAGTGCCCTTTGTCTTTGCCGGTGTGGAAGCATGGGCCGGCTCTGCTTATGCTCCTTGTTCTTCGCTTTTTGCTGCCGCCGTGGATAGTACTCCATTACTCGATGTGGGCCAACAAAAACAACCACCCGTTGTGTATAGGAGTAAGCGGCAATTAAAACCTTTTTTCAGATACATGCACCACACTTTTACTAAATAAACACAGTTATACGTTTGTTCTGGGTTGCGTGTGAAGGGTCCTTTTCTGGGCTTGCGTTAAAGGCCTGGCGGTGGGTAAAGCTGGACGATGAGGCCCAGGTAAGTCCAGAAAACCACATCTGATATGGCTGTACGTCTCATAAACAAAAAAGACGTGGTGGGCCGACCCATCTCAGCTTACTACCACTGAGGAGGCTATATGGCGGCACCTTAGTGCCTTACGCCAGCCCGTTTTGTTGGGTTGTCTGCGCGATCGTGGGACTGTACACCTGCCTCTCGTCTATTAACATATACATACATTACACACGAACACCATTCTTAGACTTGTAACTCAACGCCATAGCAGTCTCCGCGGGTGGGACTAAGGGAGAGTGGCGACTCACAGCTGGCCCTAGCAAGTAAGCAGTCCTCTCTGGTAACAGAGAGGGCTGCTGCCTTAGCTTCAACTTATTCCAAATACGTTTTTCTAGAAAAAAAAAATGGTGCTGGCCCTCGCAGGTCAGTATGACACTCAAAAAGATGCCAAAATAAAAAACTTCGATGCAAAACTAGTACTTTAGACGGTAACCTCTCTAAAAAAATCCACTGGCAGTTCCGATCTGATGAAAGCCCTGGTGACTGTCGCAGGCCCCAAGAATTCTGGTAGGGGGGGGGGGGGCACAAAGACGTGTTTCATGGCCAACGGGAACTTCTAAATGTTCCATGGCCTTTTCTTACAGGCAAAGGACAAAGAGGAAGCCTGTCGAGTATAGGCACTAAGGACACCTAGGACAGCAACGTGTCGGTATTTAGCAACTAGACCCGGGAGGAGCTTGCCTCTTTAGATGAGAGTTTTGCTAAGCTCAGAGTTAAGTGACAGCAAGTGGCTGATAAAGTCTAATCAGCAACGAAAAATATTACAGAGACGCTACAATAAATCAACAATAAGTACGGCAACACAGCTAACGCTGTTGAGAATGGGCTCAAAGCCGCGCTTAAACACCTTCAAGCGAAAGAGGTGCTAAAAAAGGCTTTTTTTATAAAGAAAAAGTGTATTCAAACGCTTGGAAGTCGTCATTTCCATCCCTGCAGTAGAGGAAACAAAGGCAAGATAATTTTTGACAGCATATACAGAAAAAAACCCTGAATACTGCCCTTAAAGAAATAGAAGGAAGTAAAAGAAACAGGAGCCCATCGGACACCCTGAGAAACGCCAGCAGACTATGTCTTCAAAAAAAAAAAAAAAAAAAAGTAGTGGCAAACAAAAAGAAATTTTCCTGAATGACAAAACAAGCCAGAAAAAAAAGTGGACGCCACAACAACAGTAGTGGTGAGGATGGCTAAAGGATAGACCTTTAAAACGGTGCTGAGGACGATGAAGGCGAACTTTGACCTCGATAAGGCTAACGTGGCAGTATTGAATGTTGTCACTACTAAAAAAGAAGACATTCTTATTAAGGCCAACAGTGTAGAGAATGCTACTGCATTCTCACAGCAAATTGAAAAGTTGGTAGCCGGACAAGGTACTGTCAAATTAAGCAACAGAAAAGTGACATGAGAGGTCTGAGACCTTGATGCCATTGTAGAGGAAGATGAGGTCAAAGAGGCTTTCGCTAGAACTTTTGGACATCAGAGCCAGGAGCCAGAAGTTGCTCTATTGAAGCCAAATGCCAGAGGACAGAGGCTGGCTTTAATAAAGGTGGACGAAGCATCCGCCAGACAAGTAGAAAAGAAAGGCAGGTTACGAGTTGGCTTTGTAAGCTGCCGAATTCAAAGAAGAATTGAAGTAACAAGATGTTACAAATGCCTGGGTTATGGACACGTCTCAGGCAACTGTAAGAACGAAAACAGATCCAAGCTTTGCTTCTGGTGTGGAAGCACAAACCTTTGGAAGAGTGTCCAGGCCCTTCATGGTGCTTCCTTCGCCCAACAACGGACATCAAGCTCGAAGCAGGCAGCGGAAGCTGCTCTTTATTTAGAAAAGCCCTGAAGCAGGCCAGGAATAAGACCAAAGCAGGATCAAAATTAGGCAAAAAGGCCTTGAGTTGAAAGACAGGCTTATGTGGACCCACGCTGCGCTGGGTGATTTTTACCTATTAGCAAGGGAAAGCATTAAGCTTATAGTGGTGCTGGCTATGTAGGCGGCCTACTATGAAGCGCTAGATAAGGTGCTGGTCCTTAGGGACCCCGAGTCCTTTTTAGTACTCGAGAGTATTAGCACCTCTATCAAATGGTGGCAAGTTAGCTCGTTAATGCTGTGAGACGCGATGGTTTCCCTGGTGGCTCCACCCTGAAGTAATGCTAACGCGGTTCCGGGGTGGATCAAAAGCCACGCGGCATGGGGGGGGGGGTTTTAGTGGGTATGAGTGGTCTAATCAAAAAAATCCACCGAGTCCCACACTACCGCTGTCCCTGCGGTGTGCCTCAATGCATTTCCCCTCCCTCCCCAAAAAAAAAAAAATAAAACTACTCTTACTACTACTACTACTTTTACTACTACTACTTCTACTACTACTTCTACTTCTACTCCCGGGTGGGGTTTTCGCTAGTTTTTCCATACTGGGCGCTTCCCCAGGTGGCGGATAGGGGCATTCTCTTGAGACATGAGGTGACGATAGGCAGCTGGGGTTGCTCTCTGTGGTGGTGTTCGGGGGCGTTGGTTGGGGGGCGTGTGTGGCGTTGGCATGTGTATCTGTAGTGGTGTGGACAGGAGACTAGTGCCCTTCGTCTTCGCTGGTGTGGATGCATGGGCCGGCTCTGCTTGTGCTTCTTGTTCTTCGCTTTTTGCTGCTGCCGTGGGTGGCACTCCATTGCTTAATGCGGGCCAACAAAAACTAGCACTCGTCATGTATAGAAGTGAGCGGCAGTGAAAACATTCTTCTCAGATACATGCATCACACACTCTCACTAAACAATCACGGGGACACTCATGGATTGTTCTGGGTTGCGTGTGGTGGGTCCTTTGCTAGGCTTGCGTTGGAGGCCTGGTGGCGGGTAAAGCCGGATGATGAGGCGTAGGTAAGTCTGGGTAACCACATCTAATATGGCTGTACGCCTCATAAACAAAAAAGACGTGGTGGGCTGACTAATCTGGGCTTACTACCACTAAGGAGGCTATATGGCGGCACATTAGTGCCTTACGCCAGCCCGTTTTATTGGGTTGTCTGCGCGATTTCGTGACTGTACACCTGCCTCTCGTCTTGCTTGGATCACCGTTGTGTACGAACAAATACAATATTACACACGAACACCATTCTTACAATTGTTACTCAACTCACGGGCAGTCCCCGTGGGTGGGACTAAGGGAGAGTGGTGACTCCCGGTCGGCCCGAGCAAGTAGCGGTTTTCTCTGGTAACAGAGAGGGCTGCTGCCCTGGTTTTAACCCTTTTTTAATACTCATTTTTAGGAAAAAAAGGGTAGTGCTGACCTTCGTGGGTCAGTCCGCCATTAAAAAAGATGCCAAAATGAAAAACGTCGATTTAAAACTTTTAACTTAGGCGGTAACGACTCTGAGGAAATCCGCCGGCAGTTCCAATCCGGTGAAAGCCCTGGTGACTCTTGCAGGCCTCACGGATTCTGGGGGGGGGGGGGCAAAAAGACGTGTCTCATGGCCAACAGGGACTGCTAAATGTCCCATGGCCTTTTTTTACAGACAAAGGACGAAGAGAAAGCCTTTCGAGTATAGGCACTAACGACACCGAGGACAGCAACGTGTCGGTATTTAGCCACTAGACCCAGGAAGAGCTTGCCTCTTTAATAAATAGTGTCACTAGGCTCGGAGTTAAGCGACAAAAAGTTGCTGATAAAGTCCGATCAGCAACTAATGACTTTACAGAGATGCTACAAATTATTAACGATAAGTACGCAACACAGCGAACGCTGTTTAAAATGGACTTGAAGCGGCGCTTATGCATCTTTGAGAGGCAGAGGTGCTAAGAAAAGGCTGTCTCACTGAAGAAGATATGTAAACCAACGCTTAGAAGTCGTCATTTAAATTCCTGCAGTGAAGGGAACAAAGGAGAAATAATTTTCGACGGCATATACAGAAAAAAACCCTAAATATTGCCCTAAAAAAAAAAGAACGAAGTAAAAGAAACAGGAGCCCATCGGACACCCTGAGAAGTGCCAGCAAACCATGCCTCCAAAGAAAAAGAAAACAGGCAGTGCCAAACAAGAAAAAGTTCCCCCGAACAAAAAAACAAGCTAGAAGAAAAAAGTGGACGCCACAACAACAGTAGTGGTGAAGATGGCTGAAGGACAGACCTTTGCAACGGTGCTGAAGACAACGAAGAAGGCGAACTTTGACCCCGATAAGGCTAACGTGGCAGTCCAAAGTGTTGTCACTATAAAAAAAGGAGACATACTTATTAAGGCCAAAGGTGTATAGAATGCTACTGCATTCTCACAGCAAATTGAAAAGTTGGTAGCTGGACTGGTCACTGTTAAAATGAGCAACAGAAAAGTGACATGAGAGGTCCAAGACCTTGATGCCATTGTATAGGAAGATGAGGTCAAAGAGGCTTTCGCTAGAACTTTTGGACATCAGAGCCAGGAGCCAGAAGTTGCTCTATTGAAGCCAAATGCCAGAGGACAGAGGCTGGCTTTAATAAAGGTGGACGAAGCATCCACCAGACAAGTAGAAAAGGAAGGCAGGTTACGAGTTGGCTTTGTAAGCTGCTGAAGTCGAAGAAGAATTGAAGTAACAAGATCTTACAAATGCCTTAGATATGGACACTTCTCAGGCAACTGTAAGAACGAAAACAGATCCAAGGTTTGCTTCCGATGTGGAAGCTCAAACCACTGGAAGAAAGAGTTCCAGGCCCAGTTTGGTTCTTTTTGTGCCCCATAACGGACAACAAGCACAAAGCAGGCAGTGGGAGCTGCCTTTTATTCAGAGGAGCCCTAGAAGAGGCTAGTAGTAAGGCTTAAGCCGGACGAAAATAAGGCAAAAGGGCCTTTAGTTGAAAGGCAGGCTAATGTGGACCTATGCTGCGCTGGGTACTTTTTACCTATCAGTAAGGGAAAGCATCAAGATCATAGTGGTGCTTGCTAGATAAGTGGCCTACTATGGAGCGCTAGACAGGGTTCTGGTTTTTAGGGACCCCGAGTTCTTCTTAGGACTCGAGAGGATTAGCACCTTTATCAAATGGTGGTGACTTAGCTAGTTAATGCTGTGAGATGCGATGGTCTCCCTGGTGGCTCCACCCTGAAGTAATGCTCACGTGGTTCCGTGATGGATCAAGAGCCACGCAGCATTGAGGGGGGGTTTTTGTTAGTGGGTATGGATGGTCTTATAAAAAAAATTCACCGATTCTAACACTACCGCTGTCCTTGCGGTGTGCCTTATTGCATTGTCCCTCCCTCCACAAAAAAAAAAAAAAAAAAAAACTGCTACTACTACTGCTACTACTACTACTACTACTACTACTACTACTACTACTTCTACTTTAACTTTTATTACTTCTACTACTACTCTTCGTACTACTACTATTACTACTACTTCTAGTTTTAAAGAGATCCTGTAATATTGAGATGTAAAAATGAAGAGAAGGGCAGGAATAAGTGAATCACCTTTCTTTCTTTTGACGCATTTAAGAGAGCAAGCCTGATGTGGGATTTCCCAACTTTTAAGCGGCTAAACTAGAGCTGCTTCAGCTTACTAGATTTTTGGCCTTTATCATTTTTTAAAGATGTTTTCTCACCTTTTCTGCGTCATTTTCGAGCCAGTGCGTGACCGGGGTCCACGTTTTCTTATAAAAAGATTCGCAGGCTCTGAGAATAGGCCACTATATGTGTATTATTAGAAAATGAATTTAATGGTTGTTGATAAATCACAAATCCAATAAGACTCTAAGAGGTTTACAAGCAATATTGGTACATTTATCATTGTATCAGTTGGCGCATATGTAGATGGTGGCACTTCTATGTGAGCCCTTTTAAAAACAATCCATGCCCTTTTATGATACTTAATATACTAAAGATCGATAGTTAAAATTCACAAACTTTATTCAGAATTAATTACAAAAAAAAAAAAAATATCTTTCCTGAGCGCGGATCGAACACACAACCCCCTGGTGCGTATATGATCATTTCCTAGGAAAATTTATGAACTTTCATTATCAATCTTTAGTATATTTACCATCAAAAAAGGGCATGGATGGCTTTAAGAGCGCTGTCATAAAGATGCCACCATCTAAATATGCGCCAATTGATACAATAAAAAATGTATCAATATTGCTTGTATACTTCTTAGTCATATTAGATTTTTGGGCAGTATATGTTATCCCTTCAAACGGTAGACTGAGTAGTTAGAGTCCGCCTTTGCTACCTTCTAGTCTACCAGAAAATGAGGGAATAGTTTATTTTCATCTTGGGATGGTCGAGTGAGTAGCTAGAGTGTTCCTTTGTTACCAGACAGTCCTTCACGAGCGTATTTAAATTTTGATTTCGGCCATTTTTGTGCTGGTTTGCCACATGTATAAGCATTTTTTTTCAAAATGAAAGTGAATGTTTAATATCTTTTCAGTTGTTTTGATTTTTTATCCATTTTTCGGCTCTGGCATGAAATCTAACGCGCACTTCAGTACTTGCTACAGTAGTTTTACCCACGGAACACTGTAAAGTAATTCTATCAACGCATGGGTAGATTTAAGACGAGTCGCAATTAAAAATACAGTCGGCCACTTTTACATTATCTCTAGAATCGATACCTTTACTCTTAACGGTACTAGTAGTGTCTTGATCGCTAACGGGACATCATTTAGAACCCCACTCTGACTATGAGTAGACTTGTGAGTAGTATTGATAAACCTCAATCGTGCTGTGAGTGAGTGCATCGGAATACTGCATAACAGCCACTTTGAGTCGTTTCATCTCGATTTCCGTCACCCGAGTACAGTTGCTTTCGTTTGCAAATACCCTATGGCTTAATTTAAGTATCGTTAAGCCCCGTGTCCAACGTTCGTGCCCAGCGTGAGTCCCAAGTTACTAAGCGAAAGCTTAGACTGGAATAAATTGTTGTGCTGACATAACCGTACAATGACTGCTGAAATCACAGCATTTTGTAGACGACGAAAGGTGCGAGCGTGGCTTTAAGTATGCCCAGATTATTAAAATATTAGTACAAAATTTGTCAGTTGTAAATATCGCCCAGGTAGAGTCAGAAACACGACTAATTGAGTATAATGGTAATGTAAAGTGCCAAGGACGCCGTAGAGCGGGTCTTACTATGGCACAGGGACAAATCCCTGCGGCCGTCAAGCCCCACTAAGTTTCATGGACGTACTGGAGTTCGCTCCCGAGCTAAAGGTCACTAGTGTGCTCAGGCCTACGTGCAGTGTGGTAGGTCTGGGGCCGACAAGCTCTAAGAGCGTTCCGCGTCGTCGAGTTACAACTTAAGTGATACGCTCAAGACGGCACTGTAGAAAAGTCGCTCTACCTAGGCGATATACGTGGATGCAATACGAAAAAGTACTATGAGGCTTAGCACTACTTGTAATTATTAATAAACACCATGCTTACTATACATGTGTAGCGTGTTATCCGTTATTAGAAGTTAAAATTATCATGCGATTATGATAATCTGTGAACCAATTCTGTAACTGCTACGCCAGTAGAAAAAGCCACCGACGATGGTATAGGAGCGTGACAGCTATTGAAACACTGCGCGAATGGAGGGGAACAGGAGGGGATAGAGCGGAGAGATATAGGTACGTGGAGGGGTGGTAGTGAGTGTAACTGGTCTGCGAGATCAGAGGTTCTTTGAACGTGGTTGAGAGAGGTGCGTATACTGGCGTAGACGCGTAATGATTTCTCCAGTAAATATGAAACCCTTCATTCATATGCACATTTTTTTTTTCTCGTTCTCCTTTGCCTGTCAACTAATTTAGTGTTAATGTATAATATTATTGAACTTTCTACTACGTTTAATTATACTACTATTATTTTTATGAATTAATTTGTATTTACTGCGCAAAACTAAGTAATACAAATTTTTTTACTAAGTACTTAACGTATTTAATTTTATGTATTCTACGATTAAAAAAAAAAAATATACTTTTGTTGAAAAAGTAAGGTATCGCTAAATTATGAATAAGTAATAAGTATGTTGAATTATGATTTCGTATATTTTTCTTTTAATGTATTTATTCAGAATAAGGAGTAAAAATTAGTCACGATGGCGTCACGAATCTCACATGAGATTAGCAAAGTATAATTGTACCTAATAATGTTTATGCTTTATACGTGCATCTATTCTTATCAAGTCCACTAAATGCCATATTTTTCAAGGAAAATACACCAAGCAGAAGGTGTAAATACAGTTTTTAAAGTTTTTCATTGGAAAATAGATTTTTTGTGATAAAGTGGAAAGATCGTGTCGTATTTACCCTAGAATTATTTTTTCTGCTTTTAAAATGTTCTACTTTTAGTACATTTTAAATACAATTAGTTTTAAACGATTTTCTCAGTTATGAATAAACTGCATGTAACGACTGTTTTTTCTGGACGGTAGTTGGGTATAACTGTTTAAGTAAGAAGTACGACAAGTCTTAATATAATTTGTTTTCTTGACAATTTCGCTCATAAGTTTTCTCCCTACATTTGTAACTATTATCTTGGGTACGTCGCACAAAATTGTTTGCTTCAAATTTCATATCAAAGAGTACTCTTCTTGAAGTCTGAGTTATGCCAGAATTTGTGCTGATATAATATATAGATAAAAAAATTGATAGTGACATTTCTTTTGTAAAGGTTTGCATCTAGTCTTGCCCAATAAATGTAAATTGGTCATAGTACGTTTAATTCTTTAGCACACTGTTAAATAATCTTAAATATTTTTTAAATTCTTATAGCACTAATGTTAAATAAAGTTGTTTGCATCCTTAACATATAGTCCATAAAAAAGTCGCAAAAATAAATATTGCATTTTTTAATTCTCAATTATTTTTTGTTCTAAGAAAATTGGGATGTTAATTTTATTATTTTTCAGGACATTATGAAAATTTCTTTCACACTGTTCTAATGAATCCACCGTTTGGTACCAAGCACAATCATGGGATGGACATACAATTTTTAGATGTTGCTTCAAAAATATCGTGTAAAGTGATATATTCACTTCATAAGACAAGTACTCGAAATCATATTCTTCAAAAAGCTCAGCAATTTGGTTTGAAAAGTCAAGTTATAGCAGAATTAAGATTTGATGTACCTTCTACTTATAAGTTTCATAAAAAAAAAAGTGTTGATATAGCAGTTGATTTTATAAGATTTTCAGTCAATAAATAGGTGTCATTCAAATTTTATCCCTTGTGCCAATGACAAATCTTTTCCATAATTAATTGTTACTGTTGATCTTCTCATGTACTGTTTCCATGCATCACTACCACTTTCACGTCCTCCTCCTGTTGATTTTTCTCCTCCAAATGCACCACCTATTTCAGCTCCACTGGTTCCAATGTTTACATTGACGATTCCACAGTCAGATCCTTCTGGACCTATCCACTAAAACATACAGCCACATGAATATATGTATCAATATATCTTAAAAAAATGAGTGATATTGTAAGTATAAAGGTTACAATAAAATGTGTATTGGGTAATTCTTACTTGAAGTCAATAGTTGAAAAATATAGAACATATAATTATTTACAGAAGCATTTCAAGTCAAGATGGATAGTTGCCCTTTGGAACTTCGCACCCTCGAGAAAAAAAATAATACATGAGACTTGAGTGCAAACGTACAGCAATCACACCCCAGTGACGTAATGTATTATTTTTTTTAAATGAAAATATGCTTATATTAAGTGTACAAACTAATTGTTGGAGATTCACAAAAGATGTTGTAGCTAGATAGCTTATTAAACTGTATTGGGTCACCTTTTAACTGCATTAACATAAAAGCATCATAATTTTTCTCTTTTAAGCAGTATATGTTATTTTGGAGGAGTAGAAGCATTTCGACGATTTTGTAACAGATAGAGCCAACTTAAAAAACTAGTGGAAGGAGTCAAATTCAATTTATTTAAAAAAAAGCAGTCAATTTAGATTTGGCTTAAAAAGGCAGTCAACTCAGGTTCGGGTTAAAAAAGTAGCTAACTTGAGAGTAAGTTTTTTTTATCAAGTTTTGTCATGGCTGCTCTGACATCTATAATATTGATATACCTATGTGAATGAACAGATATTTTATCATTGAATGATTCAGAAACACAATTTATGTTATAATGTTGCGTACTATATTTATTTAATTGAGTGATTCACTAATTACTAAGATATAATTTGTTTCAAGTGTTGTTTAAAAAACTTAATACTTTTTTAATTTTCAAACCTAATGTTAAATAAGAAACTTATTAAAACTACAAATGAAATTTTTTCATGAATTTAAACAGTTATTGTAATCTTGAATTTTCTTTCTTCTGTGAAACATAATAATCTATGCCAATGCGACGTCATTTTCTTGTAAGATGACACCACTCTGACACAGTATTTAATTGAATTTTTTAGTTGTATTCTTTGATTAATGATATAGACTGAGTCTGATGAGGTTGGTGTTAAGACCAACGACACGTTACTCGAACTAACACCTGATTTTTTGGAGTTTTCATTTGTACTCCCAATTTATTAGCTCTTACTGATCGTGTGCTTAGGCACTGACCCTCAAGTCATCATGGAAACCACTGAGAGCAGAACGACATGTTGAACAAACGACATAATTCTTTGATTAATGTTTAATCAACGAATTGTTTCAATTCATAGACATAGTTTGATAATGTCATGCATAAAAATCCTATTATCTGCCAAGTATTCGTACATACGTACTTTCGTACACAACGTCACAGCCATATTTACGCAGCGTTTTATTTTCCTTCTATGATCGTAGAAGACTTGTAAATGATAATTTAATAAGTATAGTGCACTCTATTAAATGAACATTAACTTTTTTTCTGAAATATTGGATAATCAATAAATCTACGTTCCTTTTGATAGGTATGCCTATATTGTAAATGTCAGTGCCGCCATGACAGTACTTGATAAAAAAACTGACTTCTTAATGGCCGATTCAACCTGATTCTCATTTGACTGCCTTTACAAGTCGAATCTGAATTGAATACCTTTTCAAATCAAATTGAAGTTGACTCCTTTATCATGAATTTTTTGAGTTGGCTCTGTCTTTTACCAAGCCATTAAACCAGCATTTTTTTTGTTTAAAACATGTCAAATGATGTGCCAACAAAACAGTATTTTGTTGCATTTTTTTGCATCGAATTGTGACTGTGGATAAAAAGTCGATCTACTACAATAACTCAAAGTGCAGGATATCATAGGGTTAGCTGGACCACTCGTTAACTTCAATGTACAAATCGAATATTCATAGCAAGAAGCTGATGTCGTGAATCTAGTGGGGTTAGTGCGGAGTGATTTCTGATGAGTTATTCCATCCTTGTGAAACCATCATTAAAAATTGTTAAAAATAATCATTAATGCATGTTAGCTGACCATTAAAGCTTAAACGACCCCAAAATGAAAGAAGACATGAGAAAGTGAGTTTTCAGCACAAAAACCATCGGCCTTATGTTGCTAAAATCATCAGAAAACTTTGCAAGTACTTAATTGGGATGACATTCACCACCCATCGTATTTTTCAGACATTGCTTTTTCCGACTACCACTTGATCTTTTTTATAGTTTACTAGCACCCCCTGCTCTCATGTCGGATTCGCCCAAGACTCACTAAACCGAACACCGTAGTGTGTTTACACGTAATGTGAAACGTTTTGAATTAAAAATCTTACATCTATTCTTGCCACTTGTCTGAAAAAAATTCTTCTAATTAAAAATATTGTTGTTCAGGATCCATACAGTATATTTAATTAAAAAATAAGTTGTAACGGTAAAAAATTTAATAATGCTGAAAAGTACCGTCCGTTCCTTACGACGCACCGTAACATAATTTTTGGCCCTGAAGGGACGTTTATTTGCACTTTTTCACGTTATAATGAATAAAAATAGGTATTTGTTGAAACTGTAAGGACTTGAAACAGACAAAAAAGTATGTAACAAGAAAACTAATTTTTCCAATCTCACAACTTCATTATCAGAGCAACGAAGTCCTGGAGCTTATTCTCCATTTTTTATCGCTACAATGAATATAAATACATTTTATTCTACCTATTCAAAAATCTGGAAGAGGTAAGTGATTACTGTCAGGGTAATAATGAAAATCTAATCTCTCACTTAATGGATTCTTCATTTGTCAATTTTGACGCTGCTATTTCAATCTTGATAAATGTTTTGCGTCAGTTTCTTGACGCCTAAAATTCCATACATTTAAAGCATTTAAAGTTTCCGTTCCAAATTACCCTCGTGCGACTGTAGGTATGGTTGATACTTTTGTGAGCCCTATTGGCCGTTTCTTGTCAATTTTCTTAGGTTCTAATATATTTGTTAGCAACGTAGTTTGATGTCTGATGGCCCTAAAAAGGACCACTGCACTAAACGCTTTCTTGACTAAAGTTCCAGCAAACGTGGCTGCCTGGATACCTTGGGGTGAAGACTATGACATCTAAGGCATAAATACAAATAAAATAATCGATGGGATGCCATAGGAACTAGAAAATATTTAGATGAAGTGTACGAATTTTATTGATACCAAAATGGAAGATAAACAATTTGAGAATCGAAGAACAAAGCCAGAAGAAGTTATAAAAGTTATACATGTTTTTTTAAACGGAAAACGCAGAGCAACATGGTACAAAGAAGAAAGCTATTTTCAAACTTTTATTGATAAGTATAACAAATGTGTAAAAATTTAATGTACTAAACGAAACTCAGAAACCATTGATTGTTTAATCAATTATTTCAGTTGAGTTAACAATCACTTTGATAGAAGATTGAAAAATAATGAAAAAGAATACAGTAGCAAAGGCATGTATGATTCATTATATACAAAGGAGTTGAATTTAGTCATGCCCACTATTTGTACACAAATTAAACAGGTGCAATAGGTTAGCTACAGATCTACGTAGATGCCGATTGAATTTACGATACGGCCCATAGGTTCTACAAATAGTAGTATACTTAAAAAGTAGGATGATTGCTATTATATGTGACTATAAAAAATCCTATGAAATATTTATGGGCGAAAAGCCTAACGTGAAACATTTGCAAATCTGTGGCAGAGTTTTGGTAAGAAAGCCAGAACAAAAAAACGAAGTAAATGATGCAGCACCGTTAGGAATTTTAGTTGGTTATGCAAAAAATGGTTACAGCGTTTTATTAAATAATCAAGTTATAGTTACTAGACTTGTAAAAGCAGTTGATAAAAAAATAATCATGATTTGTTTAAATGAAAATTTCGAATTAAATGAAAAAGTAGACTTATTATATACTGTCGATCTTCACTTTATTCGTTAAAAACGTGTTACAGCTGTTTTGGTATCACAGTACCTTTGTCAGACAAATGTACATCAAGACTTAATAATATTATACAGCGTTCTATCAAGAACATACACGCTGCGCCATGGTCGACAATCAGATACAAGGGGCTATATACATACCTACATTCATAAATTCATACGTACACACACAAATGCATACATTTTGTATGTAGTCAATAATACTGGTCATTTCACAGCTAAGTTTAGTAGAGGCGAATTATTCAAATTTAATATATCATTCAATAAGATATTAGAGTCTTTTAATTTATTAATTTCTAGTGCTTCTAATGCATCTAATTTTAATCCTTTGTTACATGTGTGTAAAATCTTAAAATTGTTATTGTAAATATGATTACATTTAAGAATGTGATTGGCATAACTAGACGTATCTAGTTGTTTTTCGTAGGCATTTCGCAAAATTTCGAAAATGAAACAAAGTCCAAACAAAGAAAATAATAATGAAAATAACTATGTAAATAAAAGTGAATTTAAAAATAATAATAGAAATGAAACTACCATCAAAAATAAAAACAAACAGCAACGACATTCTGAAGAAACAGACATAAATAATGAATTACGAGTTAGAAAGTCGGATAAAAAAGAGTCTAATATAAAGATATGGTAATTCAATTATACACATTATTTATGTTACTGATATAAATGCTAATTCACCCAAAACATTTAAGAAGGTGATAAATTCTGAAGATAGTAATAAATGATTAGAAGTTATGAATAAAAAATGGTGAGAAGATAAAGAAATTCTAGATGTTTAATGAATTAATAAGAAAAAAATAATAAAACATATAAAGCTACGTTAGTAGTACGAGGTTTTCAGCAAAAAAAATATATTGAAAATGTTTATTCACGAGCAGGAACAACCCAGACGTTAAGAATCTTGTTATTATACTGTTGTCAAAATGATTTACTTATTAGACTAATAGATGTCAAAACATTGTGTCTTAGTTAAAAAAATTATGTCTGAAATATTTGTATATCAACCTAAAGGATATAAACCAATGGAAACAAAGTTTGTGAGTTAAATCGAGAGTTTTATAGATTAATGGAAAGTCTTAAAGTATGGTATAAAACATTTCATAAATTCATAAAAAATTTCATCTTCAAACGAAGCAATTATGACTTTTGTCTTTATATTGATAAAAAATCATTGAATCTAATCGATATATTATTTTTAGATGACATAATACTTTGTAGTTAGGATTTTGAAAAGATAAAATTAATGGAACAGACTATGATGCAAAAATTTATTACTAAAGACTTGGGAAAAATTATTTAGGTATTGTAATTAAGTATTTGAAAGACAAGGGCGTTATTTAGTTCATTAAGAATTATTGACGCAAACTTTTAAGTTAGAAAATAAACAATTATATTACACCCTTATTGAACAAATTTAAAGTTAAAAAAAGCTAAATATTGTGAAGAAAATGTAAAATATAGAAATTTAACAGGATAACTTTTATATAAGTGATATTTTTTGTCGATGTATAACAATTAGTGTTAATTATTTCAGTAGATTCTAAAATGTTTATAATCAGATGCATCATAGATATGCCGTGCGAATTCTAAGATATTGAGTTAAAATGAAAGAGATAAAACTTAAATTTGACTGTAGGAAAAAAACCTTAGATTGTATGGTCGATTCCGATTATGCAAAAGATAATGTTGATATAAAACTCACCATAGCACACGTAAAAACATGTATGATTCTGCATTATTTTGGAAAAGTCATAAACAAAACGATGTAACACAACGTTAAACATTTGCGCACTACGCAGCATTGCCAGATGAGGTCACAGAAGTGTTGTTTATTAAAAGCATGTTAAGTGATTAATAAGATGTTAAATTTGAGAACATGTACGATAACTCAGGTTTATTTATTAAAGCGAAATGTAACGGTTTTGCGAAAAATTTAAAATATTCTCGAAGTGTAGTGTTATTACGTAAACGATAATTATGAGAATGAAAATATTAATGAAATGAAAATTAATCCTCAAAATAATTTGAATGCTATTTTAACAATACGATTAAAATAGTTATTTACGTAACAAGTGCGGAAAAGACGATTTCCCACTCGAGTAGTGATTGACTCACACGAGTGCCGGAGTTGACGGGAACGAGTACCAGTTGAGTACACGAGTGCGTAGCACGAGTGTGATCGCAAGGTACGAGTTACCGTCACCGGCCACGAGTGCGAGTCTATCACACGAGTGCGGGAAATCGTCCCGCACGAGTTGCGTACAAGTTTTTTCGCAATGTGTGAGGAAAATAGGTATAAAATAGGTTTGAATTTTGATTTCCAGTGTGTAGAAAAATTTTTTTCAGTGTGTGGCAAAACCTTTTCCACACACCTTTTCCGCACACTGTGCGGCAAAAACCTTTGCTGCACACTTTTTCCACACACTGTGCGACAAAAACCTTTGCCACACACCTTTTCCGCACACTGTGCGGAAAAACCTTTTGCCGCACACCTTTGTCGCACACTATGTGGGAGAATCGATTTTCCACAATAATACCAGTGCGGAAAACACCCATTTTCCGCACACTATTGCGAAAAAGAAATTTATAATGAACAGGAATTTTCTTAAGTTTTCGTGAAAATAGAAAAAAAAAAAAATAAATTACAAAAAACAAGACCGTAAACTTATGGAAGTGCGTATAAGTGAACAGTTAAAGTTTTGTTAATCATGAATTATACGTTCATAGTTATGATGTACGCATATACTCTTACGTACAAGTTTTGCTTATTAAATGATGAAAAGATAGTCGTCAATGTACTCTCGATATAGTCAACCGCTCACGTACTCAAGCAGAGAATAGTCGCTGTATCTTACTGAAAAATTGCTCGTCATATGTTGAACTGATAAGGGGCCTGTATCTATATTTTAATAGTATAAAATTTATTAATAATCTTAATACGTTTTTTTGTTACGTGAACTCACCCCTTGTTTATTCCAATCCAAACGTTTTATTAGTCACATTTGTTATCATCGCATCTCTCATATGTTTATTAATTATCATATGGAATCATATAAAGTAAGGTTAATGAACTTCGTGGTAATTATGTACGTTTTTTCGTCCAAACGTGCCATTAATATTTTTACGAGTTTTTAAAGAAAAGTTAGAAAAATATTATCAATAACAGTATCACAAAGATACTTTTTGTTATTCCAAAAAAACGTTTTATTTTCGTTTAAAATCTTATCCACTTAAATCAAATAGCTTCAAATCTATCGAATTTTATTGACTGCTTGCACAATATATTCTAAGAATGAGAAAATGCATCAATTTGCAAATAGTTTTTTTAAACATAAAAGTATAGTTGTATCTTTTAACATGTTATATTTAAGCTTTTCACCATTTTTATCATTAAGAAATATTCTGCTTTAATGATGTGACTAAAACTTAAATTTAAAAATGCTAGTCTATGTAACGTCGATACTTTATTGCGCTTTCATAAAATAATCTGTTATCCTTTTTGGTTTGAGCAAAGTACTTGTTGTACAGTGAAAACAATAATGTTTATGAATGTTAAGAAATTACTTTATTTTGCAACACTATAGAATATATGTTACATACTTAATGCTGTTCGTCCTATTTTTAAATTGTCTATAGCTTTAAAAATATTGTCACCTTAAAAATATTTCTTAAGACATGGTTGAAGGTAAAGGTTACGTCAATCAAAAGGTGTATTACCGTTTACATTTATTTGGAATTTGAAATCAATTGGAGTTTTGCAAGTCGACTATAAATTAATGAAGACAGGGCATTTAACTCTTAGATTTACCGAAAAATATAAAATAGAGAAGTTTCATTTTAAACATAACTGTTAATATTCCAGGAATCATTTGTGGATCGAGGAAAATGAATAAACACACTGTGTATTAGTTGATAGGTTTCATAAAGAGATAGTGAATATAGTTGTAATAATGATACCCAATGCAGCCAACGACAAGCCGCTGCTTACATGCATGGCTGAATGCTTCGGCATAGCCGTATACAGATTCATATTATTTTCTGATTCAACCTTGATAATATTGGTTGTTCCATTTAAAAAACTCTTATTGAGAAAATAATAATGTACTTCCATGTATTTTGAATTTTTCGTGAAGTTACCAAACTTAGCTATGCTTCCAGCTCCATAATCGTCTTTGTAAATTTGAATTGGTTTCTCTAACTTTAAATAGAAAATGTCTATCAAATCTTTCATTAATTTTAATTTACTTAAGGCCTCTGGTAATGCAACATATTAAGCTAATGTTCATGATTTTGTTACACTGCTCTGTTTACGTGCTTTCCAATAAATAACATTACCAAAATATCTTATTATGTGATCAGATGTAGATTTCCTATATTTATTATCACTTGCCCAATCTATATCTACATAATAGTCCGGAATATTTACACTTTCATTTTTCTTGTACATTAATTTCGAATAGCTAGTAAGGTGTACATACTTCAAAGCTTTCATCACATACTTAAAGTATGTTTCATAATAACAATTTTGAAATCTGCTTAAATCGTTTACGATATAACTTATATCAGGTCTCTTTCCTGAACTAATATATAAAATTTTACCGGATTTCTTTACTTCAAACTATTTCTAACTTTTTCACTTGTTCTAGCTTTAAGTTGATTTCCATTGATGTATTATATTATTTAGTGTTATCTAGTTTGTACTTATTTGTCAAAAATTTAATATAACTAGTCTGACTCAAAAATATAACATTCTTCTTTAGATTGTAATTAATATTAATTTCAAATAATTCTTTACTTTTCTCAAATCCTTCATGCAAAATCTTTCTGACAATTTTCTCTTAATCACATCAATAGTTTTTTGGCTTTTACAGCAAATTAAGTAATCGTCAACAAATAAAATAATGTAGGCTTTATCTTTCCGATTGCACAAAGAATGCGAACAGTTGTCTACCTTACTTTTTTCAAATCCATAGTTTTTTATTAATTTATGAAAACATTTAAGCCAAGCTCTAGGGCTTTTTCTTAAACTGTACGATGCTTTTTACAATAAACATACCTTATTAGAATTATTGTCAAAACCTTGTGGTTGTATGACATATACGTCTGATTTAACTTTTCTATTTAAGAAAGCAGTTTTAACATACATCTGATCAATGATATAATTTTGCTTTATTGGCAACAAAACAAACGATTCTTAAAGCTTCCATGTTAGCTACAAGAGAATTAATACGTTTAATAACTTCCTTTTATTGCAACCCATTCAACTACTAACCTAGCTTTGTATTTATTTTCTTCCGTTTTTAAATGAACCCAATTTACATCTCAAAGTTGCTTATCTTTTAGCTAATCTACCCATATACAGTTCTTATTTTTATTCGAATAATCTATTTCTGTTTTTATCGCATTTATTTAATTATCATAATTAAAACCTTAAGGATTTTCTGCACTACAGTAATTAACATAAATAATATTATACACATAATTATCATCATACCTAGCTAGATGACTCACATTTCTTTTTGATCTATTATTAATATTCTCATATTTTAGATTTTTCGAGTCATTCTTACTGTTGGTAAAATTCTCATGACTTTCATTTTCTGCATATCTAAATTCATTACTAGACTCAGATTTATTATCGAACATTTTATTTTTATTCTCCGTTTTTTTGTCATCGTTCAAACCATTGCAATATTCATCTTTTTCTGTGATATCTACATGTGTTGCTTTAATAACTATATTAATTATCAAAATACGATGTTTTACATTTTTATAAGCCACAAGGATTTCTAAATCTGCTCCCCTATTCCATTCAGACCTTTGTCTCTACTCTAGCACACATGCAAATACTCTGCTTCCATGCAATTTCAATAGCCTGACATATGACAGCCGCTTATTTGAAATAGCACTGCATACATATTTAATGGCTTTCACTTCTATCAGTTCTCGAATCTTCTAGATTTTTCGATTCTTCTTCTTCGTAAATATACTTCCTTAACACCAAAATGTCATTGATCAGATTTACAAAAACTTTTTCTAAGCTTCTCAGTGTTAGATTGACATTTTTTTATCAGAGATCACTTGCATGTAATTTCTTAAATTTAAAAACTTGAACGGCCTACTTTGAAATTAACAGTATACTTTCAGAACTTTTTTTCGATTTTCCAGTGTTGGATGTACACAGTTATCACATGGAACTACGTTCTTCTACCATGTTAATGTACGAGAAATTATTCGTGCATCGAGGAAAATAAACAAACACACTTTTTATAAGTTGATACGTTTAATAAAGAGATGGAGAATATAGTTATAATAATGATACACAATGCAGCCAACGACAAATGTCTGCTCGTATCCATGACCGCATGTTTCGACGAACAGACGAGATTCCTGACGCCTACGTGCGTCGTCAGAGCACCAGGTGCCCAAAAACTGTATGCTAACAGTTGTCTAGAGATGGTGATGCTAGTCCATCTCTCTTACGTTAGTACAATATAAACATAGTCCCAGTATAAATAAGTTACATTCTCAATTATAACTTCTTTGTTTGACGCCCTTTTAATAATTATGAGCTTACTTTGAATGATCTTTGTTGATTAAAAATTTTTCCTGAGCAACTGTACAATTGAGAAAAATTTTATATAGTAGCAAATAAAACTGAGAATTTATTATTCATACATCCATTATGAAGCGAATGTATTAACCAAACTATGAGAAAAGAAGTAAAAAGAAGAACTGAAAATTTAATGTGATCATAAACAAATGGATATCTTGTTACGCATTGTGACTGATTTTTTTAACAATTTCAAAAACGAAATTTACAATCTTATTAACGTATAAAACAGAAGATCCAAAACCGTTGTAATCACTTACCACGAAAACCGCTCAACCGATTTTAATGGAATTTCACATACTGATTCTTGACACTTCCTAGATAGTTTTCGTATTATTTTTTTCTCAAAAAAAAAATTAATAATAGCATTAATGAAGCTTAAAGTTTTTAAATACTGATTCTTGACACTTCGTAGATAGTTTTTGCATTGCTTTTTCGAAAAAAAATTAATAATAGCATTAATGAAGCTCAAAGTTTTGCAATAATAACGCTAATTTTGCGCTTTAGTTCAGTAAGATCCGCAAGGTGTCATCGAAGTAAAATTCAAACCACTTGCAATAAAATTCAGTGAGTCTGGTTGTAATGGTTCCAAGCAGGATGTCTAATTTCATTGTCGTTCACTACTTCGCAGGCAGTAAATGAAAAATAGAACTCTTTATTGTACAGCTACGTATTCCAGCTACTGATGACACTTTGATAGTTTGTGACATGCTGGCGACCTACGCTGATTTCCAATCTAGATCGTGAAGATGATCGAGTGCCATAAAAATAAAGGTGCTGTAAATGCTATCGTCTATGGCATACTAGACATCTTTTGTAAAAACAAAAAATAAAGGGGAAGAATCTTAAGGGATTCGTATAGTCACATCTGCTGGAAATATTAGTAGCCTCTGCCTGAAAGTAACACCACTGGCCCTGTTTGGAGCCATTATAAATCTTAACGTTTACTAAACTATCACTAACCTCACCGGTCTAGTTAAAATCTAACGTTAAATTATCTCGCCAATAAATATTTTTGTAAGACTATTGCCGAAAAATATTTTAAAGCAATTATTATCGTATTTTTATATTATCGTATAATATATTTATACTGATAATTTTGAAACATACTATATAATAGAGAATGGAATGCACAGATACATACACACATATATACTAGTAGTACTTTGCCCCAGCACCATTCGCACACCAACTCCCCAGAAATAGATTATGACTAAGTTTTAATAACTCTTTTTTGCCAAGTCTTTTTAAGTATTGATAACCTTACTTTCTACTATTGCTTTGAGTTTTCACGATAGTTATTATGAAGTAGATATTACAAAAATTGTTAAAGAAAAAAAAATTTTCAGATTTTTATTTCATTCCACTGTATGAAACTTCATTACTGATTGCATACTTTGGAATAACGACAATTTTTGCATTGTTTTTTATTTTACAAAACATTCAAGGCAATAAAATATAGAAAAACATGAAAATTATTTTACTGAAGGTTTTGTTTCTAACGAAGAAACTGTGCTATTTATAAATAAATTAAATTCTTCAATTTGAAGATAAGTCATGCTAATCGTTTTGATTACCCATCCAAGAAAAAAAACTTTTACATTAATAATAACGCTTCTAAATGGCTTCTGCTGATATTGCAATGGTATTGTTTTCAAAGGGAATAATCAGTTGCAGAACCTTTCCTTAACCCTTTAAAAAAATAGATAAAGTTGATTGAATAATTTGGAAGAGTTTTCCATGATTTCAAAAAAATCTTAGGAATGGTAGACAAGGCTTTGCGTGATCCATGTAACACAAACACACATTTAAAAAAAAATTTATTATTGCAAGAAGATAGATCTGCCAAATTTTCTTTGTCACAGAAAGCAGTAATAGAACTATAGTAATAGCAATAACTGTTAAATTATCATTCTTACAAAAAATTTTTACACTTCAAAAATGAGTAAAAATATTCATTTGACAGATGTAAATTTTTGTAATTGTTATTAAAAATTAAAAAAGGCAAAACTAGACCACATAAAATTTTGACATTAGGAAACTTAAAAAAATATGTATAGAAATGCATCAACTAACTATAGTATAGATCGTGCAACTTACGAAGGTGATGATATTGATGACAGTACTATTTATACTAGTTCTCTCAATTGCAGTTTGAAATAGTATTCAAAAAGGTATCTTGCACGTTAGACTAAGTTTGGAAGTAAGAGTAGCAGTTATATAAATTAAAAATTAAATTATATGCGGTGGTTCGTGCAATAGTATAAAATTCAGAAACACAATGTCACTCTAGTATAATATTAAATAAGAAACAATAATTGAATGCAAACTAAAAAATAAAGTTGATACGTGAAAAGCAGTTTTTAATACATGTAATTTATCGTCAGTACTTTTGATACCGTAAAGAGCGATTTCTTGTAACTTAGCAACTATGATGATAATAAGTGACATGAACACACCTTTGACAGCATTAGTTTATATTTTTTAAATTCTTTACTTGCCTACGGAAAACTTTATGTAGCGTTATCACAATGCAAAACTAAGAAAAGCTTACTCATGTAAAATATAGGTGATTATAGTTACAAAATAGAAAATGTTGCGTAGAAGGACATTTCGTGTCAAAATGAAAAAAAATTATTAGCTTTAAAAAAATTAATAATGATATAAGACGTCCTATGACAGTTGGTTCATAATTAAAATAACGTCCAATGGTGGTACTATCCAATTTTGTATTTATTGAAAAACAAAACGATGTTTCAGCCGTTTAGACAGTGTCCCGGCCCTCATCAGGTTTTGTTTTTCAATAAATACAAATTTGACAGTACCACCATTGGACATTATTTTAATTATTAACTAACTGTCATTGGACGTCCTACATTATTATTTGTAAACACTGTACGTCCTTGATATTTACATCGGCATCTACACTGTGCTGCTATGAAGAACACCAGATTGAAACAACTACTAACCATCTTTACCAGTAGGAAGTTTGAATCGCTTTCAAGGGTGCTTGACTGCATACGTGCATGCTTCGGTAGAAATTGTATAAAAGCAACAAGATTTTGTACCTGATGAGGTTTTTGAGATTTTTGTACCTGATGAGGGCCGGGACATTGTCCAAACGGCCGAAACGACGTTTTGTTTTTTAATAAATACAAAATTTGACAGTACCACCATTGGACGTTATTTTTAAAATTAATAATGAATATTCAATGCAAAATCGTTGAAAAATCAATCGAAAAAAACAATAATTGACGTGTTTAGTTTTCTTTTAATAAAAGTTTGCTGCAGAAAAGTCAAATTTTTTCATAGTTGTGTAGGGCTACTGGTAACAAGCACAACGTTTATTATTATTTTATAAAAATGTAAAAACTTCAACATCACCTGTCATCATAACATGTTCTATGTTCTATAGAACATGTATGTACAAATTTAGCATATTTGAATAACAATATCAATTCAATGAAAGCCAGCCCACTGAATGACTAATAGTTTAAAATATCATGTATAGTGATTTTAAAAATAATTTGTATAGTTAAAAAGGTCTGTACATTTATTAGAAAAATTATTTCATTATTATTTGTAACTACAAACAGCGGCCACAGTATTACAGTGGTTTAGGTTGTGGTTCTTATGGCACGAGAGCTTGGTAACACAGGCTTCTAAATTTTAGATCCATTTTTTTTACTTGGCTCGCACCCTAAGAAACCAATTGCTCATGTGCGTATTTCAAACCGTGATCTGATAGTTTGGAAGCCACGTAAAAAGGTCGCCATTGCTGTGTAAGTAGTTAATTTTATTAAATCTGAAGTGCTTTTAATATGCCAACGACGGTAGAATATATATATATATATATATATATATATATATATATATATATGCAGAGTAATACAGGAATGCCGGGAACATTGGGCATTGTTATCAGAAATGGCTATAAAACATATGTAAAAAAAAAAAATTGTAACTATCAAGCTCACCTGTTTGCCTTATGACCAGTATCAAAATAACAGTGTAGGGACATGGTAAGCTACAAAAAATTGAGTGTGGCGTCTGTGAGAAGATCCTTAGTGGAGTGCAAAGGAGCTGTGGAATGCTCAATAAAAAACGGAATCTGTCAAATAAGGGGAAAAAATAATATAAAAAAATTTTTGGGGGGATGTTGGAAGAATTTTGATATATTCCACTTGAATTACTATATAATGTAGCTATGACATACATCATACATCACACAGTGCTATGAGTTTGAGGTGACTACAAGCTCCTCCTACTCTCTCTCCTAAATATTAAAATTTTCTTTGTCTTACCCTTTCGATTTCAGCAAATAAAAATTGAGTTTATTAACCACCGTTGCCCCCAGACCTCACCCAAAGACTCCCTACTTAAATTAGGTAATTTTGTGTGTGATGGCTTCGTATTGCGTTGTTTCTTAATGTAGCTCTCTACATAAGTAAGGTAACTTTTTTTATCCGTGAAATTTATCTGATTTTAAATAGAGTTAATTAACCTCCGCATTAGTAAGTGGCAATACCAGTACCTTTAACTTAAAAAGTTACTAACAGTCACATAAATATGGTGTAACGTAATTTAACCCATGAGTAGCCAAAAACCACAGTTAAAAGAAAACGAGGTGTGCTTACTTACTAAACTAATTTTAGGAACGTCCATAGACATGTAAATAAAAAACTGCTTATCATAAGCAGGGGCTGCCGGCAACTCAAGCCTGCTTAAAATGAAAAGAATTTAAGGACAATCAGACAGTCAGTAATTATCTGAGTTACTCTTTCAGAGTAAGGGTATTCAGGAGATCTACATTATTAGCCCAAAGGTTGTAAGAAAAGAAAACAAATGTCAGTTCCTACAGAAATTGATTAACCTTATAACTTGTAGAGATCTAAAGTGATTTGTTTATATTTTGTATTTGCAGAGTTTTTTGAGTGCACAAAAAGCGTTACCATCAGTAAATTTTGGGTTGGAGGGGTGCTGGTATCACTAACTATTAATTGTTACTTGGTTCCGCTAATGTCAATGCACTCTCAGCATAAATTAATAATTATATGAGTATTGTTGTTATTTTTGTTTGCTTATTAATATCAGTAGAAATCAGCTACAAAGAAGGAGTGATGATACTAGCATCTTTTATTAAGAAACTTGTGGCCAGTATTATTTTAAAATGCAAAAAGTGAATTAAATCTACAATAAAATTAAAAATAAGGAATAACGTACACTTGAAACAATTAAAGTAAAATCAATTGCAGTGATATTCCTATTTTTAAGAATTTAGAGAGTTTCTAAACTCCTTTCGTACTCTGTTAACAATTTATTTTAAAAATACAAAATATTAAGTCATTTTTATGATTCGTTAGGAAACGAAGTTGGTGTAATAAGTGAACGGGGGGCAAGCTAAAAGTGTCACTCTAGGAAAATCTTGTGACATTGAACGAAGTGTTTTACTCTTTATGTAAATATGCGATACTTTCCTTTTGCCCATACTAAAGAAAATCCGTGTAGTACGGGACCCGTGCAATAACTGTACGCAAGCTAAAAATTCGCATGGATGATGCTATACTCCTACTCCTCTTACACTACTCTTACTCTAGTTCAGTGCTTTAGAAGCACGGGTTCCATGCAGCTATTTCA
This sequence comes from Copidosoma floridanum, assembly GCF_036245765.1. NCBI lineage: Eukaryota > Metazoa > Arthropoda > Insecta > Hymenoptera > Encyrtidae > Copidosoma > Copidosoma floridanum. The sequence continues at coordinate 2,501,339 of NW_028321898.1, read as the reverse complement.
CGAGAACTTGAAGGGTGACTACAAAGGCATTCAGTATATCTTTACTTCGACCTCCTTTTCTTCAAGTACCATTGCGGTAAATAGAAGATAACTAAGATTAATAAGAATTTTATTGTTACCAAGAAAGCTACAAAATTACTAACCAACATACAGTCAATGTCTGTGACATTATGTTGGAGAACGAGTTCGTTGCCTAGTATAAAAGAGTGAAGTCACTTGTATTGCCAGTTCTATTTATAAAACAAAAATCTCAAAGTAGCTTTTATCAAACTTTGAATTAACTTCTTAGATAATCTATTAGTCGCTTTAATATCAAGTGATTATTTTCGACTATTGCTTTATTAATTTTTATTCAGTAATGTAAATTAAATTTGTTTCCTTGTATTTTTAGTTACTTCTTAACGTAACTATTTTTTATCCTAAACAAATTTGCTTATGTTTCTTTATGAAAAGTGAAATTCTTATAAATAAAAATTTAATTTAAAAAAAAAAATCGATTTCTTTGCTCATTGCAAACTAAAGGATAGGTATTGCAAAAATAACAATTTTGAATTCATTAATTTTCAAACTTAAAATAAAATAATGACAAAAATAAAAATGTCTTATCAACTTAGAATCTGACTTACAAATTAACTTCAAGTAATATTATTGTTACGTCCGAACTTCAAAGCAAAGGGTAGAACTCGTAGATTCGTTCTATAAATAAATCAATTTAATTTGTATTCGTCAGGAACCAGCCGTCAGCCCAAATGCCTTATTTGGTCTTCCTTACAGTATGCTTATCTTTTAAATCATTGACTCGGCGTTATGGTGTTAGGTTTCAACGAATGGTATGCGTAGAGAGGTGTTGGTATATCGTACGCCGAGCTGGCGTTGACCTACTGTTTGAATTTATCTGATGTAATATGGTCATAGCGTATTTTATTCGTCTCTTTATCTTACATCCTTGTAAGGTCTTAATCATCCGTTATGTGTTTAATTTTTCCTTGGTATATAATTTATTTATCAAAGTAAAATTCATATTTCTATCAATTAAAATTTCGATTCTTAGCATACTTTATAAAATTTAGTAATTGGAGTAATTTAATTAAGAAAATAAATATAATCAACCAAGTTATGTCTTATCTGATGATTTAATAATTCAGTGATGCCGAAAATAATTAATTTTACAAATAATATAAATTATGAAGGTTCAGATTCGCGTTTACAATATTTTAACAAGTTTTTATTTTTCTTAACTTAACTTACTTCTATGATCGTTGGTTAACCGCTGCTTGCGCGCACGCAGTCGCAAGATCTTACAAAGTTGACCACAACGATGATCTTAATCCTACACGAGAGTACTCGTGGCGATGGAAATAATTAGGCTGCTGCTTTTAACGTCGGAACCCTTGTCGACGGTCCTTTCTTGTTCCTCCTTGATTCACTTTTTAGGTGAGTCTACAGTGGTCTGGGTTGCTCGAGCTTTTCTCACACAGCTTAGTCATCGAACTAAGTCTTGCATTTGCTTGAAATGCACGCTTTTAACACGCAGCTTAATTACCGAACTAAGTCTTACATCCGCTCAAAATGCACTCTTTTAACACGTAGCTTAATCACTGCACTAAGTCTTACATCCACTTAAAAGACGCAACAGAACTCACTCTCCAGCCTTTGTAGTTACTTTAGAGCACTTGATAAAAGAAAAATGGCAATTATTGGTATGTGCAAGGAGTTTTTATACTCTTACATTTAAAGAGGACATGTCAAATTGGGGATCTGAACGACCAATCAGAGCTTAACCCAATTACTCTCAATTTACACAAGCATTAACGTGGTGCAACAACTATACCGCGAACAATGGTAAAAATCGCTGATCCCTCGGTTGTTGCATTTGGTACAGTTGATGTTGAAACTGTTCACGACATTCGCTGTGGATCATTCTCAGTAATAAATGTTAAAACTGCTGATTGTTTTTTAAAGGAAGTAAGTTATATGTCACGAGATTGCAGAATTAGTTATACAGCTCAATGTTTAACAATCGCTGAGCATTCGCTTTTTGTAAGTTTTTAACGGAGTTGTGTATTTCGAAAATAATGAATATTAAGTATTTGACATGGGATGTGTCTATATGACTTGCAATCACCTGTGTTGGGGTAAGTTTGAATAAGTGAATGCAATCAGAAATTATATTAATCGTCTTCTTTATTAAATTTATTCAACTCTATGTTTGGGCTGACAGTAAAGTAATTATATATTCAACCGCTACACTAGTCACTTACATTTATTAAGATTGTTTGAGCTCTCCTCAACGAGTAAGTAGTTTATTATAATAAGTAGTAATTATTATATTTAGAATGATCTTAAAATTTATTAGAAAAAACTTCGACGTCAAAATAATATTTAATAATAATATTTAACTTTAGTTTTCCCACACAAACTGTAAATAATTTTATTGAGAGTGTAGTTTATTTATACTGGAGACTAAGTACATATTGTACTGATGTAGCAGAGATGGACCAGCGGTGCCATCTCTGGACAACTGTTAGCATACAGTTTATGGGTACCTGGTGCTCTGACTGATAAATCTTGTCTGTTCTTCAAGAATGTGGTCAGACATGCAAGCTGCCGTTTGCTGTATTCCATATCGTTACTATAACTATATTCTGTCTTTATTAAATCTTATTAACTATTAAAAGGTGTGTTTACTTATTTCTTACGATCCATGAAATAATCCCTCGTAATTTAATATGGTTGGAGCTCAGTGGTTACATGTGATTGAAGTGTAAATCCAGCACTGGGAAATCGAGAAAAAGTTCTTGTAAAAGTGTAACGTTATTTTTCACATATCCTGATCAAGTTTTAAAATTTAAGAGATTGTATATGTAGGTGTACACTGTTAAAAAAAGTGTCAATCAAACACTGAGAAGTTAAATAAAAATTTTTGCAAATGTGATCAAAGAGGGTGTTGGAAGAGTATATTCTTAAGGTGTAAGAAAAATCGAAAAATCTAGAAGGTTTAAGAGAGGAAATGAGAAATTCTAAAATGGCGGAAATTTCAATACCTGTGTTTGATAGCAAACTTTACGCACACTGTAAGAAAAAATTCATGATATTTTCAAAGTTAAAAAAATGTGCAACGGTGCTAGAAAGAGAAAAAGTATCAACGGTCAAAGAATACGAATGGGTTAATAACGACTTGAAGGCCATGAATTATATTTACAGTGATATTTCAAATAAGCAGCTGGAATTTGTCGGTGATTTGGACACGGCACTCAAGATTATGAAAAAGTTTGATGCTATGTATTTGAAGAAATCAACAGCTTTACAGATAATATGCTAGAATGAACTGGAGAAAAATCAAGTTAAAAGATTTTCAAGAATCATTAGTTTTTATTAGTAAATTCGAAAAATCAGTGAACGAGTCGAGTGATTCAGGTGCTACAGTGTCAGAAAAAGAAAAAATAAACTATTTATTAAGAACGTTTACCAGAATTGCTCAGTTATATTGACGATTTGATAGACACTTTAAGAGAAGAAGATCAGACTGTTAGTTATGTGAGTAATCAAATAAAAATGTTGGAAGTTAAAAATAAAAGTAAAAGTGCAAGCGCGAAATTGATTGCTTTTGGGTCGAAATCAAAAGGTCACAAGAAACTAAAAAGAGCCTGTTACGGCTGTTGTAAAATTGGACATTTCAAGAAAGATTGCCCAAACGGCGCGCATCAAGAAGCTTCGAGAAGCAGAGGCAAATGGTTGAGCCGACAATGCAGAGGCCACACGTTACAACAGCATACTTGGCAACAAGGCAACGGCTCACTTGGATAGTGGTCAGCGATGCAGTCGAGTATGTTGCAATGAACAGTGAACGTAAATTTATTGATTTAAGAAATCCAATAAATACAGGTGATGGTAGAAGTTTAAAAGCGACAAAAGTAGGATAAGTTTCAAGTTATTTTAAAGTTTATGATAGATTTATTAGAATTGGTACGTCGAATGTATTTTACGTAAAAAATATGACAGTAAATTTAATTAGTCTTGCTAAAGTAACGGCGGAAATAAAGTTGTTGCTCAAAATAACATGGCAAAAATTTATAATAATGAAAGTCTGCTTCTAGCTACAGCGTATTGAATAGATAAATCATACAAAACGCAAAGTGGAATTCGAAATAATGACAAGATTACCGTTAATTCTATTTTGATAGAAAAATGTCATCGTATCTTGAGACATGTAAGTTTTAAATATTCAAATATGTTGTGCAAAAATATATTGGCTAAAGAATTGCCTAAAGAAATTGAAAATGATTATATGAAATGTGCTGTTTGCATTAAAAAATAAGATGCATAGTTTACCATTTGAGAAAAACAGACACAAGGCAAAAGATATTTGGGAAATAGTTCATGCTGATTCAAATGGTCTTCATAATACAAGTAGATTAAATAAGAAAAAATATTTTTTAACGTTTATTGATGATTGTAGTAAAATTGCTAGAGTGTATCCGATTAAATACAAAAATAAAGTTTATTATTGTTTTGTTTTGTATGTTGATAAAGTTAAAAAATTAAAGGAAAAAAAATTAAAAAGTTAAGACGTGACAATGGAAAAGAGTATATCAATAAAAGAGTTTTTGATTTAGTTAAAGAAAAAGAAATAAGTCTTGATGCACGTCCACCGTATGTGCAGGAATTGAATGGTTAAACTAAAAGATAACATAAAAATATTATGAAAATTGCTAGATGTTTATTAAGTGACGCTAGGATAGATAAAAAATTTTGTCCGGAAGTTATATGGGCAGTAGTTTATTTAAAGAACAGGAAAATTGCAAATACTGCTGAATTAAAAACACCTTCCAAAATCCTCCTTAGTACTAAACCTGATGTGAGAAGTTCGAAAATGTATGGAGGCAGAGTATTTGTACGTGTGCCAGAATAAAGACGACGGTCTTAATGGGACAGGAAAGTAGATTTGGAAATTCTTGTAGGTAATGAAAATGCAGGATACAAAATTTTTATTAATAATAGAGCTATCGTATCAAGACATGTTAATGTCATTAAAAAAGATCGATATTGTGTTGGTTTAAAAGGTAATAAACTGAAAAATGAAATTTTTTTTTATAATAAGTCTAATCCAAGTGAAAACTTTGAGGATGCTTAGTATAAAAATGCAATGATATTACCGAAAGAAAAAATGAATGTCAAAATCAAAAAGAGAGAAATTTCAACAAAGGTCGAAAAGAAATGTTGAGCTTCTAGGAAGATCTGATGAGAATTATGTGTATAAAACTATCTATGTTAGTTATTGTAGTGCGGAAAATCCTAAAAATTTGGATGAAGCAATGGAAAGTTTTAAAACTAATAATTTTAAAAATGCGATAAAATGAAACATAGATTGTTCAAATAAAAATAAGACTTAAATATTGCTAGATAAGCCAAAAAATGAGAAAGTTTCAGATGTTATATGGGTTTGTTCAAAAGAGGATGGAAACAAATTGAAAGCTAGGTCAGTAGTTAGAGGGTTTCAACACTCGAAGATTATTTAAGATATTAATTGTCCTGTAGCTAGGTTGCAAACTTTAAAAATTCTGTTACCTTGTTGTTGATGACAAGGTTTAATTATTGATCGGATTAAATGGGAAAGTTAAATCTGAGATATATATCAAACAATCACAAGGTTTTGACACTAACTCTTATAAGGTATGTATATTGTAGAAAGCATCGTACAGTTTAAGAGAAAGCCCTAAAGCTTGGTTTGAATGTTTTGATAAGCTTATAAAAAAATTAGGATTTGAAAAAAGTACTTTTTACTGGGATATGAAATTAGTGTGTAAGAAAAAAGACAATGTTAATGTTGTAGACTTGTTTGTAGATTTAGATTGGACAGGTTATAATAAAGATAGAAAATCTAGGTCTGGTTTTATAATAAGATTTTTTGGTAATGTTACTTATTTGAAAACACGTAAACAGAGTGATGTAACAAAATCATCAGCATCAGCTAAATATGTTGCATTGTCTGAGGCTGTAAGCAAATTCAAATTGATAAAAGATCTTGTAGACATTTTCTATTTGAAGTTACAGAAACCAATTGAAATTTATAGAGACCATTCAGGAGGTGTAAGCATAGCAAAGTTTGGTAGTTTTACGAAAAATTCAAGTATATCGAAGTACTTTAACTTTTTGTAAATGAGAGTAACTGCAATAAAACAATTGATATTATTGAAGTTAAATCAAAAAATAGTATTGCGGATATTCTAACAAAATCTCTTAGAAAGATAAAGTTTGAAACGTTAAGAAGCATGTTAAGCTCAAAAAACTGAATAAAAGAAACCAATGTAAATATGAGGAGGCGGCATCAAGAATGTAATACATTCATACTGGCGATAATGTGTATGTTATAGTGATGTACGAGAGATGTATTAATGGCGCCATCTCTAGACAAATGCAAGAAAACAGTTTTGCGGATTTGTGGTACTTTGATGAGGCACGCTGGCTAATAGATCTCGTCTGTTCGTCGAAGCATGCGGTCATGCATGCAATCAGCTGTTTGTCGTTGTCTGTTTTGTGCATGACGATATCACAATTACATTATTTCTTTATTAAATTTTTTTACTATAACAAGGTGTGTTAGTTAATTTTCTATGATCTACGAAATAATTCATTGTATATTAACAAATTTGGACACTGATTTCAAAATTTTTCGTACCTTAATACAGGCATTTAGACTAGCGGCACTATCGGTGCAGCATTGGTAAAAACTCGTATTGTCCCTATTTCCTACGTGCAACAATCTAAAACTGTGCCATCTGTATGGCAACAAGAGGCGATACTTGATAACACGATTACATAGCCTATTATGGGCTGCAAACCTTCTTACTTGTTTTTTGTAGTTTTAATGCATTTTTGATATTTTAAGTTTCGATTTTGAGTGTTGAGAATTTGTTTTAAACAGATAATAACTATTATTTAAAAAAAAAAAAACGTAGAAAAGTTATGTAACAAAAAATTGTTTTTTATTTAAAATCAACAAAATCAATTCTTCATCCTGAAAATCCACACCTTATGTATCAAAAATGCAGTAAAACTTAAGAAAAACATCATCAAAGTTTGCTACACGTAAGAGACTTTGTATTTATGTCATCCAGCGTCGATTTTTGTTGCTGTATAGGTAGCGCTGATTAGGATTTCTTCAAACAGCGAATGGAATTAAGTATAAAAACCTTAGATCTCACGTTAGTTGTTAGACTTGGCTTGACCTTAGGCGACTATATACGTGTGATCTGAGACTTACTTTACTTTTGCTTCTTGTGGGTGTGTAAAGCACTATTCGTGTATTTGATACGATATGAAATATATATACAATCAGTTATTGTTGGAATCTTTGTAAGAGACAAATTAAAATTTTCTTATAACTTTGGCCACTATAAAATTAAAACAATTCGCCTCATCTAATTAGGATTAAGAAAAATAATAATTTTAAAACTCACCCGTGCTTTTCTAGTTTCTACTAATCTGAAAATTAATAATAATAATATAGGTTTTAGTTACGTGACAATTACTCTAATATCAGGTGATAAAAAATCGAAAAAAAAAATTTATAGTTAGGATAAGTTGGATGTAGCTTTTCTATGAGATATAAATATTATTATTGTTTAAGTTTTTACGATTGTTGTCTTAATCCATGTAACTCATATTTTTGAACCTTGATACTTATTTCCTATACGTTGAATTATTTTTAGCCTATTTGGCTCCACTTTCGAGGTACGAACGTTTGTCTTATTTTGAGACGTTATGTGGTAACAAAAGTTTTTCGAAGATTTTGTAAACGTCCGTATTACTTTTTCAAATATGCCATACTCAATAAAAAAAAAAAATTTTTTTTGACTTGATTTTTCAAGAAACAATTAAAAAATAAGAAATTCAATATTACGTTTGTGCATAATCCAACTTTTCTCCATTTGTGCTCCTCGATTCTTTAGTTCTTTATTCGGAAAACGCGTCAAAATTATTATTTTAATTATATCTCGCTTACTCTCCAAGATATGACTATTTTCTTAGTTTGAGAAGTTATGTTGTAAATACGTTTTTTCGTAGATGTTGTAGACGTGCGTATTAATTTTTGAAACATGGCATCAAAAAGAAAAAAAAATTTTTTCAATAGTGTTTTTCAAGACACTGTGGAAAAAAATTGAGGTTATGTGTGTGCATAGTCCAACCTTACTCTATTTGTCTGCCTTAATAATGTAATTTCCCAACATGAAACTGACAAAATTATCCTTATAAGCCAATTTTTCTTCCCTTCTGAGATACAACGTTTTTTTCTTATGTTTCCAATGGTTAGATTGTCGTATTTTACATATTTTATATACTATGTGCACGTTTATTTACGTACGTATACATACGGACAAAAGGATGTATAGGAAAGAACAACGATCTTTACTATATTTTTTCCTTGTAGGTTTCGAAAAGATAAAGCGACGTTTTGCGTTAGCCATTCTTTACCTGATAGTACCTTAGTTATAACAAAGGCCTTGCTTAGTCCTTAATATAGCCACGTTACGATTATCACCATGTCGTTATAGGAATAGAGAAGGCTGTATTATACATATAGATAGAGTCACTTTGTCGCAGCAAAGCAGTTTGTGCATGCGAGAGAGGGAGAGAGAGAGAGAGAGAGAGAGAGAGAAAGAGGTGGACAGTCAGATACTCTGCGCTGCAGTCAAATAATACTTCCATTATCCTGTATAACTTGGTGCATACAAGTTAATGTAAAAATCTCCTTATGGCCATCTAGGAGTTGGTGCGCTAAGCGTAAAGGACCAGAGACCGAACTGTAACCCACACACCCATCTCCCTTCATTACGTACTTATTTAGGAGGAGCTATCCACACACCCCTATTTCAGCCCTCTCTGAAAATCCTTTAAATAAGGCGAAATTCCTTTTGTTTACATAAAACAAATCCAATTAAATTTTAGCTTAAATCACCCTTATTGTCCCTCTGCCTGCTTTGGCCCTCATACACTATTATTGTACCGCCTCAACTCCTTCTTCAGCCACTCTTAAAATAAGGTAATTTGATGTTTGTAAAATAAACCCAGTTAAATTTTAGTAAGCTTCTGTCATCCCCTTATTACTCTCGTTGTTTTCATGGCCCTCTTACCCCCCCCCCCTCTTAAGAGAAACGCGATTCTTTTTATTTGTTTTGCCTTAATCATTTTCATTACCACCTGCCCCCTACCCCTCCCTCATAACACGCAAAATTCTCTTAATTTGTTTTGCCCTCTCACCATCCTCACCCCCTTTTGGAACCTTGTCTATATAAAAATAAATCTCTTTAACTTCCCTACAAAATAGACCTATTTGAATTTTGCCTGGCAAATCAATGATGTATAGCCTTAGCTTTACTCTTATTTCTTCATGTGTCAGTATCACATTTTTCTACTTCGTCCAATTTCCCTCATTGTCATTTAAAACCAACCCAACAAAAGTTGCGTGTATTTTTATAAATTTTTTCCACACCACCCATATGGCAAACATCCATTGGCAAACATGCAGGTGCATTGGTTTTTTTCTTTATTAGGAAGATTATTTTATAATATAATTTGAATACACTTGCATGTATGACATAATATACGCATGTATTATCATAGTTTATACTCTTGTGAAGTAATAATAACCGTGGTAGTAATTGCTAATCCGTCTTTTGAAGAAACCATGAAACTGTGTCTTATTTTCCAAATAACTAGAATATTTGTATTTTCATATTCATTATAACTTAAAAACTTTTCAATGCAGTGTAAAAACAAGCAATAATGTATAATTTAATACAATTTACTAAATTCCATCCCTGTGAACTGTATACAATGAGGTAGAAGTCATGTAGATATATTGTAACAAAAAATAATAAATAATCAATAACGTCCGCATAACTCATAATTTGCCCACATAATTACTTTGCGTACATAAAATTGTCCGCACAAGACACCTATTATATGTATATAAGATTTAAAAGTTTACCTTAGACGAGTCGGTCATCTGTCCTACTGGGTACCTTTTAGGATGTAGTGATTGTCTGAAGCACGTCCTAGTTATTAGAAAGTTTAATAAAAGGATCTTTTTGAATAAACCATCCAACTTGCTATACCAACCTTTTTAAGATAAACAGTACTTTTACCCAATGAACTTGCCAAATGTTCGCTTTTCTTCGAAAAGAAAGCCACTTGAGGTCTAGACATTACCAGATAAATTCACTATTCGTTTTTGTTACTTAAATTAGTAATTTTTAGCATCCTGGGTACTAATTTCATTAAAAAGCCCGAGAAAAAATAATGATAATTTTCGACCGAATTTTTAACCCATGACCCTTCGTATGAAAAAATAAAATTGCAGAATCATAATTGTATAGTTAAAAAAAGTGGGGATTGGGTTATTGGGTTATGTTTATGTGTCTATCTTACAACTTCTTTCAGTGAGCCTTTCTACACACCTTCGCACCATATTTTTTCCCGACATACTTCTTTCACAAAATGAGAGGAAATTCATTCTTTGATATCGTATTTACTAAGTTCTCTTATACTGCCCTACTAACCCCTAGAAGCTCTCAGAAGCAACCTATGACACCTGACATAGTAAAATATTATAAAAATACTTTACCTTTATCTATTTACTGTATTTATTATTAAGTTTTCTGCAACTTCTCTGAAATTATACGTAAAAATAAAATCACTCAAATTATTAATTTTAATTTAACAGAAAAGACTCACATACTTGGGGAAAAGGAGATTACTTGAAAAAAAAAGAACGAAAATGGTAGAGATTAGGGATATTGGCTTCAATCGCGATACAGAGCCTCTCACTAGCCTTGCTAGCCAAAATCATGCGAAAATTCTTGCATGTAAAGAAATGGCTTAGAGCATATATTTTTATTCGTATAGCTACTTGGCGTGTATATTGGCAGGCTTTTAAAAAAAAAGTGAGTTAGAAGCAAACTATTTTAACCTGTAGCTCGAGTTAAGAGATATATGAATAAGGATAAAAATTTTAATAAATAAACAATTTTTCTTGTTCTTGTAAAAACAGTTGCCTAACTTTTTTTTTTCCTAATTGCCCAGTAACTCCCTGAGTTCGTTGTATATTTTGAGGGGGATAAAGCAATGGCGCACATCTTAGAGGTAATCTTTTTTTACGGAATATTTTGTTTTTATTGAACTACTTAAATATTAATTAATTACATAATAATTCAAACTTAAATTTGAACTCGAGTGTTATGAAAGTAATTCTTACAAAGTAAGATAAGTGAACACTAGAGAGTGTTTATCCAAAAAATGAAAAACCTTCCAGAAAAACAAAGGGACGAGCATGTAGAGAACCCTGAATAGTTCTGGAGCAGCAGTCTATCTCTTGGCTAGGACCCTACTTTTGGTGATGCCTAGTCAAAATAGTTCACTGCTTGCGAACTTAGAGCGCTAGCACGTGCAAGCAACAGAGGAGTCTGCCACCGAGACAGTTTGTGGACCATCCTTGGCTGAGCTCATCACGGTTGGAGTCAAGCTAGCAGTAAAATCAATATTTTTTAGGTGTCTACTGGATGATTAATTTCCTCGTGTAAAACTCACTAGCCCCAGTAAAAAAACACAATAAAAAAAGTGCTTACACACAAAAAAAACATTTAACACAAAACTCAGAACAAAAAAAACCCAAGACATAATAAAACCAAAACAGCCTACAAAAAAAGATACACAACAAAATAAATAGCAACACAAAGAAAAACATATGCTCACACAAAATGTATGACGAAACACTATTGCAACTCTCTGACGACAAATACGCACATATGTATTACAAGCTGAACATACTAGAATAGTTAACAAGTGTAACTTATGTAACCCATGCCTATCACTCAAACCTTACCTCCTTCCTGAAAACATGTACACTACTTTTAAATCCTACCATTTGCACATCAACCCTGAACTTAATCTTTCTGATCCACCTAGTATCACATTAACAGACCCATGCACTATAATAATAAATCTAAGTACTGCGTATTTGTTTGGAAGATATGCCGAAACCATCGATAAGAAAATGCGAAATGTTGAGACGACTTTCTCAAATAGAGGGGGTCATTCATCATTGCGTGTCGCATACCAAACACTACGCAACCAATCTCACACATACGCAAGTACGGAACCAATCATCACACAAAAGCTGAAAGCAGAAAAAATCTCATTAGGAGCAGCTCTCACATGTACAATGTTAGGTGCCTACATGCGTTAGCCAGCACTTTCACCCACTACTCGGATAACTTCATCTTAGATATAGTGATAAATGCGCTACAAAACAGTTCTTAATTCATTTCCGAAATCACCACCGAACACCAAGCAAAGCAAGCTTTCAAGGTAACCCTTAGAAACTCACACAACGATCTTTAGCATCATAAACTAAGAAATGTCATATAATACTCCAAATGGGACCAAGCTGAAGCTCGCGAACGAGAGCAATTCTTAGTTAGTACAGGTGACATTTGTAATTTGTAACAGGTGACTTTTGGAGCAATTTGGGAGGAAAAGGCTATGAACAACATACAAATTCTCAAGGGTATAAATTTTGTCTCCTGGACATTAAATCATGAAAAGATTGTTGTACTTGCACCATTTATTTTTTCCAAGGTAATGGAGATGACATCAGCGTCGTATGCCAGCTTGAATGCTTCAACCTTGTACATCATCAGATCACACGTAGCGATATTTACCTTCACTGTAAATCAACTTCGTACAAATTTGACTTCAGTATCGTTGTCCAGAGAAAATAATTTTTCTTTCTGTTCTCTCCTGCAGTTCTACTTTAATCACTACCTCAAAGTCATCATTAACAACTTGCATTCCTATGAAGCTAGCATTCTTAAAATTTATTATTAGATTATATTATTAGATTATCTTTAAGATAAGCTCAGCTTCCAAGGCTAAGTGTGAATCCATTATTAAAGGAAACAAATCAACGCTTAAATGTCATCTTTACGGCACTTTCTTAACAGTAACTATAATAATAATAATAATAATAATAATAATAACAATAATAATAATAATAATAATAACAATAATAATAACAATAACAATAATAATATTAATAATTATAGTAATAATAGTAATAATTATAACAATAATGATAAAACAATAATATTAATAATAATAATAATAATAACAGTAACAATAATAATGGAACAACTTGTACAAATTATAAAATTATAATCATACAACAACCTTCCAATACAATACTTGTCTCACAAGATAACTCTTAACGATAACTTGCACACATTGTAAAGATAAAACATTATTTCATGCTCAAATTTTATCAAAACATATATGTGATACGTAAGCCTGCATTATTAAGCATAAACTCGCCTGGTGAGTAAAGACATACGGGAGGTGAGTCTCGTTTAGGGACGTCCATCCACTGTCTGTAACAAATACCATACAGTGTCCCTTTTCTAGCGGCCGCATCCATGAATTAATACCAACGCCCGACCGATCAGTTGCCTGCTCATCAAAAATCTTCGCTCCCTATCTTCATCCCCACTAAATTCCACGTCTGGCCTAGGCTTGCAGCTGCATTTTCTCCAGGAGTATGTTAATCAAATTCATCTCAATTTCCTGACTCACCCCCAGTGCTACCCACGGTTATTGATCCAATTTAGAGTTACAATGGGATCGTGCCCTGCAGGCTTATCCTCTTTTCTAAAGAAGCAGCTAACCAGTAAGCAAGTAACATCTACTAATTCAACGAGGCATATTTATAAGTATTCATTTAAGTGCTTCAACGACCTTTATAATATTTGTGAATAAATAAAATCAAGTTCCTCTAATTATTAAATTGAGCTTTTTCTTCTCACAAAATAAATGATGAACAAAATATCTGAGCTACTTCACTGCCCATTGCAGAAGAGCTGTTGATGTTGAATCGTCCATTATACGCAAAGATACTGCTAGTTGACTTTTAAGTTTTTTTATTTCATTCAAACACTGCTTAACACAAACACACTTGCTGTTTGCATGCTGCACGCTGTATTCAAATACTCACGTGTAAAAGTTGCGTAGTAGAGCCATGGCGTAACACCTTGTAACCAGGAACTCAAAGCACCTTCCTCTTAGACTGTATTACGATTAGAAGAGGACATGATTATTTATTCACAATTTTGACAATTCTAAAAACAGATACGGAAAATACATTATAAGAACTTAACATAAAGCACGAGCAATATATGTGGCAATGAGGGTGCAATTATTAGGTAGTATAATGTTACTATCAGCAGGAATTCAAATCCAAAAATGAAACTCATGCACTTACTGCACTGAACTGACGTTGTAAATATTATTTATTTATGTTGAGGGTGCGATACTCAGAGTGAGTTTCGAGTGGGATTAGACGTGGACTATGAAAGGCCGACCGTGCATGGAAATAATACTCAAAACAATAAATAGTTAAATCAGCAATATATTATACACATTTAACTTACATCCAATTAAAAAATTAAATCGCTACGCTATTTTGACGCAATAATAATTCCGCCGCGGAATTAGACAATATTAATAATTAGATCAGGCCGCACGCGGCGTTCTCGTATCACAGCAATATACAATGACAGTGACGAGTTATGGCGACATTTACTCAAACCGCGAGATCATTGCTACTGTGTTGTGCGGGTGTGCGTGGCTTGCTGCACTCGGGGTAGATGAGTTTGCAGCGTTGTAGGTCAGAAGGTAAAGCTCGTGGCCATGAAGTGGCAGAGTAGTTTGCTCGCTGCTACAGTCTGGGTCCTCTATTCCTTAGAATGATACACCTGACGACAGAGCAGGACTCAGCCGTCGGTGCTCAGTCCGATGAAAAGGGTATCTCGAGACAGTGTGGTGTTCCAGACAATACACCGGACGACGTGGCAGAACTGAGCCGTCGGTGCCCAGTCTATATGAACGGTGTCGAGACAGCGTATCAGCCCTCTTCGATGCTCCTTCATTCGCAGTCCCCGAGCAACAGGCCGAACCCACACGGCTATTTTGTCAAGCCACTATAGGTAGCTGTTATGATAGGTGGGGGTTCGCTATCGGCCCCCACTTCCCTCCCCGCATAGGGCACACTGCACACCACACACAACCTTACAACGTGCGTGTTTTAAGATGCTTAAAAATATACACAAGGTAGTGGATGCGAGTTTTGTAATTGCAACAAAACAGTATGGTATGCTAGATGTGCTTCAAGGTGTTGACCAACTTAAAATGATACATCAGTGGGCAAGAAATGCAAAGTCGAAAAAATAGCACTACGAGATTAAGGCAGCACACCAAGGCAATGAATTATTTCAAAATACATGAACGACGCCAAAAACTAAAAACAGTAGATAAAAAGTCTGTCGGTACAGAGGAATATATTACCTATAGGTTATTAGCATACTAAGAAGTTAGATAAAAGTTTTCGTTGGAGTATAAAATGAAAATGACGCAGGAAAAGAAAATAGACACGTCTGAGTACTAAAAAACCTTCTGCATTTTATCTTAATTTTTATCTTAAACATTTTATTATTTACGCTGAAAAGAAGCAATCCTCATACATATCATTTCGTTTTTTTGTTTAAGTTGTCTGGAGTTATATGTGAGACCCAAGACATAGCCTTTTCTATATTATTTATGGCTAGCACACTTACCACTAAGCCATAAAAGCCCTAAGTAAGATATATTCATAACTATGAGTTATAAAAAAACTATGTCAAAAAATACGTAGAGTAAAGTCAGATTAAAATCATTAAGGTAGTGGTGGTTGTCAAGAGCTTTATAATGTAAACAACGTACTTTAGTATTATAGAATATAAGATTTATTGGAAATACAAATATTTTGTGGACCATTGATTAACGTTCTATACGTTATCGGTCCCCACCCTTTACAAAGCTTTCACATAGCTTTTTTCACACTCCCTTTTCGTCTAAATGGGGCATGTGATTTGCACGTATTCCCTACTTGATTCTGTGGCTCAGGAGCCATGTATTCTAGCAGCTTTTTAAATTTATCTACACGGAGGTATAATTTGGGTTGAGAGAGCTTGTACACTTACTGAACTAATATAGCTCAACGCAATGAGGCTTTCACTGTCCTATGTTTGTGTTGATACAGTTTGACGCACCGCTAAGCTGTAAGAGCCTGAAGAGAGGGGGCGAGCGAGCCCAAGGCTTTGGACTCTCTCATGACAATCTCGGAGGCTCACGGCCTGACGATAAATAAAGATATATACACAGACAGAAAAAGAGTGTGAGATGTGCAGACACACACGTATTACGTAACTGTATGTATAATACCTATATATACGTATATGATACCTACGTCCACAGCGACATGCATGGCTAAAAATTATAATCTTTTTAATGTTAAGATTATGAAAAACAATTATTTTAAATAAATAACATAAATTTTGAAGGAAAAATAATAACCTCAGTAATTTTGTATACAGTTATTATTTCTGTAAATTAAAAGAATGATCCGTAAAAAGATTTAATTAAACATCATATCTAGTTGCTACGTACATTTCACCATTAAGTTTTACGCATACGCAAGGCTCAATATTAAGTAACATTTTAAAACAACGTAACTGTTTCGTTAGTGTATTTATTGTCACTTTAAAAGTATAGTAGTGGTGTTTAAAATATAACATATCCATTTGCCGAAGTGAAAAGTAAATATCACCAAAAAAATAATAAATTTTCGTAATTATACTGAACTAAGGACCATCATCACTAGCATTGCTAATAATTACACTAATAAGTGTAAACTACTTAAAGAAAAACATTAACAAGCTATACATCGTGTTAATAGTTAAAACGGCCGCAGCTGATGCGAGTCCATGCTTTGCACGTCGTAAGAAAAAGAAATGCCAACATATGCACATATGTACAACATTAGTGTATAGCGCTGCACACCTTTTCCCTCTCTCTGACTATATCCATGCATATATACATCTATATTTATCGTTAGATTGTGAGCCTCCAGGATTGTCATGAGAGAGTCCAAAGCCTTGGGCTCGCTTGCCCCCTCTCTTTGGGCACTTACAGCTTAGCGGTGCGTCAAACTGTATCAACACAAACATCGTACTGTAGTAGCCTTACAGTTGGTACTGAGTAAGCTTGATGTTGTGTTGAACTCTGACTACACAACTTTTGCACTCTCTCAACTCAAATTATACCTCCGTGTACTAGCCAAGTACAGAAATTCTAATTGAACCTCCTTTTTGAATATTAAAGATATCTTAATTATTATTAAGGTTTGGTTGATTATCATGAAGGCTTTATTAGTGAAGTACAAGTTAACTGGCTTTAGAATAGTACATTATATTGTTATTAATAACAAAAGTAAAATAACATGTAAATTGTTTGTTGAAAGAGCTAAAAATGTTTTAACTTAAAAGTATGCATGACTAAAGTATTTCATATTTTGAATATAATGACTTCTTTGCTTAAATATATATGTTTTTATGTTAATTACAGTAATTTTTGCATTCTATTAAGGCCAAACTGGTTAGATCATGTTATTTTAATAATAAATTGTTTGGAGGTGCTTTCTCCAACAAGTTCCGGGCGTAGAAAGATTCACCAAAAGAACTATATTATATACGAAGATATTTACATATCAGGGGGCTTTGCTTCCTTCCCGCTACGATCGCCAATCCCACTGTGTGCAGCTGTAGCGAAGTGATAATAGACTATTTGATAGAATTTGCCAATCTTGGGAACGTTCGCAATATTTTAGGGGCATAGAAGGATTGCGTGGATGGGCTTGTTTTAGTACGTAATAGCAGTGGTTGCTACGGCAGTGGTAAAAAGAATGAGTATGCACTAAAGACTTTTGGGTTGACCTTCGACAACCTCGGAAATATTTGCTTAAATTGCTGATTCTTGTTCACGGTAGTGGTGGTGGTGGTAACGTGAGAGGTAGTGAAAAAATTTTATTTTATGTATATACTAGTAGAGCTCCACCCTTGCGTTAATACGTACAGTAAACTTTGTTTAGTTTTTGACAGTTAACACAATGCTTACAATGAGTATACATCAAAGTAGGTTTATCACAATCATAATCATATCAAGTGCTTGTGGCTTAATCCAGATATTTTAAGAAAAATACTGAGTGGTATACTATTGCATTTACAAATCATGATACCGTGTTTAAGTACATGTGATTTAGAACATTGTTTGACTTATCTTTTGTTGACGAGGACGTTAGTGGAGACAAAGTACGGAGCTTACCGTACCTGTGTATGAATACCAATGAAAAAATATGGGTTTTAATGAAAAAATTTATTGTTTTATATAATTATTTGTTCCAAACAATAAAAAAAACTGTCTAAGCAGTTGCATTATTTCGATCACTCATAAGATCAAACGTATCTGTAAATATTTTATATTGACTTAAAGAAAAGCTAGGTTTTATTAAAATTTAATAATTGAGTAAAATAAACAATTTAAATCCTTGTTCACAATCAGACACAATTAAGAATAAAGTTACTTTCTTATTGTTTAGGAACTTACATAACTTTTCGTGTTTACTGAACTTTAACTAACACCTTGAATTAGATTAAATAAACACGATTTTTTTCTAAACATTCTACGATGTTATATTTTTAACAAAAAATTTATACTTGAAGCAAGAACAAATGTACTTAGAAGCACTGCAACAAATAAATCAAACATGATATCTCCAAAGAATTGTACATTTTTAATCACATTAAGTAAAGTAATGGGCGCAATATCCTTAAGAAAATTAAAGTATATAAATACATAAAATTAGAAACTTTAAAAAACAACTATAATTGCAATGGGTGTCAATAATCAAGATTCTCAAACTAGTGGTATTTTCAAAGAAGCAATAACTGTTATGTTTCATTACCAATCAAGACAATTTTTTGCATGTTTCTCAATTTTGAAAGATATTAAAGGTGATAAAATATTAAATGAATATTGAAACTGTTCATGAAAGCTGTTGTTTATACTAAAAATAATTCTGCTCTTTGACACACTAACTAAATTTTAGAATTGGAGAATACATCATGCAAAAGCTTTCAGTTACCCATATTACAACAAATGAAAGATACAAAGAATTTTATAGATGAAGAAACATAAAATAAAATAAATAATATTGGGTGAGGAAAAAAAAACTTTAGTTCTTCCGAATGTATTGCATTAGAGTCACATCATTTTCATTAAATTTTGCTTTTTACTTTCAAAAAGGGAAAAATGCAACGCAGATTCATCAAAAATTGTGTTGTGTTTGTGGTGATATGTACTTAAGTAAACGCCAGTGTCAGCATCATTTGCTCGTTTTCATTCTGGTAATTTCTGTAATAAAGATTAACTTCAGACTGGTTGGCCAATGGTTGAAAAGAATAATGAAGTTCATAAAAAAACAAGGTAGACTGACATATTTTATCTCACAACATAGCTACGGAATTGAAAATTGACTGTCAAACAGTTTCGAAGTATTGACATAACGCTGGATACTAAAAAAATGAGCTCGAGCCATTTTTTAAACAAATGATTACGAGTGATAATAAGTGGATCATGTACTACACTTCTAGGCAAAAATATTGGGTGTTGAATCCTGGAGAGGTTCTACAGACAGTTGCAAAGCTTCTATTTATGCCAAGGAAGGTGATGCTGAGTGTTTGGTGGGAGTAAAAAGAAAATTGTTATAAGCTGCTTGAATCGGGTCAAATAATCAATTTGACTCTCTACTGTCGAGAACTAATATGATTGTGGCAGGTGATATAAAAAACGGCCAGAATTGATTAATTGTAAAGGCGTAGTCTTCGATTATGACAACGCTAGACTACACATTTCTTTAGTGACGTGACAAAAATTGAGAGAGCTTGGGTAGAAAATTTTAATACATCCATTTTAACATACTTACAAATAATCGATGCAATAAAAACAGACGTACAATTTATATTGTATTGAATAGAAATACACACGTTTAATAATAATAATTGAAGTAAATAGAAAAAGAACTCACATAAAAACGATTAATTAACATTAGTACTTGCTTGATATATATTCTATTACTTACAATGATAACCGACTTGGAAGTAACGTTGAAAATTCTTTTTATTTATTTTATTAATATTACAAGCTATTGCACATACAAATACATACAAATTAGCCATTACCAATACCAACAGCCCCTATCGCCACACGTATTAGAAAATTAATTTTTTTTTTCCTCTTTTATTCTCTTCCTTAAGGTGGTTCATGTAACATGAAACTGGGCTATCAAAGTAGAACTTGGAGAGATAGTTTATGAATTTATCATATATCTATCAACGAAATTTCCGATAGGCTTATGGAATAAAACCACGAGAACGAGACGTTTGAAAATCGTCGTTGAGCACTTGTATAACACGGGTTCTTATAGACGTACACAATTTTGTCACCGTAAGTCATGCAATAACTTTTCGTTAAACTTGGATAGGATGACCAAAAACTAGAGTAATAAACTAGAAGTCATCCCATTTGTAATGGTTTGTTGGAAACTTTACGTTATAAGAAAAAATTGAAAGATATTAATTAAAACGCAATTATGCATTGCCATTTACTAGGTTAAAAGCATAGGTGAGTGTCGACTGCTAATTTTTTAAGGTTAATGGCAATAACACAAAATAGTTTTTGAGAACTTTTATATTGGATATTGTGATGTATAATGTAGCATGGGTGCCTCGTTTCATTTAATTAAGAATATTTAATAATAAATTTATAAATATTGATAGCTTCAACAAAAATTATCTATTTAGTTGCACATTTGACTTTGGAGTTGTGCATGAATCACCTTAACTGCATATTAAAATTTTTTCTCTTTTCTTCACTACACATATATTTTTTTTTAATACAACAAACTTTTTTTTAGACTTATCTTCTCTTTCTCTCTTCCTTAATAATTCTCTTTTTTCCCTTACACTACAACTAAAAATTTTTCAGGTAATAGGTGCTTGTACCATTAATTAACAATCTTTTATTCAATTGAGTGGCCAGTAAGCGCCCCAGGTCTTCAGAAGATAGGCGCTGTTAATATTTAATACGATACACGATATACCTAACTGAACTACAACCTTAGTTAACAATCTGTTGTTAAATAGATTAGCCTGTTAGCGCCCCAGATTATTTGGTAATAGGCGCTAGTGTTATAAATTGATAATGGTTTGTTTCATAGAAAAGACAGAAAATACCCCGCATTATCAGGTGCTTGTGCTATTAATTTACAATCGGGTTTTAAATAGAGAGGTCATCAAGTGCTCTGGGTCCTTAGGTGACTGGCACTTTTTAATAGGAATGACAGGAAGCGACAGGGCCATCGGGCGATAGGCGCTTGTAAAATCAACAACAAAAAACGATTGCTCAACTGATTCACCGGTAAGCGCCATGGGTCACTGGATGATAAGCACTTGGGTTCTTAATTAACTAAAGTATTGTTTTATAGAATAGACAGTAAATGCCCTAGATCTTCAAGTATTTGGTGCTTGAGCTAGTAATTAGCAATCTGCTTTTAATATAGTGTCCAGTAAGCGCTCCAAGCCATTAGATAATTAGCTATTGTGGTAATAATCAACAATCTATTTTCGAATGGAGTAGCCAGTAAGCACTGCAGTTTATCGGGTAAAAGGCACTGCCGTTATTTAATAATAATCTATTATTCAATAGAGTTGCTAGTAAGCGTCCCAGGTCATTGGGTAAAAGACACTGAGCTTATTGATAATTAATCTACTATTTAATAGAGTGGCCAGTAACCACCCCCGTTTATCTGGTAATAGGCGCTAGTATTATCAATTAACAATATATTACTCGATAGAGTGACCTGGGTCATTAAGTTATAAGTGCTTCTATTAATATTAAACAATCTACTGTTTTATAGCGTAACCAGTAAGTACCGTGGCTTATCGTGGAATTGGCGCTTGTGCTCACAATTAATAAAATCTAATTTTCAAAGAGTGGCCTGTAAACGCCCGGGATCATCGGGTGATAGGCGCAGGTATAACAAATCAACAATATAATGTTCAATAGATCGGCTAGTAACTGCCCTGGGTTGTTGGCTCAAAGGCACTAAAGTTATTAATTAACGACCTACCGTTTAATACAGTAGCCTTTTAGCACCTTGTGTCATTGGATAATAGGTGCTTGCATGATTAATTTCCAATTTTTACATAATAAGATGGTGAGTAAGTGATGTAGATCAAAGAGTGATAGGTGCTTGTGTTATTAAATAACTCATAATTATTTTATGTTAGTAGAGTGGACACTAAGTGCCCTGGGTTACTGGGTTATAAGGTTATTCATTACCCTTTTCATCGATAGTTAGGATTTAGTTAAAGGAAAAAAGTTCTACTAAGCCAATAACGTAGCTGTGTTTTAGTAATAACTCAGTTAGTGGGAAGTGCTGCGCTTTAAAAATAGAATAAGTACCAGAGAGGCTGAGTGTTAGTGCTTCTTTCATGGTTGTTGGAGCGTAACTAATCGGTTTTTTCCACATGTAAGAAAGTGATGTTTGTTTTAAGAAAAAATTAAGGCAGAAGTAACCACAGTTCTAAGAGTTAAATTATATTACTTGTGATAATAATTTTCCTAACTAACTTTTATATGTAACATTAAGGCAGTAGGTGGCTGCAGGTATCCAAAACTGCAAAAAAACAAAACATTATTACCACGTTTTAGGTAAATGAACAAGTAGATTCCAGATCCATTGTTATCATTAAAAAACATGGACTGTCAGCAGGTATAGTGTTTCTCATCAATACTACACAAAAATCAAAAATGTTCTTATATTCTTATAAAAAAAAAAATTTAAAACTGTTTTATTAAATCTATGTTAGTCAGAGCTCGATCTGGTACTTTCAATTCTTTGAATTTTTTTGAAGGTTCTTATTTTAAACCTTTTTTAGCGTAAGGATTTAAACAGACTGCTAATCCAATTTTCTGAAGTCTTGGATAGAGACCTTTTCCAAGGGCAATAGCTTCTATGATTTGATTATGTCTCTGACTTTCTACTAGCTAGTTTTTGGCTGACTACGCAGAATTAATTCTTTCTATTATTCTAGCTATTATATTGGCTGTAGCACCGGTTATATTTAAACTAGCAAATAAAGGAATCAAAGGTAAAGCTTCATCAATTTGTGTAGGAAGGCGTTATTACTACGAGCACTTTTCAGAGCACGGCTAATGCAATCTCAAGTACTTTTGCTTTCAGTATTAAAGTCTTAGATGATAGCTTGAATAACTGCACTTAAAGCACTTCATGGTTTTTCCCTTGACCTACCCTTTTTTTTGTTTTCATTTGTTAATAACCTGTTTTTTCTCCTGCTTCAAGCTCATACCAAATTTATTTTTAATCTTCATAGCTCCAGCCACAGAAGCAGCTGTTGCTGTTTTACTACTACGTGAATCTAAAGCTTAGGTAAAGTTATCTACGCCATGTCTGGCTATTGAATCTTGTCAATTTTTTAAGTAAGTGTATATCATGCTTTTCGTACGCTGCAACCATCAGATTTACTCCAGGATTACTCTAGCAAAATGCTTGGCAAGCTCTGTACCTTGACTGCAGTACTGATAGCCTGGAAAATGAAGTACTACTGGTAAAGAATTTATGATCTTATTTATTAGACCATGCCCTCTCGTACGATGCATGACGATGCCTAATCTTCAGAAGTTAAGTCATAACTGAGAGTTTGAAAAAATAAGGTATATATTCAACATTATCGTGCATTAATGAAAAAATAACGTTTTACGTCAGTTAGTAAAGGCGTGAGGGGTAGTTAAAGATAAGTTCAGACTGTGAAATTTTAAAAAATGAGGTTGGAACAGTGCTTAGTGATACTTTCAAATTAATTACAGTCTTTCAAGTAGAAATTTTTGCCAAAACTGAGAAACACTAAAGTATTAGTTATAATTCTGTTTCCCACGATTTTATGCATAGTAAAAACAATAAAAAAAAATAAAAACATAAGAAATACAAACAAAAAAAAATAAATAATAAAATGAGTTAACAAAAAACATAAAAAGCTTAGTGGAGGTTATATATTACTCTAGTCTGCCAATAGTGGAAATAATGATGATGATATCGACGTGAATAATACTTTATAAGATTAATCTGTTAGTTCTGACCAAGTAATTAAAAATTTATTAAATAATTTTGATTAACAAATACTTAATCGAAATCAGTAAAATTTAATATATTAAAAGTATGCAGTACAAACAAAAAGTTAATTGTAGAAGCCTAGTGATTTGTAAACAGACGTAAAAAAATCGTATTCAAATAAACGATACAAATTCTTCGATAAATCCTTGGTTAATAGTGCTCCTTGTTAATCAGCTTTCTAATAAGTCTTTGAAAGTATAACATGATTTTAAGTTATACATCATAATATAACTCACTTTTAATGTTCCTTATCCAATAAGAGGTAAGAATCAATTAAAAGGGTAACCAATCAAGAGGGAGAAGTCGTAAGAATTGTGAATATATGTTGGATTTCTCAAGAATTGACATAACGCTATGACATGATTTGAAAATAGAAGAGCATGCACTATGATATATAAGAAGTTATTGCTGTCAATCAAAATCATTTTACTCTTAAGCAGAGATAAAAGTACGATTAAACTAAATAAACAGTAGCTTAAATCATCTTTGGGTAAACACCGTGTAAAATAATAGGATGCAGTATGGATAGAATATTTTATACCGTAAATAATTGTGAATATTCATGCATATTTACACATTATATGTAATTGATGAGTCTTAGATTAATTGCCGTGTGAATTGTGTTATTCAGAATGGATCTTACAGCACTCTAAAATATTACTAACAGTTTTCTCTCAAACTAAAAAATATTTAAAACTTATTCCTTGTAACAGTTAAATGACATCGAATCCAAATAAACAATTTACTAAGCTAGAGTCAAAAATAATTGAAAAACTTATTGCAGAGATTTAAAATGATCTGAAAACTATTATAAACTTTGCTCTTGTTTGAAAAAAAAACTTTATAAGAAATGGTTTATTGCTAAAAATACAAAATATATAACAATCTTAGTAATCAAAACTTATAATAGATAAATAGACTCTTTTATACTCGTTCAACTATAATAAAAACTATTAAAACCAATTTGAAGTAACGGCATAAGCATCAGTCATCAGCATAACCATCATAATACACATTATGATTATCAACATAATTGATATTATAATCAATATCATCACTACCATCAACATTGTCATTATCATTATAATCATTATCCTAATCATTTTCATCATCATCATCATCATTATCATCATCATCATCATCATCATCATCATCATCATCATCATCATCATCATCATCATCATCATTATCATCATCATCATCATCATTATCACCATCATCTTATACATTATCATTATAAGTATTATTATGTCATCAATATTTTTACATTCATTATAAAAACTATTAAAATCATACTTATGATTATATTTATCATTATAATTATCATTACTGTTGTCTTTATAATTAATATCGTATTTAAGGTCATTATCATCATCATCATGGACATCGTAATTAAAAAATTTGATTATTGTTATTACTATTATCAGTATTATTATTTTTATAAATATAATCGTTTTAACAATATAATTATAATTATTATCAGCAACCTTACTACCGTTATCATATTCATCATAAGCATCATCATCAGTATCATCATATTTATCATCATGATCATCATCATCATCATTATCATTATTATCGTGTTTGTCCCCATTATTATTATCAGTATTATACTTATTCTAAGCATGATCGTTAACATTATACGTATTATGGTCATTATTATCATAACATTATAATGATATTTAACATTATTGTTCTTAAAATTATATTTATTATCATCATTTTCATAACACTTGTTGTTATTATTATTATTATCATTATTGTCTTTATTATAAATATCATTACTAGCAATATTATCTTTAGTATCAACATAATTATCGTCGTTATTATTAACATCATTATTATATTTTTGATTTTATCATTATTATTACAATCATCATCATCCCCAGCATTATTATTCTCGTTATTATCATTATTATCATTGCTGTCATCATTGCCATCATAACTGTAAATTTTATTATTACTATAATTATTATTATTATCATAAAAACTATTAAAATAATTAACATTCTTAAAATTATCATAACTGTTATTATTCTTTTAATTTTTAACAATGTAACTTTTATAATTCTCGTTATTCCAATCCAATTATCATCATCAGGAACATAATCCTTATTAACGATATCGTAATCATCATCATATTTATTATTGTCGTCCTCATAAATATTATGAGCATTTTAATAATCATTAGAGTGGACATTCAAATAACTATCACTATGATGATTATCGAAAAAAAGTTTTTTTGATCAGCATTTCATTATTACTATCATTACTATTTATATCATAAATATTATAACTATTGTTATTATTAATATAATCATTATTATCATCATTATCATCATCATAATCATCATCATCATCATCATCATCATCATCATCATCATCATCATCATCATCATTATCATCATCATCTTATAAATTATTATAATGAGTATTATTATGTCATCAATATTTTTACATTCATTATAAAAACTATTAAAATCATTCTCATGATTATATTTATCATTATAATTATCATTACTGTTGTCTTTATAATTAATATCGTATTTAAGGTCATTATCATCATCATAATCATCAATCATCAGAATGATTATTATAACTATTATTATTATTATTATCATCATTATAATAATAATTATTATAATTATTATTTTTATCCTTATTATCCTTGTCATCATCAGAGCAACCAAAAAATAATAACCTTGGACAATATTATCTTAATAGTTATTATCATTTTCACCTTAGTCACTATAACTATTATTTGTACCATGATCATTATTATTATGACTGTCATTATCAACAGTATCATTGTCATTATCATTATTAACGTAATCGTAATTTTTGAAATGATAATTTTTAGAATTATAATTATTACCCTCATTGTTTTGACAAATATCATTTTTATTATTCTTAACGTCCATATTATAAACAAAATTTCTAGCAACATTGTCTTTATCATCAACATTATTGTTAATATTTTTATTTATATCACCTCTTGTATCAAATATATTATAATTATTATGATCATTAACACCATCACGTTCAATGACATTATCATAGATATCGTCATTGTTATTAATATCATTATTTTCATGATAACCATAATTTTTATCACTATAATAAGTATTATCGTCACCATCTTAAAGATAATTGTAATAAACATCATCATCATCATTATCATTATCATTATCATCCTGCCCACCATTATCATTATCATCAAAAAAAAATTTAACATTATCCTTACAATTATCATTAACTTTCTTATTATAATTATAATCAGTATCGTAAATATTATTGTGCTCATCATCATCATTGTTAATATTACATTTATTATGATAATTGTCAAAATCATACTTACAATTTTTTTTATTATCACTATTAGTACCACTGTCATTTTTATTAATATTATTATTTTTATGACTATTATCATCATCCTAAGGATTATGATTACTATTTTTATCATTATAATCATCCTTATCATCATTATTTCTATCGAAATAATCATGATCGCAAACAAAATTATGTTTATTATCATCGTAAATTTTATATATATCATTTTTTATTTTTTTTTTCCGAGGTCGTCCAGAATGCCTTTATGCATGTTAGAAGGGTGTACGAATCCTCCCCTGTCTAAGACTCGTTATGATCATACCCACTAAACTGGCAAGACCTTTCGCCTGGGACACCCGGCTTGGAATCTGCTCTCGAATTTACACTTCAAGCCGGGGCCACGGAGGCTTAGCCCCTGGTTCAGGCTTCCTTGAGTGTTTCGTTACCAACTTGTCTTGTAACTTTTGCGTCCTCTAGGGTATTTTCTAGTTTCCGTCATGCATCCGAGCTGCTCTTCTCTGTTTACTTAGAGGGATGGAGCAAAATAATAGGAAGATACTCCCCAGCGTGGGCTCAAACCTGGCTACCCCCAACAAAGGTGCAAGGAGCGCACCCACCGTAGAGCTCGAGGGGCAGAGACCCGGGCCACCATGGTTCAGCCGCTCATCGGTAGGACGGTGATAAAGCAAAGCGGTTCTCAGAAGCTTGCCCGCAATCAAGCACCCACGCAAGCCCTCATACCGCACACCAACTGCCCTGCGACCACACCCCAGAAGCCAAAAGGAAAAAAAAAAAAAAAAAAAAAAAAAGTGAAAGCGAAGCACCCCAAAGCATGGGCCACCAGGCCAAATCCGCTCATCGGTAGAAAGGTGATATAGCAAAGCGGTTCTCAGAAGCTTGCCCACATTCAAGCACCCACGCAGGCCCCCATCCCGCACACCAAGCGCCACGCAGCTACGCCCCAGCGGCCAAACCCTCAAGGCCCCGCCACGTCCCCCCTGAACCCCCCAGGCACCGCAGCAAAAAATACAACAACAAAAATAACCTTTGTCCGGCCTTTGGTCTGTTTTTGGCCCTTTGATAAAGACGTCTGTGTTTGAGACATTGGCACCTCAAATTAGCAATTTCCTTGCTCCACCAGTAAGTTGAGCGTTTGCCGTTTCATCTTTTTTCCTGGGCATAGAGTCCCTGCTTGCGGTTATTAAGGAGTTGCATGGTTGCTTCGGGGAGCTTCTGTACTTTTTTTGCTGTGTTTAGGTTTTATTCATCGTTTTGAATAGCAGCATTGCTATTCTCAACTTTTTTTGCTAGTCGTTCTGTGTCCATCTTCTTAACATTCCATCCTACTTCGCGTGCTATGCCTCTTCTGTCTATTGTATTGGTGATTTAAAAGACAACATATTGGTGATTGCTGCCATTTTCGTCTTTGATAACCTGCCATTTCTTCAATCTTGGCGCAAGGCTCTCTGAAGCTAGTGTAATGTCTGGTATTGATTCACCATATCCTGGCTTTCGAAAAGTCGTGGTTCTTTCTTTGTTTACAACAACCAGTTCTAGCCTTGTTGCCATATCTAGGACTGGTCAGCCCTTAGAATTTCTTGTAGGCAATTTCCATTCTACTGCTCTTGCATTAAAGTCCTCAGCAACTATAAGGTTGCCTTCCATGCCATCCCTGATAGTATCTTTAAGGTAACTTATTCTTTTCCTGTATTCTTTGATACAAGTGTTTGGTGAAAAGTAGCAGCTGACATACCGTATGCTTTCACCTTTTAACCAGATAAAATGTCCTTCCAATTCACTTGCATCTTGGCAGATTTTGTCTGGTCTAGAAACTGAAATGGCCGACATATTTGTTGCGTTGCTATGCCACTTAGGTGGCTTAAGATTCTTGTACTGCTCGTTCATGAGCGCTATGTCTACCTTTTTTGACATAATATTACTGGCAAATGGGCATCTGCGTCAATTGCCCCGTTCATGTTTCCTTGGAGAACTCTGGGCATTATGTCGGGTTTTTTTTTTCTTCTATCCAGGACCTGTTTAAGGGCCCTGCACGATCCAGATCCAGGCACACAATTTGTGTTTTCTCCTTCATGCGTGGTCAAAGACATCGTGGTTCAGCCTTGCAGTCCTTGAATTTGTGTTTGTCTTTACCGCATCTCCAGCAGAGGCCTGATTGGTCCGGGCCTCTACAGTCGTATCTTGTGTGCCCATATCTTAGGCACCTGCAGCATCGCTGAACGATAATCCTGCGCCTTAGTCGGCACGGGATCCAATCCTCTGCTGTCGTTTCTTTCCTCAAAAGGGACAGAGAGCCAGCCTCGTCCATTTCAGCCAGCGCCATTCTTTCCTGCCATCGGTTTGGCGGTAGCATAGCCACTTTAATCTCGCTTGGGTCTTCTTTGGTTTGAGCAGACTCTGGAATGGCTGCTAAGACTTTCTCTTTATCGGCGACTGCCTCTTAGTCAAGTACCTCCAAGGTAACTCTAGGTTTCCTTGATTGTACCTTTTCTGCGGTACTAATAACCAGTGAGATGGCCTGCGTCAGCTTCTCCTTGTCTTTGGTGCTTTTGGCGAGCTTCACCAAAATTAAACCAGTCTTTGTGCTGCGTATTTTGATAGGTTCCGCGCCGCAGTCTCTCGGGTTGACCAGGTTACGGAATGCTGCGAATACTTCCGCGAGTGACTTTTCTTCTGCTGGTTTCACAAGGATGGCCTTGTTTCTTTCCTTTGCCATTCTCCACTTTTTAATTTACTTTATTGGCTAACCTTTGTTTCAAATCGGTGTGCTACCTACTGGCTTCTTTTTAGCAGCCACTGGCTCCTTGTGGCTTACAAGTACCTGCTTTCTTTCATTTACGACTTCTCTCCACAGTTCGTCGTCGTCATGGTCGTCGTTTTTGCTTTTTTTTTTGGCTGCCTGTCAATTGCTTTTTCAATATTTTGGAGGACGTCTGTCATTCTACCTTATACTTTTTTCTCCTCATTTTCTGTGTCGTTGAAGGTTTTCTGTAGGGGAGCAACTACCGTTGATTCAGCCAGTGTCAGCAGATGTTCATTCTGGCTATTCTGGGCTATATCCTGTGGTTTATTGGTCCAATCGTTCAACCAAATACCAGTTGTCATATGCTTTATGATGTTTGAAAGCATAGCACTTTCGTGCTGGACGCCTTTGTGGCCTTCCCCAGAATCCGTGAGGCCAACACCAGTCACCCAGGCTTTCACCAGGTCGGAACTGGTGGCGGATTTCCTCTGAAAGGGTACCGCCTGGTGTACGTTATTTCCATAAGCGTCACCCATGATTAGTTATATTCAGGAACTAACCCTATATTTTTTTACGAGTTTTTTTTCTTGGCGTTTTAGTCCACGAGAAATATTTTATTTCGTTCCAACCACCCGCGGGTACAAGCTCCAAACACCGCAGCGTCTCGAAGCCATACACCCATGAAGAGCTTGCCTCCATTCGCCACCCGAAGAGTACGTGCCCCATAGACTTACTGCCTCAGCCCAAGGGTCATATATGAGGCATTTCACGTCAAATCGCACAGGCTGCGCGCGAGACCACTTTTCATGCTTTGATTACAGTATCAAATTAATGAGGAAGATAAATCGGAGTAAGCATTTCCGACGTATTTTAACCTCAGCTTTTCAATGAAATTATTAAAATTACTAAAAAAAGTCAACATAACCTTAAAAAAAATATAAAACATGTTATATCTTCAAAAGGGTGTATTACTATTACATTATTCGAAAAATCTAACGTCAAAGTCTATGCTCTCGTGCCGCCGCGACGGACGGCCTGGCCGGTGGGGCACGGTGCGGCGCTGCATGCGTGCTATATATAGCAATTTGTGACCCACCGAACCGAGAAGTCTGCTTCTTTAGCCTTAAATTATTAGTTGATGTTAATACAGTATTATTTTTTACAATAATTATTTAGACATATCAATAATAGTGTTGATATCAGGCGCGGTTCTCCTCCTCTGAGTTCATTTACAGCAGCAAAATTTTATTACTCTATTAATCGTGATAAAGGTTACGGCATCAAATAATTCTGAGATTTGTTTGCTTGAATAATGTATTTTGTGAATTTGCTATTCTTTGTGGAGTTTATTGAATTTTGAAAAAATTTGGTAACTACAACTGAAGGTTCAGAAGTTGTCTTTTTAATAAAAAGTAAGGGTAAAATGATACCAGGAACTCTTCGGAATCACGCATTTATCCCTCTTGATGAAAACACATTTAAGCTGCGTCATACATCTTTAAGTTCAATATTTCAAACATTTCCGAAAATTTCCAATCCAAAAATTAAAAAATCTACTTTCAAGAAAACTGCAAAGGTAAAGAAAAATATTTAATTGTTTTTATACGATACAATAATATATTGCATAGTGTACAGTATTGAAGTTGAAATTAAAGTTTAAATAAATACAAATTGTTTATTATTATGTAAACATGTCAATACTTTATTTTATTATAAAACATTTATTAGGAATATTGCGTTGTTTTCAAACGTAAGATATGGTACGAATGCGGCGCTACGTCCGCCGCCAGGCCGTCCGTCGCGGCGGCACGAGAGCATAGACTTTGACGTTAGATTTCTCGAATAATATAATAGTGGACACTCTGAAAATCACTATACCAACGTAAAAAAACCTTCTCTTTCGTTTTAGATATTAAAAAAAAGATTCGAGACACCCATTTACAGATATAACATGTTTTATATTTTTTTGAGGTTATGTTGACTTTTTTTTGTAATTTTAATAATTTCATTGAAAAGCTGAGGTTAAAATATGTCGGAAATGCTTACTCCGATTTATCTTCCTCATTAATTTGATACTGTAATCAAAGCATGAAAAGTGATCTCGCGCGCAGCCTGTGCGATTTGACGTGAAATGCCTCATTGTCTTGATTATTGGTAATACCATCATCATTATTGTCTTTATTTACATAACCATCATCACCATCACAATCGTTGTAATCACAATTATCAACATGATTAGTATTATCGTCATAATTATCACTAAATCTATAACTATCTATGACATTATAATTGGTAAACTTAGTTTTATTCTTCTTTTTATTTGTAATAATAACAGTTTTATCACTATAACTATCTTTATTGTTAATATATTTCAAAGAATTATTATGTTTATCGTCAACATCATTATAATTCTTATTATTTATATCACCATTTATATTATCTAATTCATCTTTATCATTATCATCATCATCATCATCATCCTCATCATCATCATCATCATTATCATCATCATCATCATCATCATCATCCACTAGGTTTGCCACTTGGTGAAGCTAGAGAACGAATGTTCTTTGTCATCTTTGTCGTAGCTGCAGTACTTGCAAGCAGACGTCTGTGTTTTCCACATATTTTTCAGGTACGAACGAAAATACCCATGATTTAAGAGAAATTAAGTAAGGTAGTAATCTACATCCCCATGTTTTGCTCAGTCCATTCCTTTACATTTTTTATCAGGGCTGTTATCCATCTACCTTTAGTTTACTCTTGCCATCTGTGTTGCCAGCGTTCCCAAGTGATTTGCCTAGCGTTTTTCTTGGCCTCCATTCTTCCTAAATCCTGCTCCATAAGGTACCATAATCGTCTTTCTCTCGCAAGAAGGTCGATGAGGATTATGCCTGCTATGACTATTATCGCATACTCCGAGACTATTCGATAGGCGCAGGCTATCTTTAAGGCTCCTATTCTTTAAACTTGGATAATTTTTACTCTCTTGTTTTCGACGTTTATTTCATGTTGCCAAATCTTAGCCCCGTACAAAGTAATAGACTGGGCCGTAGACAAAAGGAGCCTGTGCCTTTCAGGCTTTGGACCTCTAAAGTTTGGCATGATTTGGCTTAATGCTGCTACTCTTGCTGCCGCCTTGTCTGCTGCTTACCTAAGATGGCTCCAGAACGTAAGCTTTCTATCCAGCGTAAACCCTAGGTATTTTACGGCATCCTTTAACGTTACTTATTTTTTTTGTACCTTGAAGAACATTATGGTATCCATCTCTTTTCACGTCAACAGTACCATTTCTGTCTTACCTGCTGCAACTTCGAGTCCGTGGTTCTCCATCCATGGAGCCACTCTCCACATAACCTGGTTAAGTCGTTTCTGGACAGGTTCCATTGTGCGTTTGACGATCACTACAGCATTATCGTCCACGTATCCTATCAAGAACGTCGCCTCTGGCATTTCTTGGCGAAGTAGTCCATCGTATGACACGTTCCAGAGATCAGGTCCAAGTATGGATCCCTGAAATGCCCCGTCAGTTATCTTCTTTTTTGTTTTGCCTTTTGTTTTCGTATAGGTTAAGAAGCGGTTCTTGAGTTAATCCCTCAGCACTTTCGAGAGATAGTGTTCTAAATGTGTGTTCAAGAGCGTGAAGCATATTTTTTTATCTTGCTGAGTTGAAAGCGTTCTTTACATCTAAAATCATCAGAAGAACGAGGGGTCTTGCTCCATGGCATATGTCTTAAGTGCTCTAAACTATTTTAACCACTTTTTCTACTACTTCTATGGTAGCCCTTCCTTTCCTGAATCCGTACTGCCTGTCAGATAAGTCTCCCGCGTTTTGTATGGCCTGTAGGAGATGGGCCTTAAGCAGCTTTTTGTATAATTCTTCCCCGTGTCCAGCATACATAACAGCCTAAAAGATGACGAGGAGTTAGGCTCCCCTTGCCTTTATCGATCAGTACTAGCCGTGCGTTTTTTCAGGGGGTTGGGAACAACCTCTTCCGCAAACATGCATCGTATAGGCTTAAGAGCAGCTGTTGGTGTTTTTCACCACTGTCTCAATGACTATTGCCGGTATACCATCCGGTCCAGAAGCTTTCCCGTTTTTCACCTATCCGGCTGCCAGCTTCAGTTTCTTTTGTGTAAGTCAAGGTACATCTTATATGAGCTCCAAGTCTGCTTGATCCTCAAGTTCTGGATGCATGGGGGTTAGCGTATCTACCATATGCCTTATCGTATCCGCGTCTTTTTCCGCAGTCTCTTGTATGCCCATATTCCAGGCATCTGTAGAATCGCTGGACGATAATCTTGCACCTTAGGTGGCACCGAATCCATCCCACTGGTATCATCCTTTTCGGCCATTCGGCCATTCTTCGTCTATTTTGACCAGCGCCAGTCTTTCCTGCTATTGATTTAGCGGTAGCATAGCTACTTTAATTGCGTCTGGATCTTCTCCAGTTTTAGCGGCCTCTTAGATTACTTCCATAACTTTCTCTTTATCGGGGACTGCCTCTTAGTCCAGTACCTCTAAGGTAACTCTAGGTTTCCTTGATTGTACCCTTCCTGCGGTACCGATAGCCAGTGAAATGGCCCGCGTCAACTTCTTTTTGTCTTTGGCACTTTTGGCAAACTTTACCAGAATACAACCAGCCTTTGTGCTGTGTATTTTGGTAACTTTCGCGCCACTGTTCCTCGGGTCAACCACGTTACGGAATGCTCCTAGTACTTCCGCGTATGACTTCCCTTCTGCTGGCTTCGTGAAGATGGCCTCGTTCCTTTCCTTTGCCTTTCTCCGCTTTTTTATTACCTTCCCTGGCTAACTTTCATTTGGATTTGGTGTGCTACCTTCTAGTTTTTTCTTAGCAGCCACTTGCTCCTTGTGGTTTGCAGGTGTCTGCTTTCTTTTGTTCACGACTTACCTCCACAGTTCATCTTCGTCGTCGTCAATCTTACTTTTTTTCGATACGCTCCGATCCTCGGTAGCGCCATCGTCTCTACCTCTTTTTTTTCAGAGGCTGTCTTATCACACGAGCCGGCAGAGGTGTCCTCAGCACTAAAATCTCCCCCACAGTCTTCTGGTGGCGAACCTTAAGGTCCTTTACAAGCCCACAGATTTTTTATATTTAAACTCTGGCTTCTTTGACTGTACTGCTGACGTTTGCTTGCCTATCAATTGCTTTTTAATACTTTGTCGGATGTCTGTCATCCTACCTTGTACTTTTTCCTACCCCTTTTCTGTGTCAGTTGGAGGTTTTTTGTAAAAGAGCGACTACTGTTGATTAAGCCAGTGCCAGCTGATGTTTATTCTGACTATTCTGGTCTAAATTCTGTGGTTCGTTGGTCTGATTAATTAATCAACCTCCAGTTGTCATTTGCTGTCAAATGTTAGAAAACATAGCATCTTCGTGATAGACGCCTTTGCGGCCTTCCCCAGAATCCGTGAGGCCAACACCAATTACCCGGGCTATCAACAGGTCGGAACTGGTGGCGAATTTTCTTGGAAAGGTTACCACCCGGGGTACGTTGTTTGTATTAGCATCACCCATGTTTGGTTTCATTTGGAAACCAGCCCTGGATTTTTTCACGAGGTTTTTTTCTCGACGTTTTGGTCCATGGAAACTATTTTATTCCGTTTCAACCACCCGCAAAAAGATTGCCTTTATTCCACACCCAGAGAGCAAGCGCCCCATAGGCTGACTATGTCAGCCCGGGGAAGTATTGTTGATATTACCGTTGTCATTATCATTATTTCTAATATCGTCATTATTATGACCATTGTAATTGTTAACATAACTGTTATTATTATTATTGACGTAATTATTATTATTTAAATCATTATCATCATTTTTACCATGTTTATCTTCATCATCATTATTGATATTATTATTTTTATTATCATTATTATTGTATTTATTATGATTTTTATTTTTATTTTTATCATCATCATCATTATCATCGTTTTTGTCAGTATAATTAGTATCGTTTTTTTGGTCATTGCCATCATTATCATTATTTTATTGCTATCATTACTTTTGTTATTATTGTTATTGACTTTATTTTTGTTAATATGATTACTATTATTATTATTATTTTTGTTATTACAATTATCATTACTAATATCATTATTATTCGTATTGTTATTATTATAATAATAATTATTATTATTAGTATGGTTATTATTAATATCATTGTTATTATTATTATTATCATTTTCATTACCATAATCATCACTCTTATTGTTATCATCATCATAATTATTATTTTTATATTTTTAATATTACTTTTTCTATTAATCTTATTTTAATTATTATCATCATTTATATCATTATTTTAATAATTCTTATTATCATCATTATCATTTTTGTCATTAACAACAACATTATTGTCATTATTTTGAGCTAGAGCTCAGTGGGGCCTTTCATTAGTCCTTCTAGTTTTTCTTGACTTATTTGATACGACATAAAATCACTTACTTAAATCGATCGAGTTGAGGACACGCTAGAAATAGATGACACCTCTACAGAACGATTATAATTGACAAAGATGTTGTGAATGTTTTGAAAGTCCTCATAGTTTAGAGCATTTGATTTGGTATTGTTTAAAACTAGTGAGATATTTTAATAAATTAATAATTACTTTATTATAAGAGAAAATAGATCTTTCGTTCAGTATTTTGGTTATGGTGTTCACTGCTGATGTGCAAGTGCTTAGGAAGATGCCCAACTTTTAAAAAAATAATAAATTTTGACTGTTAAATGTAAATTTATAATGTTTATTATACAAGGGGAATTTATCTACCATGAAGTCAAAGGGCACTATCATGATACTTTGCCACTCCTAAGCTCCTTTTTCTTCTTCGGTGTATATTCACGGCTGTGCCCTCTTCTTCTGCTTGACAGCCAACTAGAGAACCAACGGACATAGTGTTGTACTGACTTAATTTGTGTATGGAAAGCAGTGTTGCTGAATTGCCAGTGTCAGACATGGAGAGAAGCGGTGAGAAGCCACAAGAGCTGTGCTGGGAGAACGATTGATGGAAGAGAAGGAGTAAATTAAGGTTGATATTTGGTAAAACGTTGGAGACAGCTGGGATAGCCACTACGTTGAAAAAAGAACTTAGTTTATCTGGCACATCTTGTACTCTATAGGCGTAATATTTTCTACCTATTAAACTATTACTTAATTCAAATATGTTTTTGGTTTAATAGAATTCCTAACTTTTAATTTAATTTTTAATATTTGTTAAAATGATTATAAATTTTACGTGGCTGATCAAGTGGTAGTTATTCCAACTGACAGTTATAAAATCCAATACATTAAGTGATTTTTAATCAATGTATAAAAACCGTAAAATAATAATATTAGTATAGAGTCAAGTAATAATACTCTTTGTTGTGTTATTGAGCATAGTCATATTATTTATTTCAGATCAAAAGATTCTATACGGTGACTACTAGATTTTACTGAACAAGTACTGCAAGATAATTTAATTGATGACTTTGACTCACCTGTATCCATTATGCATTACTAGTAGAGCTTCTGTAAATGGGACAAAAATTCATACAACCAACGAATTTTTTTTTGCACTACCTCCAGAATACCAAATTATCGAAGTTCCATTATAAATAATTTATCAACCTGTCATTAGTTAAGTCATAAATCACTTTTAATGATGCATAGTCGATCAAGATGGTAACTTAGTCCATCTTTGTGGAGAAGTCATAACGATAAAATTTCACAATCAACCTTCATCGCACTGGGTATCGTTTATTATCACTAAAAATATATAAGCAGCTTGACATGTTTTTCTGCGCTCAGTCAACAGCAAGCTTTCAAATCGTTCAGACATTAGAAAGGACAATGGAAGTGTCAAAAATTGATAAATCAAAACATACAGTTTTTCTAAAGTCTGTAATTAAAAATGGAAGATGTAAGCTAACGTTCAGATTTTGTACCCTAAAGACGGATGAAATTACAGGTAGTCAGTCTCACTTCACGTTTGATAAGTTTACCGTGTATTATGAAATTCATGCTTATCAACTCTATGCATCTTCAACATATATTAGTACTGATAAAATTCGTAAAGCAATGTAACATCAAGACCTATGCCTGCTACCATTTTACAGTTCTTTATATATTTATGATGTTTTAGTTAAAGCAAATGGTACAATGACGGCTATAGAGATAGATAAGTATAAAAAAAGCATGTTCAACAACTCCCATAAAAACAATAACTGACGCTCAATCCCGACCCAAGTGTACTAACTGAAAATGATGGTTAGCTTAGTACTTTCAATAAACTTAAGAATAATAATTACTATATTCATCTCTTGTTTTTTCTCAGAATTGTTATTGGTTTTGCTGAAAACTATCGTAAAATAGTTGTTGATGTTAAGCATAAACTTATACTCACAAGATCTGGAAATGATTTGAATGCAGTTTAATGCGGCTCATGCCTAACGTTGCAATATCAGATACGCATAAAATTCGTACATTTAATTACTTACATACAGATAAGTTTGTATCGACGAGCTTTTAAACTTAGGACATTTCTGAACATCTACTTTTACATCCACTACATTTGAAACATTTATAGATGGTCAAGACATTCTATTAGTTAAAAAAGCCATGCTATAGTATATAAGCCTTTCGGGAGAATTGTAAAAATCACAGAGGTCTTAATGCAAGCCAGTTCTATCATTGCAATATAAAAAATGTAAAACTATATTTTAATTCAAAATATTATTCTTATGGAAAACTAAATGTTGGTACAACAAACTATCATTTTGTCTTATTATACGATATCCATGCAAACTTCCAGAATTCATATTAGGATCAAGATCGTACACCTCTGTTAAGCAATTATTAATTTCAACATGCTGTACCTTTGACTGTCCTTGACTGCTCTTAAAAAAAAGAGTCGTTAAAGAATCAAAGATGTGCTATTAGAATTTAAGTTACATGACAATTTTCCTGACAAGATTACCACTTATTACTTTTCCTTACCAGCTTACTGCTTAATTTTACATAATTATTTAGATCAGTAGAGTCCAATGAGTGGGGATGTTAAAAAACTTATGTGAAGCCATAAAATCCGTTGCATGGCACTAAAAATATTATTCATCTGTTAACTACTATGAAAAAAGGTCAGAGAAGTTAGATCAGAGAAGCAAAATAAAAGGAAGAACAAAAAGAAAATAAGTGAAGACAAGAAGAGTAGGAAAAATTTAAGATGAGACATGCTGAAGAATGTGAAGAAAAAGAAGCTAGGTAAAAATCAAGAGATCATAAACATTGTAAGATCTGTTACAATGAAAAAAATCAACTTGCTAAGAAAGATATTTATTTATCAAAAATCTCATAAGCCAACTATTTGCAAATTTACTACTGATATTAAATACCGGAAACTCTTGACCATGGATGATAATAACAGAAATAAAAAATCCTGGCTGAAAAATTTTAAACAATAGTTTTCAACTAATAAATAATTATCATTTCGAAGCCTAAAGTTATGAAAGATTTAAACAATAATTTAAGGTTTTTATTTGGAAAAAAAGTAGGAAATGAGATATATGGTAGACATGTAGGACTTTAAAAAGTCTGGTAATGATTACATACTTAAAGAATCATCTATAATTTCTCGCTTCATCTGAACGATGCTGGAGCTTAAATGTATTTTTTTTAAAGGCATCCTTTACTTGGGGTAAATCATCACAGAAGTATGAAGATTAAAACTTACATCGTAAACTTAGCTGTTGTGGCCTTGCCTGACATTTAGTTAATACAAAGTACACTGAGACTCGAAATATTCTACGAGGAAGTATGAAAGATGCTAGAAAATTTTTATGTAAATGCAGAACTAAAACAAAAAAGGCTTAAAAGATGTAAATTCAAAGTCATTGATATGAAAGATTATGCTTTATTCGAGCTCCCAAGATAAGTTACTACTTACCCTCATTATAATGGAGCTTACAAATGTAATTGTGCTCTTTACAATATCAAATACATAAAAAAGATCTACTTACATACATAATAGAAACATAATAGTAATGACAATAAGATGGTTACAAGGAGAAATTTACGAATAATTTATAAATAATTCATACACAATACCATTTCTACTTTAAAAACATGATTTTTATGTTTTAGTTCAAAGTAAATTTGATGAGAGATAAGAACGAAAATGTGTTAAGATTTATTATTTTACCTTAAAAAATTTTCTATTAATATAAGTCACAAACTCTATGAAGAAAAACTATATACATATGATACTATCTATTGGAGAAGCAAAAAAATTGTTTATTTTATCTAATTGGTAAGAACGTAAAGGTGTGTGTAGTACCTTTATCTTTAATTGTCT
Organism: Copidosoma floridanum; assembly: GCF_036245765.1. Lineage (NCBI taxonomy): Eukaryota > Metazoa > Arthropoda > Insecta > Hymenoptera > Encyrtidae > Copidosoma > Copidosoma floridanum. The sequence continues at coordinate 2,460,716 of NW_028321898.1, read as the reverse complement.
TATCTCTAATTCAAAGATAAAAAGAAAAGATACATACGGGAATCATAAGTAAATATTCACATACATGTATGTAGATGAATATGTAGATGCGTACACTTATTACTTTGAAGAGGTAACACTTAGTCGTCATTTCTTTTAAATATAAGCGTATAGTTTGATCTCATATTCATACGTGGGTAATTCTTTTACAAACCGGACAAATTGAGGCAAAATCTGACTGACACATTTTTTATTTTGCTGAAAATTTTTTTTATGAGTTCTGTATAAAAAAAACACCTATTGTAGGATTTTTTATTTACATAGAGGGGGTCGAAAATTTTTTAATTTTGTGATTTTTTCCTTTGAGACTCATTTTTAAGCACTCATAACCTTGGTTCTTTTTAAGCTAGAGGGAATTCTATTTTTCACTTACAAAAAAAAAAAAGTAAATTTCAAGAAAAAAATTTTTACAACAAAATTTGTAAACAATTTTATATTGTTTTTAACAATTTAAATGTTTAAATCAATTTCAAACGAGTTCCTAAAATTAAACAATTATTTAATGCAACCATGGTATTCTACGTCAAATTTTCTATAAAAAAACACGTTTTTAATTAATGAAGAAATTATTGTTACTAGGAGAGACATATTAATTTATGTAGTATGGTACGTCGCACAGTGGGATAAACTGATATTTTTCATTTCAAAACTATGTAAACTTCCTTAGAAGAAATATTTTTTCATGAAACTTTTTGGATCTTATAGGTATGATGACAAGGAATAACAGAAAATTATAGAGAAATGTAAAATATGAGATCCTTACCTACAAATTTTGGATTATTTCAGAAACTTTTCAATTTAATTTTTTTTTTTTCTGTTGGAAAATAAATTTTAGAAAGCTAGTATTATACCTTAATATTTATTTTACATATATATTTCTTATTTTTTAAAATAAGATATTAAAATTGCGTCTAAAAAGTGACTTTTTTGTCAAAATCAAGCATAACACCAGAAAAAAAAAATTTTCTTCAGAAAGTTTTAAGAAATGTAAGTGTTGTGGCTGGGAGAGATAACTATTAAAAATATATAAAATAACTACTCAATGATATGGAAAAAAAGAATTGAACTATATACTCATCTGGTATTTGGAAATTTTTTTTGCGTTTTAAATATTTTTTTTGTTCTTTTTTCCAACATTAGTGTTATATGCAGCGATAGATGAAACAGGGCACAGTTACATAGCTTTTAGCTTTAGTTGCAAAGCCTTGACACGGAGGTACACTTATTTGCGTATTACAACGGGCACCAAAATAGATGAGTGTATTAAACTCAAGCGAAGTGCATTACCATCCTTGCTTTATCCAGTCCACGCATTCCGAACGCACTTATTCTATTGATTCTCATAATTTACGTGTTCGGGGCTTACTGTTGTAAACTCTAGTCTACTGTCTGTATTACACATACTTATGGCCGAACTTTAGGATACATGCCAAATAGATTCTTAGAACTCTCAGTAGGTTTTGTTTTATCAAACGTAAAAAGAAGGAAGTATTCCCGTAGGACAGTCATGTAATGTGTGTGCTAAGTAGAAGAGTTTTTATCGTGAATATAAGTGATTAGTAAATATCGGCAAGTAAGTATTGTGTATGTTCTTGGTGCTCGTATCATACAGTTGCTGCCGATAGGTTCAACAATTATTCAAAATATCGTAGGAAACTTAACAATTCACATTTATTGCATAGAGAGTGAACGTTTTTTATCAGTCTATAAAGTTCAGAAAAGTACATTTATTCTTTGATTTTCCTAATGCTAAAACTTATAGAGCTACAATTACAAGTAAAAAAGAACCTTAACCGTGACGTTATCCTGGTAAAACATTAATTGTAATGACAATTAGTCTCGTCATAACCTTACTTGTGCACATTTGGGCTTACGAAAACGTATATAACTTGTATATACTTCAAATATTTGCAGTTTAACGACTAAATTACAATATCCTACATGATTCCATTTGTATTTCTTACACATCGATATTTTGTGAATGAAAAAAAATATGAGCTCAACAGAATCGTTGTTGAATGTGTTTGTAGATTTTCATTTTAGTGATTATGATTTGTACTTTGTATGACTTCGCACTGAAAATGTTTGAGCTTACGTTGATGTTAGCTGCAGTATGTACTATTTGTATGTAAGAAATTTTTACTTTTGTTGATTTAAGTTAAAGCTGCATGTCATCGAAATATCTTGGGACTCCTTATATCAGTGTTGAGCCCTTATAGAAAAATTGTATTTTTTAAAAACTTGAATGATCTATAAGTAATTTTATTAATTAACAGTTTGATGGGTGTTTTAACGAAAAAAATTACAAATGCTCAATAAAAATGCTTTAAGAAATAAAATGAATCAGGACAAAATTTATTGCAATTAGTCTTAATTATATAACGATAGGTAATATCTCGTGCCTATGAAATAAAACTTAAATGTTTATAAATAGTTTGAGAAAATTCAGTATATTAATTACATTTTTCCATCCACCGACTACTTCATTTCAATGATTTATTGAACGCTGGTGAAAAGCATTTCTCTCGTAATATCATTATTTAAAAACAAGCAAGCACTAGTTCTGAGCAAAATGAGTACACTGTGTATTGAAATTTATAAAAAGTATTACGAATGTTATCCCTGAGCGAAAATAAGCCCCACATTACACAAATTGATTGCTCATAGTTGTGAGATCGCGAAAAAGTTCCCTTTACCTTTAGCATATTATTCTGAAGATTCTAGTGAAAGCTGGCATAAGTATTATCGCAGAAATTAGACTGCACACGCACGACGAATAAGCAGGAAGCTTAGAATTCTAGACGTCTTTAATAGGGCAGCTCACATGACAGACCCGATCATTTCATTAGAGTAAAGTAAAAGCACTAATATAGTCTCTACAAAGTTCTTTTTAAACTTGTAAATTTCAGTGTAATATTATATATTACCATTGTTAAAAAATCATAATATCCTATTTCTCCATGTAAATGTAGTAATTACTTCGGAAACTCTAATTACAGTTGTATTATACGCTGGGGGAAAAAAGATTACATAATGAATTTGTCATTCTTAAACTTGTTGTATTTACTAAGCAAAACAATTATTTTATTTTTTTATCAATAGTTAGATTCAGTTGTACTAATTATTAAATTCAAACTAAACAATTTTATCTTGTTTCAAACTGAGAATACAGTTGCAAGTTATTTACCAGCTTCTTAAAAATACTTTTAAGCATTTGTGTACATCATCACGAAACTTTTATGATATTTGACATTTGATTAAAATTACATCTTGAATTTTAGAGCAGTAAATTACATGATACTTTCTTGATCCCTTTAATTACAAAAGCAATGAATACTTTTCAATAATATGTTGCCACTTAGTACATCTTATATGGCTATTATTTTGAATACCTAATGTAAAGTAAAAAATGGACTCATTTGTCTCTTTACTATGGTATTAAAACAATATTTTAAAATTTAGTATTACTTTCCTTAATGAATTTTAATATCCGTAATGGTGAGATAGACTGATTATTATGCGAATGTAATCAAAATAAATAATATAGTTAATTTTTGCAAGGTTATTGGAGAATAAATTATGTTAGAAATAAACGAAAATAGTCATGAAAAGTATTTTCATGTAAAAGTGTTATTTATGAAAATTATTAACCGATGTCAATCATGAAATTATAAACATTTACAGGAAGAAGAATGATGATATAAGTGACACGCAAACGGAATCCGATTAAGAGTGAAACAAGCACGTAATAATTTAAAAGCATCCATGACATTATCGCAATTCATCGTTCCTCTCTTACTATCTGATAATAATTATCAAAGGCATCAATTTGATCAAGCTACTTTATATTTCTGAGAAATCTAATATTAGGAGAGTGAATTAACAGAACAAGAAAGAATTTTCAAAACACGAAAAAAATTTCGAAATACCACATGAGTATATAGGTTAGTTTTTTTTATATCATTGATTAGTTACTTATTACTCCTAGCCATAACACTTACACTTTTGAAAACTTCCTCAAAAAAATATTTTTTTTTTGGATTATGCTTGTTTTGACAAAAAAGTCACTTTTTAGACGGAATTTCGATACCTTGGATACCTCATTGAAAAAAATTAAGAATTTATGTAAAATTAATATGAAGGTATAATACCAGCTCTTTAAAATCTATTTTCCAACAAAAAAAAAAAAAATCAAATTGAAAAATTTCTGAATTAATATGAAAAAATTGTAGGTTAGGACTTCATTTTTCAAATTTCTCCTTAATTTTTTGTTATTCCTTGTTATCATACCTATAAGATGCAAGAACTCTCATGAAAAAATATTTTTTTTAAGGAAGTTTACATAGTTTTGAAACGAAAAACATCAGTTTATCCCACTGTGCGTCGTATCAGTGCGCGGGCACCTCTGCACGCCTCTTCTTCTTACCCTACATCGTCTTTTTCAATAACATTAATGGTTTTCAAAGTTATAACACGTTAGTAAAAAAAAAAGATGTATTAATTTTCATTTTTAAACATGACTTATAATCAAACATATGCCTGTTTAAAGGTTTTTACAATTGTTGTTTCATCATTTAATGAAAACATATTTGCTTCTAGGCTCTGAAGAGAGATCGGTATCATGGAATGGAATCGTAAAGTGCCTTTTATTATTAAAGCTCTTTGAAATTGTTCTCACAATATTTGTTCTTGCTTATCTTACTCATTATTAGCTTAATAACGACACGTTATGCTTTGCAAATCTTCTGTTGCCCAAGTGAATAATTCGTGGAGTGTTTGAATAGGATCATCTATTTTTAAAAGACTAGCTCTGGCAGCAAGTCATTTTATCATTCCACCTATTTCATCGCATAGTTCCTTGCCATGAGACGTAGGAAAAAATGCCATTCAACTCATATTCCAAAATCTTTCTACATAATGAGTAAGATTGATAAAGTTTTTCTTGTTTTGGGACTGTGCGCTTGCACTGTCCAAAAAATATAGTAATTTATTAACCTCTTTTCAATTAGTCCTAATAAACTCTACAAGTTGTTTAAAAAAAAAAAAAAAAAATGAGCAGCAACTGTATTACGATACAAGCATTTAGAAATGTGATCAAAACTTTAGTTTTTTATTTTTCAAGTCCAAGAATTCCATTTGTTTTTTGACCTAAAAAGAATGAATCAGAAATTTTTCAAGCCATTTCAAGCCATTGCTTAAAAGTTGTAAAAATTCATCTCCACTAGGTATCAAAGTTTGTAGTGAAGTTCCGTCTTTTGTCACGCACTGTTTGTATTACCCATTTTTAATGAATTTCTTATCGAAATTTTGTTGTGATTCTTTAAAAATATTATCTACACCAGGAACTCATCGTATAGTCCCAAAAAACAATTAGAAGATTGAATATCACACGCCGTACAATCCAAACAATTATAATTAGTTAGTGGTTTTTCGGAGTCAACTGTGATATATCTTGAATTCGCTCCATCTATCATGAGTTTAATATTTGCATGTATTGGACCCACACACACCGAATGAGCCACTGGCTTCCGCCAGTACACAATGTTTAGATCGTATGCTAGCAAACTTTGAAAAACTACACTTTATTATCAAGTACTCTTTTCTAAACAGTTTATACGATTCTTTTAAATTATTTAAAATCAGCCGTTTTTGCATATATATTTTGTAACCATTTACTAATGGAGATGAAATCTTTTTTATCAGGTTTGATTTGTGGGTGTTCATCAGATTGATAGAAGTTTATTTTACTGTTAATAATATCCACTTAATAAGATGGGTGGCTTTTGGGACTTGGAGTGCCTAATATTTCTTTATTTTTAGCAATATTTTTTGCAACAGTTATTATGTGGTAAGTAGCTGTGGGAAAGTTTACCTGGATTTTCTGATAAGACCAGTGCCTGAAAACAGTCAAAATTTTGAATTTATGACATTGGTCTGTACTAGTGTTAGAACTTTCTTGTAAGGTTCTTATAATTGCGACATCTGCATTAACTTTATTAACATTATCTGGATCATCGATGTTTGCATGAAAAGGTTTCTTTTTAATCGTTTTGGTAATTTTTAAAACTTTTTCCTCAGAATAACGTTTTTATTTCAATTTAAGTTTTTGAATAGGTAATGATCCCAAAAAATGCAAAGTTTCATTCAAATAATCAGCATTGTCATTCAATAACTTTTGGTTTTTACCTGAAGATCCTAAAGTTCGATTACTACTTAATTGTCCATCAGATGCTTCGTTAGATGACTCTAGTTCATCTTCTTGCTGTAGAGAATAAAACATGATTATAAACACCCAAAATTGATTAAATAATATGTATACTCTCTTTAGGTTTCATGACATATAATTATTACTGTTTCAGCTTCAGCCATATCTTCATTTTTTTAAACACTTTTTGAGATGCACAGACGACGGAAATCGAAAATTCTTTGTCGTTAAGCTTCAGAAGTCTTTCGTACATTAAGTTGACGTAGTTAATCTGTAGTAACTTTTCGCAATCGCGACGCTTTACTTGAGTGACCTCTCAGATTCAAAGGGTTGAAACATCTGTCAGTGCGAACGTTCGTGCTTATTGTTTTAGGCATCGTGCTGGTATTCAACTTTTTCCGCGCACGCGCGTGCACGTGTGTGTCAGCCAAAAAAATCGAGACCATTTGTCGCTTTCCTAAAATACACACACCTAAGATCGTTTTGTAACCTATAAATTTAGACACGTTAGTCCAGATGAGACAAAAAACCTCAAGCAGGTTTCACAAAAGTTTTTATCAACTACCAAACAGAGATCAGAAAAACTATAAATTAAAAAAAAATTGACTAACCAATTCTAATAATAGCTTTCACATAAAACTTCTAATGCTTTCACAGAGAAAAAAGGTTGTTACTCTAACGATGTACTTCATACACTGGAAGTTGCAGGCCAACATGCCAGCTATGGTGACCAGTATATCTTTGACACGTGTTGCCATGTATAGTTTATTCGTGATGAAAATTTATCAAATTTACAAGTTAAAACCAATGATGAAACGAAAAAATAAACTTATTGTTTAATAACCATTTGTTGAAGTGCACGACTATATGGATAGGCTGTAGGTATGCGCGTCTGCGCGAGCGTATGTGTGTGTGTTAGAGGAGAGGCACGTACAGCGACAGTCAGGTGTGCGTCCAGTTCTGATTTGACCGTAGTCAAGTGCACACGTAACATTTAGCTCTCCTTTGCATTTTATAAGTCTGTGCATTTAGAAAGTCAGTTATAGTCGGTCGTCAGTTAGTCTTTGTAAAGTCAGTTAAATAAATCAAGTTATAAATTAAAATCTGTTTGGTCATCTCCTCGTCTCCTCACCCAAAACCCTTCACCATTAATATTATTGAAAAAAACGATGTAAGGTCTGGAGAAGAGGCATGCAGAGATGTCTGGGCGCCGTTATGACGTGCTGTGCTACATAAATTAATGTATCTCTCACAGTAATAATTATTTCTCCATTAACTAAAAACATTAATTTATAGAAAATTTAACGTAGGATATGATGGTTGTATTAAATATTCTTTAAATTTTGGGGACCATAGTTTGAAATTGATTTAAACGTTTAAATTGGTGATAACAATATGAAATTGTTTGTTAATTTAGTTGCAAAAATTTTTTTCCTAAGACTTACTTTATCATCTTTCAAATGAAAAAAATTCACTCTAGTTTGAAAAGAACTAAATTGATGAGTGTTTAAAAATGAGGCTCCAAGGCAAAAAAATGAAACTCTTAAATTTTTAACTCCCTTTGTTTGAAAAAAAAAAAAAAAATAAGAAAAAAAATCGAATAAGTATTTTTTTAACGTAGAACCCATAAAAAAAATTTCAGGCAAAGAAAAATGTGATGGTCAGAAAGGTATTTGGTTTGTCAAAGATTTACCCACATACAAGACACCACTCTTAACTACGGGCTAATCAGAGAGATGGAAGCTGTGTGTAACCCTTAGCACTTCGTGTAGAGCCCTGGCTGTCTACGTACGGTTGCTCGCGTGGAAAGAGATTGAGGTTTTGTGTTGGATTGAACGTTTGCTGGTATGGGTCTAGTTTATTTATTTTTGTAGTAAAAAATAACGGTTATTGTGAAATAGTACGTAGTTATACTCTTGAATCACTAAAGTAAGAATTTAAACTATTGACGTTTATTGACTTTTTGTGCTATAGTAAACCTTAATGGTTTCAATATTTAACTCAAACGTTAAACAATAATTTATAGTCCATTCAAAAGAAGATCATATTAAAATGCAAGCTTGCTAGTTTGGATTTCAATATTATTTAATGACAAAGGAGCAAGTGAGAGGAGTCTGTAGATATGTATAAAAGAAGATAAGTTAATGTATAACTAACAGTTGTTTCTTTTCAGCAGAAATATCATAATTTCTTATTTATATAGGATAAACGATATTTGTAAGTTGATGAGCGTACCTTAAATAAGTCTGCCATATTTTCTGTAAAAAGAGAACTACTAAGGCCTTGTTCAACATTATTATTTATCGCTATTGCTTCTTCTAATGAATTGACGTTAAACACATAAACGATAGGTGCAAATGTCTCTCTTTGAACTACTTCTGCATCTGGCTCTAATCCAGACACTATGGTTGGCTGTACATAGAATCCCTTTCTATTAATTCGTTTTCCCCCAAATTCAATATTTCCACCAATTTTAACAATTTCCTTTATAGTATCCTGCAAATTAATAAAAATCATGAGAAAAACAATGTGATTTTTTTATTTATTTTTTTATTTAAAAATTATCTGAAATTCGTGCAAGTCTTTGTTACTTGTGGAATCACTTGAGAGTAATATTTAGAATAAGACTTCTTAGTTCGTTTTTGTTTAACAGTTAAATCAAATAATAATTACGTTTTTATAACTAAAATTTTACAATATAGAATAAAATAATCTATATCTATGGTTAAACTTAATTTGCTTTGAAAAACGTATTTATCTTTATGTATTTTTTTCTTTTTGCCATAATACAGGTAGCAATATTTTAGCCTGTAGGATTACGAACTATCTAGTTTGTAAGACCTCATGAGCTTTATCTTCTTAAAATGCACTCAAAGTCTTTTTCTAAAAAGTAATATATCAAATAAGTAGAAAAAAATTATGAAAATTATTGACTATATTGTCTACGTATACAACATTATAGACTAACAGTGGATGATTTTTTAACTTAGAAAATTTTTGTTTACTTTTTCTCTACAAATATAACTTGATAGTTGATATCTACAATATTCTTTAAAGAAACTTAAGTAAGCATTAACCAAATCTTAGAAAAGTCCCTGATAATACAAATAATCGTAGTAGGAGTAACAATAAGAGAAGAAAATGTTATGAATAAAATACACGTGATATCGGGAAATGTAACTGACCAGTGGAGAGATAAAAACTATTATTATTTGTGGTCAGGTCTGCAGAGACTGTATCATTGTATGTAATAGCCAGATATTTAACTTTAATGTCAAATAATTTTAAATACCTATTGTTACACTCATACAACGAAAATGACGTTTCATTAAAATCAAGTAGTGCTACATACAAACGGTATGATTTATATTTTATAAGGTAGCTGTTTAATACATACACGTGCAAGCGATAAACGTGAGCTGGCTACGGCATCAGTTGTGAGCTAGAGTCAATGCTCTTATGAAGGCGTACGTGTATATATACATACAACATTTGTGTATAGTCAAATACGTATGAACAACACTGGACGGAAATCTTACGTTCTGCAATTACCTCAGGCAAGCAGTAAACAAGTTGTCAGGAAGGAGAGCGACTTTAAACTGAATCATGCCAAACGTCAGAGATCCAAAATCCGTAAAATACGTACATCTTATGTTTACTTCCCTGGTCTTTTATACTGTATGTGGCGGAGATATGAGGGGATGAAATAAACGTCAAAAGAAAGAGAATACAAATTCTTCACGGTCAAAGCATAATCTACAATAATCTCCTTGCATACGAATAGTGACTCAAACATCATACAGAGCAGAAAAAAGAAAAGGAGAAAGAAGAACAGAAAAGTGCGTCATCAAAAGGTCTGTCGTTACTACTGTACTAATCCTAGGAGGGCTGCTTCCAACATTTTCCCTCAGCTTCGTCGAGAGTCCTATCCTGTCATACAATGCTGTCTTTGTATCAAAATTCTATCTGTGTCCCTATGACGAGCTGTTCGTATCTTGCTGTCACAGATTTTCTATGGTGTTGGTTTGGCTTGTTGATTACATCAATAATTTTTTCTGGTTCTGAGTCATTTGCTGTAAAACAAACGTCTAAGGATTTTTCTGGCTTCCATTAGCTAGTAATGCTTCCTCCAGCGTCAAGTGAAATTGAGGCACTTCACGAGATTCACCTCTGATGAAGATCCCAAATGGGCACTCAATCAATTTCATTATAGACATACTTGTGAGTTTTTCCGAAGGCAAGCTGATATCCTTGCTAGCCCTTTGAGCCGTAAATAGTCCCATCGCCTCTATGCTGTCTTTTTTGTTGTTACTTTTTTTCCCTCCCCTTTTGATGGTCAGCATAGGAGAAGATATTTCTAGCGCAGAGACAGTAGTTAGTAAGATGTAACGGCTTGCGGTGAGTAGCAGTGATCTCTGTCCTTATATTTTCTCAAAGATTGTAGTCTTCTTCCCAGTTTCGTCATTATTAACGATTTTGCCTATACAACTACCATCGGGTTGATGTCACTGCTTCTGAGGTCACAACTTTTGGTGGTAAGCAAGTGTCTGTGAGCTCTCTAGAGCAATGGCAATTCTTGTCAGGCTGTCCTTGTTGTCCCTCGTATATCAATTAAGTTTTTTGTCTTGATCTCTGTCTTTGTCGCTGACTTCAGGGTAAAAGGAAGTCCTGTTATCGTAACTATTAGCTTCAGAAACGCACTGCTGGAGTAAGTGGCCTTACATTACAGCCTTATCTCCTGTGATACTCAGTTTGTCGCAAATGTATTTCAACGTTACATATAAAAATACGCTGAATTGCAAGATATAAGAGTTGATGTATTCTTAATGTTCTTATTAATTTGTCCATTTCTTTAACACACTGAGCCAATTTAGAACAAAGGTACTATTACATCTCAGTGTCAACAATCTGCAAAATAGAGTTAATGAAGTCGTCCGAGTGTACAGGTATGTCTTCGGTTAGAGACAGTATCTGAGTAGACGATCTTGCAGAGTGTTCTCATCTCCCTTGCCACTAAACTTTATAATTTACAACTGTCATTGCTGCTTCAAAACCGTAGTCTCTTGCAGATTGGCCAATACAGTCCTACCTATTCGAGATCCTTGGACCACGCGATATATAGCTTGAGCATTTGCATCCATCTTCGCTTCTGCCACACTCCTATAAATCTATGTAAGGAGACTTAATAGGACTAGCTAATTTAGAATGGTTGCATGGCTCACGTATGTCCAGATGGAGACTGAGAGATCCACGATTTCTCAGTTAGATCAACTCGGCTTACGTACATCCACTTCACTTTACCTTGAGTGGGGGTTGTTCGCAACAAGGCCGGAGCCTTGTCACATCATTAGTGAAATCCTTTAATTTTAAACATCTTAGAAAAGTAAATTACTCTTATTGGGAAAAATGTGACTACAAAACAATTACTTAAGGTGCTTTTTGTTGTCACAGTGTCCACTAACAAATCTCGTGACTACTACGTTGACTCGTCAGTGCATGCGGCACCTTCGAGTTGTGCGGAGATTTAGATGTTGGACCATAGATGCCCTGCTGCTCGTAAGTGTAAAAATTATCGTGCAGATACTTTTCCCTTGACCTTCTGAGGCTCTACCTTGAGAGATTACGACCCAGTGCTAAATATCCCAAACAGCCCGTAAAGCGAATGACTCGGTGTTGTAATGATTCGGTCCCCTATCACTCTTTTCCTCCTGACCTTTAGAAATAAGGACATGTATTGTGTTTGTACTATAAAGGTTGTTTCGTTCGACAACATACTGTCGGTCGGGCCCCCCTCCTGATCGTCTCGGCGCTTCGTTATGCCGCTGCCACTGGCATCGACGGCCTGTACCGGGACCAGTTCAGTTCGTCTCCTGATACACAGGTTCACGCATCAGCTGGCCAGCTACACGCCTCTGCCAGCCAAGCCATACCGTCAGCAGCCAGCAAGCCACTTAAGACAGCTAGTCCACCAATAATATCAGCAGAGCATAGCACGCAGAAAAGTGCGCTATTCATTGTCGCCGGGTCCACTTCCCTTGTATTCAATAAATAAAGAGTTTCTCAAACATTGGTCCTTCGAGCTTACGCTGACAAGAGCAACCAGCCAGACACACCTCATACCAGCGGGCAGTCGATGCGCGACGCGAAAAAAGACTCAACTGTAACGTTATTATACCCATCGTTCCGCTAAAGTTAACGATTGCGAATAGTTTTTTTAATGCAAAATGGGTATTTGTTAGTAAAGTGTGCAAGTTTCAAAGTTCTACGCTTTTCACCGTCGCATAGGGATTTTTTTAAAAAAAAAAACCTAACTTGGCTCCACATGATCGTATCATGAAAATTTTTTTTTTTAATTCGTAAAAAAATAAGTACAATGCATTGCAGTTAGTTATATACGTGCAATTATCAAAATACATAAAAAAAATGCAAAAAACCAATAGAAAAAAAAAGTCCTTTTTTTGGAGTCCGATTAAGCTCTGAAAAATTGCTCCAGCATTATTTCCTGACGTCTATTGAAGTTTTTACGAAAGGTGTTTTTTTTCGAAAAAATGCGATATTTCGAAAAATTTTTAATATTTTTGGCTAAAAAGACAACTGAAGGTTTGTGAACCAAAAACTCATAATTTAACCGAATACCAACTTTCATATCTCAAAAGAAAAAAAGTTATTATTAAATTAAAAAAAGACGATTTTCAATGGTTTTTCAAGTTTCCTCAGCAGCTACGCAATCAAATTATATCCAACGCGCGTCAATCGATAGGTTTTTTTAAGATCTACAACTTTGTCATTTAACTTTTCGGCACTGGAGGTCAACTTTTTTTTCAAACGCGGAAAAAGTGATTTTCGGACTTTCACGAATTTCTTAGGTTAACTCAGCCACCGAATGACCGAAAAAACAAAACGCTATGTTTCTTGAATCATTTTCTTCTATATCAACGTATTTTATGTTTTCTGCTAACACTAATGTTAAATTTAACATTAAGCCTTCGTAGATTAATTGGCCTAATGGACGCCACCACAAGACGTGCTTGGGAAGACGAGCTGGAGAAGCTAGAGATTTCCAGCGACGTGCCCGGTGATTCCTGGGCCACCTTTACCATGCTGGCTGCGTTTCTGCGGTGCAGATGCCGCACTCTCAGCTCCGTAGAGGCTTCTCATCTAGCGCGCTCAGCTGGCTCCGCCGGCTCACGAGGGCCCTCCTTGACGCACGCAGGGCGCAATTTCCGCTCCCTCACGACCCAGGAGGCCCCAGCGAACTGCCCGGCTTGTCATGAACCCCATTATCTCGGGCATTGCGGTCAGTTCCGGGATCTGAATCCAGCCGCCAAGATGCACATCGTATTCCAGGAGAAGTTATGCTTTAACTGCCTGAAGCCAGGGCACTCCCTGCATGACTGCCCCTCCAAGTTGGTCTGCCAGCGCTGCCAGGCAGCGCACCACAGTCTGCTGCACGACAGCCGCAAGCACCAGTCTGAAGCTCCAGGATCTTCGGACCCACCCAAGCATGCGAAGCTGACCAGCTCCGATCTCCTCAAGACTCCTGATGAGTCCCAGCAATGACTCGTGGTGCTTCCGACCGCGCTCGTCCAACTCAGCGACGGCCGGGGGCCCATCGTCACCGTGAGAGCACTCCTCGACCCGTGCTCTGAGATCTCGACCATCTCTCTCAAGCTCGCTCGCCGCCTAAAGGCCCCTTTGGAGGATTCTAGAACCAGCGTATCAGGCATCGTCGGCGAACACGCCGTAAGGTTGACACTCCACGCCAGCCTGCGCCTGATGCCAGGGGATGGCACCCCCAGTTTGCATCTGAAGGCTCTGTGCACACCCCACCTCGGTATTACAACTTCTGCAGCCCCGCTCGACCCCAGAATCCAGCGAGTCTGGGCCAGCTGGCAGGACCTCGCTGACCCTGACTTTGGCCTTCCTCGTGCGGTCGATATTCTCATCGGCGCCGAGGTCTACAGCCGTCTGCTGCGCCCTGGGTACCGTCAGCTTGGAGAGATCGTCGGTCAGCATACAGCACTCAGCTGGGCTCTAGTCGGATGTGCTCCTGTGCGCCCCTTGGACAGCACCGTCGCGTGTGCGGCATTGCATGATGAGCTGGCTCCACCCTGGCATCGTGAACTTATCATGCTTCTCCAGCGCTTTTGGGAACCAGAAGAGGTGCCCTCCGTCTGCCACCGCGCGCCCAATGACATCGACTGTGAGCGGATTTTCGTCAACTACCGGCGCGACGTGGACGGTCGTTATATCGTGCGTTTGCCTAAGAAGCCTAATGCTGCACCGCTCCTCGGCGATAGCCTGGCTAGCGTACTGGCCTCACTGCGATCTCTACACCATCGCCTCCAGCGGGACTCAAAGATGGCGATCGAGTATAACTGCTTCATGAGCGTGTACCTCGCCCTCGGTCATATGAAGCGGCTCTCTAGCCAAGAGCTCTCCGAACCGAGCAGCACGGTCTGCTACGTCCTGCACCACGGCATCTGGCAACACGGGGACCTTGGACCAAAGTTGCGCGTCGTGTTTAACGCCTTGTACCCAACCTCGAGCGGCTACAGCCTAAACGACATCCTGCACTCCAGGTCAAGACTCCAGGCCGCACTACCGACAGTCCTGCTGCCATGGCGAAGACATCGCGTCGCCTTCTGCAGCAATGTCCAGATGATGTTCCGCCAAATCTGGGTCAACCCGCGAGACGCAGACCTTTAGCGCATCGTCGGGAGCCTCGATCCGAGTCAGCCGCCTGTACACTATCAACTGCGCACCGTCACTTATGGCACGATTTGCTCGCCCTACTTGTCACTGCGTGTGATTCCACAACTCTGTCATGACAAAGGACACTTGTGGCCAGACGCCGTACCTGTCGTCATGAACGATCGGTACGCGGATGACATCCTCTCGGGTGCCGATGACCTCGAAACGGCCCGGCAGCTTCGGGATCAAGTGATCGGCCTGCTGCGCTCAGGCGGATTTGCACTCTTGAAATGGGTCGCCAATGACGCCGAACTTCTGGCTGACCCCACCCAGGATGCTCACCTGCGCCCTACGTGGCGTTAACTCAGCGACGCCGGCCTCGTCAGCGAGCTTTGCATCAGCTGGGACCCAGCCTCGAATACTTTCCGGCTCACACCCGTGGCAGCCCGAGAACAGGATACCAAGCGGAGCATCCTTGCTGGTCTCGCGAGCCTCTTTGATCCTTGCGGTTGGCTCGCGCCAACCGTACTCCAAGCCAAGCTCCTTGTGCAAGATCTCTGGCACGCCCGGTTGGATTGAGATGAGGTCGTATCTGCATTAATGGCTCGTCAGTGGTCAGCTTTCACCACTGAGCTAAAATTAATCTAAGGCTTCTCCATTCCACGTTGGATTATATCTTCGGCTCCGTCGAAAATTCACCTCCACGCCTTTTCAGACACCAGCCACCGCGCGATGGGCGCGGTGGTGTACTCCCAGATGCAGGACTCCTTAGGCCAAGTCCGCTGCCACATTCTGCTGGCCAAGACGAAACTTGCGCCTATCCGAAGCCTCAAGCCGTCAGCCACGCCCCAGGCCCGCATGACGATTCCTCGCCTTGGGCTGCGTGCTGCGCTGCTTGCTGCGAAACTGCTGTGCTTGATCGTCAGCGAGTGGAACATACCTATTGAACACTGTTACGCTTGGTGCAACTCCCAAGTCATTCTACGCTGGCTCCGCTCCGCTAAGCCGACCAACCACGCTCTCGTTGACAACTACGTCACCCACATCCAGGAGGTACTGCCACCGCACATCTGGCACTATGTGCCTACTCATGACAATCCTGCCGATGTGGCGTCTCGAGGCACCGATGCCCAGACTCTACACCACCAGCAGACATGTTGGACTGGCCCTTCCTGGCTGTCCGAAGGCCCTGATCGTTGGCCCCAGGAGCCCTCCAAGCCACTACAGCCCTCACCTCCTCGCCTCTGCAGCGTCACGCAAAAGGTCAAGTTCGACCTTCTCCGACTGTTCTCCGATCTGGGCGTCCTCCTGCGCACCCTCACCTACCTGCGTCGGTGGGCGAGACTCCATCTCGGCCGAGCTCCTACACGACCGATGCTCTCAGCACCGACGGCTACCGAGTTGACCGATGCCTACCTCGCTTGCGTGCGCTTGAGCCAGCAGCGTGCCTTCTCTGACGAACTTGCACTGCTTCGCACGGGCCGTGCCCTTCTCAAGTGGCACCCACTTACATCGCTCGCAGCCTTCGTCCATACAGACGGCGTTCTGCGTATGGGCGGTCGCCTCCAGCACCTCAAGATGACCTTTGCAGAGCGACACCCACCCATCCTTGACGGCGCTTGCCCTCTTGCCACGTTTACGATCGCGTGGGCCCATCACCGAGCACTCCACGGGGGCTTTCGCACCACCACCACGTACACCGTCAAGCGTGCTTGGATCATCGGTGGCTCCCGGAAAGTCAAGGCTTTACTACGCAGTTGCGTTACTTGTGCTTGCCTCCAAGCCCGATCAGCTGTCCCTCCCGCGGTCACGAGTTACTCCCTTCCGCGCCTTCGGTCGCACTGGGATCGATTACGCCGGGCCGTTCCACGTCCTCGCAGCTAAGGGCCGAGACGTTCGCACCACGAAGGGGTACATCGCCATTTTTGGCTGTCTCACCACGAAGGCACTACATCTGGAGCTCGTAGGCGATCTATTAACCGTCTGTTTTCTTGCGTCTCTCACCCGCTTCTGACGTCATGGAGCTGGAATAGGGCACACGTGTTTTTCACCTCTCGTTTTCTGGCACGTTTTGCTGTTGTTCTAGAGGTCCGGGACTTCGGTCCTGGATGCAATACTGCCTTGTGTTGAGGGCTAGTGCCACTGTGCTGTTGGTACCCGCAGTGGTCCGCTCTGTCGACCACCATGGCCTCCTCCCAGGATAGCCATACTTTTAACCTAACCCAAAGTGATACCCCCGCTCAATTGCAGGCCAAGAAAAGTTACTCGAGTGTTGTTTTCTCTCCGAACAAAAATCAAGCTGTTATTCTGGATTCCGTTGAAGGTGTTTCAATCGATGAATATATTGATAAGCTTGAAGCTATTATTGATGCAACGGCGATAAGGTTTATTTCGAAAATATCAGGAGGTAGAGTTTGTATTTTTCTTAATGGAGAATCGGCTGTCCTTTCAATTGTCAACAAAAGCGTCAATATAGCCGGAGTGTCTCTCAAAGTTCGTCCGCTGCTAGAAAAAAACAAGAGAGTTGTCCTCTCCAATGTTAACCCGGTTATTCCGCATGAAGTTATTGTACAAGCCCTTAAAGCTTGTGGCATCAATTCTGTGTCTGGACTCAGCTACATTAGAGCAGGCCTAGCAAAGCCTGGTAGAAGCCATATTCTCTCTTTTAGAAGACAAGTTTACATAAAAGAGGAAGATGAACCAGACCTACCTGACTCTTTGCAAATTTCCTACGAAGGAACAGCCTACTGGATCTTTTTGAGTACTGAATCCACGACGTGCTTCCTCTGCAAGCAGAAAGAACACGTAGCCAAGTTGTGACCGTCGGGTACCTCAGACAAGATTTCTATGGATCAGGTCAGTGAAATTGAAGGGATGTCCACTGCTTCTATAAATCAACAATAGTCCTCCTCTCTAAGCAACTCTACACCACCGTTTGTTGTGCCTCAAGTGCAGGTGCCTAGTGAAATGGCTGCCAAGAAAAGGTGTCTAACCTCAGGGGGTTCCAGTAGTGACATAGCTAATGCCCTAGAGGTTCCTGTTGTTGATGTTGAAAAGAGAGACGGGACACCCCCCAAGCTCAAAGGAAACCTCCAGGGAGCTTTCAAGGGGAAGAAAGTCGTCAAGAAGGTCAAGACTGAAGAAACTCAAGAAAATGGATTTCTTGGCTTTGGAGGCATACAAGATGTGTTAGAAAGAGACCTGAATCGCGCCTGTCTCCAATTGAGCTTGGCACCCAAGTTCACTGGAGATGAGGTCCTTCCTATAGAACGCGTTAAGGAGCTCATACTGGCTTCAAAGAGGGGTAGTCCAGATGTGGTGACGCTGGCAGATGACATTACAGGAAACCCGGAATCCTTGTTTGATACATTGGACAGCCTTTATCAGATCGTTACCAAGATTACCTGGACGACCATAACCAAACTCAAAAAGAAGCTGAGGAAGAGGAGTCCCTCGGTGTCCAGCACAGAATCTGCTGCCAGAGGACAAGAGGATAACAACTTCTCCTTCGAAGCATTGTGTCATGAGACCTGCTAAGCCCTTAGATAGTGCTTCTCTCAGAATTCTGTTCTGGAATGCCCGCAGTGTTGAAAACAAGTGGTTTGATGTGCTTAGTGTGATAAACGGTTTGGATGTGTTTGTCTGTGTTGAATCTTGGTTAAAGCCCAAGTTCAATAAAAAAGTTATGGGTTTTAATATGTATAGGTCTGACAGGACTCTCTCCAAGGGAGGAGGCATTCTCTTTTTAATTCGAGATAATCTCTCCTTTTCCGTCCTTCAAGATATTAAGTTACCTTGTGTAAATGTAGAAATAAGTGGCATCAAAATAGAGAACTTGGCTGCCCCCTTGGATGTCCTGGCCTGCTATCAAGTTCCTAATATTACATTACCTCAGTCTCAGTGGGAGGTGATAGTTGGTAACACAGTGTCCAGGCTAAACTGTTTGTTACTTGGCGACTTCAACGCACATAATCCAGCTTGGAATTGTATCAAGTTAGATACTAACGGTGCTAAATTTAAAAATTCTATGGACAAGTCAGATCTATTCCTTGTTAATAATGACACTATTACTCATATTGATCCTCGCACTGGACCTGAATCTAATCTAGATTTGGTCTTAGCTACCCCCACTGTGGCTGATAAAATTAGACTTGAAGTCTTTAAACAGACATGGGGATCAGATCATTACCCAGTATATTTAGAAATTGGTATTAAAAAGCATATATATGACAGGAAGTCCTTTAGAATAACTACTAAGCGTACTGACTGGAAAATTTTTGTAAAAGAACTAAATGCGTGCTATGACTCTTTTTTAGATGTTTCTTATAACAACATGTCTGCCTGTGATAAATATGAATTTTTCTTTGATAAAATTAAAACGGCAACTGTTAATGCTTCCCCCTCCAAAAAAGGCAGCCCCTCCGAAGGATCTAAGCAACAAAACAATCCTAATCTATGATGGGACTCTAAATGTCACAAGGTTAAAAGACTCAGAAGGGCTGCTTTCAAGAGGTGGGAGTTGACTCGTAATCCAAAAAACTGGTGCGAATATAAGCGAGCATGCGCTGTTGCCCTGAAGACTTTTAGATTTAAGAAGAGGGAAAGCTTTAGGAGGTTTGCAGAAAGCCTCAACTTCCGAACCAGTCCTAGTTATATCTGGAACAAATGTAGAGTTCTTAAAAACCGATGGGTCAATGATTTTTCTCCTCCTGTGTCTCAACAATTACAAAAGATACAGGCAGAGGAGCTTTCTGATAGGCTTGCACCTCCTTGGGCTTCATCGAATCCAACCTGCTTGCCCCAATGTATGGATAATAAGTTTTTCCAGGCTCCTTTTAACTTCTTAGAGTTTAACGTCTCTTTAGATAGCAAAAACATCAGGTCAGCACCTGGCCTGAATGGAATTGATTATGAGATGTTGGTTAAATTACCACCTAAATTCAAACTTCTTCTTTTGGACATTTTCAATGAAATGAATTCAATGGGTGTCTTTCCTGAAGACTGGAAGAAATCATACATCCACTTTATTCCTAAACCAAGTGGTACTGGTGTCAGGCCCATTGCTCTGACCTCATGTGTTTGTAAACTCTATGAAACTTTAGTTAAAAATAGGTTACAGTGATGGGTAGAATATATGTCATTCCTACCTGCCACCCAGCACGGTTTTAGAAGGGGCAAGTCGTGTGCTGACAGCCTTCTCAATATCAGACTCAGTATCGAGAAGGCTTTCATGGAAGGGCAGCAGGTTTTTCCTGCTTTTTTCGATGTACGTTCAGCCTTTGATAATGTGAACGTGGATATTCTTCTTGATCAGATGGCCACATTGGGCTGTTCTAGTAATATTTTGTGCTTTATCAGTCATATTACGCATACCAGGTACTGGTACTCATACTTGAATAATACAGAACCTAGGTTTTCTCATCGGGGGGTACCACAAGGGGGAGTATTAAGCCCCCTACTGTACATTATTTATGTTTCCTCAATCTTTCGCGATCTGGATGATCGGGTATCCATCCTTCAGTTTGCTGATGACATTGCAATGTTTATTGAATCTGCAAGTGCCGAGGATGGGTGCCCTATCCTGGAGGGTGGAGTTGAGGAGGCCAGCGGCAGGCTCTCCGACCTTGGCTTAGATCTTGCCCCTGGAAAAACTGTGTTGGTTTACTTCAATAAAAAAAACATTGTACCTGAAAGCGTAGCTATTAATGTTAATGGCGTTGAAGTCCCTTTATCTGAATTCGTTAAATTCTTAGGTATTTATTTTGATTATAGACTAAACTTTAAGAAGCAAACTGACTCAGTCAGATGCCGATGTTATAAAGCTTTACAAATTATTAAGTTTCTTTGCGGTACGTGGTGGGGCAGTGATCCACTACTGCTGATTACTTTGTACAAAAGTTATGTCCGGTCAATTTTGGAATACGGTGCTATTGCATACTATGTCTACAACCACTCTATTCCCCTAAAGCTTGAGAGAATCCAAAATGCTGCCATCCGTATTGCATATGGATACCGTATTTCTACTCCAAATAATGTGCTGATTGCTGAATCTAAAATGTTAACTGTTAAAGAACGCATCAAGTTCCTACTTAAAACTCATGTTTCTAAGGTTTCGGCGGGCTCACATGTATACCTGTATAACAAGATCATTGAATTCTACAACTCTTTTAGTGCTTTTCCTGGTAAAGGGTCTTACTTCCTGGGGGAGTGTATCTCTGGCGTCTTGTCTCTAAGAGGGCATATTTGCCCTACTATCTTTACTAAACCTAAATTCTCCTGGAATCACAAGGTTAACGATATAGATCTTGACACGGGTAAAATCTACCAGGACCATCCGGAGGCTAGAGATGCACTTTCTCTTTGGTTGCAGAGCCTTGGGAAGCTTCATATTTATACGGATTGCAGCAAAATTCTGGGAAATGATCATGCGGGTGCGGCCGCTGTCTGTTCGGCACTTAATGTGGAAGTTGCCAAAAGCGTTTTTAAAGAGGCCTCCATATTCACTGCGGAATGCATTGCTATGTGCGAAGCAGTGAATATTGCACTTACTCAACCTACATCAGATTTTCTCGTTCTCTCGAACTCCCTTAGTGTGTTGCAAGCTTTAAAATCTTCCACCTTTAATATGCTTTCCAACCCGTTCTTAGACAAACTCAAGATCCTAATTAACCAATTCTTGTCTACTGATACCTCAGGTACCATTAAGTTTATGTGGATTCCGGCCCACCTTGGCATTCCGGGGAACGAGAGGGCTGATGAGGTTGCTAAACTGGCCACTATGTTCAACCATTGTGATTACAAGGCTGTACCATTTTCTGATCTCAAAGCTTGTTTTAAGAAAGAGGCCAAAGACTGTACACTTAGGTAGGTGTTAGAGGCCGGTCAAGAAAAGGGAAAGTTATTCTTTGAAAAATTTTACAACGATAGATCTACTCCCTGGTTTTAAGGCATAAGCCTGACAAGGAGTCTTATCGTCACGATAAATCTCTGTCGTGCAAATCAGTACAATCTGGCTGCGTCATTAGCGAGAGTTAATATTGTTAATGAATCGAAATGTAAATGTAAAGACTCCAATGAAGATTTGGATCATGTCATATGTCAGTGCCATCTATACGATGTTCCGAGAATTACCTTGTACAACAGTTTGGCTAAGTTAGCTTACTTCCCCCCGTTTCATTGTGACGAATTTCTGTATGATCCTAACTTTAAGGCTTTCAAACAAATTTGTAAATTCCTAGAGGAATGTAAATTAAATATTTAAATTTTTATATGTGTAAACTTTGTAGCTATAAAAGCCTTTAAGGTCTTAATAAAGCTTATTTCCAAAACAAAAAAAAAACAAAAACTAACTCTCACCCACTTATCTGGTCGCCGGGAAAAACTGGCGTTCACCCTGGCCCGGACGGCCTCGTGCGCGCTGTGACCGTCCGAACGGCGATGGGAGAATACACCAAATCAGGAAAGTCACGCTGCTTCCGGTGATAACCCAGACCACCTCTCAGCCTGCATTGCCCGAAGGCGAAACCGCTCTGGATACGGCGGGCGGGACTTGAAGTTTCGTTCCTGGATCGAGGCGGGCGGGATGTTTCGTTCGACTACATACTGTCGGTCGGGCCCCCCTCCTGATCGTCTCAGTGCTTCGTTATGCCGCTGCCTCTGGCATCGACGGCCTGTGTGGGGACCAGTTCAGTTCGTCTCCTGATACACAGGTTCACGCATCAGCTGGCCAGCTACACGCCTCTGCCAGCCAAGCCACACCGTCAGCAGCCAGCAAGCCGCTTGAGACAGCTAGTCCACCAACCATATCACCAGAGCATAGCACGCAGAAAAGTGCGCTATTCGTTTGTCGCCGGGTCCGCTTCCCTTGTATTCAATAAATAAAGAGTTTCTCAAACAAAGCTGATTTTGCAATACTTGTTATACCTGTGCTTTAGCTGTACATCCATATTCTGATTTAGTGAGAGCAGTACATGAAAGATGGGCTTGCGAAGATCTCTACCATCAATTACATCTGCAGGTACCATGCCTCCCCCTTATTTCTAGAGGAGTAGACTCTTTTTTTATGTTGGATAAGGAAGTAAAAACTTATTCATGCGAGGCAACAACTGTTTTTTTAAAGTAGAAAACATTATAACTATTTGTTTTGTTCGTTGTGACGCGTATTTTGTCGATAGAAAATTGCGTAAAGGTGTGCCACTAGCTGTGAAGCAGCTTAAACCATATAATTATTTTCATAGATTCCACCTTCTGTGCTTTTGTCCTCTCTTTATAGCTTTCGTTTGATTTCGAGCTTGTTTATTACTATATTTTTCCTTAGGACTTTTCCACAGTATGTCTTGAAGGTCGGCATATAATCTCGTCTTTGAGGAGCTTGTCGTCTTTATTAGTTCTGTAACCTCTTCTACTTCATTTCCTTTCAAGCTCTTGCCTTTCATTATTGTAGAGGCTAAAGTCATTCAAGACTGTGTTTTGGGATTTCTTGTGCTTTGCCATACTTGCAGATTGGTTTATCTATTAAGCCAAGCTTCCATAGCTTCGAAGCAAAGTATACATTATTATGAAAAAAACTGTGATATGCAGTAGTCTGGTTTGAGCCATGTTATCTATTTTTTTCTTGACCGTATTGATGAATTCTTATTATCTACCCTTTTTCTTTTTGCGACCACCTGTTCTCCCACTTATAATTTACCCATCTTTCTGGTGCTTGATTTCTACTGTATCACTACGTTTATTGTATACTTATATTCAGCTTGGAAGGTTGTTTTTTTCTTACTTTGTACAGGTGAAGTTGGTATGTGGCAACTAGGTCTATAGGTTGTTCTCCAAAGAGCACTTGGAGTGTTACGGTTGACATTTTTCTATGAGCCTTTGTCATGGATACCAGAGCTATTCTCTACATTTTCTTCAACTTCTGTTTGGTTTTCACGTGGAGGAGGTCACCCCATGCTCTAACAGCATAAATAATATTACGATGGAGACCGTCTTATACAAGGCCCGGGTAGTGCTGTTATTCAAGCCACAGTCTGCCGTACTCAGGCTTTCTCTATTTCTAAGAAATTTTTCCAAAGTTGCTGCAAATAAGTGAAAGCATGTTATCTACTTTTTACTTTTTTAAGCTGTTGGGTCATAAACTAAACATTTTGGCCGTGATTCTGCCCAGGATACAAGTAAGTATAAGAATTTTGTGATGTGAAACATCCAATGGCAGGTAGTGAATAGCCACGTGAGGGGAAATATGCAACAAAAAGTCTGGTCCACTCCTTTGTTACTGCTCACCCCACGATTGTGGCATCCCCTCTCATTCGCGTTTTGTCTTTTTCTCTCTTTCTCTCTCTCTTGCGTAACATGGTTGGTATAGGCTCCTCTGCTGACGCTATTAGGTGGTTCCACTGGTGTTTATCTGGTCGGTTTCAGGTAGTGCTGGATATTCAAGATAATTCTACAGATTTGTAGCAGCTCAGCCTATAGTAAATTGATAGGCTATTGTACACTTAAACCGTACATGAGCTGAAACTAGCTGTAACTAGCAATCACAAGTGGCAGCTCCTACAACTTACGGTAAACGAGCTTTTAGTTATAAATAGTTATCTATTTTTTCCACACCACTCAGGAGGCAAATAAATCAATTTTATACTTAGCAACAACAAGTAAAAAAAACATCAAATATAGTTATCACTTTATATTAATATTAATACTGATAAATAAAATCTGAGTCATGTTGACTTTTTTTTGTTTGTAGTATTTCGTTCTCCCATTGAGCTTCATATAATTACGTTTAATCGTATGACATGATATGATCACAAATATTTATTAAACTCAATTAATAAAAAAATAATAGAAACTGTGGTAATCATCGCCAATAGCCTTATAAAACCATAAAGAGACATAACTACCCAACGTTCTATTTAAAGAAAAAAAAAATCATTATTAGATATAGTAACTGAATAATAGTTTATTCATACTTTTATGTATTCACTTACAGTTTTTTCTTTTTCAAAAAACCTGTCTTTCTGAAACCTATACTTTTTATGCACACGAATTAATAAACAACTGTTAAATACGTGGAAGCCATTATTTCATACACAACTCTTAATTTTATAAGATAAAATTTTTAAAACAGAATCTCAAAATTTGATTTCCTTATACTATTGATTTTCAAGATGTTTATGAAGTAATCATGAAAATAAACCACTTTTGCTAAAAAACATTAAAAAATGAATCTTATTCAGAAAAATGTTATAAATAGTTATTCTAAATTAAAATTTAAACCTCAATAATTTCTAACAAAATTGTAACATAGTAAACTATAAACATATCATGTCACCTGCTACTACTAAATAATGTTGTTTTAATTTATGTGACAATTTCCCATTCGTTAATTTTTCTTTTTTTTTTCAGTGTATTTTCTCTTAATTGAAAACAACACTTTTTCCCAAACAACATATTCTGACTCCGAATTGTTTTTACATTTAATTTGCATAAATATTTCTTCTTTAGTTTTACAAACTTCATCGAAACTGTCCCCTTTAGATTTGGTAATTTTTTCAGTGAATACCAAGACTAAAGGAAATTGTTTTCTGTCAAGTATGAAAGGTAACGACAAGGTATTATCTTTATTTAAAGTGATTTTTGGTATGAAAACTATATTTCCTTGTTTCTCTCATGTAGTAATTTTAGCTTTAATATTGTACATAACAAATTTTCTAATCTTTATTTGTCTGCCGTTGCACAAACCGTCTGCTATACAAAAATTTCTTACTAATATAACTATTGCTCTAACTTTCAAATTTAGTTCATGCGGTGGCAAACGTTCTCGAAATTGTTCAATATTTCAATAGGGAAATTTATGTATTTGTTTTCATCCCATTTATTGACACCTTTGTACGTGGCATGATCCATGCTATAACAAATTTGCGTATTTCCTTTCATTAGATTTAAAAATTTTTTATTTAAAAATATAGTGTACTGGTCAAGACAACTCAGGATAACATACTGAATG
The DNA here is from genome assembly GCF_036245765.1 of Copidosoma floridanum. Classification (NCBI taxonomy): domain Eukaryota; kingdom Metazoa; phylum Arthropoda; class Insecta; order Hymenoptera; family Encyrtidae; genus Copidosoma; species Copidosoma floridanum. Next base: position 2,434,779 of record NW_028321898.1, on the reverse strand, counting down.
AGAATTAGTAATTTTTACTTGATATTTAAACATACATTCTTTTTCTTTGTGATATGAAGTAACAATATGTTTTATATAAAAAGGGTTTTCTCTGATCCTTCAAGACCATTTATAAAATAAATCTTCTTAATAATTTTACACGCAATTTTAAAAATATCGTGCATGTGTTTGCAGAATGCAACTTTCTCTGCGTCATCATTATTTTGAAGGTCAATTTTAAACGGTATAGGTAAATTGAATGATTTACATGATTTATCTTTAGGTCCGAAAATTTCCTTCATGCGCGGAAAAGCATGATTTTCTTTATTATGAATGGAATTTTCACAAAAAAATTTTTTATACCTTTTCCGAATTTTCTCATCTTGTTTGTATACGCTCTGATATTAAAAACCATGCAAAAAATTTTTTTAGTTGATGAGGAAGCATGCAAATATTAGCTTCTTGGAAAATATCATCAATCAGTAAATCATACTTAGTTAAGCCCATGGCAATCGTAGTATCTTTGAATGTTTTATATTTCATAGCTTTATATGTTTTAAAATTTCTAAATAAAGTTGCTTCATTTTTTCATTCAATATTAATAAAAAAAAAAATTTGCTTATAATATTTTATAATACTATGTTTAATCTTTCTAGTGCAGTCTTTTTTATTTTCCTTTTCCTTCTTACCAAAATTTTTATTTGAGTATTAGAAATGTAGTTCTCTGGGATATTAAGATACATCACAGATGTTGCAAAATTATTAATTTCATTTAACTTAAACCAAGCTGTTAGATGCGTTTGCCATTTCTTTATTATCTTTTTAATTTTATTTTCTTTGAAAATGAATTTTTGTTTATTTCTTAGGTGCACAGCAAGATTTACAACTTTGTGACTCCTACCACAAACGTGATATTCTTGTCATTTCCATGCTACTTGCATGGAACTGAAATGCATACCATCAACATAATTTTTTATTTTATCTAGAATTTCAACATCAGAATCACCCAATCTCTAATTTCAAGAAAAGCTCTATCACTACCTTTACGAATGTAGTCGTATACGTATTTTATGCTTTGAATAGATGCATAATATTCGACGTTCATGCGGCATCTTTATTTTTTTAAACAAAATTTTATCATACGGTAGAACCATTGTCAACTGTTATTTTATGTTTATTATTAGTCTTTTATACGTGACTATCTAAATGATTATTTGTTCTGATATATTGTAGATAACCATTTTTTTAACGATGTTATGTCAGCAAATGGTTGAGGAAATATTTTGATACGTTTATTGGTGAATATATTTCAACATGATTTTTCTTTAGTGTGAGGAGCGTGAAGTATGTGTTTAAGAGCCAATTTGGCAAGTTTCTTATTGTTCGAAAGTATTTTTGCTGATGTAATTTTATTAACATGTTTAGGTTAAATAGTTTTATTGTCAGGTTGTAGTATTACGAGAAGATATGCATGTGGTGAGCCACGTGTTTGAAATTATGTAGAATAAACATAGGGCATTATTTTCCTGAAGGAAGTAATTATATCAAATCAAAAGTAATTATTTCAATAAACGAGTAAATATATAAAGCTCTTGACATTTGCGTATTGCTCTAAAATTTCAGCTGATGAAAGGTTAGCTTATCAAATAAATTTTTGAACTTAACTATGATCCGGTAATGGAGAGTCAGCGCACTAAACGTGCGGAGGGTTTAAAAAGTATAGTTGTATGATCTTACATTTCCTAAGCTCACCCTGACTAAATTTATGTTTTTTACCGGTTTAATTTAACAAAATTAAAATAGGTCAATTAACCTCTAAATCAATAAGTGAGAACACAAGTACTTCTAACCATGCAACTTATTGCTAGTACTATATTTTTATACGTATATATATTTTTTTTTTTTATATTATAGTGCTCTACGTCCGGCTCCTTTTTAATAAGGGCACTATTATGGGCACTTAGCACTTTGGAGAAGGAAGGGAAGAGGGATGGGAGGCCCCCCATTACTGGGAGGGGGGTAGGGGGAAATTAGGCAATTATGCTACGAGAACGTCACCTAAACCCTCCTCGAGGAGCATTGCGTGGTGAAAAAGCACATGTGAAAGACACAGAGGTACTTGCCCGAAAAAGTCGCACTGGCCGGGAATTGAACCACGGTCTCCCGCGTGCCAATCCCCGACCTAGCCGACCGAGCCACCGCGCGCTCATACGTATATATAATACATATATCTTACTCTTTTAATGAAGGGTTGTAACACATCTATTCATATAGAGAATATATAATCTATATACATATACATATAACACCTTACATTACATGTACAAGTATTATACAAATATAAATGTTAAAAAACATATTTAAATTTTTCTGACTCCAAGAATCGAGCCCCTAAACTTTGTATTGGCAGTCACGGATCTCATCAATTATGCTATGTAGTACGCCGATCTGGTCTGTGTTTTTATTTCTTATATTGAATACCAAACGACAAACTGCTGAATCAAAAAATTGATCAATAAATAGTAAGGCGCTTCTTATATTATACGTAATTAAGCCTGCTGATTGCAAATAAAACATTTAAAATTATTTTTAAGTGATTAGGTAATATTAAAATTTTGTTTTAAAATTCATTTTGCTTGTACCTTGTTAACAATTGGAGATACGGAAAAAATAAAAACACTAGCATGTAAGGTGAAAAGTTTTCTATTAACAAGTACTCTTGCTCTTTTTTGACAAGCGTAAAATGTTAAGAAAAAAATTTTAAAAAGGCATTTTAGCAGTATTTGTAAGAGTAAGTGAAATAGAGAGAGCCATAAATTGTCTTTTGTTGCTTTCGCTATCATTATTGTACATCTACAGGTGAGCTTTTTTTATTGCTTTTGTTAATCTTTTATTTTAGCTGGAAGAAAACAATAAATGAATATTAGAATTAAAATTATGTTTTATTATTTTTAGAAAATTTTCTTCTTCGTTAACAGAATTTTTTTTAAGTATTAGAATTTGACCATAATTTTCAACTTTCTTGGTTTTTTTAAATTGTATTGACCCAAATCCCAAATAGTTTTTGAAAGATTTATTTCATTAAATAATTATGGGATGATCCCAAACAATCAATCACGAAATATGGTACTACTAATAATGCCTTATTTCCTAGATATTTAGACAATATTCAGTCGAGTGTATACACTACATATTGTTCTTCTTATGAGCCGATCCTTACTATGACAGAAAATAGATCAGAACCGTCTACAGTTTTATTTGTTGTACGCGATGATAATTATTAAATTTAAAAATGGTACATAACGTCACTAGGGCACAAAGTACAAACATGAGCGCCCGAAGGGTACGCTTGTTGTAGGTTGGTGCCTGAGTTGCGTATGATGTTTTTCTTACCAATGACACAAAGTGCAATTTTGCGCCCATGGGCATACTTTGCGCCCAGTAAATCACTTTGGGCCTGGAGGGTGTAAAAAAACTTTTCTGCCCGTGAGCTCAAAGTGATTACAAGGGCTCAAAGTGTGAGCCAAGGGTGCAAAGTGGCAGTTGCACTTTGGGCCCATGGTAAGAAATAGTAGTTTTCCTACGAGTTTGAAAAGTCTTTGTTTGCGAACCAAGAGGTTTGCGGCCCGAGCCGAAGGCGAGGTCCGTAACGAGGTTCGTAAAGGAGACTTTTCGAACGAGTATCGGAAAACTGCTTTTTTGCCCGAGGAAGTACCAGCCTTGCAAAACCACCCGAGGGTGGAAATAACAGTTTTCATCGGATAAGTGCCGTCATCTTCAGGGCTATTTTACGGCCCAACTGACTTGCGAAGCAGGGCTCGTGGGACGTGAGGTAGCTTTGAAGCAATGGCTTTTATGCGGCGAATCCTGTTTTTCCTACCGAGGGCACACCTGACCCTCAAAAACACCCGAGGTCGAAAATAGTAGTTCTCGTCGGATAATTGAAAATCATTACGTTCAAAATACTACCAGAGATCCCAGCGAGAGATATGTCGTTCGTTTGCTGTTTCATGTAGATAAAATAGATCTTGGTAATTAAAAAATTACAGCATTACCACAAGTTTATTCGCTTGAAAGACATTTAAAAGCACATCCTGAACTTTGAACCGAATATTTTCGAGTTGTGCAAAAATATATAGACCAGAGGCATATGTTGATCGTCCAAAACGGAAGTAAACAAGGTTATTATATGCCACAACATCCAGTGCTCAAGCCATCGAGTTCTACTACCAAAGTACGAGCCATTTTTAAGGCCTCTTGTAAAACCGATATAGGTCTTTATGATGATAGATCCAAGATATACTTTTTAATAATTTATTGAGATTTCGGACTTACGCTTTTGTCATGACCGCAAACATAGCATAAATGTATCGTTAAGTTTTGGTTAATTCTCGGGATCGAAGGTATCATTTATTTTGGTATGATAGCAACGGACAAATTCAGCCTCTTAAAATGAACACAGTTACTTTTGGAAATGCTTCAGCTAACTTTCTAGCAATCAGGACAAAGGCACAAAATTTTCCTTAGCACGGACCGTTTTAAAACGTCATTTTTATGTTGATGATCTTTTCACTGGTTCGAATTCACTCGAAGAAATGTGACAAATATGAGAGCAGGTAATTCGTTTGCTAAATATCGCCAGCTTCGATATTAGAAAATGGGTTTCAATTGATCCATATATTTTTGATAACACCGAGGAAGAGTTATTTTGCGAAGAACAAATTTAAGAGTCGATTTCCAATTCAAAGACACTCGGGATTGTATGGAATTTAAGATGGGATGTGTTAGCTTTTTCAGTCAGGCCTATAATCGCGCAAAAAATAAATAAAGTGGCATATTCTCTCAGAAATCGTGAGAATTATTGATCCGTTAGGTTTGATGAAACTGGTTATTTTCGCAGCCAAGATAATAATGCAAAAGGGTTGGTATGTGGAGATCGATTGGGATAAATCGGTTCCTGGCGAATTGCACACTTCTTGGACAAGGTTTACCAACCACATCAGATTAATACAAGATCTTATGGTAGACTGCAAATTATTGATTGATAGGTTTGTCCAAGTAGATGTTATTGGTTTCTGTGATGCTAGTCAATTAGGTTATGGTGCTTGTCTTTATATAAGATTAGTAGACGAGGATTTTAAAGTTATGGTAAATCCTGCATGTTTTAAGTCACGTGTAAGACCTATTTGAAAAGTATCATTTACCATACCTTACTTAGAATTATGCAGAGCTTTACAGCTCGCTAGATTATTTTGAGACAGTTATAAAAAGTTTGAATTTCCTATTCAAAATATTATCTTTTGGTGCTATTCAATTATCGTACTTCACAAATTTACAAAATTACCCCATGATCTAGAAGTTTTCGATGCGAATCGAGTAGCGGAAATTCAAATGCTTAGCAGTAAAGTAGAATGGCAACATGTGCAATCTGCTGACAATTCCGCCAATGCTTTATCTTGCGGTCAAACTCCTATTGAATTTTCCTAAAATTTGAATTGGCTTTCGAGTCTTAATTTGCTAGCAAAGTCTGAATCGCAGTGGTCTAAAAGCATCGTCATTACAGCACCTGTCTCTATTCCACGCAGTAACTGCTTGGCTACTGTTGTTCAAAATAATCTCTTTTCAAGATTCTCCGATTTTAATCGTTTGACTAGATTCATAGCTCAAAGTTTACAATTTCAGATTTCAAATCGGCATTTTCGTAAGAAAGATATCAGCGTGGAAGAAACGTTGAAAGCTGAAACGGTCATTTTATGACTCTTGCAAGCAGAGCGTTTTTTGTTAGAAATAAATCTCGTTCAACAAAGAAAAGTATCGCATTTAAAAGCTTTTAATAATTTTTTGGATGCAGACGGCATTTTAAGGGTGGGTGGCTGGCTTTGAAAATCTTCGGGCTCCAGCGATTATAAATAATCCCGCACCGGCATTTAGCAAAGTCGGTACTGATTTTTTCGGTCCAACATTCATTAAAGAAAAAAAGTTTCAAAATCGTAATAAACTAAAGGCCTACGGTTGTGTTTTTATATGCATGAGCACAAAAGCAGTGCATCTTGAAGTTATTAGTGATCTTACCACTGAAGGTTTTCTCGGAGGTCTTAGGCGTTTTATTGTCAGTCGAGGAACTCCAGGGCATGTATTTTCTGATAACGGTTCTAATTACATCGGAGCGAAAAATAATTTAAAAGAATTATACAGTTTTCTGAGTTTCAGAGATTTTCAACGTGATTGAAACAAATACGCCGTGCAAAAAAGTATCATTTAACATTTTTTACCACCTTTATTGCCGCATTTTGGCGGTCTTTGGAAAGCTACACTTAAGCTTTTTAAGCATCATTTGAACAGAGTCATCGGTAAAAAACTGCTTACTTTTGAAGAATACTGTACATTATCTACTGAAGTCGAAGGTGTTGCAAATTCACGGCCTATTTGTTTTTCGTCATCCGACCCAAATGATCCACAAGTTCTTACTCCAGCATAATTATCAATAGGCAGGCCTAGTACTCTGTTTTCCACTTATGACTTTGTTGACATTCCGAAAATCGTTTGTCCTCTTGAAACTTTATTTCGAGAGCAAGAGAAGATTTTTGGAAACGATGGTATATTGAGTACTTCAATGAATTTTAAAAAAGACAGAAGTGGTAGGGAGAGAAAGGAAAGATCAAATTAAATTCAGTTGTATTTCTGATGGAAAAAAATTGCCTGCACTAATTGGAGGCTGGGCGTAGTTGTTGAGATTCACGCTGGAGACAATGGTGTAATGTGTGTGGCTTTAATGAAAATAAAGAACGGAATTTATAAGAGAAATATTACAGATCTTTGTCCATTGCCAGACAAAGAAGTAACTAAATCTTAACAGAATTTTTCATACGTTTTTTTTGCAATAAGTATAAATTTTTTGTCTTAATTGTTGAAATATTTTTTTCTTAACATTAAAATTTTGATACCAATTTTTTTATTAGCTTACTGTTTTCAAATAATATCTTTTTCTTATATTAATCATGTTTGAAAGTATTTGTACAGTAATAATTGTAATGCAAACACTTAAGTTATTTGTTGTTAAAATAAATATAGAGTTCAATTAGTTTATATTGTAAACACACTTGATTACACATTACAATCTCACCTTCATAATACCATCTTTAGGGTACAATACTTACCTCGCTTATCCTTTTGTTTTGCGACCGTGGGGGAGTATGTTTTGTAGATCAGTAGAAACAGTTGAACATGTTAGACCCGTTGAATTTGTCATAAGCTATATTCAGACTGTAAAAAAAGGTAGTTAAAAAATTTGTATGCACTCGCTTTCTTCACACTTTTTTGAGAAGCTCAAGCTGATATAGCTGTCTCTTCCAACCCACAAAAACTTGATTTTTGTAACCTAAACCTTTGTCTGATCTTTGGTTGCCCACGGCGCCTCAACAACATGTACCTCTAGACTAAACATTTTCGTGACGACGAAAACGCGGTTTTGCCTGGCCACCAAATCCGAAACTCAGAGCAAGGGCTTGCCTTGATTAACCTTTCCCCATGGAAAAGAGTTAATCCACAACCCAACCGAAAGGTATTTTTCTCAATTTACACATCATTTAATGCATTCTTTTGCATCACATACATTTAAGCTTATATTTTATCATTGCTTATGATCAGAATGTCATTTTTTTTATTTAAATGAACCAAGTTTTTTTGCCGAAAGGTTTTTTCCTGTCCATGATGTTTTTTATTGACTTGATAGCAGTAAAAGTTTATTAAACTTTAATTATGTAAGTGACAGTTAAGAGAACGACGCCTGATCCCTAGGGTATTACTCTTTTTGTTACACAAATACATATAATTAAATGTTATAGTTAATTTATTTAATGACTTATTCTTTAAGAATTTAAAAATTAAACATCGTCACATATGCAACGAAGGTCACTACTTGAAACTGAGAAAGTTGTAGTGCTAGAAATATCAACAAAATACTTCAGTACTAGCTGCTTATATATCAAATAAATTAAGGCACGTAACTGTTAACACATAGAGTGCACATAAATTTTTGGCTTATGTTTCCGCATGCTAATTGAAACAGAAAAATTGTCTGCCCTGTCTTTATTTAAATATAATGAAATTTAACAACACATTAGTAGTGACAGCTACTTAATAGTAATAAGCTGAATCTCAACTACTCTTTAAACCACGAATAAATTAAGAAGAAACGTTACCTCAAGCTTATTACAAGATTCATCAGATCTAAAACAACGTTTTGCACTTACAGTCATACAATTTTTAAGGGCTATCGTTTAAGAGGACATATTTTTTATTAGTTTCTAAAAGTCTTAAGAAACTTCAGGAAAGCGTAAATTAACTAAGTGAGGGTCTCGAGACCACCAACAGATGTAAAACATAAGATAATACGTTATTAAACTTGATGGTATTTGATTTTCTATGATCGAAAAGTATTTATTTTTTTCACCCTAAATAATCCTTATTTCATAATTTTTCATAAAAAAGACAGTTTACTCACAATAACGTATTTTTATCAGTGAATATGATAGGTTAAGGAAAAGCAAATATTAAATTACATCGATATTTTTTTATTCTTTATCACAAACAATATGTTATAAATTGCCATGACCATAAATTCAAATGTGATTTGAATAAATCAGCCTTCTTTGTACTACAATACTTTATAGTAATAGAAAGAACAAAAAATTAAACTTTCCGACCTTGGTCTTGTTTGAGGGTCGCAAGTGCCCTCGGTAGGAAAAATAGAATTCGCCACATACTCGTCAGAAAATATATGTTGTGACGTGGCAAGTCAACGTCACCATAAAAGCAGGCGTGTAGCAATAGCAGACAGGAGAAGAGGCTGTAAAGTGCTTGCGATCCCTACTCGATTTAAGGCCCCGGTACCTACACCTATCCTTACCACGGGCTATACGGCCAACACTCGACCGTGCGCAGAGATTGGTATGGGTGTACACAGACACACACGGACGGCTGGAAGACCGAGGCGGCACTGATCGGCGGTCCGGCAGGAGAAACACTCTCGCTCTTGTCTGCTTACCTTCGGGACGCACCTTAAGAGGTTACCGAACGAAAAAAAAGACGATATGTCGGTTGCGTGTGTGAGTTCCAGTTAGACGTGCTACGTACCAGGTGACAACAGAAGGCGCAGCAACGGCTACCTGTTGACGACTGGGCCAGCTGTGAGTGTCCCCACACGCCACGACTATCGAAGATTGTGCCATCTGAGTGCTGACTCCTGCCTAACGGATCTCCTGGTGACCATGTCTAGAGCTACAGCGTACATCTGTACCGGAGTGAGAACCGTAGGCCTGTTTCCTTCTATCCCGCCCCTACCGCAGGGCTGGGTTTGAGTTTGCTAGGCCATGTCAGATAGCTGAGCGATATGATTCTGTTGTGTATTGAGTGTAGTGGTTGATGCGAAATAAAAGCACTGTTTATATGTGGAAATAGAGATGTCTTCCATTAGTACACATAAAGGTGCCCACTATCCTTCCAGTCCTGCCGAGAAATAATTATGTGCTGTGTCTTGCTGCTGAATGCAAGGCGAGCAAGGCACGACCCCTAACAATGTATCGCTTACTTTTGTCCGAAAAATTACGTGAGATCTTGGGCTTTCAAAGGGCAACAAGTCTTTTCTTGGAAAATAATGAAATTCGATCAGTTCATCTAGCAAATCTTGCCAATGTTTTACCATTGATGCTCATAATTAACAGCAACATATGTGAACCATACATTGTAAGAGACGTTTTATCGCGTTTGTCGTGAGCAGTGTCCATTACGCCTTTAAGGTGATGTGTACGGTTGCATCAAAAATAAAATTTTCTCACCACCCATGTATATATCATTATTGTTAAGCTCATTTCACAACATTAAATTTAACATACGGGACCCGATTGGTGCCCCTATACCATTCGACTTTGGAACGCAGATGGTAATACTTTCCTACGAAGTCTACTTTATCGCTCAAAGTGGTGGTGGTGGAAGTCTGACCACAATTCATGGAAACAGTGGAGGAGATGTTGGATGATTTACGTTAGGGTCCCTTATCAACAAGGATTTGAAAGTATTGGATCATTTTTTGTCAAAGTATTCCGATGAGTTTTACCACTTATTTAACGAGGTGCCAAAGCTGTTGGCAAATAAGCTGTTCGTGCAAGTATGAACAGTATGTTTGACGTCACCATTAAAAATATAGTTTTTGAAGAGACATTTTACACTCGTGCGATGAAGTCTGGTGATACGCTGTAGAGAGAAGGTGAGAAAAAATTGGACAAGTTTATGGAAGATTCGGGATGTAAGGTTGAACGACTCAACGAACAATTTTAGTTGCAATTGCTTCATAGAACTGCGCAATTAAGGCGTGTTGGTGTAAGAGTAAAAAGAAAAAAAATTCAGAAAACGCGAGAGAAGACAAAAAAAAGAAAAAGAGAACAACAAGAAGAAGAAAAAAGGACAGAGAACTGCAAGAAACGTTCCTAAAAGTTTAATTTTTAAAAAATGGCTCTAATACACAGTTACTCTTGCGAGTTCATATAGTCTGAAATTTTTTGTTTGATATTCCGCTGACTCAAGCAATTATTGAGAAATCGCACTTGATTTAATACAAGTCGAAATCATGCGATGCTTAGACTTCGTGTCAAGTTGGCTGTCAATAAAGATGAAGAAGTGAATACTGATGTAGCATCCGAAATAACAAAGGTGGGACCAATAAATAATATAATGCATTTTCTGTTCAACCAAGTCAATGTATTTTTTAATCAGAAACCTGCATCAGCTGTTAATAACGTGTACGCTTACAAAGCATATTTGGAAACTTTATTGAATTATGGACTTGCGGCAAAATTATCCAACTTAACGAGTGCATTATAGTGCAACTATATGGCGACAAAGATAGACGATGTGTTGGATCGCAAAGCGAGACTCGTCAATCGACATACATTACTACCAACAAAGAAATCGATTGATCTGATTGATCATCTTCATTGTGATGTATGTAATTAGGAAAAATTACTCATCAACGATGTGGAGGTGAGAATGCGATTTGTAAGATCTCACGATGCATTTTGTCTTATAGATACTTCAAACTTGATTTCCGTTCGCATCGAAAAAATAAATCTTTTAGAGAGACCCCATAAAACAAGTACTACAATTGTACAGTCATTGCACTTTAATACAATCATTGCACTTGTAGAGGTTTAGAACTCTTAAATAAATTAATAAACGTCTTTACCTTTGTTGTTACTTATCTAGGACCTACAGTAGATCCTTATAAATCACATTTCATTTTGATGTCATAAAAAAAATTTAATAAAAAAATATTTCAGACTCTTACTATTAAAGAAACCTATTGTTATACAAAAAACACCCGTACTAAGCGAGAGAGAAATTTTAACTTTTCTAGTAACTGATAAGTGGGGAAGCTCTCTCTCCACGCTTAAGGTTTGAAGGAGAAGTCAACCGTGGGGGGGGGGTATGTTCCCCACCCCGCATGCATCGTCTTTGCACATCATGGAAAGCTCTTTTCTAGGTAGTGGGGGTTTGTTGTGACGGGCCAAGGTACTGCAACAACTACTGATGTATTTTTTCAAAATTGTATAACAACTAACTGTATTGTTATTCAAGCTAGCACCATAACAATGAGGATAAATTTTTTATAGCCAGAAGAGCCATTACAGTTTATTTAACAGCTGCAATACCAAATTTATTGAAATTTTTTCCAACTGATAAATTAGTTATCATAGTAAGATAAAGGATATTTTTTTAAACTATTTGAATTAACTCAGACATTTTTGTTTTCTAACGCTGCATAGTGAATTAAGGGTAATTCGACAAATAGCAATAATAAGAGTGGAGAGTAGTGATACTGATGAAACAGAAATCAATAAAGGCAAACAGGACGTTTTGTGGATACTGGAGTGAGTAATGCTAAGAAATAGATAAGACAAGGAGCTTACTGCTAGGATTCACTATCTGCCTGGTGTAAAGATGCAATTAAGTCCTAGAATTCTACAGACTATTGGAATATAGACACATTGCTTGTTATTGTAATATGGAAGACAGATGAAAGCTATGATTTCAATATCACAGCTACAGCCATTGCAAAAAAGCTTGAAGAACAGAGGCCAGATATTTTGCTTGTAAAACAAAAGGAGCCAAACACGTAACAGGCAGCAACAGCTGCCCAGCCTGCAGGAAGATATCAGATGTTACCATAAAAAGTGGGATTAGGGTATAGGCAAAGTCTTGAAGCCCTAAACTGGATGACATATTTCAAAACCAAGTTGTACTGATTTACCTTCGTCATTTGCAAAAGAAAGCAATAGAACTGATGTATTTGCAAAACAGAAGGTAACATGATAAAGAAAAGAAAGCATGAGGATGGTGTTGACTCCAAGATAAAAGTCTATTACAATGATTAACACTTCGTGGCTTCCACTTGATGTTTGAATGTAAAAGCAAATTTCAAGCTTGGGGCCCCAAGATAAGGTCTTGCTGTTTTAGTGGGTACTCACTCTGCATTGTCATGAGCATTGAAGTAAAAAAGAGTATTGGGTTAAGGATAAAGCAACTTTGTTTTTCCCTAATAGATCATGTTAAAGTCGCATATTGCTAGTAATACTTATTTAATGAAAATAAAAATAGTCGTAATAAAAACAAAAATTACAAAAGTAGTGATTACAAAAACAATAACAACTCCTTCCATGGTACGTAAGACCTAAGACCCAACGATCATTTTACTTTATTTTGTATATGGGTAAGCGATACACAATACGAGCTGTCTTCTGGTGTTGGCTACATACATCGTTCCTCCGCATTATGGGGGCTTTGGCAGAATAGTTGGCAGCTTGGATGATAAGGCATAGATATTTCTAGGTAACCGTGTCTGATAAGGTTGTACGTCTTTTTAAATGAAAGGCCACGGTAAGCTGAATAATACCGTTTGACTGCTACTGAGAATACTTCATGGCAGTGCATTACATGATTTTTTCAAATGTCGAAGAAGACAAAGGGTTAGTATTCCTGATGGCTCTTCTCTAAAGTACTTATCTTAATCCATTATAAATGAGCACAATACAAACATTATTGAGAAAATACAAATTAACACATTAACAGGGTAGTCCTTTGCGTTTGTATGCTTTCAGTTAGTACAAAAAAAGGCAATACGGTCACTCACTGAGCAGCGTGAAATACACATAGTTATAAATACCAAATAAAAAGAAGATTTAATAATAGAATTCCTCTATGCAAGGCGTATCAGAACCCGTGGCTATATCAGTGGGATAAAAGGTGTCGTCATTATGTGGACACATAAAAGTAGGGGTGGATTGGACTACCATTTGTAGTACTGTAACCAAAGGTTTGAGACGATAACTTTGGGTACAAGACAATTACTAAGAAGCTCTTGATTGTTGTCTAGCCATCAATGTGTGAAGCTGTTGAACATAAGAAGTAAAGTGAGTAATGTCGGTAATGTAATACCAAGATTGATCTGGAAGGCACAAGCAGCATAAGAATACACCTGACTACGAAGAAGTTCAAGAAATACTAGGTTCTTATAGAACTTAAAATAATGATCAAAGACATAATGGGAGTAGCACAATAACGAACGTAAAAACCTGAATGCCTATTAAAAAAGGTATAATAGTGGATTAAAACCTACGACATAAGTTCTAGGACAGCTGTAAAGCAACAAAAAAAGACGGAAGATAGAGAAGAAGAAGAATATACATCGGAAAAAAATGAGAAAATAACATGCTCAACAATATCTAAATTAGTAAAAGTGTGCTAACCAGCAAGCGTAATAAACAGGAGGCCCGAAGCTCTGACGGAGACCCTTAGCCACCTTTCAAAAAAATGAAAGAGGTCAGGGAGAATCAGGATCTTATCCCTAAAAATACAGTTTACAACAGTAAGAGTTTCATACGACATGTTAGAAAAAAAAGGAGAAAACTTTTTTTTCTCAAGTTGTGGAAGTACGGAGTTTTGCTGAGATCTTATAAAAGATAAAAGTAAAATAACAGTTAAAGTAGTTTTTTCAACCAAGAGTCAATATTTTTTTCTTAAAATAAGTCAAGCAACGGATACATAGGTCTTAGTTAGTGGTATAGTGAAAACCATGAAATGGCTAGGATCAGTAAAGAAAAATAAGAAAAGGTTGACGTTTAAGGTGTAGGACTTAGATGCAACTAGGCATGTAGAATGAGTTTAATAATTACTATGAAAGATTTCTGGATTTTTATTGCAAAAAGCACAGTGGCACAGCTAAAAGCTAACACAAGAGGGTGAAAAGCAGTTCTAGAGAAATCTGGAGAAACTGATACCCAAAAAATAGAAGAAATGACAAAAAACCGGTTGCTGTTGAACACATACAGTGTGCTTTAATGTTTTTAGCTACAGCTTAGGGTACGAAAACTAATGGCTCAAAATTAAGATGAAGAGGGCAGTCAAAGCTCTGCTTACATCGCAGTAGCTACGATCATCATAAGACTGAGTTTGACATAATTTATTTGAATTCCAAGAGTAAGAAACACCCGTATGGTAGAAGTAATTTTTACAAAATATTATTCTAATTACAAATCTAATATTTCTTGAGAAGCTTTTTTAAAATGCATTGATAAAAATAATTACAATCATGACAGACCAGTAAGGGCGCAATAAGTTCGCCTACAATTTACATTAGGTGTGAATCAGCGCGTAGTAGCCAGTAGAGGCGAAAAACACCTTGAGAGAGACGCCCTTGTTCGCAGATACAGTATAAGAATTTATCGCAATAATACATTAAATACGCAATAAAGAAAAGTAAAATAACCTTAGTCAATTAATCATTCTCTAACACCAGCTAACATATATTGAAAATATGCCATTTTAAACGAACCGAGCGTATTCCTCAACCTTGTGTAGACTGGTATTTAATCACAGAGTTACATTGCACGCTGGGAGAAAAATTGCGTGAAGAGCCTGAAAAACAGATCGCTGGGAGTCGCTCAGAACGTCAAAGATCTTTATTTGGTGGTGCAATCGTAGCATACAGATAACTAGGCTCACGCGTGGTTAATGTCTTATAAGCAGTTACTGCCAAAAAACAATCACGCCTGGCGCTGGGTCCAAGTCACATTGGAGAATGAAAGTAAACCTATTAACTGTATTAAAAAGCCCGTCTATCTTAACACTGAGATAATCCACCGTACACCAGACAAGCGTAATAAAAGTGCGGAACAACTAGGCTGGACACAAGCATTGTCTTAAAAGAGCTGGATAAGAACCCCGCGTAGTATCGCAAACAATAAAGTACCCCATGTACTCGCGAGCAAATGAATGCTACGTGCGCATTCCAGCTCAAATTCTCCGCAAGTATAACACTAAGTGTTTTCACTTTCTTGATGGAAGGAATCACTTGTCCACCAGCTGTAAGTGGTAAAAGGAGCTTCGTATCAATGCGCACCGTTGGTTTCGACAAGTTCCCATTCTGAATTTTTAAGCTGTCTTTCACGTAAGCTCGGTAAAGTAGGTATATGACGATATTGCTTGTAGGTCAGACATTAAAAATAACGTTTCGTAATAGTATCTAAGTGGAAAGAAAAGAGTTAAAGAATCCTAATTATAATAGTTTTTACTGTTAATATCACAGTTATTATAGTTATTATTAGGATTGTTATTATTGTTACTATTATTATTGTTATTATTATTATTATTTTTTTTTTCTGAGGTCGTCCAGAATGCTTTGATGCACGATAAAAGAGGGTACGAACCGCTTTTCTGTGTGGGACTTGCAGTAAACCTATAAGTGCTTATTTTTTGCTACGGTGTTGATCACGATGACAACAAAATACCCACTAAACTGGCAAGACCTATCTCCTGGGACACCTGGCTCAGAATCCGCTTTGGCATTAATACTTCGAGCCAGGGTCACGGAGTGTTGACCATTGACGTGGTCTTCCATCGGAGAGTTGTTACCGTCATGACGTTGCCTCCTCTTTCTTCCGTCTGGTCGTCTGCTGTTTTGCGGAAACATCGATTTTCGTTGCCCTCTCTTGTGGATAGCTTGGGTAAGTCACCGCAGCTTGGGTCTGCAATGGACATCTAGCTCCCATTCTTTTAAGCTCTATCTGCATCTAGTAGGCACCTTACCTTTACCCTTTTCTAGTACCTTTTTAAATACCGGGTAGCTGCCACTATCTGCTCCATGTTTGGCACTTTCTGTTCGACTAGCAAAACATCAGGCCTCCACCTTGCAATCTTTTTACGGTGATTACAGCTGCCAGATCGAAAACATAACTTTGACCAGTCCTTCGTCTTTTATTCACTCCTAGCATCGTCACTATTTTCATCTGTAGCGATCAACCAGAGATTCTACTCAATAAGAGTTCAACATCAGCCTTCTCAGTAATAGAATCCAGATCCCGCATTTTAAGCGTTACCCTTTTCTCGTCTGTTTTACAGCGATAGCATCTGAAGCACCTTAAAGTTATAAGTCATTTTTTAAGGTAGCTAGTCAATCCTTAGTGTATGATTTTTATTTCTTGTACATTCAAGAAAACAGCCTATTGAGCGTTTACTAGAGATACTTTCAGACATCTTATATTTGCTCTTAGCAATGTCACTGTTTTTCCCTGCAACAAGCATCCAGAAATTCTCCTCAGTACAATGTCAACACCCTCTTTTTTCGTAATTAGATTTAGGTCTTGTATTTCAAGAATAACCGTTTTCTTGTCTTTTTTTTCTGTATTTTTTTGAATCTCTGCATTGCCGTATTACTTTTCATGTATATGAAACTATCATTGGCGTGTTAAAAAACTGCCGTGGATTTATCGTAAGCCAGTCACTTACTCTGTAATGGTGACTGATATTTTACATGGCTTCTAAACCATCAGACTACAGTTGGAAATACGCTTATGAGGAATAAGTTCTCTAGAGATGCTAGCTAAGTGAGTGAAGGCCACATCTCAAACTCGTGAGCATGTATTACCAAGTCCCTGAGCTATAAGAATTGCAGCCAAAATCACTGTGCTACCGTGGCCACTCTCGTTGTTTTATAACAATTCTAGTCCTTTCATAGTCTTAGTAAGAATTCTGGTAAGGAATTCTCTATTCCTTATTCTTCTGTTCTTGAAAAGTTGATCTCTTTTCTTAGTTGTTGCAACTCCATTAACTGTGATCTTAGCCTTTTCCAGTTTAAAAGTTGATGTTGTTTTTTAGAACCTTAAGGAAGCTCTGTCCATTTACAATCCTGATAAAAAATTTCTGCTTTTTTCTGGAATATTTTAATTTTTTTCTCTTACAGCCACCAACTTCGAAATAAGCTACTGTTTCTCTGCAACTTTTTTTTCATCTTAAGGAGGTAGATTGATTGTCTTCTTTGACCTTCAGGGCTTTTGCACTGCTTACCTGCTAGCACGTTTTTCATGAATCTGGTGTAAAGCCAGGATGTTATCTTCTTTCTTCTGCTGAATCTGTATGTGTTTCTCATAAAGTTACCATCTACTTAGTCAAGATCTTTCATAATCTCTCTTGTCACTTTGTGGTTGTCTTAGAGCGAACATAAATTGATGTTAAATATATAGCGCTGTTTTTGTAAAATTTTGTTTCGGCCACTTTTATTACATTTTGAATTCTTGTATTTAAGTCCATAGAAATAAAAATCTTTTTTTTTAATATCAAAAATTTGTGTACTTTTTTGGTTTGCATCATATTGCTTGCTCCATTTTCAGTACATAACTACTCATTGCATCTATGGTTAGGTCTAAATGTGAATTCTTACCAAGTGCTTTTTTTATTCAAGTTTTCTCTCTTCCACCTTTTGAATGCAACGCCACAAGGCAAAGCCTGGTCTACAACTATCTCTGTGTGATTGCATGATGACAACGCTTATCGTCCTATTGGCACAGCCACCCATGCTATGGGTCCTGATGCCACTTACACATCCAATCGTGACCTCTATGATAAGGATTCATTAAGAATTTGTATCCAATTTCTAATAAATTTTAAGTACAAAAATTAATTCCGTACTTAGTATCGCCTGATATGTTCAAATGTGACAACTTGCCATTATACTAGCACATCTTTTTGTGATGCAGAGCATACAGGGTGATAAAAAAACGACATTTTTTGTAGCGAACTTGTAGCTTTCAAATGTATACCCCAGATTAAGTCTAAGAAGTTTACCAGTCATAATAGGGGATACTACCTAACTCTAAAATTGACATCATTTTGGCAGTGCATTATTTAGCTATCTAGATCGATCTATAATTTGTAGCTTGTTTGTACGGGATTTGTAATGCAATAATTCGTTGAATTAAAGTCAAGTTGGCTAAGAAATATTAGCTGTCTCATTAATATTCGTGTCACCCATATCCAATCTAACGACAAAAAAAATTTTTATACTAAATTAGACGTTTACTATGCTCTCAATAGGATAAATAGAGTTCAGACCTGGTGCACATCAAATCAGGGGAAGCACCAGGAGAGAGTGGGGCTTTGTTCTACATGAGGCCATTCAGCACACCTTACGGGTGCATACTTATGCATGTTATATTGCCTTAATCTTTCCCTCATAAGAGATTATTTATTGAAATTATAAATTTTAACAAGAACAGCTAGCTTATTTTTTGCTTGACTGCACCTAACTGCAGATTTAGGTGACTTTTTCAAAGCATCCAAATACTGTACCCTAGAAAGACAAAACAATACTCTTGGAACTCTCTAAAATCGGGAAATCTAAAATGCTGCTATAAATCTCGAAAAAACATGCACTAGTTGAGAAGGATGATCTAAAACGGCTAGTAGAAGTGCATTCTGTTTTTCTCTAGCTGAACCGTGATTGGTCGAGCCAACGGTACAGTAGTTTAAGGAAAAAGCGTTTGATGTAAAGTTAGATTAGAGCAGACAGTTTTTTCTCATTATATGTCACCTAATACTTTGATTTCGAATTAAAGTCAATAAAGCTTCAAGTCTTGTTTACCTGCAGATGCTTGCATTATAAAGATCATAAAATTTCTATAGTTTTTGAAAGAATTTTGACGACTTAAAAAAATACTATAAGCTAAAGTGTCACTTCATACTGACACCTTAGGAATCTGATTGCTGTTGATAATAAATTGGAGTATACTATTGTAATTTTTTACATAACATACAACAAAGAAGAGTGTTTTTACTTGCATTCTAATTTTTCTTTAACTCACTTTCTGGAACTGGACGTTAGTTTGTATTGTGCGTAGGTATGAAATGAAACGAGACCATAACCTTCTTTAAAAATGATTTTACTTCTATAAGTATTGAATACGTATTGCATCTATAATATTTATTGTTAGTATGTTTCTGAAACACATTAAAAAAAATTTTTTTTTTATTTAATGATAAACTTGAATAATAGAAAAATAGGAAAAGTAATAAATCTCTCTGTCTTCTAATGTTGTTTACTTACAAGCCAAGCATGGATATTAAGGATTATGATTGTTAGGTTCGATTGCAACATTTTATAGTCACCGTTACTTTTAAGCATCGAGTCGCAAACTGCGAAAACAATCAAATTGAGCCCTTAAGCCAGTAAGCTAATTATTACGGGAAAATAAAAGTACCCAAATTTTTATTAACTTTTTGAAACATATAGCTTTTTAGTTTCCCATATTGTAATAGTGAGCTTCTACATAAATTTGATGGAAAATTAGCTTCATTTTACAATAAACGTTAAGAAACAGGGTGAAAATTAATTTTTCTCAAAAAACCACATTTTGAGTTGCATAGTAAAATTTTTAGCATCCAAAAATTGTACTATCGAATAGCTAAAAAAATTTGACATATAAATATATTTTTTACGTTTTTTTTTTTCTTCTAAAAAGAGTCTTATTCTAAAAAAAAAAAAAAAAAAAAAGAAAAAAATCAAAACCCGTTCAATCAAATTTAAAAATTTGCAGTTGCCATCTTGATGAAGTTTTGAGACCAGAAAAGAATAGATTGTTATTTTTTTTACATACAAAATTTATTTGAAAACATATCATCTAATTCTAAACATTTCTGGTACCAACTTGTCTGATCATTAAAGAACCCATTATATTAATACACATACTTTAAGCCTGCATTAAAATGAGATTCTTCATTTTAAAAGTATGCTATACCAGCAAGTCATCAATAAAAAATCTTAATGCTATTGATCTTTTATTTCAAATAAGTCTTTTTATCGGATCTGCATGGACCAGGGGCTCTGTTTTGTACTTTTTCTCTTATCACGCCAGGGGTTGTAGCAGTGGTCAAGGACGATCAGAAGATGTTATAAATTTTAAACATTTGTGTAAGTTAGGGGGGAGCAAGATGTGTTGGCTGCAGCAAGACCGAGTAAAATACGCACTATTTGTTCACTACTCATGCTGTGCAGCAATATACTTTATCAATCTTGAATACAAATAGAAAGTCTCTGTAATCACAATGGTTCACGTTCTCTAACATTATAAATTTATGACACACAAAACTGTGAAAGTCTTCAAGTTAACATGAATAGATTTTCATTATATGTAATTAACTATATAGCTAGGCCTAATAAACATACTACGTGGAATACGATCATCTCTTTCACAAGACCTCCAGTAATGGCGAATGATTTCATATTACTTTTCTATCAGCTCACTCTCATGGCTCTTGATTGTCATTAGGAAGGAGGGTCATAGGTAGCAACTGCTTGTTGATCAATCATTCACTCTACCACATGCACAAAGCACTTTACCAGGTTTCTGCTCTAGGCGATGATACATGCTGCCCAGATGAAATCTTAGTTAGTTGTTTGGGCACAGAGCAGGCTCATACACTCGTTAAAGATACTACCAGAAAGCTTTGTTACTATTCACTATGTGGTAAGCTTCATTGTTGTTAAGTTTGGCTACATGTGCGGCGTCACGCAAGCTAGGGCCCCACTTTTGGCCATTGAGCTAGACAGTAACAGCCTCTGCTTTTATAGTAGAGAGTGGCTATTGTCGTTACACGTGTGTTTATGCCATGTGCCTATATGTGTGTCTCATAGCCAGCGTTGACAATTTGGCATTCGGTTTTCTTTGTGCATGTGGGTAAGTGGCAGTAAACTTGGAGCAATAGGGGCAAGAAAAAGTATGACGTACGAGAGGGCCAAGCGAGGTAGCTTCTCTGGGTACACTTATCACGTAGGTGCGTCTTCCCCGTACATGCCATATACGACAAGATACATTGAAGAGACAGAAATTCTATTACCTATGATACCCTCGGTGCTGACCATACGTTTAGGAAGAGCTTGTGACACGTCTAATTACCTTGTACAGGACGTACAGGTTATATAACCTAATGGCCACTTACCTTCTCATGTTCAAACATAGCCAGTACCTTGGTTAGTAAACTGGAAGTATGACTTCTAATATATGCGGTGAAGTGGAAATTTGGCAATCGCCTTCAGCGTATACTGTGTAAAACCTGTTTTCCTGAGTGTTTCAGAGTGCATATTAGGATATTAGTTAAAATACATAGAGAGTTTTGGTAATTACGTATTGAATTTTAACTAACTCTTATTATTATTTAGAGATCTGAGTATGTTATCAAGCATAGTCATTAATTTTATGTAAAAAAAAGTTAATAATAAGTCCGAGTAGAAAATGTTCATAAAAGAAAGTCAGTTTGAAACATAAAAGGTGAGAAATCAGGTCAAGCCAGCACGAGTGATTTGGTTAAGGCAGTTTTTGGTTTGTTGGAAGCCTTTTGCTGTCCTTTAGCCAATTCCCATTTCATTTTCTCAGATATAACATTTGTCAGTGGAATTTTAAGGTCAGCTAGTCCTTAGATAAAGTGGGCATACCAACAGTCCATGCCAATAAATCGCTTAAGGTGTTTTAGGTTTGTTGGAGCCTTATACTTAACAATGGGTGTAAGCTTATATAGGTTGACTTTGGGATCATACTTATTAATTTTGAGCCAAAGATGTTCTACTTCAGCGCATCGAAACTCCAACTTTTCTTGATTGATTATTAGGTTGGCATCATTAAGGGCTTTTGAGTATTAGGCTCCAACAAACCTAAAACACCTTAAGCGATTTATTGGTATGGACAGTTGGTATGCCCGCTTTATCGAAGGACTAGCTGACCTTAAAATTCCGCTGACAAAGGTTATATCTGAGAAAATGAAATGGGAATTTGCTAAAGGATAGCAAAAGGTCTCCAACAAACCAAAAACTGCCTTAACCAAGTCCCTGGTGCTGGCTTGACCTGATTTTTCACCTTTCATGTTACAAACTTACACTTTCTTTTTAGGAGCATTTCTTACTTGGATTCATTATTAACTTTTTTTTACATAAAATCTATGACTATGCTTTATAACATACTCAGATCTGTAAATGATAATAAGAGTAAGTTTGAATTGAATATCTTACTTCCAGTTATATAAATAAAATAACCATGAATATTTTTATGAATAAGCGCGTTTCTTTCGCGTTTTCAGCAGTGTGGAGAAATAAATGAAAAGATATGTTAAAAATTTTATGTAAAAAGATTGATAAGGTCGTTAACGGTTGATAAGGTATCATTCTAAAAAGAACGTTAGTCAAAATAACGAGCACAACATTTGCATACACTTACAATGTTTTATATATGTGTATATATATATATGTGTGTGTGTGTGTGCATGTTGTATGAAGCGATTTCAAAGAAAACTATGACTGTATGAATCAACCTACATAACATTAAAACAACGAATGAAACGTCATATTAACGAAAGTTATGAAGGAAGTAACACAACAAAATACCGACATGAATCATCATCGCATGTACTAATTTAAAACAAATCACTTACAAAAACCATTATCCTATGTGTATGCTTACTATAACACTAAGCTTATTTTTGATTTTTTAAAACCAGTAAAAAAATGAAAACCACGAATCGACGACAATGCATGGAATTAATTTTAATATAATCAATTACGGTTGGAATATCACATTAAGAAATAGTCATGAAAGTAGTTATACGGAAAAATTTACAGTTGTTAATAATAATCACTCATGTGTAACATATAGGACCACATCATTATTTACTCTTTCAACTGCAACACATATGTAGATAGTAATTAATATTAAACAAAGTTTATAATGTGGCACTATGAATAATCAAACGTTGGTCTAAAGCCTGATAAGCGCAGAGAGAAAGTTTTAAGTATTGGAATACATAAAAAGCGTTAGAATTTTCTGACTTTAGTATTAAACAAGTATTCAATACTTCCCATAAATGGTAAATCTTCTTTCATAACAGGAATTCATTGCCCATTTTGAACGTTAATTGTTCAAAAAAAGAATTTATTACCATTACGAACCACAGTTTTCATGATTTTGTTTTATTTTTACAAAATTAGTATCAGAAATACTTTGATCAACTGATGATACTTTTTAAATTAAGAAATATTTCATCTGGATAAAAACCATACACCTAGACTGACACTACGCTAGTAGTAATGCATTTAATTTAGGAGAAATTAGATCGGTTGAATGCTTGGACACTGTTTTCTGGCATGTAGCTATTTGTATCGAATCCCAGTATATTTCATTTTTTCATAAACAATAGTGTTAAAGTATTACTTCTGTTTATAAGTACATATTTTAATGATTAGTATTATAATAATCTGGCTGATAGTTGTACGAGTGAAACATTTATCAGAATCACAATAATGTTCAACTGATAGTCAAGAAATATTAGATAAAATAAGTTAAAAAATAATTCCGTATTTATTATTACAAGTATACTATCAATTTTATTTTGTCAACATAAGCTCATTTATCAATAATGTAGCAGCACCCGTTGGCACGTTGCACTATCTGTGGCTGACTTGATGGTGGGTGGAAGTATGTTATGTAAGCAGCTGAGTTATAAATTCCTATCATAAGTATTTTGATGCACATCAAAGGACTGATATAGCTTTAGAGCTAGGTACTAGTTTTGTTATACGTATAAATACTTTATAGTGCGGAAAAGTTTACGTTGGTGAACTCTACTTAGCATCAATTAACTCATTCTACAGTTTCAAAGTCAATTTGATCAAAATTACAAGCATTTCTTAACAAAAAGTTAAGCGATTACCTTCTACGTTACGAAATTAGGAGTAATTCGTTTCAGTAAGCTATAAAAAAAAAATTTTAGCTACGCTCATTTTCATGTTTTGTACATAATAGTATTCTCTCTGCTTTTGCAGATGCAAACGCAATTAGAATTAACGTTATCAAAACAAAATAGAGGTTATAAGGTAATTAAAAAATGATATCTACACAAGCTATTGACAACTGTTAAAAATCAATGGAAATTAAGGAAAATCGTACCTAACCTACGAATAGTTTATTGGTCAACTTTTGGTGGTTCTTTATAAGAATTAAGTAACTTACAGCAAATTATATATGGTATCGAAAATACACCAAAAAAGGCTACTCTAACATGTTAAAAATGTATGCCACTAATTGGAAACCGTGCATAACATCAAAAAAATTATTTTTGATTATTTGGTACGTACCACCTAAAATATTGTAAAAACCCTTACGGAACCGTAAAGAGCTCTAAAAAACACATCTTAGTAAGCTATTAAAAAATGTTAAAAATATTATCAGCGATGAAAAACTTAATTATAATTGCAAATAGATAAAAAGCTTGTTATCGCCTTAAAATCAAATAACAACATCAAAAACCGCACAATACAAATCCATACTATACATCTTACTCTAGTTAAGGGAGAGCAGAGAATGTACGGGAAGTTGAAAGAAGCTGGGGAGAGCGGAAAGCTAGTTGTCACCTCAGAACCATAAAACTATATGGTATAGAAATATATGTGTACATATATCTTCTGATATAATACAGTTAACTGAGTGAGGCGTTCCACACGACCCCTTACTCCAACACACCTTTCTACTGCTCCCCAACATACCCCCCGCCAAATAAAATTAAATTTCGTCATTTTCTACCTTATTTTGACACATCAGGGGTTTTTTCACTTTCCCCCCCCCCACTACTAACCACCAGCTCAATTCTTTTATTTTTTTATCCCTACTACTCACTTACCACTTTTTCGGACCCAACATCTACTTGTATACATACATGTACACTTATTATTTTATTAACAAACTACCATGAGGCATAAAGTTTTAAAATAAACTAATACATGTATGCATAATTTTTAGTTATTATAGTTTGCTAGTAACCTACATATATTTATATATATATATATATATGTTTATGAATAGTGACTTATGCGGACAATTACGTGTATGTAAAGGTTATTATGAGAACACCCAAGATCCAGACTTCAAGCGAATACTTCAAAGAGTTAGTTAAGACTCTAACAAAGATGAGAACTATCACAGCAATGAACAGGCAAAGTTAAGTGCAGGCAAAGTACTGATCAAAATAATACTACAACTAAAAACTAAATGCTAAATATTTCTTATAGGAAGAAACAATATATGTGCCAAAAGAGCCAGTAAAGAATAAACACTATTTAGAATACGAGAGTCGGTATGAAATAAAAGGTATTGATTATCTTCAGAAAAATGTAAAGCTTTAGAAAGGGGGCTAAATAAGGTAGTCTTATATGAAAAAAATCAAAAAAGCATGCATTTTAAAAGCCCCACCAAAAAATTTGGACCGTAAAGGGAGATCAGCGAAGTGAGTCTTAATTGTCAAATAGGAATCAATTAAGTTGGTGATTAAATTTTTCGTGACCCTTGACCCAATGTAAACGTACATTTATATATATGTTAGACTCAGATAGACACGCTCATGGAAAAATGAAGAAGCGATGATAATGGGCAGGTAAGCAAGTAAAAAAAAAAGGTTCGTGTGAAATCAGCAAACAAAACGAGTATGAATAAACATACGAAAAAAAGTTTTTTTTCTAACCAATTGACATAATTATTGTTTCAGGAAAATGAAACTTAGAAAAGTGAGCAAGGAGAGAGGTTTTCAGAGGAGTGCATGACAAGCCTTAAAAGGAAGTATGGGTGTGACTTTGCCTTATAAAAGCAATGTCTTGCATTAAGATCTTTAATTTTATAAGTTTTGATCATTCTCATGACACACCTTCTTACCAATCTCTTTCTCACGTAACAGTAGACAGGCGATGCTTCTATTCTACTTGCTTTATAATCCTATAAAAATGGCTTGATATTCGATAGAGTTTTGCTCTTATTAGAAGATGGGCTTAGAACGATTTTTTTGAACTGTATAACAGACTGTGAGGAGGCAGAGAGAAGAGAAAAAAAGTTTTACTCAATAAAAATAACGGAAAAACCAATTTTATTTTACCCTTAGTAAAGAGGAGCTGAGGGTAATTTTCTAAAACTGTGAGGGAAATTATATAGGGGCTGATAGGTGGACAAACAAAAATATAACCAATCAAAAACGACGTAAAAACTTATAGAATTATATTTTATTAGGAGGACGGCTGAGGAGTCTAAGGAGGGATCAAGGTGGATAGACAGGTGTGGCAAATGACCCTTTAGAATGACATTATTTAGAATTAGAACATTCAACAATTTCTAAATTAACTTTTGTTCTTATCCGTTTTTTTCATTTAATAGTAGTTTTATTTTTTGAAATATCCTATAATTTTATATTAGTTAATAATTTGACGAAAAGCTTTATTACAGTACTAGGAGTTTTTGTTACTTACATTTTTGTATAAGTTCGGTAACTTATTTATTTCTTTGGGGTGAGTTTTATAAGATTTACAATATTTTACACTGAATTCTTCATAGCACAAAAATTCAATTGTAAAATTTTGTTTTGTAGTAAAAGAATTATTCGGTATAAACTTATTTCAACTGTTGATTTCTTATGTTCTTTTATTGAGTTCTGTGTAAAGTGTTTACTTCATTGTTGTATGCACAACCCCATGCAACAATTTCGTATTTTAATATTCTATAAAGGAAGGCGTAATACTTTTTTTTAAACATTGAAGTCCATGCATTAAGTAAATTTATAGAATATGTAGATTAAGTACTTGCATTTTTTATAATAAATTTTGTGTTCTTGTTCCACTAAAGATTCTAGTCAAAAAGTAAGCCTAAATACTTACTGTATTGTACTCTCCTTAAACTAGTATTATTATAATAGTTCTGATATCCACTGTTAATAGTATATACTATCACAGTAATTTCGGAAAGTCATGTAAACAGTTTTATTTGTGTTAAGCGACAATTTATTAAAAGTAAGCCAATATAAAGCCTGATCAACATATGCATTCATTTTGTTTGCAATTTTTTTCCAAGTGTCATCAGTAAAAATAATTACTGCATCATCTGCCTACGATAATACAAAACCCAGTAGCACATATATACATATATTACAAACATATATATCAACAGATAATTTATATGTCACATAAATAACAATAAGCCAAGGATAGTTCCTTCAGAAACTCCATTTGATTTATACACTTTTCAATCATTACATACCCTAGTCTAACTCTCTGTACGCTATTTGATATTGTCTGCACGTAAATAATATTATAAATGCTCAAAGTAATCAGACCTCCTTACTAAGGAAGAAGGATAACACCATCCAGTCACTCATCAGCAAGCTGATTACATTTACGATCGACGAGTACCCATTATAGAAGGAAGCGGGACACAACAAGGCCTCTCCCGAGGATTTACCCAGCAGCCGAGCTAAGGAATCCATCTCTACCTACCTTGCATAGCTGACTCTGTCAGCAGATACTACAGATGAGGAATCTTTTTCCATGGAACATACACATTTCAGTATTTTAGAAAGAGATCTTAACTACAAAGAGCCACCCTACATAACTTCCTCTCTCTCTCTTGGTTCAGAAGAGCCACCGTCTAACATGTTACTAAGATAGCTTTTGATTTTTCAGTGTGCATTACCTCAAATACCATAGCGATATAATTTTTCTAGAAGAATTAAATAATTGACTGTGTCAAAATCTTCGACTAGGTCCATGAAAGTAATTTCTATTGGTTTTCTTTGGTCTAACTTTTCATGAAATACTGTAGTTACATAACTTAGCGCATTTCTTGTACCTATATTCTTCGTGAATCTTAATTGGTTGTCTAATATTATTTTGTTATTGTGTAGGAAGGTAAAACATCTGACATGTAAAATTTTCTTAAATAATTAGGCTATGTCTTATGTAACACTTATTGGTCTGTAATTCAAAACTTTTTTTTGTTACCAGCCCTCTACATGAAAATAAACTCAGATTTTTTAAGTGTCAAAGTCCATATTTTATTTTGTATACATATACTTAGAATATAAGCTATTGAATCGGCTGCATGATCTACTTAATGTTTCAGTACTTTTGTATGACTACAATCAATTCCACCTTTTCTATTCTCTAGTTTAAAAGTTGTTATCTTTTATTTAAATATTATTTATTTAAAATTAAATAATTAAGCTCACGTTCATAGGTGAGAGCATCTTATCTAATTTCGTGGTTTTGAGATGAATGAAGACAACTTTTAACTGATTGTGTGGAAGTATTTGTAAACTTAGTTTGCTTTGTGTACATTAAGATTCAATCGTTTTATAGTTTAATCATGTATGTCACTTATCTCAAAATGAGTGTGTTTTTACTGATTTTATAGTTAATTTTAGTCCAAAGCTGTTTACATTTTTCTTAGTTTTCTATTAATAATTTGTTTTTCTTATTTGTTTTTTGCTTTTTTATCACTTTATTTAACACTTTTACATAATTTTTTCTTAATTCAATATACAACCTTTGTTGCTGTAAGTTATTATAGCATGTGAGATTTCCTGTTTTTTTTGTGCTGAGCTTTATTTTTTATCGTTATACTTTTTTTTGTTCTTAACTTATTCCACATAATTTTGTAAAATAATAATTAAGATATTCAGAGCTTCTTAGGGTTCATGCATTTGATTTATTGTATTCCAATTAATTGTATTTCCTACTATAGAGAGTTAATTTAGATATAACTGAATGTAAATTTTTTAGCGATGAATTCTTGGTTTTTATTAATTTCAATGAACAACGGATACTAATCAGGTGTTAGTGGTGTTAATTTAAAAGTTATTGCTTGGATATAATTATTGTCATAAAAATATTATTAATATAAGTACCTGTTCCACTTTTTTTGGTTGTTCTAGTAATTACCACGAGACTAGGGTAGCATCCGTTTTCAAGATGATCAAATCGACATTACATAAAAATCCTGTCGCATTCTAGTATGTAATACTTCGAATTTGTTAATTTCAAACACAGTAGTGCTTGCCCAAACTTTCTGCTTTATGTTAATAATAATGCTGTTAGCCTTATTTATTCTACTAAAATTATAATGGATATAATATCTGCTTACTTTACAATACATATAGTGGTCAAGATTCTACAACTCAACACAAACAGTAACTAATGGTTTTATCTTGAGTATCTTGACGAAGATTTTAATTTTTCAATATAAGCGTTAGGACTTCTAACATTCAGGTATAAAGTTTGATCATTAACATATTTATCTTTATTGAGCGATTCAAAATCTGAATACGAATATTTCGTGTATTACTAATCCATTCTTATTATCTTCTAAGAACCCCATGTTGTATTTTTTGTAGTCTAGTTGAATGTAATAAAAGTGTTGGTATTGCTGTATTCTGATAAAACGTAAGAAAAGTAGTGATGTAATGTTTTGATGCCATCTGACTTTTTGAATTGCAATGTGTATTTTGTGACGTTGATCTTCTACTGCAAGCCCATCAGTATTACTTAAGAAGGTAAGGAGTTATCCGTTGTACTTATATATTTTCTTATTTTGTTTTGGAGTATTATACACTTTGTAGAATTATTTTTATAATGATTTGTATTGTACTTTAAGTTATATTTATTGTTACTATTATTAGAGTTTCTACAAATCAACAATGTACTTTTGCTATCCAAGTTCTCAGGATTCATTGCACATTTCAGACAGTCTTTCTTGTTACTGCACTGTAAGCCATTACGTCTCAATTTATCACAGTTCTAATAAGGTTTTATGTTGATTAGGTCATAGACTTGATAACTATAATAGCCACCTAGAATTTTATTTTTATTTTCGCTTATCTGCTAATAAATTTCTTATGTCTTCTCTAGAGTCACAGCAGTAGTATTTTTAACTTTAGTAGTATAAATGTGTAAGACTTACGTTTTAGTTTTATGATGACAAAAGTTTCTTGTATTAACGTCATTCACAATAATCATATCATCCACGGCAGTTAATCAATTCCTGTTACTTTTATTTTAAAATTGTTTTATTTATTAGTTATAATTTTACCGTTGTTTTGTAATGACTGTTTTAAAAGGTGTTGTTCGTAACACTATCTAAATTCTTACTACTAACTATCAGTTCATTGTTTTTTAAGAAGAGGTTCTTTGATTTAATATTTTTTGCGTTGAAAAAAATTTGCTTGACCCTTTTTGTTAAGCTTTGAGTTCGCCCATTTTCTATTACAATGCTGTTTTTACCATTTTTTTTAGTATTCTTTGTTTTTTAGTACGAGTTTGAGTAAATTATCTGAGTAAAAAGTTTTGTTCACTTTGTCCATACTCTTCCGTTTAATTTCGTTGAGTAATATTGAATTTTGTTTCTATTCATTTATTAAATCTTTCAGAATAATGTTTTTCTTATGACTTGTTTGTTTAATTGTTTTAACAATATATTTTCTGTTTTAAGTACCTCAAATTCTGCATCGCGTCTAATGACAATAGTATAATGTGCTCCTTGTGATCTGTCAATCTTTTTTTTTAGCAATTCCTTTCTTATTCCACCAGTTTTTTAAATTTTATCTCTACACTAATGATTTTTGCTCTAGTATTCAGTTCTTAATCATCTAGTTTTATGGTTGTATTTATACTATGGTGATCTAAACATATTCCCAATCCTTTACCCACAAAACCACCTGAGTATTTATCGACATTTGTTCTTCTTCTGACGCTTCAACTGATTTATGCTTACAGTAATGGTGCTACAACAGTACTCTTATTGTAAAAATATGTTTCCTCGTGTAATTGATACATAATTCAAAATTACTAAAGTAAAAGGATTGTGTTAAATAATTTTTATCATTTTGTTACTTTTAATTTCTATAAATTACCTTTAGATTTTTACATGTAACGTAAATCATGTTGAATTGTTTCAATGACAAACATTCTTTAAAGTTGTCAACGAACCTACAATAATGAAACTAGTCTTTTGCTTTTCATTTTTTTTTTTTTTAATTATTACACATTAAATTTTATGAATCTTATACCTGTTAGACAGCACTTCCAACGAGTCTTTTAAAATAAATAACGCCATCTTGTTAAATAAAAAATTGAAAACTGACGATTCAATCTCCATAGGGCATTTCTCCAGACGCCCAAAACCATGGTAACTATGTTTTAGCTAACAATTATTACGTTTCTTTTCAGGCCTTATCTATCTCAGGGACCAGGGGGGTGAGAGGTAAGGAAAGAATAAATACTGTTGGTGTAAAATCTTCTTCCTCTAAGGGCAGGATTGCTACCTCTTTAAAAAGAAATTCGCTAAATATAGTATTCAAGCTTTTAACATCAATCATTGGTTAAGTCATTTTTGTATTTACACTTTGTTTACAAGTTGGATGAAAGGATGACTTAATTAATACCTAAGCAATTAAAATATAAAACTTTATCACAGCGAGCAGAACTGATGGATTACAGCGAGTGCACCTCTTACCCTGTTGAACTGCTAGAGCATGACTGACTGCATCGTGAGAGTCTTATACAATGTTAGAGGGCGTGCGTTAAATTCAAATAAAATACATAACAGCCATCTCAACGCTAGTAAAATTAACAGTCAACTTAGATTAATACTTACACATTATAAATTTTTTTTACACTATACATGTGTTGTATTTTTTTTATTGCAGCACCACTAGGTAGAGCTTTTACCAACATAAGCTGCAGTGGATCAAGAGACGGTGTAGCAGATTAGCTATCATGTTCAATACTATAATACAGAGTCTGTGTATTTATGTATATTACTCCCGTTACTTATGTTTATCGATATTTGTCACTCAAATTTATAAAGCTCATTTATATGAGACTGCAAGTTAATGGTTGGTTGATAAGGATTGTGTGTGTGTGTGTGCGTGTGTGTGTGTGTTTGTGTGTTCGTCTGTAATATGGCAGAGCCAATCAGAAGAAGCTCCCGCTTGTATCGTACTGTCCCTTGACCCAGCGCTCGTAAGCAAATAGGATGAAACATATGAAAAAGTGAAGTAGGAATCAGTTAAGTGTCTCTTAACACTTAGTGTCAGTATGATGCTTACGCCAACTATGTACCCAATTTTGTATTTAGCAGCAGCATGGTTTAAAATTTAATGCGGTATTAGTAGTAGAATGAGTCTTAGAAATAAGTAACACAGAGACTATTAAAGTCAAGTTTCTTAATTTCTAAAGAATGTATTTTTTAGATAGCTAATTTGCATGAATGGTTAAGAAATAGTGTTCATAAACCTATTGCAAGTGACAGTGGTGAATTCCACGAACAAGGTTCCAGGGGAACTCTATACTTTATTTTAAGTTTAGAAGTAAATGTAAATGAATATCTGGTCATTTTTTTTATTGCAAAAAAGGCTTGCGTTAATTTTAAGAATGTAGATAACCAAAGCTTTAGATGGAAAATTCTGTCAACACTACATCTCGGAAGTGTACATGCGAATCCTGCAGGTAAAAATGAGAATCCAGTCTCGAATTATAAGAAATATTAAAATGATTATAATTTCACTAGTATGACATTTTAATGGTATTTTAGTTAATAAATATTTTTGGAAAAAGAAAAATGCTTTCAAAACTTTTTTCTAACTCGACAGCTGAAAAAAGCCCTAAATATTACATTTCTCATTTACAGAAAGTCACTATATACAAATGTATGATTAGGAAAACACAAATTAAGAAAAATTTAACATCTTAGATGACAATTTCAATTATTCTGCATCGACGAGAGAGGTAGAAGAAGAATAGGATGATGCAGAAGAAATTAATCAAGAAGAGAGTTATAAGACGAATCACAATTTTAACCGTGCTTATTATGAGATTATGAAAGAGGCATATAAAGGAGAAGTCATACGAAGAAGAAGATGAGGAGCCAGAAGAAAACTTGGAGAGGAGTGTTAGTCGTACGGATATCAATGAATACTATTGTTATTATGTATGGGTTAAAGATTTATCTCGGGTTGTAAGAAGCTCTCATACTCAATGAAAAGATAAATTATACATTTGCACTAAAAATCTAGTACTATTTATAGTATACTTAGACTCTAAATGTTTATTAAAACCTGTATACAATAGTAAGTGAGCAATACAACACCATTTAGTATTATGTGTTGAGAATTACGTAAATTGCAATTTTAACGATACTTAACTATTATACCCTCTTTATAGAAGACCAGCTACAGGAAGTAAAAATCTATTCACGGTGAAGTATGGTATATCTAGACAGTTTTTAGAAAAAAGAAGTAATATCTTTTGTCCACGACAAAATATCACATTTTTACATTAAAAAATGGCTTTTAACTAGTAAGCAACCTTTTCTTCTATTGAAATAAGCAAACTATCTTTTCCATTAAAAAATAATAAAATAGTTAATTTTAAAACTTAACAGGACCGAAGGACACACAGGAAAGAAGGCAGTAGTCGGACATGGGAAAGCATGACTTGGACAGTAATGTTAATTAAATGGGGATATCACCTTAACGAGATTATATACGCTTTAACGATAGTTACGCTGCTTGTAACTTCATTAGTTAAATGACTACTACACAATTTTATTGCAAAAGTTACGTATCGTGACCACTTCTAATGGAGTTTAAGTACTTGCAAGCTTTTATGCCGTTATTCTGTAACAAAAATCGTGCATTATGTATTTTTAGTGTGTTTGATTACTGCATAACACAAATATTAATATTATACAATGAAGGATAATCTAGGACGGTCCAGAAATTCAAATGAAGAAAAGTGCCACATCAAATCAATTGTTTATTTGATTATAATAAAGTTTTACATTAAGAATCTTGATTATGTACTGAAATATTGATCTTCTAAGTTCGATTACATTTTTTCTACTGTTATGTACCTTAATTATTGTAGATTAAACTAAGCTTTACAGCTGTTAGGCTGTACTCTCCTTTACCTTACGTAAACGAAAGAAAAATACGCTTCTTTTCTAAAATTTGTCACGAGAACGAGAGAACCAAAAATTAGATGTTTGGCGTAAGCAAATTCTTTGATAATATGTCTGTTCAGTGTGGCCGAAACATTTATTGAATAAATATGTAAGTTGAAGTGTGGGTGCTGATTGTGAATTGTAGGGAGTGCTTGAGGCACCTACTTAGGTGGGGCTGTTGATATATCTTAAAGAGCCTACCATGAGGGGCCTAACGTCAACAATTTTTTATTGTTATAAGGATATTTACTCCACATATGACTTTTTAATTGTTTGATTTATTGAAAATACAAGCATAGAGTAAGGGAAGTAAGAAAAAAGAGCTCTAAGAATTTTCCGAAAAATTTCAAGAAACTTTGCCTTTATAAAAAATTTCTTTATACAAAAAATTATACGATGCACCTGTAAATACTAAGGATTATATACGTGCTTAAGCTCTATAAAAAATAATAAATGTAGTTAGTCTTGGATGGTATTGAGATTTATACCTCAAGATAGATGATCTTGTAGCGGGATGCAGGTGTGGAAGTGGGAGGTCCGTAAATAAAAGGACAAAGCTTAATAAGCAAAGTGAACGTTTATTCAAAAGAAAACTGACGTAAGTGCGTGCTCACTGCGTGGCGAC